>NC_072893.1:3125000-3750000 GCF_027943255.1 Anastrepha obliqua
ACAAATGGCATAAAGGGAAGGGCTGACGTTCTATTAAACGAGTTTTTAATTTTTCCAACAAGCGGAGCCAATGTGGCGTAACTTTGAGTAACTGCAACTGTTTTCTCCGAACCCTGCAATTTCCAATCAGAAATTTTAATTTTACTCCGACACTTTGCTTAGATGGACTTTGACTTTTTGCACATTTAACTAGTCATACCTCAGGCAGCTTTAGAAGATAAATGGCTATTTATAAGTAATATGCATATCATTACGATCAGACGATATTAAAAAATGATTTTAACTGTACTAAATGCATCGCAAATAAAATGAACGTGTAAAAGTTATACGGCATTCAAACCAGTTTTGGTTTTAGCGCAGACTTTACGCAAAGGGCATAATCGGTATCTGTAGAGCATGATTTCACCATGCACGCGGGTATTGCGTTCCGTTAATATTACAGTTGCACCTTCATTGCAAACCTTAAGTTTAGAATGTACGAGTATATAACTAAAAGTTGGCTTATTGAAGACAGGCAGGCAACCATTCAAGTTTGCGTGACGGAGTGCGCTTGAACTTAATAATTAATAATTCGCCGCTGCAGTTGGGGCGGAAGGAATCAATACCTTCTTTCGATTCGCCAACCATTTAGCAATTCGCGAATAAAACAAGTAAGGGAGACGAAATTCAGTTCGGACCAAACTTTGTATATACGCGCAGATTTGAATAAAACTTAATTTGGGTTGGTTGTTAATTTTTGGAATCAAACAAACTCATAGAAATCTTCACTATTTTACTGAGCTGGGTACCAGGACATGAAGGTCATGATAGCTAGATTCCATGAATCAGAAATCGAAGAACGTGGAATTCATACGACACTGAATGGAAAGTCCGTGACAGAGGCAGGCAAAGCGTATAGTACCGATAGAGAGACCTTACGAACTCTCACTGGATACTAAACGGTGCATTGCAGTCTTTATTATCTGGGTGATAAAACAAAAAGGCCATTCCCTAAGAATATGTAGCTTCCGCAAGACAAAGACTCACTAAATAAGTGTATCTATCTCGATTCCTTTATGCTATTGCATGCAACTGTTATGTGAACAAAATTATAATACCCTTGGGTACAGGTGCGCGGGTATACTCGTAACAACAAATGAAGTTGCTGGTTGCATATGTATTTGGCAGCACTGATGTATTTGGTTTATAGCTGGCGAGGAAAAGAGTTGTGGAGAACCTCAGAGCGATCATGCAAAATGAACAAAATAAAATATATACATACAGTAAATATTTATAATAAATTTAGTAAATTATTGGAAGTACTGATCAAAAAAAGTTGCGTGCGAGCTAAGCAGCTATAAACGAACTCGCTTCAGGTCGATTCCAATCACTTCTACTTGATGTTAAGTTTGTTGTTGCTTTCTCATACAAACTCTATGCTAAGGGAACAGATCAGATATTAAGTGAGTAAATAAGTGGCGAATTGAAATGGACAATGGGTTATTGTATAATAAGAAAACAACAGCGTTGCGGAAGAGGGCTCCCGTCTGAGTTATTGAAAAATAGTGGTGCTAACTCTTATGCAGGATATAGTTGGGCGAATATTATACTGGGGCAAGGCACACCACCCTAATCCACATGAAATTTCATTCCTTGCATGAAAATATAGGGTGGTTCAATGGTGATGCATATCTTTGACAGCAATTAATTGTAATATGGTAATTTTTTTCAAACTGGCAAACTTTGTCATGGAGCGTTTTATAAAAATTTCGTGATAAGCGATAAGGCACATTTTCCCTTAAATGATGTATACGTTAACTAGCAAAACTGCCGGATTTAGGGTACAGAAAATCCAAATGTCATTCAAGAAAAAAGTATACGCATGGTATAGTTTTCAGGTTGATAGAATCATCGGACCGTAGGTATTTCGTCGAAAATGATAACTCTTTTACTGTGAACGATGAACGATATCATTATTATGATAACAAATTTTTTAGGATCTGAAGTAGATAACATGGACTTCTATAATGTGCGGGCGGTGCCCCTTGTCTCACAGCGCATGAAACAATTGTCTTTTTGCGTATGGAGCTCCCAGGACTCATTATCTCACCAAACAACGAGGTCAAATGGCCGTCGATATTTACGGTTTGACCACAACGAACTTCTGGTCTGAAGAACAGAAACATACACATTATAAATGATATATAGGTTGCACAGGAATGCCGGGCAGCTCTAAATGATATTAGTGACGTATTCAAGGTCAGCCTTATTTGCGTTCCGCGACATAGAGATATTGAGGGAAACTGTAAAGCAGATTAGCTAGCCAGAAAGGTTACCGCTCTCCAACTGCTGAGTGATAAAAGTACCATTGGAGTACCCATGGCCACGAGTAAACTAATAATAAAAATAATAATAAAAATGAAGATACGTGTCTAACAGCTAGGCTACTATGGCCGCAAATAAACAAGAAAAGAACAAAGGAATTGCTTAGTCTCTCAAGAGACAATATCTCGAAGGTCGTGGCTTGCTTAACCGGTCACTGGCTATTTGGCAGGCATTCCTCGAGGCTAGGAGTCTTCTCCCATGAATATTGCAGAAGTTGCAGAGATGAGGAAGAGGAACAAACAGTTGAGCACTTCCTCTGCAATTGTCCAGCCCTAGCTAAAATCAGAGCAGGTTGTCTAGGTAAATACTTTTTTAATTCTCTTACAGAACTGTCTGGCGTGGGGTTGGCATCAATACTACGCTTCATAAGAGCCACGAAATGGTTCCACGAAGGAAGATGAATGAGGTTCCCGTGTAGCACAGTGGTATCATAACGGACCTGTGAGGTCTAAGTGAGTTGGTCGTGCAGACCGACTACCACCATAACCTAACCTATATAGCCCGAACTATGAAAAAAACTCATGAAAAATTTTAGGTATGGCATCCTGTGCTACCATAGGAGTCGTGGTAGGTATTTAACGGATATTGTATTTCATACGTAAAAAAAAGATGAGATAAAAAAAAACGTTTTTTCAAATTTTGTTTTGTTTTATTTATAAAAGAAAGTCTCCGGTCTTATTGAATTCCTCTGTTTGTTATTTAACTTCCTATTGTTTGTGTTTTGTCAAATAAGGGATCTGGATGGGGGGGTTGTTTTTGTTGTTGTTGTAGCAGTAATAGAAGCCCCGTCAGAGTAGAGTATATCATCTGTCATCTTCGTCAGGCTCATCTAAAGGTAGGCCCAGGAAACATGCTGTTTCGACAGGTTGGATCCAAAAGGAGAGAGGTGTTAGATGAGTGGGTTTTAAAGGGCATGTGAAAAGGTGGTTAGTGTCGTGCGTGGTGCCTTCACATGCCGGACCCTAGGCCTGTCTAAACTAGCCCTGACTAGTGAACAGTCTATCACCTGGATGGGGGTAGATCCCATCAACTCAAATCTGCAAGACATTGCTTTGTTGATTTTTCCACTCTGGGAAAAGTTAAAAATATTTCTTCAGCAAAACTGAAGGTATGTATCTGTAGTCGAAAGCAATTCCCCTCCGGTGGCATTCTGTAGTGCACAAACTTTATGTTCGGCTTGCATAGTTGACCCGTGAATAAGGTTATCATTGCCTTTTTGCATATGCACTTAACTTCATAAATACATATACATATGTATTTTATAGCAGATACAATTTATTACATTCCAACCACAAATTTTGGCAATAAATTTTACACACCACGACTTAAACAGTGTGAGCGCCACAGAGCAAGTCGTTAGACATCAGCGAACACTTACCTTTGCAAAATGGATCGGCGCTACTTAAAAAAAAAGCATAAATTTTAATACTTAAGCAAATCCATGCAGGAATAAAAATGGTGATCTAGTTGCCAATGTTCTGGGAACATTGGGGACTTTGGAACCGGCTTCCCATTATCTGATCATAAGGAACTATTCACTGAATATCGTGAGTGGTGAATACATTAAATAGCCGCATAAGCCGATGGACTGCCTGCCGAGTCATTGAAATATGGTCGAACGAATGTATGAACGCGAATTGCGTGCGGCAATATGCACCAACTGCAATGAAATCGGACTGCTTAAAATCGTATTCAATCTTTTTTCATGAGTATTTTGTGAAATTCCCAGAAAAATAAATCGACTTATTAGTATTGATATCGTCGGGTTCAATAATCGCATTGAGACTTTTGCCTCTTCTAAACTGGATAAAGAAGCGAAGCGAATGGATGCGTTCACATTTTAGTTGCCAGTTATAAATTTAACTTTGTTTAAAGGTTACATACTGATTTGAAGGCCAAGATAAATTCTCATTATTGAATAGTGATACTTTGAACCAGGGCCGTAGAGAGCATATCCGGGCCCCGGGGGAAAATTTCAAATGCGGGCCCTTTCCAATAATATCTAATTCATATAAATACGTACAATCTCGAGTCCGGGCCCATCGGAGAACTCCGGGCCCGGGGGAAAAAGTACCCGAACCCCTTCTTGGATTTGAGGAAAGCACCAAAAGCGCGCTTTGTTGAACTGGAGCCAAATTGCTAAGGCGGGTTCAGACATACGCATACAATAAATAATAAATAGGAAATATCAGGAAGCAACTTGAAATACCTTCGAACTCACTGCCTAGGTGAAGTTGTGCGAATGTATTCAAACGACACAGCTCTGAAAGAATTCGATGCGGCATCTACCGTTGGTAGCAGGATAGGGAGTAATAATCAATTATTTGTACTAATTTGTAATAATTAATTATTTGTTTACTTAGTCTATGCACACAAGTTTCCTACAGACTATTTACAAAGGAAAGTAGAGTAACTATCGACTAAGATTTAAATACCTAAACACCAAAATATAAATTAATTGAAAATACACTTTTCGGAGATGAAAAATCTGGTTGGGTAGTCGAGAGGAGCATTGTGCGAATACTCTGAATATTGGATTTACCTTCAAATTCGCAAAAAACAAACACTATATAATCGCTCAAATTCTGCTACTCACACACTCACGAATATCGGCGTTCGAAAAACAATTTTTTATTAGTTCAATTTTCACGCTCAGGGATGTGGCGACACGAATCCAGATTCAGACTTTAAATGTGAAAGCACTAATAACAACTTATTGCTTTATGTTTATATGTAGATATGTAAATAGAGTATATATTGCAAAATGTATGTGCTTTTTTTAAACTGAGTTTAAGCCTGCCAAATTGGGCGTTTAAACTTATTTAACTGGAAAGCTTAGTTAAACGAGTACCATTTGAGCGGTTATTGTTTGTGACCACAGAAATATTTTTATATGTGTATGTGTTTACGCGTAGGATTAGCTACATTGCGAATAATACATTTGTTTGTATGTTTGATTGAAAACCAATTACCTTAGATTGATTTTAGAAGCACTCGGTTATTGAAAGCAGGTGGCACTGATGCTGATGAATTGTGAAAAAGCTGAAGAGACTATCATTGCGGTGCAGATAAATATGTAGCTCGCTTGTGGGTGGCATTAGCTGCAGTGTCAGCCACTTTATTTAACGTTATTTCTTCCTTTTTGGCATAAGCTGGTTCTAGATTCCACTTCAAACTCTTTAAATGTCCAGGAACTGGCAATTAACACTCTTCAATCCGTAGTTTGTTTAAAAATCGGAGCCAGTTACCTACATACATATGTATGTATGTATGTGCAAGGCTTGCGCCATTTCGCATTTACCAAAAATTTTAACACTAAAAGTACTCTACTGTGTTGTAAAAATAAATTGTGTATGTAAGCATGTATGTTTATATGTATGTGGATGTGTATGAATGTACCATAAATATACAGATAGTTTGTTTGAATGTATAGGACGCACCGGCGTCGTATAAATACAGGGACGGGCACTGACATATACGCGTCACTTGACTCCTTGCGTCCGACACCAAATACTACCAGCAGTGGGCCAACAGTAGAATTCGATCGATAAATGTAAAATGCACTAATGACACAAATTTAAATTTGATTGTGCGACATGTATCGCATTTTCGCACCATTCGCCATGCTACTATTTTGCATCTGTTTGGCGATTTCAAGTACCATTTCACTTTTGTAACTCTTTCAATTAAATTGACTTGAGTGAACTGAATTTATCTTTTGTTTTACTTTTTATTTACTATATATACATGTGTAAATATATGCACATGGGTACACACACATTTGTAAACATACACATACATATTTTGCTTTTATCACTTCCAAATTTTTTGCAACGCGCGCTGGCATCGACTACGATACAAATTTGTGTATCATTCGGCACTGCGGAGTCAGCGTCAACGTCAACTTTGGCGTCAAACACGACAGCATCAGCGAAAGCAACCAAACAATGCCTTCTGCAGCAATGCCGATGGCCAGCAAGTACATACATACATACATGCCCAAGTATGTAATCGTCAGAGACACATTACTACTTTGAAAATGTGAATTAGCTACCGCATCCCCATACTTTTCACAAGGATTTTTGAAACAAAAGGAGTTTTCAGATGGATATATTTTCAATTATTCGATGAAACAGATGTTTTATATATATATTATATATAAATTTTTTCAATATTTAGACCAAGTCATGGACTATTTAGCACGCACGAAAATTAATACTAAACACAAAGCACAAGCCATAGAAATATAGCCACTCACAGACAGCACATCTACTCTCTTCGTTACCACTATCCAAAATAATATGAAATGCAAAGTGAAATTTCACTGTACTCACGGCTGCTCGCCGCTCATGACAGATATTATGCGCTCTCTCTGGCTGCTCAATTTAGCATGTCGCTTTCCTGCAAGACGAAGATAAGTCAAAAATGGCAAATGTACAGAAAGGTTTATCAAAATTGCCAATAATGATATGTATACGTACTTCATACAATTTTAATGAGATACAAGATACCATTATGCCATTATTGCACAATTTTCTTGTACATTGACATTTACTCTTTAAATGTGATACAAATTTTTCTTGAGAGAAAATGGCCTTCCCTCAAATGACATGTGGTACATTACGCAGCGTATGAGGCGTTCGGTTTCTTTTCATTTAGCTTTATGTAGTACATACACATGGGTACGTACATATGTACATATGTATTTACATGCTAAAAGCCTTATGGTTATGCGTAGTACATAGCAGTGCACGGCATGCCAAAGCACTGCATGAAAAGACATACAGCTGATTATATCTGCTTCACATATCACATAACATACTTTAAATTTGTAATAAATTTGTACATACGTAATAATTACAACTCGCTAATTATGAATGAATTCGAAAAGATGAGAACAATATGTCTATACATATACGCAAATGATTGCTCTAAGTTGCACGCAAAACTCATTGAACAAATTCATTTTATTCCCTGCAGTGCTATGTAGGCCTTATAATAAGAGGAATTTTAAAGCCAAAGCAATTTTTTTGAATTCAGTAGATGATACAAATTGTGCTTAGCACCGCGCTTTCAAAAATCTCTTAATAAAATAAATACTTAAAGTAAACTAAGAACAAAAATATTCGATATTATTGACTGCAAAATATCTTGTCATTTAGCATGATTTCTTCATTTTAGAATCCAAAACTGACTGCTTTGCCTAGTGTGTGTATGAGAATTGTGTGACCAGATCATAACCGAACTCTTTGACAAATCATTCTATGAATCATTTTTGTAGAAAAATATAATTCATATACCCTTCATGAGCGTTTCTTTCCATACATCCGCTCAATCTAACCGAGTCCCTTAATCCGTCAGAATTTGTATTTGTTTGATAAAAGTCATTTAAATGTAACTCCTCAAGGTGTACCATAAATAATCGGATAAGAAGGAAGTAATGTTTTCGCGGCTGCCTAGCGATAGATCCAATGTTAGTTCTAATAGGCTAAATACTTAAACTAAGTGTTTATTGTCGTAAAATAATTAAATTGTGAATTTAATTTTGTCAGTTTTGTTTTATTGCTTTTGAATTTGTATTTTCGTAAAGCACTCATACGATAGCTCGTTCTGTTTGCACTACTTTATGGTTTCCTAAAAACAATAATTGAAATCAGCGATTATAATCGATTGTGGGCGCCGTTGCAAATGCTTGTGCGTGACTGCCATTCGACAGTGCACGGGTACAAACCCCGTTCGAAACACCTAAAACGATAAAAAACGGTTTTTCTGCGTTGTGGAAATTATTAAAAGATATTAACGAAATTCCGGCTTAGTTGAAAATAAGAAGATTCGCTGCGCATTTTTGTCTCAGCGGCTATGTTAACAAGTAAAATTTTCATTATTTGAGCGCACACAATCCTCAAGTATTCAACCCAGCATCAATGCATGCCCAAAGATTAACTGTTTGGTTCGATTGCTGGCAAGGTGGTCTCTTCCGAAATGAGAAAGGAGACCCCGTTACCGTCAACGGTCCTCGTTATAGAGCAATGTTAACCGACTTCCTGCGGGCAAAACTCGACATCGTCGATAAATGAGTTTGGGGAAAAAGAAATACATTATGTTTTTTTTTGCGGAAATAATTTAAAACTGTTTTATGGTCGATCTTTAGTTCCTGGACGATGCTACTGCCGACATTATCGATATTTTCTTTAACATCAAAAATGCCGGAACGGATCGACGAAACCAAAATTTTATGTAATTAGCTGTTACAAGCCTGGCTAGCACTTTATTATTATCAAAGAAAAACTGTAAAATGCACAATAGTGGGAGATGTCACCTTGACAACGATCATAAACTTTAAATTGTTTGATCATCTACCGTGAAAATAATGGATTTCTTTTTCTCCAAACTATTATTTAAGCAGTGGTTGCAGCAAGACGGCAATACATATCCTACAAGCGCCGCAACGCCCGAAGTTTTTGAGGTTGTTGTTGTTGTTTTAAGGGGGGAAGCTGGTCTAGAGCGCAAAAAATGGGCATATTTTATGAATTTATTTTGACTCAACAAAGGAATCAATCGAAAATCTGTGAAATAGGTTTAATAATATAGCTTTCATGGTACAAATACAAAATTTTTCGTCTGAATTAATTTCAAAATGGCCGCTGTCCAGCAGTTCTCCTAAGGCGCCTTTTTTTCTAGTGGGTCCATTGCCGAAGACGTAAACTCCTTAATTTTTGTCCTGGATCAAAAAATAAAATTTTTTTAGTTTCTATATAACAACAGAAAGAAACGTACGTAGGATTTTTTCGATATTTTGTTTTTTCGCGAAATGGTGCACGTTTGAACAAAAAGTTACAATTTTCACTATAAAGAACGACATAAAATTGTTGATTAAAAAAAAACTATGTAATATAAATAAAAAATCCTACGTACGTCTCCGGAGAAAGGTATTTCCAATGTATTGTCAAAATTTCGTAAGAATCGGTAAAGATTTGTTCGAGTTATGTCTTCGGCCAGTTTAAAAAAAGTGATTTCGAGAAAAACGCGCTTAAAGTTGTAAATAGCGTTCGGGGCATACCTGCGAGGCACTGCCGTCGAATGAAAAATTTGGGTATTTAGACATTTTTGCTGGCATCCCTCATTTGGTATATTATTTCTAAGGCCCTAAAGCACCTTTTAAGACAAAAAAAATTTTTCGATTTTTTCGAAATTCTAGACCACCTTCCCCCCTTAACAGTAATAGAAGCCCCGTCAGTGTAGGGTATATCACCGGTCGTCTTCGTCTGGCTCATCTAAAGGTAGGCCCAGGAAACATGCTGTTTCGACGGGTTGGGTCCAGAAGGGGTGTTAGATGAGTCGGTTTTAAAGGGCATGTGAAAAGGTGGTTAGTGTCATGCGGGGTACCTTCACATACCGGACATATGTTAGGTATGTCGGGGTCAATTCTGGATAAGTAGGAGTTGAACTGCTGCAGTATCCAAAACGTAATTGTGCCAGTGTTACACGTGTCTCGCGGGGGAGCTGGAACTCTTCATATGTGGTGGTTTGACTCCGATTACGGCATTCATAACACGGGAGCTTAAGAAGGTGGTGACGGTTTCCCGGTGAATGTCGTTTATTGACTGTTTAAACACTGCCTGGTCCAGTAGATTTCTGTCAGTTTTGTCCTGAATCTCGTCGGCGTAGTTTAAAAGGTGTCTCCTGACGTGCCTAGCAGGCGGCTCTGGCTCAAACAAGTGACTGCATCAGTGAGACCTGCGGTAGCATCCTAGCAGGAACTGCTTGCTGAGCAGTTTATTTTGCTCCATTACAGGGAGCATTTGTGCCTCATTGTGAAAGTGTTGAAGTCCGAATTGCAGTATTTTGGCATGTCTGTAGCTTTATCCACTGCGTGTCGCTAGTCCCAGGCGACCAGACTGGCGCAGCATAGTTTAGTACCGGCCGACCAATTGCCTTAAATGTCGAAAGCAACAGTTCTTTGTCTTTGCCCCAAGTGCTGCCGGCAAGCGATTTGAGGACCTTGTTGCGATTTTGGACTTTTGTGGCAATTGCGGTTGTGTGCGCTGAGAAGGAGAGCAAACTGTCGAAGGTTACACCCAAAATTTTTGGATTGTTTACCGTCGGAATTGGTGTGTCGACTTTTACCTTGAGGGGCAGTTTGATCTCCTTTGTCCAGGTGATAAAGAGGGTCGCCGTGTACTTAGTGGGGGAAGTTGAAGATTCCTCGCAGTGAAAAAGCGAGGGAGACTCCCTCTGGTGGTTGGTGGAGCTTCGTGATGTAGAAGTTGATCAGAAAGGGGGAAAGGACACCACCCTGCGGTACTCCTTGCTTAATCTTCCTCTGCTTTGATGTTTGGTCTCGAAAAATCACTGACGAGTGACGACCGCTCAGGTAGTTGCGGAGCACCTCTTCAGCTCTGGCGGAAGTTTCGAATGATAAATATTGGGACCGAGCTATTTGTATCTCTTCTAATGTTAAGTTGTATATTTAAATATAATTACAATAATTTAATAATAATTATATTTCAGTTTTCAATTTCGTAGAGGGTATTTAGCCCACGTCTACGAAAACATGCACGGTCTTGCTTGTTTTGGTTTACTTACGTTTTTGGCACCTCTCTCTCTTGAGAGGTTGCTTAAAAATTGGATTATTTATGGAGAGCAAGAAAAAGGTGAGAATTGACGGAAATTCATAGAAAACTGAAAACGTATCTGCATTGAAAATGTTGGCTGGTTAACGTTTTGGATGTGACAACCAAAGTAAATGATGTGTGACGCCGGGTTCGAAAACCGTTGCTCAGAAAGTTATTTAAAGCAAAACAATTATTAACTGTTCAAACTTTTCAAAAAAAGTGAAAAGCATAGCAAAAATTGTTTTCAAATTTTTTTATAATATAAGTTTACAAGTCCCATATAAGTTTAAAAAAGTCTCTTTTACACCTTTTTAAATCGCTTTTTATTTGTAAGATTTAAACAAGCGTTAGACGAGTTGCTTTTAGCTATTTTTCATAAATAAAAATACTTTAAATTAATTGGGTTTGAATGCGAAAGCGCTTTTTTATTGGTTTTATAATTATCCATTTGCATTTAAATTTTTGTTAGTTTGTTTACAACAAAGTAAGTATGTATGTATATAAACTTTTTTATGCTTAGTTTTCAAAGCGAAAATATAATATTTTAATTACTTTGTAAAAGTGTAGATAATTTATTGTATTTTAGAATAAAAAAGTACGAAAGTTAAACACACAATAGCACACCAACACACCCTGCGTTGCTTTCATACATACATACATATATGACGCATATTTTTCTAAAGATATGCATATTGTCCCATTTTATAAACTTGAAGAACTGGTATTCTTCCAGATAGGTATATAATATTATTTATTATTATAAAAAAAATGTGCAAACAGCGAAAGTTCTTCATGTAAGTACAAATACTTCGTGCCTCTCTACCACAAACCTACATATTTGGAGAGGAAAAGGAGTGTTTTGTATTTATTTAAGGTATGCGAATTTTTGCGCCGCAATTACTCCACCTCTCTCTTCGCCGCGAATTATTGCCTATGAAAATAAAATAAAAGCAAAGTTCTCGCATGCACATACATACACGCCCATTTCATAAAAAATATTATATTTAAAAGCTGAGAAGCTTTCACACTGTCATTTTAATTTTTATTACAAGTAGGTGTTTGCATTTATGTGTATGAGCGTAAATTTGCTTAGAAAATGCTCGCTTTAAAAGCGGTAATTTTTAGCTCAAGCCAATTTGTAAATAAAATTACAGTTGTATACATATGTACATATGTAAGTTACTCGCGTGTAAGTAATGTATGGCAACAAACATGTCACTAATGAAATACCGAAAGACCTTAACTAATATTTATTTTCTTTATATTTGATTATACTTATATATGGCATAAGGATGTCCGTACATGTATAAGCTTAGTTTTTATTATATAAAACGGTAAACATATTTGAAACGTAAAGTGAATAAAAAAATTGTTTTTGTGTGTAAAACAGTTCCCTGTTAATTAATAAAAAAATGTCACGGTTGTTTTTAAAATTTCCCTTTTTCCCTTTTCCTTTGCTTGTGTGTATATCAGTAAATCTAATTAATACTATTACCATAAATTTCCCCAAAAATATAACTAAAAAAGGAAATTATGTTTCGCATGCCTTATCTCACTTAAATTACTTACCTTTCTGCACACATGTATGTGTGTACGAAGGCAACTTCCATATCTTATACATTGTATATGTATGTATGTACGTCTATGCAACGTGGGTTCATTGCACCTTTTTAAATAAACTGTTTGTGTACTGTAATGTAGGCAATAATGCTTAAACTAGAATATAATTTTTAATATACGATTATGATGTGTTTATGTACATTATAATAGTTTTATAAATTTATATATGTATGTATTTAGCATTTATACTTAGCGTTAGGCGCGCACACGGTTCATGCTTATTCATCATATTTTATTTATATTATCATGTACGTTTTTTACTATAGATCTATAAACACATGTACCCCATCAACAAATTTCTATACTCATTTGACTTCACGTGTAGATTCCCTGCGTTACAGAGTTGGAGGGAAATTCTGTTCTGAACTTATATGCACCTCAAAGGTCTACTCAGATAAATGTGTATACAACTATGTACTATTTCATATTTATTCAAAAAAACAAAAAAAAAAAACAAAGTACGATACAATGAGTTTCAAAAGTTGTGCTTCTCTTCGAGTATGTATAGTGTGTTTGGAATACCTATTTGAATTCGTATCAAAACTTGTCAATTGTTCCGAAGTTTTACATTTTGCTGGGTTCTATGACATTTAAAGCATAAGTATTTCCATTAGAGTGACCTGGCTTTCTTAGAAGAAAGCTATTCTTTAAATAATTGAGACATTATTTTTTTACCCCAAACAAATATTTCATTAGAATAGATTTTGCAAAAAATGTAATTGGAATGAAATCTAAATTTCGCCCTGTCGGTATAAAACCGACGCCAAAAAATTTGTGAGTATATTTAGTAGAAATTCGTGGAAAAATTGGTGGAATAAACTTCGTACTTTAATTTAAACGAAAAGATTCGTTTAAAATGCGAATTTTCGATAATAATAATAATAATAATAATAATAATAAACTTATAATAATAATAACAATTATAATAATAATAATGCTAACAATATTAATTGAAAGTTCCTTAGGCGAATCTTATCCATCTATTTGTGGTATTGGAACTCTTTGGACTGCGGCAACTGCCAAAACGAAGGAATTGCATGTATTGCAATATTTATAATAAAACTAGTAAAATATACCAGTAAAATATTTTCAAGTCTGGGGTTTTATTTCTCATTTCTAATATTAAAAAACTTCAAAAAACGGCTAAGAGGGTTTGGCTCTGCGCCAACATCTTAAGTACAATCTTTTCAAAGTATTAAGAAAGCGGCAATAAAAGTCATGGAATTGAGCAAAGAACTTTTCGTGTTGTGTAGATTAATACTTCAGAGTTTGTAAATAATAGGTCACCCTAATGTAAATAATTATGTACGTACACATGTACATGTGAATGAAATATTTACATATGGTTACCAAAATGCACAAAGGCTCTAACCAGCATTTTTTCCAAATTCTTCTTTTTTTACTTATTATGGTAATCTGCACTAAAGTGCGCTTCTACATAACCAATTAGAGTATTAAAGCAAAAAAATTTCGTTTTTGTAATTAGCTAATACGAATAGAATCGAATACAAAATTTCTTTTGTTTAAGTTTTTCTAACCCTTTCGCCTTTGTTTATTTTGGCAACGATATATAATATTTTATTTCAGTTCGGTTTTCTACTTCATTTCCTACCATGGAAAATTTCTCAGCTCCAATGCAGTCTAAGCGTTATTGTTTCTATGGGCAATCGCCGAAACTGTTGTATGCACATTCGCATTTTTAAATTCTGCATACTTTACATTTGCTTTATATTAGCATTCACATGTACACATATGCTTGCATGGATATGTTTTGTGATTATCCCTTGAATTAATTTCCCCAAAATCTCCTCTAAGAGAGTACACATTAGTGAGCTACATAAATGTATGTAGGACGAGAGTGTGCTGGTATTTTCGTTGGTCAACTCAAAGTGTTGAGTTTTTATTTTGAAATGTGTTGCCGTCTGCTGCCATCCCATGAAAATGAAATGGTTAGTTTGTTTGGTGGACTTGTACTTAAATATTTATTGTAGTATATGTATGTATAAGTATATTTAGTTATCAGATAGTGACTTTTAGGCAAATATATGTAGGCTTCAAACGTGGTGGATTTTAGGTATGATTAAGTTTCTTGTGGTTGTACTTCTCAACCGGATTCCAATAAACCGTTAGGGATAGGCTGATTAGGTCTTGGTAAGTATTACTCTCAGATTAAAAAATATAGTTTAATTTGTACGTGCATAGTTTTGTAGTTAGCGCATAAAAGCAAATATCCCATTATAAAAATAAAGCATTTATATATTTTTTTAATAAATTTTATCACTACTATACTGATTGGCGAGATTTGTCATTTGTTGTTGGTACAAGTTTTCATACCTCAAGCTTCTCGATATGCTACTAACCTTTTTTTTAATTTTTTTACTGTCAATTTTGTTAAATATTATATATTTCTGAATTAAGTATTTTCGAAATTACGTACAACTGCAGAAATAACGAGTATCGCCAATCAGCGGGGAGTGAATGTTAATATGTATGCATGCAATGTATGTATGAATGTATGTATGTACGAATGTATGTAGGCAAATATGCATGTACATAATTATGTGATATTTGTAGGATGTATGTATGTATATATATAGAAACATATGCACATACACATACACACATATACGTATGGATACGCATGTATTTATATAAATGTATGTCCCTTAATGCCTTATGTATTTATGTATGTATATGGACAGCATGTGTACCGCTCAGTCGTCTTATATGATTCCGATGTATGTATATCAATTCCATTGCCAGTCCTATGCTCGAATCGGGCTCAATGAAGTTCGATTACGAAATCCTTTCTTTTACAAATCAAAATAAAACTCAACAAGCATAGCCTAAAATTGATTAACCTTCAATTCATTGCCTTGCAACTGTACAAGCCGGAAGGCTTCCCTTATCGTTGGTGTCATTAGAAGCTTAAGATTCTCTTCGGCCTCACCGGGCAAAGAATGTAGCAGCTCCATTGAAGCTACAACGAGTTGAGCTAAAGCAGCTTTCTTGTAATTGGAGTCCTTAAGTATGCTTGAAGCGCGCTGCTGCTCTATTTCCGGTGAAATCGCTTCCGATTCGCACTTCTGCGGACGGTTCGTGTCGAAAGGATTATTGCGACTTTTTGGTTGGAACTCACTGATCAGTGTTGTCATCGTAACATTCTCCTCCTCGAGTTGAATACACTTATTGGGCGAGGAGTCCGTCGTTTCTGAGTGACTGGACGTGCTGACATTGTCGCTATTGCTGTTGATGGATATGCGCATTGGTTTGGCGCTTATCAGTTTTTGCTGCGAACTGCGCTTATCTCCGGCTTCTCCAGAACGCAGTTTTCCATTTTCAATTTCATGCATTGCTGAGTTATTTAAATATAGCTCGCACACAAGATTCCAAGCGTCCTGTAGACAGAACAAATATCGCACAAAATTTTCCTTCTTTTTAACGGTGGTTGTATTTAGGCGGGAGCAGGACTCCAATATAAAGTTCAGATCTTCCGGGCCCAGATTATAAACTACAATGTCATTTAAATAGGAATCCACTAAAGCAATATAGTAGATCATCCAAGATGACGTCATTTGTTTATATAAATTTGCTGCATACTCGATATTGGATACCTTCTGCATTAAAAACTTGAGTCCGGGGCGGGAATCAAATTCTAGGGAACTCGTCAAATACTGTTTGACGCAACGCAATAGAATTTCCTTGGAGCGAAAGTCCAAGTCATAATCGTGACTTGAAGCTGATGTTGCATAATTGTCGAAGATGCACGTTGACACCGCCTGAGGTACACACTTTAAGCGGGAGAGTAAAAGTTTCGCAACTAACTGTAAAAGCATCTGGTTTGCCAATAAGCCAACAACCAAATTTTTGAAAGGTATACGAATTACAAAATTGTCTAGATTCGAATTAAAACCATTGTTTAATGGATACAAGAGAAAGGAGTAACTTCGTTCATCTGTCAAATGTTTGTCCAAGTGGCTGGATATCTTTGCGGCCGGCTCTCTTTGATTATCGGAAAGAAACACCTGCTGCGCCAATGAGTAAATGCGAGTTAACTCATCCATGGTACTATCGCGGCGAGCTGCTACTTTTACATTAGCACAGTCTCCATAAAAACTATTCGACTTCTCATGGAAGGCAAAGGACAATTGGCGCAAGGGTGCGATGGTCACAGTACAGGCGCGGTGTATGGCCGAACAGGCAATCATCCATTGTGATTCATTAAAGAGCATGCCAGTGGATAAAATGACATGCTTCAGACATGAAACGCCCACTCGTGCCACTGATTCCTGCGCCTGGGCAGCGCACTCTATTAATACAAGTAGTAGTTGTTTCAGTGCCAATGTAGCTGATCCGGATATTTTCGTTGGCGAATCGATAATGTTGGTGCCGCTTTCCTCGCTCGACGACGAACTGTCGTATTGATTATGATGCTGAGTGTTTTCATTATCGTCAATCCGCTCGGTGACGAACTTCAATTTAGAATACAGAGAGTTTTCAGTGTTAATGTTGCTGGAAGTGCTGCCCGAGTTAAGGTTAGGAGGTGTGTGTACGATTTGGGTTACACGTGTTTTTAGCACACACTGCCTTCTGGTATCTGTTACTGACTTCTCGATGAATTCCACTACCAAATCGGTGGTCATGCAGCAACAGTGCTTGAAATTTTTCTCAATTAATGGCCATGGAGCACCAGTTTTATTTATATAACGAAGCCAGTCCTGAATCATCGGTATCAACAGATGATTTATGCAGTAAAATCCGAAATCGATGCCGGGACTGCATAGCAAATTTTTAAAGAGTTTAAAAATTGTTTGAAGAATTGGCGCTTGATGTGAATAAGGACACACTATGAGTGAATTTGTAAGGCCATCTAGCAGAAGGAACCAAACTTTTAACACCCCTGACGGTTTATCCATTTCATCGATCTTCACGATTGTATCCTTGTCAATGTGCAGCGATCGATACGATATCATGTGCTGTTCATTTTTCGTTTGTAAGTAATCATTACCGAAGTATGTGAAGTTCTCCATTGAGTTTGGAATATTTGCATCGATTATGTGGGTATAGGAGATGCCTTTAATTTTGTATGTGGAATGAAAGTTGGGACACTTCGGCATGTTGAACATAAATCCTAAAATGGATGAGCAGCGCTCCAGGAAACGCAGAGTTTCATGTAAAAATTCTGTCGGTCGGAAGTTGTTTTCTTCTTCGCCGCATGTATTGCTATTTTGCCCTCCACCGCCAGATATCTCGAGGTAAGACAATAAGCAGAGTATGCAATCCAAACCAGCATTAGCAAATACCAGTGTATTATCCGAATCAAGGAAGACTCTGAATATGTCGATAATATTACTCATATTAAGCATTCGGCTCCGAGCATTGCGTAATGTTCCAAAAAGCGGGCGCCAACCCGAACGAATTTCCGTCCGATGTGCTTCCACTATTTCGTACAAGCAGGCAACAATTTGATCCTGAATGAGAGAAAGAAACTTTTCATTAAAAGTAATTTCACTACAATTACTTAACTATAACCTAATTACAATCCAAGAACACGAAATCCTTTCCACAAAGTTCTTACTAAATACTCGTAAAACACCTGCGTAAGGATACATTTAAACTGTACATCAATTCACCTAATATGAATACTTATATATGAACATACACATTGAAATAACTGCTGGTTTTTTCTAATACTTTCTCTTTGACATAATGAAATAAAACTATAAAATAAAACTCGCGGATAATCAAAAATGTAAGAAATACTGGTCGGCAAAATTTTGTTCAATTCTTATAGGTAGGTAGGGGAAATGGTTGAAGTAACAGTCTGTCACTCTCCAAGTAGCATTGAAGCACCGTTTTTATACCATTTTGAGACCTCAACAGCTAACCAGAGCTTTTGATTTATGTAGAGGAGAAGGTTGATGGGATTTAGGTTGGAATGCTGCCTCAGGCTGTCGAAGAAGGGAGAACCCAGTGACCTTAATCGTCTAGTTGCCAATCCCGGACATTTATAAAGAAAGTGAAATTATGGTAATTATTATAGGACTTTTTTACAAATTCGTATGTAAGCAATGATAAAAAGCCGTAATGAATGGCTTCATTACCTCTTGCATGCACCAATCAACACTACGATTAGAGACAAGTTATTGTTATTTTTACTTATTTTACGACATTTAAAATTCAACATTTCATTTAAGCCGCATTTGAGCTCTCTATCGTCTGTGCCATAATATTTTAAACGCGATTTTTTCCTAATTTTGACATGATAAAAATTACCGCCATTTGTTGTTGTAATAATGCAATTTTAGAAACTAAATGATAATGAAATATGAATGGTAAGGAAACTTAAATCTGATTCATAACAGGTTTTTAATAGACGTATTAATGCCATATAGAAGGTAGACATAACTTCATAGCACTACCTTATGCGCTGACAGTTGACCTCCTCTCACTTTTGATGGGTAATTTTCGCAAAAAAAAAACTGAAGACAGATTTGTGAAATCTATTTCATCTCTGTGCTTAGACGACATACTATGAACGGGGTAATGCACTAAATAATTAATACAATAAGCGGATAGTTAAAACCCTGAAAAACTGAAGACTTAGTGAAAATGAAATCCTTATTTTAAATACCACTAAAAAATTACTGATAGTGCAGTTGAGTGGTAGTGCAAAATGTCCAACCCTGCGTATTAAATAATCTAAAATTTGGCTGTGCAAATTGCCCACATATTTTTTTTCTTTGCTCTATTAACTAAAATTCGAATTATTAAAAAAAAGGCTAAAAAGGATTATTGATTCGACACGACAGCCCGAAATAAATTAGGGACGGTAAATAAAAGGAGTCTTATTGACTTCCTGAAACTCGCGTGACAATAGCTTCAAAGTTTTCCTTCGTAATTGTTTGAAATTGATTTCGTTTTGTTGCGAAAAATATACAAATCTCTAAGTAGAGCAAAAACAAGAGTATACAAGAATACCTAATTAAATTTATTTCATAAATTGAAAAGAAAAAAACTGAATTAAAAAGTAAAAAACCAACCACTTTGCTTAACCAAAATTTTAAGTTCAGTTTTTTTTCTCACAACGTTTTGCTAGAAAACTGCTCGTAACGCTTTTAAAAATTTTAAGAGAATTAGAGACCAACTGTCGAGAGATCCTCCTAATAATAAACCTAACTTCATACCTGTAAGTATTTAATTTATGAAATGAATGAATGTACCTGCACATCAACGTCGCACGTGTCCATGCTCAAAAGATTTTCGAATGGTTTCAGTAGCGCCTCATTAAAATGGAAATGTGGCAACTCTGATTGCTCTACCAAGAGTGCTGTAATTACGTCATGAATGTACTCTATGGCTCTTTTGGATATAACACGATCTCTATGGCAAGAAGCCTGGAAGATTTTAAAGCTCAATAGATGTTTTTGTTGCACAACATAAGTCGTGTTTCAATACTCACGTCCATTAGATGAGGTCCAGTGATAGCCCATACCTTTAGTATATGCAAAAGCGGTCTGGAACTTTTAAATACCTTCAAGGTAACATCTCCGATGCGGTGCAATAAAAGCGACATGGGTAGAGTGTCGAGTTTCTTCCAACCCTTGCTTGGCCACCAAATGCGGCTGCCTTTGCGTGTAACTGTATTTTTATAGAGCTGTTCGCGAGATGCTTTACAAAGGTTTTTCAGAAACTGGCACAGCGACGGGAGACTTAAACGCTCAGCAGCATCGGAGAAGAGATTTTCAGCCTGGTGCGATAAAGCGCAGAGTACTTTTGAGGTGTCACTCTGACTCAATAGCACAGTTTCATTAGTGCCAGAGTAAACCTTCAGTATTGATGTGATATTAGTATTAGGGCTCTGTAGAGGTGCTTGAAGGAAACTGTAGACGTCCACGCTGTAAAAATACATATAATATATGATAATTTCACGTTTATGCCATGTTGAGTAAACTTTTATAATAAACTTTTATTACAAAAAAATGTGTGAATTAAGCTAAATAAATTGTAAAACAATATTACCAGGTTTCGTCGTCATCTATAGGAAGTGATGACAAGTTGAGCTTATCATTTTGAGTTGTATTGCTTAGCTTTTCACCGGTCTCCATATCTCGACGGCCAGTACCCGGCGACGTTCCAATCGATGAATTTTGTAAACTGAAAATTTCGTGTTCCAGCTGGCTGACATGACGACACACAGCAAACACTGACTGCCAACAATCCGAACTATAAGAACCTAAATTTAGGCCTCCATTTAAAACCACATCCATAGACATTGCTTGGCTAGCAGAAATTCTCGGCCCGTTTGTCTGACACACATTTGATGCCAAAAGGCTTAAAATTTTTCCAGCTAAGTGCTGTAGATTCAAGCTGTTACTTAAAGTGGCCGCCTAAAAGTTGAGGAAAGTGCAAGATCTTATTATTTTGCAAATTCAATAGATTTATAAATTGTTTAAGGATTTACCGCATGCAGACCGTCCAGACACATCGCATATAATGCCTCTCCATTTGTTTTGTTTGTCTTTGTCTTGACACGTAGTGTACGTTTAGACAAGGCCATCAATTTATTTGAGTTACTACACGATAAATCACCTAGACCCGAGCTCAAAACTATAACCATCGAATCCCAGCAGCAAGTCAAAAGTCGCCGGCAAAGTTTCTTTGCAGCCTCGCGTCGTTTGTTGTCCCGTTCGTCGGTGTACTTTATATTTGCCATTTGTAACCGTTGCCACTCAGAAAGCATCTGGGTGGGTCCCAAGCCACCTGCGTCACAAAGCATATCCACCAGGGCACTTCGTGAATTGGTACCTTCCAGTTCCTCCCTGCTCATCGCTTCTAAGCCATTCGAAACCAATATTGACTGATATAATTCACAGAGCCAAGGAGATGAAAGGTACACTAAAACACCAGTGTTCTGGACAGATGTAACGAACTGCTGTTCCGACATAGGAATTAATATCTCTTTCTGCATGTCTTCATAATATCCAGCCTTTGTAAGTTGCAGACTGAGCAGTAACGATGAATAAATCGCCAAGTAAATGCCGTCAGCATTGATGGCCGTAAGGTGATAATCGAAATCGGAGAAGTTCATTGTGTTTTCTTGGCATACGACTGAGGCGAATTCTTGCATGGCCTCGTCTACCTCAATGCAGGAGCGTATACGTAACAGCTTCGGTACCAAATCTTTTCGCAATGCCTTTGCAAAATCTCGGGCATGTTGTCGATCATTGTCAATATCGGTGCGTACTGGTATGACTGGGGCCTCAAGGTGGGTGTAGGGCCATCTGTTTTCTACACGTGACGTTTCATCACTCGATGTTGATTGCTCCTCCTCTTCAGGCCCCTCTGTATCACCTGAACCATTTGAAGCTGCATCGTGTTCTGGATGATCGCCATCACTGTCTGAACCTGAAGAGGTTTCAAAAACGCTTTGACGAAACTCTACAATCGCATCGCGATAAGGAGCAGGCAGCCGCGCCATCGATTGATAAGTTAATGGGCCCGTGTAATCGGCATCCTTTAATGTTTCGTGACGACTGTTGACGGTGCTCACAATCTACAGACAAACACATAAGTAAACGGACGACAATTCTCCTGTTAATTTATGTTGTTTAGTTACATATTTATTATGATTACCTGATCGCTAATCATTGATTCAGTTAGTTCGCCGCTGCAAAGAATTTGCAAACTATCCAGTAGTGCCACCATGCACTCCACGCTGGCCTGAAGGCCTGCCTCAACTCCGGCACCTGCACTAATGCCATAAGCGCATTCTTCCATTGCATCGATCATACTGAAATTACGTGCAAATATTTTGCATATGAATGGATATGCGCTCATGATATAACCATTTAAAACTTACAGTCGAAATAATGCCATTTCATCACTGCAACCTTGGCCAGTATTTTTATCAACGTAAAGAATAACCGCCAGATCGATCAAACGCTCTGGACTCTTCAGAATTTCTCGAACACATTTCAATGGCTCAGTACGATTTTGCGGTGTTGGCAGCAAAAGCATGCGATGAAAAAGTGCCTCCAGCATAGGTCGCAACGAGCCATAGGCTCCTGCAATCCGCAGCAATTGGATTCCAGTCAAGTACACGCAACGAGCTTGTGGACCATCTAGGCCAGGGCCAGTAAAAAAGCCACGAGCTTCGTTTTCAATCATATTCAGCGCATCTCTGTTGAAATTTCATATTTATTTATTAAAGCTATAGGCGTATTGGTACATAAATATAAGTCCCACTTACTTATAAGTGAATTTTTTATCCAAATTAATGCGGCCTGGCGATCCCAATGCTGCTGCAAGAGTAGGACAGAATTTCTGCCACAAGAATGATGTGAAATGGGGATTTGCATGGACATTTCGGGGCAAAGCCGAAGTCAGTGTTAAAATGCATTCTGTTAAATAAAGCGAGCAATTATTCTCAGGCTTTTTGTTGGGTGAACCATTCGCCGCCGGCTCTACTAAACGACTGCATAGCCACTGCATTACCGGAATCACTTCATTGTACACTGCCGATGCCTGTGTCTGTGTCATTAGACCAGGCGGTGCAGTCTTCTTCACCTCTTCTGCTTCTTCTATAAGAAAGGCGCAAAAAGTGCGCAAGCATTGTGATGCTGCTGCCAGTGAGGCGGCTTTGGTGGCACGTGAGCCCAATTCCCAACACTCGCCACAGCGTGAAAGTGTCTCGATGAGAAGCCGGCCATTTAAAGTGCACGCAGGGGAACAAGCCATAGCCAAAAACAAGCGTAAAACATTGATTACGGTCTCTTCACTGCTAGTTGTGGGTAAAATCCCATTTGTGGCGCGCAACAACTGAGCGGGCAACCACACTGAGTCATCCTCCGGTTCCAGGCCGATGTAAAAACGTTCATCCTTGATAATGCGCTACACACAAAGCAATGAAAACCGATTAAATATCTACTTTCACAGAAATATTATACATAACTAAATAAATGCAAAAGCACAAAATTAGTTTTTAATAATTGAAAAAAAAAAACCGCCTAAAACTATTGGATATTATGAATCGAAATTATTTTCCAGAAGCAAATAAGAGTTATTCTATGGTTCAAGTACACGAATAGAATCGAAAAAAATGCTTAGAGCTTCCAAACATCGTATCACCTGCTAAATTAAGCAAAATTGTCAAGACCAAGCTCCAAGAAAGCGAGCCTAAATATAAAAATCGGATTTAGGTGAAGTGCACATCGAAATGCAGATAAGTATATTTAATTACGCCATTGTTCTACTAGCCTAATTTGTTTTTTATTTTTGTTATGTTGGTACACTCTTTCAACTTATCAACTTTTGTGAAGTTTCATTTCAATCTGATCAAAGGCAATTAGTACCGACGTGTCACAATACTTTCTACAATGGAAAACTGCGTCCAAAAACAGCAACAACACCAGAAATCGTAGAAAAAATACTGGTTGCCGTATTGGAAAACCGTCGAGTGATTGGAAGAGTTTTAGTAGAATCCTGGAAATCTCATTGGGCAGTCTAAACAATATTTTGACTGAAGTATTGGATTTCAGAAGGCTGTGTGCGCAATGGGTGCCGCATTCGCAACAATGGAACAAAAGCACATTCGAATACGACTTTCTCAGCAACATTTGAAGCGTTTTCGAAAGGATAAAATGAATCTTGTGCATCGATTCATTACTATGAATGAGACTTGGATCTATCAGCAGGATCCTAAATCAAAACAAGAGGCTAAAGAGTGGTGTGAACCTGGTTCTTCGGTTCCGGAGTTTTTCAGTTTATTGGGATGCAAAAGGAATTTCATTTGTGTATTAGCTAGGGTTTACCACCCATTGCAGAACCTGTGGGGACCTTTCAGAGAAGGAGATTGTAGAGCATTTTCTCTGTAAATGTCCGGGTTCGGCAGCTAGACGATTAAGGCCACTGGGCGCTCTTTTCTTCGACAGCCTGTGGCAGTGCGCCAACCTAAATCCAATGAATCGCCTCCATTATATCAACAGCTCTGGCTGGCTGTAGATATCTGCCTGTTGGACGTCTCATAATGGTATCAAAACGGCGCTTTAGTCCTACTTGAGCAGTGCCAGACCAGCACTTCAACCATTTCACCTACCCTACTCTACTTGCAAACTCGTAAACCAATAAATTTTTAATATTATTGTAACCTTTTAGACCAGCTGAAGGAAAAATTTCGTGAAAAAAGAACCAGTTTCCAAAAGAAAAAAAATATTTTTCATCAGGTCAATGCACCGTATCACAAGAGCATTTTGACAATGGCTAAAATCCATGGATTGTTGGAACATCCACCGTATTCCCCAGATTTGGCCCCTAGAGACTTCTATCTACTTCCAAACCTAAAAAACTCTTGCGTGAAAAACGTTTTTCATCAAATGATGAGGTCATAACAGCTGTGGAAGCGTATTTGTCAGCACTTCCCGATTCTCACTTCAGGGATAGAATTCATAAATTGGAATCTCGTTGGATCAACTGTGTTGATTTTAAGGATGTACTGAAAAATAAAGAGTATTTCAAACCATAAAATTGAGTTTTTCTTATCGAACCGCAAAACATATTGAACAACCTAGTGGCTAACATTTAATAAGTCACTGGAAGGCAATTATCAACATTGCAAAGGGTTTTTGGGACCTTTTCCAATATTTCTATACGCAAACATACCCACACCCACACATTTAGTAAATAGGCGTAAAATGCATAACGGAGCTAGTGATGCCGGCGATGTATGCACATAAAATATATTTATTGGCGAAGCAGTTTTCGTTCCTTATGACTCATAATCAACATTGCACATTACAGTATATTATTTACTATTCTATTCTTACTATCCTATATTGTTTCTCAATGAAAGTAAACGATGCTTATCTTAATAGTAATTAATATACCATTCGTTAAAGAAATGTAAATTAGTTTCGTTTGACGGCTGTTTTTAAACTGATGAGAATATACTCGTAGTCACTAATACACACAGACATTATTTCACTGGTTAATGCTTTGGCAACCGCCGCAGCCGAAGAAGTTGGTGCGTAACTACCATTAGGACAACGTAGGTTCGAATCTCCGTGAAACACCAAAATGAAGAAAAAGTTTTTCCTAATAGCAGTCGCCCCTCGGCAGGCAATGGCAAACCTCCGAGTACATTTCTGCCATGAAAAAGCTCCTCATAAAAAGCATTTTCCCTTCGGCGTCGGCTTAAAGCTGTAGGTTCCTTCATTTGTGCAACGACATCAACACGCACACCACAAACAGGAGGAGGAGCTCGGCCAAACACCTAACAGAAGTGTACGCGCCAATTATTTATTTATTTTGTTTTTTAATGCTTTCCCTATAAAGCGAACAAGTTAGATTAAATTTTTATTTGCCGGTCTTCCATTTGGGTATCTTACAGTATCAATAAATTAATTACGATAAACTGAGTTTCCCAAAACAAACATTATTATTTTTTATTTAACTACGCAGGTTTGCTTACGATTATCAACTTGAAGTGTTCTGTAAAGTGTAAACAACAAAGAGTTAGCCATTTCTATTTTTTTTTCCTTGTATCTACTTCAACTAGTAACGGTACTATCTGAAAACAATTTAGTTTTAACGTTATTGATTGCATAAAAAGATCGTTTATTACGATATGAAGTCGAAGTTTGTTTTTGAATACTTTTTGTACTGAATAAAAAAATTATTTTGAGTGTAATATGGACTTCATTATTGCTTCTTTTGCACGATTTTTTGGGAAAATATTTAGAGTTTTTCATCTTACATGATTTTTTAAAGTTGTGGAACCTAGCCTCAATTTGTCGTATGTCGCATGTATTATTTACACGATTTTTTACATAGTTTTTTAAGGAACGCAGCATATCTACCGTATAAAAAAGAGTTGGATGGATATGTGAAAGTGCTCATACACATACATGTACATATGTACGTACTACATCTATACTATACAAAATAGGTTTCCTAGTCAGAATAAATAAAATAGGGATTTATTTAAAAATATTAAAGTTTGCAATTTCTTTTTAAGTTTCTTAATGTCTAATCGGGTGCGCTATTTGTCTTTATTGCTGACAAACCATTTGGTACCACAAAGCCCTTTGTAATAGTCCGAATAAATAGACTTCCTTGTTCGAAGACTCAAGAATCAATAAATAAGCACGACCACGAAGAGGACAATTATAACTAATGACATATTAAACAAATAATATAATATATTATCCATTATATTAGTTTCGCGAAAAAGGAATCCATTATTTTCTCTGTAGATGGCTATGGTGATCGATATCTCGTCAAGTATCGATCAAACATTTTAAAGTTTATGTTCATTGTCAAGGTGACATTTCACACTAAAAACACTCTTTTGCTGTTTTTTATTTGCTCCATTCAGTTGTTAGTTACAGGGTGTTAACAATGCAGTCAACAAAGATAAAATTACATTTTACAGTTTTTTTTGATAATGAATGGTGTTTATGATGTCGATACTGTAACAACTCATTATGTGCAATTTTGGTTTCCTCGATTCCGTTTAAGCATTTTTGATGCTAAGAAAAATGTAGATAATTGCGATAAAATTACAGAATTAATGGAAGTTAACCGGCATCTTAGTATTCGTGGTATCGCCGAGAAACAGTTTTAAGCCATTTGCGCAAAAATTTTATGGATTTTTGGATTTGGGTTTTGGATTGCGATTGAGCGACATTAAATAAATGCGTGCATACAAACATAGATATTACTGTGCAACTTAATTGAAGCCTTCTAAATTTAATGACGTCCTCTGTTTTGTCAAATTGGCTCTTAGCATCGGCTGGAAAGTACCAGGTCAAGGTCAAGTCAAGAAACCTTTTCAGTTTGTAGCATAGACAGCTCAAATTTTCGTCAGACCGCCAAACTGACAACACAAGATAATTACAAGGCCCCTTAAGCTTTCCAAATAGGATTTCGCAATAAAAGACACTAAAGTGATGATCTGATCTGATCGTTTTAGCGTAATTTAAATTTTTTTGGAAAAAATTGGCACACGCCGTCCATAAAAAGGGTAAACCTCTGCAAAACAAAAAATTGCTAACACCTCGCATGGACTCCAAAGCCACGATGGTTCAAAATAGCGCCGGTGCGACTTCGCAAGAAATAGCAACTCAGCTGACTTCCACGTCATTGCATTAAATCTTAAAACGCCGTCGATTGATCAGATACCCGACCCAGATCGCTATGATTCATATTTTGCACCAACGGCCAACAACGTGAGCTTAACCAGGTGCTGAAAGAAAGGCAACTGCAAAACCAGAGACCCAATCAACTGTAGGCAGATGCGTTTTTTAGGCGATACCATAAAATATAATAATATATGGACAAAGCGATTACCGTTATACGCCCAAGCCGCAGTAGCTGCTTTCTCGGCACCTAACAAGGTAGGTACTATCAGCCTGCAGGCCAATAGCTGCATGAGTCAAAAAACACATTTAACATCAGCAACTTCAACAGCAACGCCTTTAAGCTTCTGTTCACATCATTTATTAGGCCACGTCTGGAATATGCTGCTTTTATATGAAGGTCGGCAATCAGCTTCTCACCAATAGGCTTTGTAAGTGTACAAAAACTGTTTATTAAATTCACTCTTCGTTCTTTAAGTACCGTGATGTCCTCCTTGTCTTTTACTCATAAACCTTAAGTCCCTTGAAAATCGTCTATTCTAAGCCATCAGCAGTAATGCAATTGATTGTCTTTTTTGGTTGAAACGTATTCGATTTAATGTTCCCAAAGATCCTTTTCGTAACTTTCTTCCGCTTTCGAAGTTCCTTCTGACATCAAACAAACAGTCGGCGCTCCTGCGTATCGGCACCAACGCCACTATTGACAGTTATGATTTCGAGGCTGTAAGAGACTTCGTTTTTTTATGAACCAGCATTAACACCAATAAAAAGCCAGCCTTGAAATCAAATGTAGAATCTCTCTTGTCAACAAGTGCTACTTTGGACTAAGCGGGCAATTGAGTAGTAAACTCCTCTCTCAACGAACAAAACTAACACTCTACAAGGCTCTCATCATGCCCGTTCTATGTTATGGCGCAGAAGCTTAAACGATAACAACAACCGATGAAGCGACGCTTGGAGTGTTTGAGAGAAAGATTCTGTGGACGAGTTTTGGACTTTAGCACGTTTACGATGGCGCGTATCGTAGGCGAAGGAACTATAAGTTGTATAAGATTTACGACGACATAGGCATAGTGCAGCGAATAAAGATCCAGCAGTTATCGCGTCAATCAAGAAGAAGAAGAGGTCAAACTGTCTCCCTTAACTTTTCTGTTTCAAGGGCTGCTTTTTTCTTAATTTTTTCTGATGCTAATCGTAGTAAAGATTGTTTACTGTAGGATTGTAAATTCTTAGACTAAATAAAAAAATATTTACAGCCTTAAGCCATTCCCAATCTTCAGAAAATAGCATCATTTTGTTTTTGTTCACAATTATTATACGTACAAATCTTTAACTCAGCTCTAATATTCACTTACATGAAGTCCGTTGAGGCCCATGGTAATGAACTTTGGTCGTTTCGTGTCTAAGGCCATTTGTAGTGCAGTGAAACATACAGAACGGAGCTCATGTGCTGGATCCCGATGGATGCCATGCTGGCGATATAATTTATCTATTTGAAGGAAAACACATATATTTATATTTGCAAAATATATAAAACACATGGACAATGGCGAAAATAGTGGAAAAATATTGGTTTAGGCAACAAGATTTGATTACTTTTAGTAGTTACGCTGTGTGCTGAATTCAACAAATAAACTTTATGCAGAAAACAAAAAAAAACATGGGAACAATAATGGGAACATTTCTGATGCGGCAAATCCACTCACCGTAGGCGATTTGCGCAGTTTGCCTCAGTGCATTGTGCTTCGTCCCTGTCGACTCCTTGATTATCAACAAAAATAAGTCTTCCATGTCGCGTATAGCCCGTCAGCCACGTCGCTTATTGTTTGATTCGAATTATAGTACTTTTCCTGTTGCCGAAGCTTTATGCTTAATAGGGTATTATGCTTGCTATTTTTGTGTTTTTGGTTTTTTTGTTTTTGTAGTAACTATATTTGCAGCATATGTATTATATGTATGCATGTATGTGCAAATACATACTGCACTAAATGCTTCCTTTGATGTCGATGTGAGCACTACTATTGTCTGCGTAGGGTTTTATCCTGTTTCGCTTCGCTGATTGCCATTCAAGTAGAGCTACAACATAAAGAAAATATAATCTTACGTGCTTCAAATATGCATACATATGTAAGTACTTAAGTATATATGTATGTACATAAATTCGTGTGTGTAAAATCAATAATACAACAGATGCTTTTGATGCACTTTCAAGGATATCATTTCGCATCAATTGAAGAGAAAATTGCTTTTGTTTTCATCCTTACTATGAACTTCTTTATTTGTGACCTTACGATGTACAACAATAAACAAAATTCACATAAATGACCCACGTCTTTGCTAACTTAAAAATGTATGTAGATCCTGTAGTTACATCTCCGATTGAAGTAAATTTGTAATATTTAATATTGATTTTTCTTGTTAAACTTAATTCGATTTTGTTTAATTGATAACAACTGTTTTCAAATGGGAATACTCAAATAAAAGTGTGTGTATCCCATTTCACAGACAGTCGAGACTTTTTGGGTATATTATAAAATGCACTGCTCTCACTTCCATCACTGCGCGAATTATTATATTAACTTTTTACCAAGATTCGTTGTTGATTTTCTAATGAAATTTTATCCAACCTAAGTCGGGAAGAAAGTCAAGCGTTTCTCGTCATCTTGACAAAGTTGTTTTGCTGGTTTGACCTCTACTATTCACAAATAGCCAAATTGGCTTCAAACGTTGTTTCTAAAGGCAATCGGAAACAAAACTGACTCTCACTACTGCACATGAATGATGTTAGTCACTCGATACGTTCTCTATCGAGCCTTTTACAATCAAAATATTAGCCAAGGCGCATGTCCGGGCATCCATCACTTTGGCGACCAGCGATTGGATGTTTTGCTTAATGTTTCTGCTGCTCGACTGGAAAAATCGATACTGTCTGTTGCTGGTAGCCGCTTACCGTCATTCATGCACATATAATATACACTTACCTACAAAGTACGTACATACAGCCGTGGAAAAATACTTAAGAACGATGCGTTGGAAACCTTATATGCGCATATTTTATCGAGCACGATCCCGTAATGGTACTTTTTGCACTGGAATATATTTGCAATGATCACATTCATTGAAATGCGTTCATTTATCTATTTCTGTTGAAGGGTTCGCATTGATTTTTTGGCGTTTTAGTAGGAGCACTGATATTTTTGTGAGAAACTTACTTAAGAACGATTTGGTCTTTGTCCAAAATTTTGTAAAAACCAAGCTCTTCATAGAGTTGCAAAACACCGGATTATCCTACAGTGCTATTTCAACATCATTAAACTTTTCAGAAACCATGGTTTTTAAGGGGGTAGTATGGTATTTTTTTTTTTTCATTTTTTTTTTAAATTATTCTATAACATCTTAAGATTATTGTGTGAAAGTTTGAAGTGCATTAGAGTAAAATTGACAAAGACACAAAGGATTAAGTATCTACCTCTCCAACCGGATTTCACGCTTCACAAATCTTTAAACGCGTTTTTCTCACACTTGCCTTTTTTACGGTCGGTGTCCACTGTAGATTCATATCTACTGCACCGATTCTTTTCAAATTTGGTTTTTTTGTTTCTTTACTTTATTCACGAGGTAATGACCTCGAGTTTTTTTTTTTTTTAAATTTTGTCATATTTTAAAACAACAAAGTTTTCAAGTTTTTTTTATGAAAAATCGGTGTTTTGACTTCAAAGCGCTTTAAAAAATTAAAAAAAAAAAAAAAAAAAAAAAAATTCGACGTTGTGACCTGCGAAACTTTATTAGCTGATGAAATCAATTTGGTTTTTTGATTTTAGTTGATCCAGTAATGAGTTCTGAGGGACACCGCAATAAAACTTTTTTATGAGACGTCCGCGAAGATTCGCTGCCACCAACTCATTTCTTCATAAAAATCAATGAAAATTTCACACAATATTCTTTAAATATGACTTTATAATGAAGTAATTTTAAAATTTTGAATAAATCAACTGTGTCGACAAAAAAAATTTCGAAAAATATGCTTGTTTTACACCGAATTAACCATACTACCCCCTTAATGCTCTGAAATATTTTTCTGCTCATAAAATTGCAGAAAACGTTCCCAGAAAAAAGAGGCACGAACGACTACTAGCCAGACTGATAGAATGATCTTTGATTGTCAAAACAGGATCGCAGGAAGGGGCGAAAAGAACAGTAGCGCTTTGATTTGCTGAAGCAGGGCTTTACGGTCGACTGGCACGGAAGAAGCTATTGGTAGCAGCATCGCAATAACCAAGCCGAATTGAGTTTGCCCGAGAGCACATATCCTCGACTCAAAATCAGTAGCGTTATATTTTATTCAGCGATGAAACAAAAATAAATAATAAAGTTGGTCCAGGCGATAGGGAGTTGTACGGTGACCAAAATGTACCAAGTTCATCTCTCCAATCATAAAGCTCGGGGGAGGCTCAATAATAGTGTGTGGCTGCTTTTCGTGGAACGGCGTCGGGCCAATTCATCGCATTGAAGCTAATATGAAAGTGAACAGGTACGTTCAGTTACTTCAAAGCGTAATGCCACCATATGCGGAAGAGAATTTACCGGTGATTTGGAAATTGCAACAAGACAATGATCCGAAGCACACTTTTCGTGTGGCAAAAAAGTATTTCGAAGACTTTTCGATCACTGTTCTGGATTGGGCATCTTCGAGTGCCGACTTAAATCCACTAGAACATCTTTAAAACGACGTAAAAATTAACTCAGTACACAGGTTGAAAACATTTTTAATTTATAAAATAAAAACTTATATGCAAATCATTTAAGTGAGAGAGAACTGGGTATCGTTCCTAAGTATTTTTCAACGGCTGTATGGTGCATCCTGTCATGATTTCCCAGGTTTGTTTGCTTGATTGTCAACGAAAATAATGCGTGATTTCGACAGTTTTATCGCTAAAATACTTCCTTGGTAGTTCGTCACTCAATGCAGCTATCCACTAATCCTTGAAAGCACATACAAATGTATGAGTGCATATATGCCCTCGTAAGGTCACGTGCTTTCTTGGGCCTCTTAAAACACGCATATTGATGTTATCTGTCATGTGTAGTGTGTACATACATATGTATGTATATGGCAAATACATAAATACATGATATTTAATCCTTATGAAGTGCCTTATGCCTTATTACCCTGCTCGTTATTTTTTGTATGCATAAAGGCGTGTACGTGAAAACGGCTCCAGCGCCAGCTATTTATTTATTTGTAATATAAGAATGTTCGTATGAGTAAATGCACAAGTATCAACTGTAGTGTTCTCGTTTAGAAAATCCCTCAATACTCCAACAGGTGGTTTTATCACAAAAGAAAAATGCATCTTTTTCATCACCTATTTATAATGTGTGTGCATATATCTAACCTTCTCATCCACATACATACGAGTATGCCCATATATGCCAGAGATATTCATTTCAAGCTCGTGATTTTTATGATTTATTTTTCGGTTAAGAATTTATATTTTCGGCTTACCTACATATGAATGGCCATTAGCCGGATAGGCTGACAAACAATTCTAAACAAATACCTCTACTAAAAATTTACTATTATTATAAACTAATAGAAATTGAATACCGAAGTCCAAAAGAAGATTAGCGTCGACACCCTATGGATGGTGTATAGAGATTAGTCAGTGAAACCTAGCGTTTTTTATGGAGATCGCACTCGAGAAGAGGCGGAGGTAAGCCTTGGTACTGGCTTTGAATATGTCTCATCAAATATTGATGACAGCGATCCCGACGCACAATTGGAGTTAGATTCTTCATAAAATATAGATTTTCAGTCTGAACCTGGTGGGTCTGCAAGGGCAACATTAAGTATTTGGAATAACACAAGGAACATGCTAATATATTATATATAAATAGGCAAACATGTTTTCTTTACATCCCTTTTACTCATAAACTATTCATATTTCTAAGGTATAAAGAATTAAATATATTTTGATGTAGAAGGCAAAAAAATTCACACAAAAATAGTTACAAATGCTAGAACCTGTATATATGGGATGACTCCTAAATGTATGCTTTAATATTATACTGACTGAAAAGGCAGGGGTTAAGGAATAAAATTTGGGTAATGATTAATACAAGAACAAAGTAATGATGAATATATAGCTGAAGAAAAGCACAAAGCCGAAGATAAAAATAAAAATAGAGATGCGTACAGATAAAATAGTGAAGATTAAGATAGGGACAAAAATTCAACCAAAAAGGTAAATAAAAGGAAAAGGATGGAAATAGTGAAAAAGAAGGGGATAAAGATAAGGAAACAAAGAAGAGGTAAAACTGAGTTCTATAATTTTTGCTCAATTTCTGGGCTATGGAATAAGTCTCACATACCGCTCCGGCGATTTTCATGATTTTCTCAACAATTTACCAATTGGCTCACCAGGACGAAATCATAGAATTACCACTTTACTATTGCATTTTCTCTTTTTACCTTTATTTTGGAACGCCTTAACCCACAACTGACTCCTACAGACCGGTCAAAGAAATTGCTTTGTTGCGAAAGTCACCATCGAATCGCCGTTGAAGATGACCCTATACAATTTATACGTCATTTGATTTGGCATGCTAAAGATATTAAAAAGACCTTACATTATTAACCTCAAGAAACCACACTACATTATTTAAATGAATATCAATATGTATGTAAGCAAAAACTAAACAAAAATAAGTAAGTAATAAACATGGGGCGATAATTGGCTTTGTAAACTGATACAAAACCAACAACAGCAACAACGACGCTAATTGGTCGTTTCCACGACAGTCGGTTCTCCGTTACCGAAACGACCCAGATTTATATCCGGCCAAGGACTGTCACTCCAGCAGCATTCACCGTATGTAAGTATGGGGAATGTTTATGCTGCTACAACAACAACGCCAATTGGTGACGCAGCACACCAGCAATCGGTCTTGGATTCGACCCGCGCATATTTTGGCATATAATTAAAAAGATGCAGCAACGATTCTTACTTATCTGCTTATCCATAGTATTTTTAAATAGTATAATCCATATTTATAAATATTTCTACACAACATATTATTAAATATCTTTAAAATTAATGTTTATTCAATAAGCTAAAGAAATAGATGTATTTTAATACAAAAATCATTTAGACATTTAAATATAGCTCTTTCAGACTAGCTATTGCAATCATGCGGATTAATATTTTATGATTTTTACTTTATAACTTTCATTTTCCATAGTCCATCATTAAGGTAATGGCAATTTTCCACTCCTACGCCCTTGTTAACTTTCGAGCTGTAAAACAAAAACATATAGTTAATAAGAATACAGACCACTAGGCTGTAATTTACATTTCTTCAGTAGACAAAGTGGTGATGCCAATGGCCAATGCATGTTCTTTGCCTTCGGCCATTATTGCCACAACAGCTCCTTTATCGGAGGGTGTCATTTGTGCGCCAGGCGACGTAAGGCCGGGACACATTATATTAGCACCACTTAATACAAATCGAATGGCACCCTTATCTACTTGCTGCATAGTTACAAAATATGGAAACTTGTGTAGTAATCGCAAAGTCGGCATCCACTGACCCTCGCGATGCCGGAAGAACGCTATTTCGCCGCTCCCTGTGACTAAAAGTTCAATATGATCGTGGCTAAAAAGTAATTAAGAAGTTAAAACCATTTCATTTGTATACAAATAATAGTAACCATTTAGCGATGCGGTACGAATCTTTTTTTGGTAGTATCAAGTCAATGTGTGTTTCCAACAATGGATACGTTTCCAACAATTTCGCACGGATACCCTTCTGGACAGAAGATTTCAGTTGCTGAAGCGATGAAACACTTTCCTTTTCTTCAAATCTGCAATATCGACAATTGAAATAAGTGAATTTTAGGAATGGTCTCATTAAACACTAAACTTACTTTCTAAACATTTTGAATTAGTATTAATTATTAAAATATTCACACAATATATGTCTCATGTGTCGTAAAAGCAATGCAAAGAAAAGCAATATAAAGCAACCAACAACAAAACAAAAGCGAACCTTAACTCTGAGTAGTGGCTGTCAAATCTCATCTGCTAGTTGTCAGTTTCAGTGCTTACACTTTACACTTAGTCCCCACTATATTTTAATATGACTTATAGCATGGTAAGACAGATTACCTTCATTGAATGTAATGAGAATGGGATAAGTAAATTCAATCAAACTTATGAAACTCTGTTAGCGGTATTTGATTTGGATTTTAAAATCTATTTAATAGACAGATCTCCTAAAACTATTTTAATTTAATAATAGCACGTAACCCTACGAATATGCTGACATATGATCATGAAAATTTTGTATCTCTCGCCGAAATTTAACAAGATGTGACAATAGTGCGAGAAAAGAAATATCAAGATTAAAGGGGAACGCCGCCGTGGGAGGTCAAAAAATAGTAGATTTTTGGGAATTTGTTTTTGTAAGTAGGAATTATTCGAGGATCGGACAAAAGGCAATTTATTATATGTGTATTAAACTGTGTTGATGTAAATTTTTATTAAAAACTATTGAAAATTGGCAAATTTATGTAAATAAACGTAACGAGTTAAACAAATGGCGTATTTGGTGGCAGCGATACAGCAATGAATAATTATCTGAACTCCAAAAGCCAAAACTTGTATTAATATACACAATAGTGGCTATCGTTGTAAGTAGCCGTTCTTTTTTTTTGACAAAATGTTGGAGACTTGAATTTCGATGTGTGTTTTTCACCATTTTTTTGATTTTCAACAGGCCCAAAAAAATATATTAGTTATTTTCAAAATTTTGAAAATCGGCTACGTACAACGATAGCCAATGCGATAACAAAAATTTTGAAAAAAAAAATTAAAATCGGTTCATTAGTCTTCGAGAAATCGTTGCCACCGTATTAAAAAAAGTCGTTTGGAGAAAAACGCGTTTGAAATAAAGCATCGTATCGAAAGCGCTACGGGGCCGAATCGACGGGCGCTCACTTAAGTGCACATAGAATCGGGAATAACGCGAATATCGCTTTAAAATTTTTACCACATTTTCTTGAGTAGTTATACTAACAATTTATGCAAAAAAAATCTATTTTTTTTAATTTTTACAGTGACGTTCCCCCTTAATTATGCGAATGGAACGGCTTTCCGTTTACCATATAAGTAGATGATCTGCTTTTTCGTGCTTAACTCCCAATCCATAATTAAAAAGCATGATTTCCCATACGAAATTTATCGCGCCAAGCTATTAAATTCAACTTTGGGTGTTTTCGTCAATTTTATTTGCGCAAATAATATCTTTTGCAGATTACCGCTTCACTTGGGCCATAAGACACCTTTGGACAAAACATAGAATTGTTGGTTGCATTTGCCACACGATGAATGTGCTACGGCTAACGGACTACTGCCTCATAGAATTTTTATAAACGTATTTACAATCGATGTAGCAATTTATATTATTTGGTATGTTCAAGGCACATTGAACAGGTAGTATCAATAGAGCAACTGATTTGATTTGTTCCTATTTATTTGGTTTTTAAATTGTAAATATATGTTTATTTTTTTATTTCTCTTAACAGTCATTTTTTAATCGAATTTGACATTCTATGCCCAAAACTTAGAACGAAATACATTGTTCTCGTTGTTTTTGCCCGCGATTACCTGTTCAAGGTGCCTGGATAAATTATTATCGCCACAACAATTTTTTCTTTTTATCCGTCTTTTATGTATAATAATAATGCATTTGATTTAAGAAGGGAAAAACGGTTATGAGTTTTGCTTTTAAAAGTATTCATTGCACTGAAAACTCTTTCAACTTCTGCATTTGAGTCTGGCAATGACAAGAACCAAGTTTGCAATTGGGCGCTTTGATTTCCACTAAAACTAGTGCTTAAAGCAAAAAGTTGGCAACTATGCGTGCATGAATGGAGATCAAATCGAACAACATCAAGAATAAAATTAATTTTAACCGTATTTACGCATTTATATTGAGTGGCATCCAACAACATGGATTATATGTTTGCAGAACTATTAACGCACGAACAGTTGTTAAACATTTTAATTGAGGTGAGGCTCACTTCTGGGAAGAACCAAGCCATAATATATTTTTTGCAAACATTTCTTACAGCGTCAACTAAACATACCAAACCTGCGGGAAATGCCACACGATGAACTTGTACGTATCTACAAATCGTTTGCTCTACCTTTGGCACGCCGGGAAAGTCATCGCAAAACTAAAATGCAGCCGGAGTTCAAAGGCTTGGAGGGGAAAACCGGCAAAGAGCCAATCAACAAAGCCAATGAATGTATTGCCGATTTGCCTATGGATGTAGATGGATCTGAGTGTATTCAAATATCAAGCGATAGATTTAGTAAAACTAAAGCGGGAAGGAGCATATCCTGTGAAAAGAGATCGCATGATTACAAGCATTTAAACCCTCTGACGGACGAATACTTGAGCATAGCAACCAAACGCATCAAAATTGCCTGGTCTTAGCTGTTCCGCGCGAAAAACAGGTATCGCTTGGACATGATGCCAATGTGAAAGTGTGGCTCCAGAAGTTTCTACTGCTGCTATGACAAAAGTTTCGTATTGTTACTGCAAATGGTTTCCATATACGGAACAGTTCTCGAATCCTATTTTGAGAGGCTAATTGTTATAATAGAAAGTGCAATACGAGTAACGTAGTCAGGTTTGATGCAGAGAATGATTTGTTTGATAAATATAGTGTAATGCTATTTACATATATTCGCAAACTACTGTAAAGTTTATTCGACATGAATAAATGCTTCCGAATATATCGCACCCTAAATACAAAAGGGTCACAACTCAAAATGTACGTTCTGCTCAAATATGAACGAGACGTTATCAATAAAACGGTCCGCGGATGACATATGGCAAAAATAAATTTTTGGTTTTTTGGTAGGACTGTTATAAGCTTACATGGCAAATTTCAGCGTGATATGTCACATAGTTTGTTTTCTGTGCTACTGTAAACAAGTTAGGCTCGAGTGTGGAAAATTTTGAGTTGTGACCCTTTTGTATTTAGGGTGCGATATGTTCCCCATATCAATTTTTACTGTAGCAGCCTCAGCAGAAGTCCGACTAAGATTTATTGGGATCTATACTGGATCGGTAGGAGTTTAACATACCACAAAATCCGGAACGTTGTGGAGGCGTTATGTGGGTTTCACGAGACAACCCCATCTCTGTTTGCGTTGAGTAATGGTTGGTCTCCGATAAGGGTATTTATGAAGCGAGAGTGTAACAAGATGTTAATTAGTACTTGATGGGTGTCATTTATATCCTGTTGATAGGCCGTCCATTCGTACATCTCAATTTTTGGATACGAATCCAAGTTTTAATCCATATTTTATTTAAAGAACTGCAATTGTCGATTCGATGTGACATATGTTTTCTTTTTTTTTAATCTGTCTTGCGTATTTGTGTGGATCGGATAGATCTCGACCAAGGAGTGCCGCAATAACCCTGCTCTGAACACTATCTAGTACTTCATCACATCTAGCAGCACCGGTGCTTACGGAATAGCATAGCGCTATTTTTCGTACATTCCCCCAACCTTCTTATTTCTGGCTCTTAGCAAAAGTGGCCGAACTAATGAATTCTGGGAATCCCGCCAACTAAGGAGAGCCGTATCTCCTGATATCTCCTTATTCCGTGGAGGTGAAAATACTGGACTTAACCAAAACTCCCAAGGCTTTTGATACCGTCAGTTACACAACGTACTGGTAAACATTGAGCACTCCACTCTTTTACAAGGACTGAAGATCTGACCCATAATATCTCGATATGAAACATCTAAGCATGGGAGGATAAATTATTGTGTTTCCCATCCTCACTACTGTTCAATTTCTGCATTTCGAGGCACCTCCAACCGCCAAATGGAATTTCATTGATTTCTTACGCTGATGAATGCTCAGAACTCAAGAGCGGCAATGAAATTAATGGCACTTATCCAAAGGTAACCCATTACCTTCCCAATATTTATCACTTCTTATCTGCATTGGGTCCAGCGGCTCCTATACTAAATTCACAGCAATCCTGTTTGTAATGTTCCCACCACAGTCGGTTCTACGTTGCCGGAACGACCCAGATTTATATCTGACCAAGGAGTGCCACCCCAGCAACTTTCGTTAAAAGATATTCAAATCTGTCGGAATCTCTAATAATTATTTTCTGATACTGATTTGAATGAAAAATCATAATTGGTTTTAAATCTTTTATTGTACTTAGTTTTTAATTCGCTTAATTTTTGCCTAAAAACAAACAAGATTTTGAATAAATAATTATAATTATAATTTATCGATTTATGCATGTATTTCTGTTCTCCATTTTACACACACTTGTAATGACATTTACAGACATTGTATACAAATATTAACACAATTAATTATTCATTTATTAGCTACTTATTTTTATCTGCTCGCATAATCTTACACGTAAAAACGGTAATTTTAAAGGTTGTATAATAAAATATAATTAGTTTAGTAGCATTGGCTTAATAGTAAAATACTATTACATATATAGTGCATTGAAGAAAATCACTCAGGGTTCATTTCTCTTGGCACACACATACAAATACCAAAATACCGTATGCATGCGTGTGTAAGTGTTAATTATACAAATAACGCTTTGTTATACAGTTATGATACACTCGCCAGATAGTTATTTGGAACATATTCGAAACATGAAAATATTGACAAAGTAACTATATAATAATACTTAACCCTTTAGCTTGGTCCGAATTTGAAACGGCAAAAGAGCGGAAGGCATTTTCAAATGTGGCATTCCTGGTTAAGTGCATTTAACTGTAAGGGCCTTAGTCGAATCGAAAGCCTTTCTTTTACGAGATACATCTGTACATACATACCTACATATATAAATATATAGGCATATAAAGGAAAGTTCGCAAAATAATGATGAATCGAAATAAGGCACTTCTAGAGAAAAATTAACTTGCGAAAGATCAACAAATTTAGAAAATTTTCACATACCTACGCATTGAACGTTAGATTGTTGAGACTTTGACAAAACGCAGAGGTGCATTAAGCAATTGATATTGGTTTTAATGCAAAGATCAATTTGTTTCCCTCTTTTCATAATACATATAGATTTGTTATTATTTAAACCAGATAATAATGTAAGCTAAAGCTATTGAATTAAGTTTGAAATAATTTAATAAAATAGTTTAAAGTTAAAACAGCATTCTTTATTTTCGGGGCCCTATAAAAACATGAGCTACCAAAATTCTATATAAATATTTTCCCAGAAAAGCTGCAGCGTGAATGTTCAGAAACTTGTTTTTTATTAATACAAGTAGAAATACTCGGTGAGGTATACCATACGTCCGAGGACTTTGGGTTTTTTTTCATATTTCTTTTTTAATTAAGTTACGACAACAAATAAGGCATTTCACAACATTAATCTGATAAACGAAAGCAAAATGTTCAGAATTATTTCGAAAAGAATTAATTTTACTTTTTTTAGGCTATAACGACGACTTTTTGGAAATTGTAGCCTAGGAGTATTTCTAATGTATTAAAAAAGCCCGTTTAACTGATTGCTAACTTTTTATAGGGTCAACTATAAAAGGAGCTCGGAATCGATCAACTCCGGTAATGGAGATAGGCATAAATTTATTTTAGAAATTCTGGGCTTTATACTTGAAATTCATTACTTCTATAAAAATGTCTTCATGCTTACTGCACGTAAGGGACAACACTTTGCGCAAACATCTTTCCAAGAGGGAACAAATAAACGTAGGTAAGGAAAAATAATTGAATAAATGTTATAATACATATTGATAAGGCTGCCAACGGTCTTGGATTGTGCGGTTTATCTACATACTATAAAATCAAAACACGATCGAGCTACACATCGGTAGTTGCAGCGTTTTGTCTCCTATGTACTTTACATTCCTAGGATAAAATACAAAAAATTTCAGATGAGTAGAGGTTTTCTTTATAATAAAAGTTAATAAATGTTTTCATTCCGCGTTTTTTTTTATAATAAGCCATATAAATTCTTTATTTTTATTCAAGAGTCTTGTTTTTTAGCTCTACAGAATCAGTTCTGGAAATCAAAGATGGACTAGCGTTAACACCTGTGAAATTGCTAGGCAAACATGGCCAAGTCTACATGGCTAAATCTACGTCTGTCCAAGAGTATTATAAAACTGAGTAGACTTCAAATTAGGACCTTATTAGTAGGGGCCCTCACAGGACATTGTCTCATAGGAAATCATGAAAGGAGATTAGGCGTTTACACGCATTATTTCTGTCGTAGCTGCAGAAATGAGGAGTAGTTGGAAACAATTCAACACCTTTTTTGCACATGTCCAGCTCTAGCTAGAAGCAGCAACCGATATTTAAGATCCTACTTTTTAACGAATTTAGATAATCTATACACTTTAGGTATCAACAACCTTTTACACTTTGTCAAAAGTTCAGGATGGTTCAATACGGAGAGGGAAATGTAGCCCAGCCCACGCGGCTCACAACGGACCAATTTCGTGATCTAAGTGGCATCGTTGTCTCTAGGTGCGATGCGGCTGCCAAACCTAACCTAACCTAGCTCTACAGAAAGGTGGTATATAAAACTTTCTTGATTAGATTTCACTAATTAGTGTACACAATTTAGCACAATTCTGAAATGTCTGAAGCTGCTTTAAAAGTTAATTGATTCGTTTATTTGTCAATTTGTCATCTTGAAAATTTATCAAGAAAAGAACTTTTTATTTTTGTTACAGAATACCAAACACTTGATAAATAGTCTATATTGAAAAATAAGCACGAAGGCGAAAGGCAAACCTACTATATGCATTGTTTTGTGCATTTCGTAAAAATGAGTTCAGTCTAGTTACGCCTTGGCCTGAAAAATAAAAATTATTCAATACTAAATTATCACAAATAATTTGTTTTAATGAAATATAATAGAAATATTGGCCCTTCCTTTAGGCTTATAATTCCGAATAAAGGATTTGTCCAACTCTGAAAAATAGCAATTCGTTTCTGCAATCACCACCTCGGTTGAACAAAATATTTTTCCCAGCAGCCAATTTTTCACATTGGGGAACAATCTGGAAAATAATCGGGATGTGAAACGAGTTGTAATCCTATTTCCATGAATTTTGTGACCACAACTGCTGAGACGTGAGCTGGTTGCGTTGTCATGATGGAAAAAAGAAATCACTCGACTCCCTCGATTCAAACGAATGCCAAACACAACGAAATATACCGATCTGACTGAAATTTGATGTGTGTTCTTCCAAGAGATGCTACTAACTAAACATAACCTCGACACGCGCCAGTAGTGGCGTCGCTCTGACTTTGCACAGACTTTTCAAGCGACCCTCAAATATAAACAAAACAAATATAAGGTAAATTTCAAATTTGTATGCATATGATATTTTATCTTTTAACTCCTTTATTATATTCAGACTATAAACAAAAAAACAATAAATACATTCGAACTTTCTAATTCTCTTTAAGAGTTGAAAAATTGTTTGCTATGTTAATAATGAAATTTAATTTAGATTGCTGCCCTACATTTTACAAAAAACCGGCCAAAAATCCTGATCTTGTGAAAGAATGTCATAAAAGCACTTTTACATTACATATTTTTTTTTTGTTTTTGTTTTTTTACTTAACTTATATAATAAGTTATTTATAAAAGTTTTGAAATTGCAGCGCTAGTAACGAAGGCCGGCCATCAGTTGTTACTGTCGTTACCCTGTCGTGTAATATCTAGCATTGATATTTCAAAAAGTTGGTCGTCATAGCTCAAAAAAAATAAATTGTCTGGGAAAACGGCTTTAAAGTTTACAAGTAAAAGAAAAGGTACATTTCGAGCTAAGATACACTTAATAAATATCCTCATGAATTCTTTGCACACCATAACAGAAGATATGGTGGTCAACATTCCCAAGACAGTTACCGGAACGAACCGGATTTATATCCGGCCAAGGAATGCCACTTTAGCAGCATTCCCCGTATATGCATATGTTGCTACAACAACAATAACAATATGGGAGTCAAATCTGCATACTTATCAAAACAAAAGCAATTTTTTTTCACCTTTCACAATTTATTTTGAGATGGTTTCTACATTCTCTGGGAAAACTGTTTGTAACGACCAGAAACAAAAAGAAGCGTATTATCATTGATGGTAGTTGGTATTGTATAAACTTTGGCTTGATTAAATGAAATTTACACGCATATTCACCTATTTACATACCATGTGTACATGCATATGTATACATATAAACGTGTGGATATACATAACTTATTTTAACAAATACAAATACATACAATTGCTGGGACATCGCACATTAAAAATTGCATTTTTTCTATAATTTGCCAGTGTAAATCGTTTATACATATGTAGTTTTTGTACATACATGCATACATATGTAGCTGCGTTCAAACTAAATATCTCACACAATCATTTTCTATTAGATACAAATATGAACATAGACAGAAAGGACAATATCTCCCCATTTATGTATGCCACCTTCCACTAACGATTGCAAATATATATCTTTTCGCCTTAGACTTAGATTTTCTTCTTTTTACAAATAATATGTATACTTAGCATTCTGTTGTTTTTTGTGTAAAACAACACTAACAGTGCAATGAATGAGATAATTTTCTTAAAGTCTAATAATACTCGGAAAGAAATTCCACTCGCTCTCGCAAAATAGCAGTTACTCAACTATTGGCATTGATGCCATAGATGCTGTACACACATAGGCTTACAGTACGGCGGCGCACTATCGCTAACCCTCCTTCAGCATAATCTGGGTAATACTCCTTACTTGGCTTCGCTTCTCTTTCTGCGCGTAATAAAGATATTTACACCTACACCATATATGCTACACTCACACAGCCGTCTCATGATCAGTCTCATCGATTCTGCCCAGTCGCCAGGAGTTTGGATCACCCGCTAAAAACAAAGCATTTTTGTGTTATTTAATAAAATACTTACATACATATATTCTAACTGTAAAAACGTACATACGGAATTGAAGCTATTAGTACTATAATAAGAGATTGCAGAGAAGGATGTAGCGGAGTAGTGGTAGGTGTATTTATTACGTGTGATTCGAAATATGTATGCATGTGTCTGCGATATGTCCTCTATATTTATGTTCAGAAAGTCTCATAGGACCCCTTCTGTATTTGTGAGTGAGTGATTGTTCAATGCTAAAGGAAATTGTGAGAATGGTCTATGTAATTTAAGGCGTACAGAAATCAAAATAATTGCTCTCACGTACTAAGCGGCCTAGCAGTTGAACAACTGCCAGTGTTTGCTAAGTTGCTTTGATTTCTGTACACAACTATATGCATCAAGGGTATGTATGATATGGCAATAATGAAAAGCGATAACATACATAGGTTCACATCTAAAAGAATGTCTTCTCGGATTATTCGCCGACTAGTGATGGTGGTGACAGTCCGACTTACTGCAGCGTACGAATGTAAATAAATCATGTTTCTTTTTGGTGACTGTGGCATGCGGAGATGATGAGCTCACAGTTACTGTAGTTTACGTTTTTAATTCGTATGTGACTAGCTTAGATATTCTACCGAAATTGGCATGCAATAAAATTCAATACAAATTTAAAAACTTACGTGCACATCAGTAAATATTGTTTATATAAAATCAAAGCAAATACGAAGTCTACCGAACTCACAGAATAATAATGGGTCTCATTATACTCATACTAATATTCCTTTCAAATTCTTTACACACACTTGATTATCTACAATAATATTCGTTTTGCAATACATCTATTCAAATGTGCATTCAGAAGATGCAAAAGTAATTAAAGTTGCTTACGTACTCTTGCCCATATACATACATATGTGAGTATAATATATGCGAGACATACATAAGTACTTACATACATATGTATATATGCAAGTTTAACTTACCACAATCATAGTACCTCGATATCCTCGGTATGGCTGGTTAGTGCCGCGGAAAGGTAGTTTATTAACGCAACAGTCGTTTTGATGAGGAAAAGAAACGGCAACAAGAGAAAAAATAAGTAAATTAAGAAAAAGAAATATAAATCGAAATATTCTAACACACAAAGGATTCAACTACTAACTGACTGTGTAGTGTGTACCTATTTTTTTTCTGAGTCGCTTACCCGTAATGCATTTACCTGTACGTATTAACACTATGAGTTTGTCTTTAAATGCATTCGTGTATGGATGTGAAACCCACCAAACTATAAGTTCCGAAGCTTGGGGAAAAAATCACGGTTTTGCCAAGGAATTGATTCCATTTCAGATTTTTTTAGTAGACCGATCAGGCTTATGTATGTGTGGTCACATGCCATAGCAGCTTAAGTCGACGTTTCAGAACGTCATGCATTTATTATATTTGGCTAAATTCGCACTTGACGTTCTGATACGTCATTGCAACGGACGCAATATTTAACAGGTTCATTCATTCTTGCTTACTTGAGAGTAATTTGTATCAGTTGCAACAAAACAAATATTAGGTCTGCTCAACTAAAAATTATCCAGTAACTTGCCAGCAATTTAATTTTCGAGAATTCGCTGGCAAAGAGGAAAATATCGAAAAAAGTACATGAACGTAAAACCAGTAACAATTTTCAAGTTTTACGAACAGCAAACTTACAGGAAAAATCACAACAATCTTCAATTTATTCAGTTGAGCTACTTCGTACTAAATAAAAAAAAAATAAAGCAAACAAAATGCAAAATAACGAACTTAAGATCACCTAATTTTATTTTGTCCATAATAAATTGTTCCATTTCATCATCGCTGTTAGATGAAGAAATTGTATTGTTGTGGCAATCACAGCTTTCTTCACATATTCCTTGTTATCCTTCTATATGATTTTAACTGCACACACAGAATTTCCATCAGATAAATGTGTACGCATAAGGGTTAAGATAAGAATGAAATTGTTTTCTTATGGCCTCTGGCGACGATACAGCATGCTTGACTGCGCTTTGTATGTGTTAGTGCAGTCGGGTGGCGTCGTGTCACACATACTTGTTGTCGGTAAAAATCAAAAATTTTAGATATTAGCGTCAAGCACCCGACACGCACACATATAAAGTTCTTGTCAAACAATGCTTGACCGTCACCAGAGGCCATTAATGGCGTTCTAAATACCAAAGCGTTTGCATAATTTTCTAATTTAGATTTATTATCGTTATTCCTTATTTAGATTTATAGAAAAAAATAATAGTAAGGTTGTTTACTGGAACAAGCTAGCATTCGTTTCGACTTTCGCTGCCATGTCATACGACACAAATACAGTCACTCACACCTTACTTGATACATATACGGTTTTTTTGTAAAGTGTTCTATATTTCATAATATTTTGCTAAAATGGAAAAACAGAGTATGCAGGGTGTTATGGGTACTTCGCTCTATCAGAAACCACAATAAAACTTCAAACGTGTTCGTAGAGACATCGATGATGCACAACGCAGTGGACGTCCAAATGAGGCGGCAACACCAGGAAACATCAAAAAAATCCACAAAAACCTTTTGGAATGATCAAAAAGTGAAGTTGCGTGAGTTAGCTGACACCGAAAGATGTCAAAAAAACGGCTTTATATTGCATGAGCATTTGACTATGAGAACGCTCTATTCAAAGTGGGTACCGCGTTTGCTCACTGTTGACCAAAAACAAGACCGTTTTGATGATTGAAAGCAATGGCAAAACTACATGAATTGAACTTCGAATTGCTCCTACATCCACCGTATTCGTCAGATTTGGCTCCCAGCGACTGTTCGCAGACCTAAATAAATGCTCGCCGGTAAAAAATTTCGCTCGACTGAAACTGACGCTGGAATAATGGCACTGTTCTTGATGGGAATTACGTTGATGAATAAAGCCAATTTTGAGCCAAAAAAAAAAAAACGTGAAAGCAAATAGGCCCTGGACTTTTCAGCCCATTCCGTAGTATAGGGACGTAACGGCCAATTAGCTGGCAGACGAGTTTACAAGAGTTTATTGCTGGTAAAACAACAACGAGAAAGCCGTTCCACTACGCTCGCTACCTCCCAGCTCAATGTAAAGAAAATTGTTGTCAAAGTAGCGGAAATAGTTTAGCGCTTGCAACACAGCCAATCTCAGATGAACAGTATGAAAAATGTAATAATTTAGACATTAATATCAAAAATAGTAATACTAAACAAATCAAACGAGTTAGCGCTAAGTTCGCAGATTTGTTAAACATTTGCAACCTTAACACATTGACGCCCGGGAACGAGATTTCTCGTTTTCCTTAGACATTTGTAGGTGACCTGGAACAAGAAATCTCGTCGAGGTGATAATCATGATGCAATAGCAATAAACAAATCATTGATTATTTTCGTTCTAACGGCATTTGTACTGCTATTGAACGTTATACATACATACATTGGGTTTCTAAGTAAGTTTTCAATACGGTTTTTATTTTATTTTTTTGCAAGTGTTTAAATTTATATATATTATATATAATTGGCGGATATACCCTTTTTGCGTGTTTGGCCAAGCTCCTCCTCCTATTTGTGGTGTGCGTCTTGATGTTGTTCCACAAATGGAGGGACCAACAGTTTCAAGCCGACTCCGAACGGCAGATATTTTTTATGAGGAATTTTTTTTCATGGCAGAAATATACTCGGAGGTTTGCCATTGCCTGCTGAGGGGCGACCGCTATTAGAAAAATGTTTTTCTTAATTTGGTGTTTAGCCGAGATTCGAACCTACGTTCTCTCTGTGAATTCCGAATGGTAGTCACGCACCAACCCATTCGGCTACGGCGGCCGCCTTGTGTTTAAATAGTCATACTAATTATTAATTTTGTTTTAAAGTTGTATACTTTCGTTATGGATTAGGAACACAGTTTTGCGGAGGACTTTCATGATATTTTAATGAATATTATTTTTATTGCACGTCTCCCAAAGTAATTTTCAAGTTTAAAATCAGTGGTCTTCTAGTAAACTTCAGCAAATTATTACCGGGCGGCAATGTGTTGAGCTTATTTCCGATCACGTTTGAGGTGGCTTTTATAATTTCTCATGCAAAAGAGTGTATCGGCCGACGTTTGACCAATTTATAAAACTTCACATCTCCTTCGTCTGTAATCGTGCTCAGTCGAGTAAGATTCCGACTATTTATTGCAGTTGTTTGTCATGTACATTCAGTCATACAAATGCACACTTATATGTGTGTGTACACACATAAGTTTGTTCATATGTATGTAGAATCCATTCTACTCGTAAAACAATTCTACGCAGCATTCAAACTCGAGCTCGCCATATTAACCGTTCACTTCTGTTAATATTTAGAACTAAACGTAAATGTCTTGTATAATTTTTTTTTTATTTATATTAGCTTACATAAATGTACATACATACATATATTAGTTTGCAGTTACACTTGGTCGTAGAATTAGCTTTGCTTTTGTATCTTTTTGGTATAAATAAATGTCATACATATGTATATATGTAGGTATATACGCCTAGTTGATTAGTAATTAAAGATACATTTCGTTTAATGACCACGTTCGGAATTGGCCTAAGTCCTAAGTAAGGTAGGGTAGATCTTCAAAATGGTCGATTTACATATCGCGATTCGATCACTATGCACATACAAAATACACTACTTATGAAAAATTATACTGAAAAGCGGATTAGAAAAATTTAAAAAAGTATGCTGCTTTATAGTAAGTGTATGTACATATATAAGTGTAGGTGCATACATATGTGTGTGTACATGTAAAAATATCAAAATGTGTTGTATACAAAAATAAGGAAGTTGTAGTGTAGTTGTAGATGAATGTTAGTAACGTAAATGAATAAATACGTCGGTATGAGTATGATGGCATTATCGGTATCTGGGTATCGGGGCGGTGGTGGAAGCGTTGGTGGTGTGGGCGGCATTGAGGCGTAAACGCGCAACATGACTGCGCCGTTAAGTTTAGCGTCATTAGCGCTTGCGCCTGTGCCTGCGTTTATGCTTGCGCTTGCGAATTTACATCGCTTTTAGCCTCAGTCAATCAGTCATTCATTATCAGTTAGCATGGAGACGTTAACTCTTTGCGTGCGAGACTTTTATGGCCGGCAGATGGGAATGCAGTTTTTTGGCTTGCCCCTTGCACTGGCTTACTTGTCACCAAATGCAGTGTTTTGGAGTTATAGGTACGGCCAAGTAATGGTACATGCTCTTCTAAAAAGGAACAACATAAAGAATAAAAAATAAATATACTCGTATGATGTAAGTAAAATCATATTTGCATAAATAAACATACATAAGTGCATACATACATGAATGAAATTGATTTATAATGCATATGTATGAATACCTGCGTGAATATGTACAAGAACTTACATGAAAATACAGACATACATACATAAAAAGGGAAATCAAAACAAGCAAATGTGCATTACATTAAATATTTCGAAAGTTTCCGCTTTGTCTTCCATGTAAATTGGATCTCAAAATTTTGCTCTGTATGATAACCTTCTATTATGAATTCTGAATTTTTATTCCCAAAGACATTAGTTTACAGTTACAATCAATGCTCACACAGACAGTCGGTTCTATGTAACCGGAACGACCCGGATTTATATCCGGCCAAGGACTGTCACTTCAACAGCATTCCCGCTATATGTATGGGGAATGTTTATGCTGCTACAGCAACAACAACCAATTCGATTCTAACGGGTTTGTAATATATATTTCATATTTGTTTTCCGTTGAGTTTCTACTTAACTATTGCCCAAACATTTTTAATAGCGTTGGAATCAAGCCACTATGGAGGCCATCCAACATTTCAATCCCATTTTGCTGTTTTCATTCGGATTCGACTGTCATGTCATACAAAACGCAGCGAGTCACCACAAATAAAGTATTTGCGTATACAAACAAATCAACTGCTCTGTATTGTATGCTGCCTACATTTGTCTTTGTTGTGCCGAACTTGCTGTAGGACGAAAGTAGAAAGTTGACGATATTTGACTATTCCGGCACGACATGCGGTAATCTTTCTACAAATACCGACAATCAATAGGCGAAGGGGACTAAAAGCTTTGTTAGCCAATGCTTAGATACAGTTTAACTGGATTCAGGTCAACACGTGTTTCTTGTTCGCCCAAACTCAACTTAACTTAGAAACTTTAGAGAGCTATTGGTTTTAGATTCCTAAATTAAGTTTATACGTAAATAAGAGTGCTAGGAAACAATAAAAATTTATTGTTTTGTTCGAATTTAAATCCAGAATAAGGCAACGCATCAAGTGATCTGTGGAAAATAAAGGCAAAGCTAACAAACAAGCAAAAAAAATCATTGTAAGCATGGAGGATGAAAAATAAATATCGCTTTTGCAGTCGCGATGAAGTGCTGTGCACCAATCTATAAGATTCTACGAAAACTAAGCAAAGGTTATAGGTGAAATTGAAGGTGCCATAACTATACTCGCATAAATCTGCTGATCGAACCATTCTGTGGGCAACACTGTAATCGATCAGAGGCGACATGCCATAATGTCGTAGTCAGCGTAACCGAGCAGACCAATTGGATTTTGGTTTTATGCCGTAACCATAAAAAGCTGCGTCCCGCCGTAGCGAAATAGGTTGCTGCATGACTACCATTCGGAAGTGCGCATATTCGAATCTCCGTGCATGAAACACCAAATAATAGAAAAAGTTGTTTCTAATTGCAATAATAATAGCCGAGAGGGCAGGTAATGGCGAAACTCCGAATGTTTTTTACCAAGAAAAAGTTCCACATAGAAAACCATCCTCGGTTTGAAGTCGGTTGAAAACTGCACGTCCATCCATTTGTGGAGCAACATCGAGACGCACACCAGAAATAGAGCGTCGAGCTCTGCCAAACACACAAAAAAGGTGTAAGCTAATTGTTGAGTCTCTGCCTTGTGGTATATAATGCCATTACATACGTTAATGAATAAATTACTAATTTCCTCGTTGCTGCACAAATAAACGACAATGTATGTAAGCTGTTTATGGCAATGGCACCAATAATAGATGACAGTAAATATCGTTGTGGGTAACACCCCGGTTAAGGTTATGGCGTTATGGTATGTCACCTCTAATTTAACCTTAAGTCATGACTTCAACTTTAATTCTGGAAGGCCCATTAACTGGAATTAATGCAGCAAACTGGTATTTTATTTAACGTTAATGCAAGAATATGCAGCCCCGAATAGCAACGATTAGCTAAATTATACAAGTATTTGGCTATGTTATAATGGATGACGAACTGTACCTGAAAGTAGATATTAAAAAAATCTGAGCCCACGAATTAGAAACTGCAAGCAGATGACGTTTGTTGCAGTTGTATTTAAAAACAAAAAGTTTCACATTTCTCATTGACTGACAACTCGCCGTTGTAGCTTTAAAAGTAGACACTGGAACAATAAACGATGAAATTTTAATTGAGGAGTGTATGCAAAAGCGGCCTTTCCTCTTGTAGGACTTCATAAGGATCCTTCACACTTTTGGCCTGATTACGCAGTATGCCATTTTGGAAATATGGATTGACTATACTTTAGTAAAGTTACGTTATGAAGTCACACATTCATCTCTCAATAGCCATTCAACGATTCGGTGCATAGACCATGCATGGAATAAATTGTTCAATACAAATTTTAAGATGAAGAAATTAAATTCAAATTTTAAAAATAATAACGCGCGTACTTGATGTAATTATTAAAGGTATAACATCTCACTTTATATCGAGCATCTTGAACGCCCTCTTAAAGACAAACTGCCTCTTTTAAAACTAATTTGTATTTCACAGCCTTTAAATTACTCAAAATCATACATCATGGAAAAAGAAAAGATCTATAGGAATTAGTAATAAGAAATTAACAAAAGGAAATAAGAATTTCTTTTGTTTATAAACGAGTGGCGCGTTTATGTTAAATCCTTTATAATTCTGAATTAATATTATATTCCAAGCATTTCTCTATCGTAAAAATATTTGGGAGCATATTTTATGATGAAAACAATTTAAAAAACCTTTTTTGCCTTTTGTATATGTATTGCAAGTCTCCTTTATAAATTAACATTTGTATTAGATTTTCAATGTATTCCATAGGAAGTGCAACAGTAAACATTTAATTAATACTAAACAGTTGATTGTTAAAGTGCTGGCTGACAAAAATTCCATGAGTTCAAAATTTGGCAAGCCGAGCATTCTCAGCAGTGCCTTAAAAACTATTTTTCAAATGTCGGATGTATTTTCGTATCAAGTCGCTTAATAAGTCGTTAAAGCTTTAGTTCAATCGGGTAAGACAAACTGCAGAAGATTATGCTATTCAGTACCCTGAATAAGAAATCCGTCATCTTTCGTTGAATATACTAAGGTTACGAAAATTTAGGAAATCTACTACTATTTCTACAGCGGCCTTAATTTTTGCCCCGATTCTCCAGAACTTCCCAAATACAACATTGAACCAAGGCGCGCCAAATGTCGCTGCCAGCACATACAGCACGTATACGTCGAACGACTTCTTGTCAGTTAGAAGATCCTTTCATCAGTTCCATTTTGCTAATATTTTTCAAGCCGCCTTTTGTAATAGTCAGAATTCAATTGATCGATTTAATTAGAGTTTCTGATCATCGAAATATCGTCGTAAACGAGGCTTCCAATGAGGAGAGTTCCTTGATGATATATTATGCGAGGAAAGCATGCCCGGCCCAATAGGTTTTACAAACAAAAATATTTACTATGAAATTTAATAATTTTTTATGCAACCATGTTTTGAAATCAGGCGATCTCAGCTGTAGGCAAGTTCAAAACCCTGGCCACGAAAAACCAATTTATAGAGAAAGTTTTTTCGCATAACGGTAAACGAGGAGCGCCTCGGCAGACAATGGCAAACCTCCGAGTGTATTTCGACCATTAAAAAGCTTCTTCTAATAAACCATTTGCGGTTTGGAGTTGGCATAAAACTGTACGGCCCCCCATTTGTGAAAAAAGTCGAGACGCAACCCACAAATAGATGTATATATTGTGGTTCCTAGGCGGAACATAAGGCCTAAAATAGGTGTGCTCGCCCGCCTATTATATGTATAATCCTCATTTCGGGCATCCTAATTTTACACACATTCTTATTTATAGATAGTAACAGAAGAATATCAAATTGGAAAAAAATCTAATTGGTTATTTTACAACTAGTCCGGTTCTAGTCACTCTTCAACTAGTATGACTACTTCCATCAAATACCAGTTCATGAACATGGCATGACCACAGGCTTTATGTGTGTGTGTGTGTGTGTGTGTGTTGTGCAAATAGTATGCACGTAAAATGTTCCGCTCAAACTTACAGACCCGAAAAGTATCTAATTTCTGTATTTACATATAAAATAAACATAAATATTTTGGGACTTTTTTTAAATATGTACATATTCTTTATTTATGTACTAACTAAATTGAACAATTTCAATTTCTTTTTTCGTAATAGTGTTGCATTTCTTCTGCCCTTTGCCAAGGCTGTCAAATTTTCGTGTTATTTTCGCAACAAAGTCATGAAACTGCATGTTCTTTCCACTATCTCCAGGCAAAAGTGCTACATTTTCTACGCTCTACAAAGTATGAGAGTGAACGTTGTTTTCCAGCTTTTGTGCGAAAGTTTTGATTGTTACAAAAACATTTAAATAAATAAATAAATATGTAAATTATATTATACTTAGTCTTGCTATACATTCTGTGACAAATTTTACAATACATACGCAGAAAAAAGTCTATCTATAATGGACTTAACTTGTAACAGAACTTATGGCAGGACTAAGTATGCAATATATAATTTGTAGAAGGGTTGCATTTTTTGTTGTTCTTTTTTCATAAGAAATATGCAACATTTTCGAATCTATTTTTTCCATGAAAGGACACTATAAATTTCTTCACTTCTAACTTACAAAAAAAACCATTCCTGTTTAAACGGTAATCAAGTGTTTACGTATAAATATTCTCCTACATCTAGTGGAATTTCACATACATATATACAGGTACAGGTAATATGCTGTATGTACGTTAAAAAATGAGATTCAACATATAAATGAAGGGCTTTAAATCAACTTTTAATTCGTCCAAATGTACTTACAAACCTTGTACATACGCACACACGTATATACACAGGTATAATAGTATTTTTAAAGATTCTTTAATACATTCTACATAAAAACAAAATGCATACAGCGTTGACAACATCCAACTACATATACATATACACATACATATACATACTTAGTAACGTTACGCCCGTTCGGGAATACAGAATTAAAAGTTCTTAGCATTCAAAAGTATATATACAAATAATTATAGATGTACATATGTAGGTGTACTGACAAATCTACGGTAGTATAATAATATGTATCTACGAGTATTTTCGTGTATGAGCTGACAGAGTTCTGTTTAAATTGTGTTTTAATACTTGTTCAAATCCATATTCTCCATTTGATATTTCCTACTTCCAAAATATACTCATCACCCTACATATCGAACTTCATACACACACACAAACAAAATATCAATCTCCTGGCGTACTCACCTTGCAGTTGGCGATTTATTAATGCTGTCAGACCATGACCTTCCACGGTTTTCTTCATGATCAGCATTGGTTTGTCTTCTGCATCATCATAATTGCCTGATGGCAAAAACCCATTACTAGCTATGGACTCGCTGACCTAGAAGAGGCGGGAAAGTAAATAAGCTAGTAGTAAGAAGAACATTTTTTTACCCACCTGCGTTACTTGCATAAGCTTCTTCACGACATCGCGACCCAAAATATGATCGAAAACCGATTGTAAAAACGGTTCGGCCATTATAGATAATTTTAGTTTGTCACGGTGCCAAATAAGAACGCGCGACTCCTCCATAGCCATTATAGATACCTATTATAATTTTTTTTTTTGGTACGAGCGTTTATTCAGACCCAATGGAAAAAAAAATAAAAATTAATGTTATAAACTTAAAAAACTATGTTTTTAAATACAAGTGTGTTTGTACCTGAAAATAATCGTCAGTTGACACTCCAAACCATTCGGGCGAATCTAGGAACTGATGAGGAAATACTATGTGTAGAGCTCTTTGATTCTGTGAAACCACCAACCTGAATGGACGAAAAATTAAGAGCAAATGCAAAAAAATTAAGTTTTTTTTATATGTTTACGCTATGTACTCAGAAGACTGTTCATTTGCTCTGGCATTAGTGTTCCTTTTTATTTAAATAATCGGATATTTTAATAGGTAAGAAATATGATTCAAGCTGGCAACGGAGATATTTTCATTGACAGCAAAGCTATACAAAGAGCAACTCGATTCTATGAAGTAAAATTAAGAATTCTATTGAAATATCGTGCGTCTGAGGCATCATTGGACACAATCAATACTACTCTATTCTGGGTCCCCGGGCATAGTGATGTTAGAGGGAATGAAATAGTGGATGAGAGAAGCAGATACATCTATACCATCGACCCGGATTTATATCCGTTCAAGGACTGTCACTCCAGCAGCATTCCCCGTACACGTATTGGGAGTGAATATTCTCCTACAACAACAACAACATATCAACGTCATTTTGTAACATCTATAAAAAAGATCTATGGACCGAACGCAATGATTGAGCTCGAGCTTGTTTAGGCCATATTAGATAGAAAAATAACGAAAGTACTTTTAATACTGAATAAAGTTCAAATAAGGACTCCTATCAGAGTTATCGCAGAACATAGTAATATAGAAGCGACTCAAATTAGACCCACACTACATTACTAGTCTCTAGAAGCGTTTTCATGGCAGAAATACACTCGGAAGTTTGCCATTGCCTGCCGAGCGGCGGCCGCTGTTTCAAAAAACTTTCTATGATTTCATTATTCATGCTCGGAGACTCGAACCTGCGCACTTCCGAACGGTACTCACGCACGAATCTATGCAGCTACGGCGGCCACCCATCTGGCCACCCCAAAGTGGTTTAATACGGAAGCGCATTCACAATGGACAAATATGCCTCGGGTGAAAGTATAAGATGGCCACATACACGTAACTCCATCTCAACCTACCTCTCCTCTACAAAAAAAAAACAATATTGCGGTCATTTAATGTTCCCCTTCTGTCATGATATGCGACTAAATTCTTGATAGAATTGAGCGAAAGTTACTGTCATCAATCATTTAGAGTTTTTCTGGTTTGGTCATTACCCAGAGGATCTTCAATGAAAATAAAAAATATATTTCCCAATCGCACTATTTGGGAAAGCAGAGTTTCTTGAAAATCAGTATTGCAGAAATATACCCGTTTTGGCCAAGGGTGAAATAAATACCTGCATCATATATATACAAAATAGATAATACCTTTATATTCATATGTAAATGTTATAAAAGCTATGTAAATATAGCATTCAGTTATCACTAAATGTTTTCTTAGTACGGAAAATTACATTTTATTACTCCAAATAATCTCTGCGTTAACTAACAAGGAAAATTGTCTTTCTTTAGTTTTAGTTACACGTGACCACCATTCGCCGGGTCTCGGCTTCGGAACCCACTGTGCGCATCACACATCAAACGAAAACAAAATAATTTTTTCTACTAGCCAATATTTTTGTCATAAAAACCGTCAGCCGTTCAGATCCGCCTGTTATGCCCCATTTCGTAAGTCAACATCAAATCGCTCCCCACAAATTAGTGTCGAACAATAATAAATGATTAATGAGCCAATGATACACTCAAATCGCATTCCGATATCTACATAGTTGAGAAAGCTAAAATAAAATTTTCTGTGTAAAAGCTGTTAGTTAACGTCCATCGACTGTCTTTAAAACATTTATGTTACTCATTTATACTTACTTCCCAGACAAGACGAGTGATAAGCTATCAACTTTGGTAACTTTCTCCTGCGCATACACCTCCTGGTACTTTAATGGTCGTATTAGTTTCATGCAATTCAAAATCTTTTTGAATTGATGTCGCGTCACGCGGAGGGGCTTAAATAAGCTGGCATAAACCTGAAAAATATAATGTTATACTGTTAATATGCATTTTGCAAAAACATTTTGAAATATTGTATATTTTAACATTTTTTTATAACTTATAGTTTTTGCTTTGAAATAACACAGTTATAATAAAAATTTCTGTATAGAATATATTGTATTATATATTTCATATTATATCATATAAAAACATAAAGAATTTTTTTCGCCTGTTGTGCAACCATTTTTAGTTAGAACTTTTTTTCATTAATCGAATGAGAAAAGCTGGTGGGAAGCCAAATATTATTATTACTAATAAATATTACTATAATAATATATATTATTACTTAATACATAATGAGTTTTCCATAAAACTACTTTCAATCCAAGTACATTTTTTCACGATACTAAAATCGTAGATTATATTTAGGTATGTTCATGAAGCAAATAATTTGTAACAATGTTAAAAAATTATCAAGTTTTGGTGTTCATGTATCCAAAAAACTTGCAAAGTAGGGGAAAGTGAGAGAGCAAAATGACATTTCCTTCTGAGGGGAAGTTGCAAGTTTTTACTGGATACATTTTTACTTGTAAGAATTTGCAAGTGAGAGAAACAGCTGATCGCAAAGTAAAAATAAACACAAATTAAAATTTGCAAATCGAGCCAAAATTCTAAATTTAAAAAAGAAGATCACTAAAATGGAAAATACAAGTAAACATATTTTAGACAAAATTTATAAAGTTTATTTTGATGTCATATATTAAATGTGAATCAGCCAATGATGTAGTGGCATGTACGTCTGAGCCACAGCCTCCAGTCACCGTTGCTGCAGTTTCCGAAATATGAATTGAAATCATTGAAGGTACAGGGTTTGATTGAAAAGTAATGATCCTTATTTTTTTAAGCAGTTTTATTAAACCTTTTGGCTTATAACAGGTGGCGTAAAATTAATCAATTATGGAAAGATTTATAATATTTGCAAATATCGTCCTACGGCAATCATATTTGACACTTGTGAGCTAGACAGCTGCAGCATACAAACAGACAAGCAATGGAGCACGTAAGGGTCAAAACAAGATTTCCGTCATTCAAAATAATATTTTTTTTTAGTAAAAAGTTGAATGGTTAATTTTGCGCCACCCGATTAATTTTGCGCCACCCGTTACAACTAATATTCTTCAAAATAGGACCCTTGAGCGTCAATACACCGCTGGTAGCGGTCCTTCCACTGCAAGAAACATTTTTTAAACTCATCCCCCGGAATCGCGTTCAATTCGGCTGTCACAGTTTTTTGGATCGCCTCGATGGAGTCGAAACGCCTCCACTTCAGCTTTCTAGTTCAACTGAAAACATTTTTAATTGTGATTGTTACTGGTTTTGCGTTCATGTACTTTTTTTAATATTTTTCTCGGATTCTCGGAAATTAAGTTGCTGGCAATTTAATGGATGATTTTTATATGAACTGACCTTATATAACATTAAGATTATTTTATTTCTAAAGTTAGTATTTATTACATAGCCGAAAGAGTGATAAATAGTCATAAAAAGCCATACGGTGCGCGCCAATTCGCCATCGATCTTGGAACTCAACACTTCATGCACCACCATTACAATTTTTAAAATGGAAAAACACCGAAATTATTGTTTATAAGCCAATGGATGAATAGAGAATAAAATTCGGGGCCAGATTCCAGAGTGGTGATATCGTTAACGAAATATACTCATTTTCATCATAGCAAAAATCTGGTAATTATCCTGAAATTGAAGACTTGGACTGACAGCAGGTTAGTATGCTGTGTCTCGCAGTTCCGTAATCAGCTGATCAGCCGTCTTAGGGTCGTTAATTTCACAGTTTCACAGCCAGAATTTGAACTCGCTTTCTTTTTTCTTGTGGAGTCCGAAAAATTATAGTAGTAAATATGGCCAGAAACCGTGACGATTTACTTCATATAAATAATAACAATAAACATACAGGCAATGCATTCACACTCAAAATAAGTATATAATTTATATATAAAAAATACGCTCGAACCTTTATTTGGGCCACGCTTTCTAACCTTTCAAATATTTTAAAATGCATTCTTATATTTTGCCAAATACAGAAAATCAATTAGGAAAACTTAAAAAGATATCGGCTGTTATTAAAACTGCAAATTTTTCCAACGATTCCGCTCACTTTTGACAATTTTTGCTTTTTCTCTAATTCTTACTTCGCATTTAAATGAACTAACTCATGTTATGTAGGCAAAATAACGATTTACATAATTTAGAATTGAAATAGCCTGGCTAAAAAAGTTGCCCGTCAGCGCTTGCCAATAATATTAAAATGACAATACATTCCGTTGCGCATCACTTGGCAGCTCAAGACAAATTGTGAACGTGTTATGGCACCTCATCTCTATTAGTATTTGTATTCGCAATAGCACCAAAATTAAAATGCAATTAAAATCGCGTAACGAGCGGCAATATGCTATATGTACATAATCCCTATAGCTGAAAGTCAGTGTTTAGATTGATTGAACTCACAGCAATTCATTATGTAGATATGTACATATAATAATTCTTAATCCAAGAAAGATTTTGAATTTTTACCTACAAAACTACTTGAATAGGTATACGAAATGGCATAGCAAAGGACGGTCAAGCAGCTAAAATACCGGGTCCCTGGAGTGAGTAATTTCACCACACGAACAACTAATAGTTTCTGAAACGATTCTAATTAGTCCCAATATGTTTTATGTGTGATTTGGATAAGTTAAAAAAAGGAATAGCCACATCTATAATGTTCGATCGGTCCGTGTATAAGTAGTTGTGATGTAACTGCTGCATTCCATTGCATATGACAAGGGAAATAATGCAGTCCGACTATCATTGAATATTGATTGTAAATAAATGTAGCTAAGAAAGCAACAAAGGGGGTTGATGGCTATAATTTAGATACACTAATGATAAGAAAAACTAACATTTGACATAGAGAGCGGAAGAATAATGAAGAATGAACGTTAACAGCAAAGCCTGATTGAGAAACACCGATAAAGCTACACTAGAACACCTGGCCTGCCAGAGCGACTCTGTTATGATACGAAAATAGCGGTGTCATTACTGACACTTTAGTTTTAGATCCTTCTAATCTAATCCAATTACATTCAGCTGGACAAACCTGCGGTTAGCCGGCGCCTGATTTCGTTGGCGATTTGCTAAATATAAATTAGCAGTTGTGGCCTATTTTCTTTTTCTAATTTACAATCGTATAGAGGACGTAGCTGGTTGCATAAGACTTCAAGAGGACTTAACAAGATTGGAAGCTTAGTGTGATGATAACTCCTTTCCTCTTAATGCTGGTAAATGCCCAGCACTTGTGCTTCAGTAAACGTAAAGTTACGATTGAGTTCGATTACAAGTTGGACACTACCACCCTCACAAAAATTTAGGCAAAGAAAGACTTGGGGCTCATATTTACATCAAAAATGTCGTTTTATAAAGATATAGACTTTATGGTTGCCAAGTCTAGGCCTATGCTCGGCTTTGTAGTAAAGAATTCAAAGCAGTTCCAAGATATTTCTTCACTGATGAATTTGTATTTCTCTCTTGAAGATCAAACCTCGAATATTGCAGCATCATCTGGGATCCACTCTTCATGGGTTCATATTTAACGTTTCACTAGATTTACAATTCATTCGCTTCGTTGGCCTTGCATATAAAGGGTGTTTTTTTTAGAGGTTAGGTTTTCAAGATGAAATAAAACGTATATAATTTAATGCTATGGCCAAGAATTTAGCTTTATTATAAAGATAAGGGTTTGCCATTATGTTTTAAAAATGATTTCGGGCAAGTGGCCGCCGTGGCTGGCTCGAATAAATTCCAGCCGAGAGGCCCAATTTTCGACCACTTTTTGCAGCAATTGGGGCCATATGTCAGCAATAACGCGTCCAATATTCTCTTCCAAGACGTCAATCGTCTTGGGCTTATCTGCGTAGACAAACGACTTCACATAGCCCCACAAGAAATAGTCCAGCGGTGTTATATCGCACGATCTTGGAGGCCACGCCACAGGTCCACGGCGCGAGATAATGCGCTCACCAAAAGTTTCCTTCAATAAATCGATTGTTGCGTTGGCTGTATGGCATGTAGCGCCGTCTTGTTGGAATCAAAGGTCGTCCACATCAACATCGTCCAATTCAGGCACGAAAAAGTCATTAATCATGGCTCTATAGCGCTCTCCATTGACTGTAACATTATGGCCGGCTTCATTTTTAAAGAAATATGGACCAATGATTCCCTCTGCCCATAGAGCACACCAAACAGTGACTTTTTGAGGATGTAACGGCGTCTCAGCAATGGCTTGTGGATTATGTTCACTCCAAATGCGACAATTTTGCTTATTGACATACCCATTTAACCAAAAGTGAGCTTCGTCGCTGAACAAAATTTTCTTCGATGCGTCGCGCGAACCGAACCATTATTTTCGTAATAAATTTGCACGATTTGCAAACGTTGTTCAGGTGTAAGTCTATTCATTATGAAATGGCAAACCAAACTGAGCATAAATCAAGTGACAGCTGTCAAAAAGACCATCTACGAAAAAAGTAGTGCCAACTTGAAAACCTAACCTCTAAAAAAAACACCCTTTAGTTTGCTTGCATATAAAAGTAGATGCCGTTCGTTAGCATTGCCAATATTAGAAATGCGAAAAAAAAACTTCTTCGGGAATGTTTATAAGGGACATAGCCACGAATCATATCAAATGCAACTTCTTACAGGAGCTGATACTTTTCAATTGTCCGATTCGTAAGCTTAGACTCAGCAGCATGTTCCGTTTACCTAATTATAAGACCAATTTTAGTTGTAATGAACCACTTATGATACACGTTGTACATATAAGGCAGTCTAACCATTTTATTTTTTTTAATTTAGATATATTCTCTAATTCACGAGAGGCTGGAGATACACTTTTTGGAGATACACTTTTTGAATTGTGACAAATATATCCTATACACCGTATTTTTTACCATAAAACTTAAATATAATATAGCATTAGTATTAGTAATCTATTAATGGAGCGATCCAAAATGCATTCAGGGAGGTTTGACGGATATTTTCTTTACCGATGGGTCCAAGAATGAAATAGGGTCTGGAGCCGAATGGTACTTAAAAGATAGTAATAAGTATCACTATGCTATGGGGGAAATGGCAACTGTTTTCCAAACGGAAATTTTTGCCATCCTGAAAGTAGCCGAATGGATAATCAAGAGGAGATGGAGCGGGAAACAGATTGGAGCTTTCAGAGACAGTCAAGCTACACTAAAGGCCCTGGAGAACGCGAAGCAAACCTCAAAGTTTGTTCAAGAATGTAAGAAGAAGCTTAATTCTGTCACAAGACAAAACAGGCTTGTATTTATATGGGTTCCAGGACACTCCGGTGTTCAAGGAAACGAAATTACCGATGAATTGGCCAACCGTGGATCAGCGGTTCCCCCACAAGAGTCAGAGCCAATAAGTGTTTTGTGACAAGTCCGAACATAAAACTGTCAAACTTTCTACTAAAACTTGGAAGGAAATACGTTCGGTTGATGGTCGGTATCATTACAGGACACAACCCATGGGATCAGCATATGACCACCATTGGAATCATTGAGGACCCAATGTGCCTGTCGTGCTTGGAGGAGGCGGATTGCACTGAGCACTTTCTCTGTGAGTGTCCTGCCTTTGCTAGAGCACGGCTATGAGTTTTGGGTTCCGATGTCGTGAGATTGAGTAATATTCGTTCTCTAAAACTGGAGGATATTTACAGCTTTGGCAAAGAATCTGGAAAATTCTCACACGACTAACTATCTCTATCTCTGTCTCTATTCTTTCCTATTTCTTTCTCTGATACTTTTCTCCTTCCCTCCTTGACTATCTACCCTCTTTCCAGAGCCTTAAATACAATGGGCTTTTTAGCCCGAGTGTTTTAGTAGCCACAAAATCTCCTGGTGCTCCTTGGCTCGACCTTTTCAAATTCCAATTTTTTCAATCTATTTGAGTTATGCTTTAATTGACGAAAGAATCAATAAATAAATAATTCTAATGTATGTACACAGTTTCAGTATTCTTCAAATAACATTTTGGCTAAACAACTCTAACACCAACCCTGCTCTGTTTAACAAAATGGACCGTTTTACGTGATACACATGTAATCGAAAGCACTTTTACTTTGGAGATAGAGTCTGCCACTGCAACATATTACACATTGACAGGCAGAAAGCAAAAGCGCTTCAAAACTGATAGCGTAACGAGAAATGAAAGCATATCTATTGCACTAAAAAGGCAAAAGTTAACTCTGCATAAATGAATGAATCAACAGTTCAATTTCTGGGTTGAGGCTTACCGGTTTCAAATTTTATCACTTTTTTTCATATAAATGCATAACCTTTCAAACTCAGCGTAAATGATTCATAAAACTACAAAGTACTCAACGTATTTTAAAACCGGATTTGCAGAATAAAAACAAGAAGACAAGTGTTCTCATAATTCATAACAAAAATACGGATCTCATAAAAATTATGAATTCATGGTAAATACTTGTATAAATATATGTAAGCATATGGCGATGAAGTTTGGATCTGCAATATGCAATAAATTAATTACAAAAGTAGTTACTTGCATAATTATATTAAAATATTTTCAAATATTAGTTTGGGGGAAAAGAAATCCATTATTTTCTCGGCAGACGGCTGTAGTGGTCGATATCTCGAAAATTATCTATCAAAGAATTTAAAGTTCATGCTCGTTGTTTTACAGAAAAATCTGTAAAATGTAAATAATAATAAAAAATGTCATTTCGTACTTTCTATCTTGGAAGCTAGATATAATTTTTATTGATTTTTACACCAATAGCAATTAAATACAATTAAATTATATTGAGCAAAACATTTCATATATATTTACATAAATATTTATTTTTACATCTTTGCATTGCCTTTAGTTGTCAATGAAAATTTTTGTTACTTTGTTACTTGTTTGCAAAATTGCTGCTACTACTCTTCTACCCATTACTATTTATTTTAAATAAGGAAGAAAATTGTCTGATACTAAAATTAAATAATTACACAAGCTTTTAATTTACAATTATACAGAATCACCAATAATAATTTTCAATAAACTTATATATTAAGTCATTGTAAATTTTTAATTAACATTGTATATTTTTGGTAATTCAACTCTTCAATATAAACAACAAAAATCTTAAAAAAAACTATTTGTTTCCCATTAGAGAAGTTGTGAAGACTATTTCACCTATATAAAACGTTATATTTCCTGAAAGCCTTCATTTGATTCGATTCCCCAACACTTTGTTAATATACATATGTACATACATAACTACATACATATAACATATCTCTTTCCCTCCTCCCCATATCCTTTAACATATGTAGGTGCTACGGAGCACTTTCGTGCTAGAAGTACACAAAATATTGGAGATAATAGATGAAATCGATATGATTATTCGTTTAATAACAGAAAGCCCCTCAAGACAATGCAAATCATATACGCATCGTAAACTTTGGAGACATGCATTTAAATACAAATAGAGATGGATATGCACTCATACATATGTATGTATAAATATAAATATTTACACGCATTTATGACCATCAAAATGGCACAAAACTGTGTGGAACAAAACAGTTTCGCTTCAAATTCGCTTGTTAAGCGCCAAAGTCGAAATGACAAACAATGAAAAATGACAACAACAATAATGGCTGCAACAAGCAAAGCGTCATTAAAAGTCAAATTACCTAAAAACAAAAAAAAAACAGAAAAAAGTACTAACCAATAATAATGTGAATGACTACGATAACACTATGGACAAACGAAACAGAACGATTTCCCAAGATCCGCAACGGTGCTCATAACGACAACGCAGACATCACTGATAATACCAGAGTCACGTACGCCACTCGCAACCGGCCAATGATCCAATAATTCAAGCGTCCAGCAACAGCCCATATATCCAGCATTTCTCACCCTGAGCAATCTTATAAGCCTGAGAACGAACGAACGCTCAGCAAGCATTCAAATTTGCAAGTTGCAATTATATCCGATGGAGCTGGAGCGCAAAATTATTAATAGAGAATCTCATGTAACCATCCGCAACAACAAAACTGCATTTGAAACCTCTTGCACCGATAAATGCTCTGCATCCTTTATCACCGATTGAACCACCCACTTACATATGTATGTGATTGAGCTTAGTTTTTGGATCGAATCGATTTTGTTGCCTTTGCATAATTGGAATGAGTGAGCTTACAGCGCAGTTGTTTGTGTGGCTTAACATGCGTGCGGATTAATGCCCATGAATAAAGAAACAAATGTGTGGTTGTAAATGAATGTACCACATATGTAAGTATTCCACTGATACTCAGTAAATGCATTCAGCGCAAGCTCAATTTTGAAAAGGAGGTCGGGCATACATATTTATAGTAGGTAAGCAAGGCTATAACTTTTGCGAGAGAGCTACAATGATGCGCTCAGAAAACTCATAAAAAAATTACAACCATGATCTCTAAACAATTCAATATATACTACATATTTATATGATGTTGTATTCGAATATTTTGGACACCGGGCGCGAAACACCAACTGTTGTGCTGTTCATTAATTAATCGAAAAGGTAAAACAAAATTTCACACAAATAGCGCTGTTTAAAACGGGGTGGAAAGATTATACTACCTCTTAAAACACGTGGACTGAAAAGTCCCAGGCCTAAAAAAGAAAACACGTTTTTTTTGTTTATTCAAAACTAAATTTATTCATCGACGTCATTTCCATCAAGAACAACGCAATCATTCCAGTTCAGCTCTAACATTTCAACACCACTTTTGTAGGACGATTCGTCTTTCAGTTTCAGCAAACCGTCCGTAGTCGCTAGGGGCCAAATCTGGCGAATACGGTGGATATAAACCCAATACGTTCCTTTTGATATCTTCTCGATTTCAGACAACTCACGTAACTTCACTTTTCTATCATTCAAAACGAGCGGAGTCTCCATAAAACTTTTGAACCCATTGATTCACTTGAAGGGTATTTTTCACCATAAAGAAGAAGTGTAAAATAAAATACGAAATTCTTTTTGATCCATTGTTTTGAAAATAACAAAAGTAGTGTTACTCTTAGTAGTAGCACAATAACTCACGAAGTAATGAATATAATGTGTAGTTTTAACAGCTGTCTTTTTAAGGTTAATACTAACTGAAAAATAGAAGGAATGCAATAAAACTATAATATATTTCTCAATAATGTTTGTCTATAATATAATTAATAGTTGTTGTTGTTGTAGCAGCATAAACATTTCCCGTGTATATACGTGTTACGTAGAACCGACTGTCGTGGGAACGATATATATATATAATATATTTATATATAATATAATTAATAGTAATATCGATTGCAAGGAGTTATTCAACCCATACTTCTTTTTATAGTCTAAGGATTAATCATTTATTTAATATTGCCAATAACAATCTGCGCGATTGTGTAACAATTATTGTAACGTCATTAACTTCAATGAAAATTTTGTAAAATGTAACCTTGATATGTTCCACGACAGTCAGTTCTTCGTGACTGGAACGACCTGGATTTATATCTGGCCAAGGACTGTCACTTCAGCAGCATTCCCCGTATATTTGGAATGTTTATGCTGGTACAACAACAACAACCATATTTAATTGCGTGAATTTGTATGTAAGAACATTTTCTGTAGGCTGAAGTAAATATATAGAAATGAATTTTTTGAATTATAAATATATACCTACTTTTTTGACAGAATATATGTGATCAAGGTCAACTTCAACTTCAACTTCAACTTTAGTATATATTAGAAAATGAACACAAACACAATTCTATTGAAAATCATAAATACCCTGTATCTTCATGAAAACACCGGTGGTGGGTGGAAGGAGAGCAATTGTACAAACACTAAAATTTTGCTTAGCCGTCTTTGATTTAAACCATAACAAAAGAGCCAAAGAGTCCGATCACACTCTTTGCAATGCATTCACATACAAATGTACTTATATATGTAATATATGTGTGACTTTGCAAATACCCGGCAGGGAAAACCCAAACAACTAATGAGGCAAATTCCAAAGCTTTCAAAAAGTACTTTTGGCAATAAATTCCAGTATGAAAGTTGCCTACAAGTTAGAAGAGAAGAATATAAGGGAACTATAAACAAATAAGGTTTTTTCTGAAATGCGCATGATTTTAGTGAATTCCGATAGACATATTCATGTGCCTATTACAATATTGACATATCCACGATGAACTTCCGATCCAGTTTGTAGTAGAAAGACCCTTTGTTATTAAATGTCTGGAGCGGTGATTTACCACTTTCAATTTCTCTCATTAGTATGACGAGATGAAGAAAATTCCAAGCTCCAATTGATAGCAGAGGTATGAGTCTACATACTCGTACATACTCATACATTTATGTATCATATTTCTGGTACCTTTTTGGTTACATTTGGACATTTAAAGGCTCGTATTTGGGTTAACAAAAACTTGTTATCAAACTTCTTAACACAACCATGATTAATGGGCACTTGGTTGATAACGGTGATAACAGATTTAAATGCACTCTCATACTGTCGTAGTATAATTCCATTCGTAGCAATTAAGTACAACAACAATTAAGCAGCAGTTACCAAAGTACATATTGCCACCACATTGCACAGTATAGTTTCGTACTGAAATCGCGCCAAGTCTCACGTGAGCCATAGACGCCGTCAGCTTTGAACTTATCGCTATAAATAAGAACATTGTTTATCTAAATGGCAACCAACACAGGCCAAATCATTTCAAAAGTTTCACCGAAATTTCGTAAATAATGCAGACGTCGTATGACGCTGGCGTCACAGCCATATTCATTCATACTAATCACGCGCATATGATCTTCCATGGTGAGTCCCGTGCCGTGTTGGCCCCCAAAAACCTATTTTTTTATTTATGTATATGTGTTCTTCTATTCATGTGTGTAAGTACAAATATGTATATGCAAGTACGTGCACAGATGCTTAGCGATCATTGACGTTACCATGGGACTATTTCCATAGGCGTGTTATGTATTGTTGATGACGCAGCGATTGGCACAAAATACAATAGTGTGCCATATATTTTTGATGAGCAATCGTTTCTACCTTGGATTGGTGGTTTGTCGCTGCATAGCTTTAGATGTTAATTTCCATACACACATCCATACACGTATAAGTGTATGCCATACGGAAAAAGGAAATATTTTGGCAAACCACTTTAGCAGTAGTATTTTGAAAAGTAAGCAAGAGATATGATTAGGAATTCTTCTTTATATTTGAATACTACATTTGTATGTATATAGCAAAATAATTATTCCATGGCCTAGTGAAATTCACATTGTTTATAAGGTGGCGGTTTGTAGTAGACTAATGAATGAAAACTGAAAATTATGCGTGAACGCCGAAAATCAGGCAAAAATTAAAATATTGTAACTGCACTTGGTATAGAGTTTTCTAATAGGAAAGAATCGATGTTAACATCTTTCGGTCAAATCTGTTTATTATAAAACTTTATAATGAGCGATTCAGGGGTGCAGTTACATATTTCTCGCGAAAGTGACGAGAATTGGACACCATGCGGTGCCCTTGTCAAAATAACCCAGGCTATCACTCAAATTCAGAGTCCTTAAAAATGTAACCTCTCTGACACTTGAACGATGTCATATTCCATACATAAAGGCATATATGGACATTTCAGTTGAAAAAGGAATTACGTTAGTCTCGCACACAACTTGTTTTATTCCACTTCGATTCGCCCATATTAGAGAACTCTTTATAAAGTAAGGGAGCAAAATCAACAAAAGAACATTTGCTTATATGTTTTGGCCTCTGGTCGTAAAATAAATTTCATGCAAAGAGCTGCGATTAACTTTCGTAAATCCTAAAGTTGGTAAATCTTTTAACTAAATGATTTAAAAGAATTTTTCAAATGGTATCGGGTGTTTTTTCAGCTGTATGCGAACTATCAATATCGATAACTATGGTGTGACAACTGAGAATGGAAAACTGTGTTGACATTTCTGTCCGGCAAGCTTTGTCAAGTCATCACGAATCGTTTAATGCCAAAACAACGCTTCCAATTTGTGGAAATTTGCTTTGAAAAAAAAAAACAAAAACCTGTTCGCGGAGTTCATAGAGCACTCGCGACATCATCGGTGCTTATTTCTTTCGAAATGAGAAAGGAGCTGCCGTTACGGTGCTCTTACGCTACGGCGCTATCGAGCCATGCTGATTGAATTTTTGTTTCCAAAAATTAATCAGCTAAATATCGACGACATTTGGTTCCAACAAGACGGCACAACTTGCCATACAGCGCGCTTAAAAATCGATTTATTGCAAACCACCATACGACGCTATACGGACAGGTTTATTGGAAAAAGTGGTAAAATTTGGACTGATGGAATGTAACCATGACTATGTAACTCGCAGCCGCAATGGACATATGCCGGATATCACATTCAGATAATAAATGCCATGCAATTATCTACCAGATTATAATAAAAACGAAATCTATTCCAAAAATATTTCTGTTTTGTATTATCATTTTAAGTTCTCAAGCTCTTAAAAAAAACACCCGATATAAGGGATTTCCATGGAATAGAAAAACATTTAGTGGCAATGAAATACTCGATCGACCATAAAGTGGCGTATTACCATGAAACTTCGTCAAAGTTCGTAGTTTCAATATAAATAATTATCATTACAATGAAATTGAGATTTTTTCAGACAAATAAGTGCCGCATTTTGAACGAGTTTCAAATTAAGTAACTAATAATAAGTAGTATAAGTATAAGTATAAATCTGGCTTAAGCCACCACCGTCAAGAAAATAATCAGAAAAAAAATTTGGAAATGGCAGTATATTGTAAATATAAACCAACCAAGTTTAGTATTATTTAGTTGACCTTATTTAAAGCGTCCACTGTAGCTCAATAGATGGTGCACAACTACCGTTCGGCAGTGCCCGGCTTCGAAACCACAGGTATGAAACATCAAATGATAGAAAGTTTTTCTAATAGCGGTCGCTCTTCAACAGACAATGGCAAACCTTCGGGTGTATTTTTGCCATGGAAGAGTTCTTAATAAAAAAGCATCTGCCACTCGGAGGTAGAATAAAACTGTAAGTACCTCCATTTGTAGAACAACATCAAGGCGCACACCACAAATAGGAGGAGGAGCTTGGCCAAACACCCAAACAAGGGTGCAAGTGCAGAAAGCCTGGTTATTGGTATTTAAAAAACTCGACCTAAAAAACTCTCAATTATTGGGAAATTTTCTTTACCACAGAGTGCGTCACACTGAGTAAAGAGGAACACTACATTTCGGGGATTCTTGTGATGGTTTTAGAATGATATAATCCCCTCAAAGTTTGTATAAACAAAATTTAAATCAAATATTAGTAACACAACTGATTTATTACTGACTTATGAAATATTATTGTTAATTTCGATTCTATCCTCACTTATGATTAAGCCTGAAATAAATTACGAAGTTTAACATGCGCGCTTACATTTTGTATTGTATTTTTTGGTGACTTCAAGTAACTTTCTAGTACTTTGCCTAAATTATAAAAATATGTACCCATTGTTCTATTATATATTAAGCAATTAAAGAAATTAAATTTTATTTTCCTTTCTCCATAAGTCTTGTAATAACTGCAAGGTGAAATGAAAGTGTGTATGTATGTATGTATGTATGTATACCTAAAAATGTGCATGCACAAGCGTGTAAGTAAAGAATTTTGTAAACCATTTTGTCTTCATTCTGATTATCATTCATTCATACTTCTATCGGTCCTAATTTGTCCGCGTAAATGAGGCACTTAAGAAAATTTTGAAAAGGAAGCTGATGCTTTCAATTATGAATTTCAATTATTTTCTAAATTTGTGATTTGTAATTTGTGTGTGCATATATTGATATAACGTTCTTAACGGCATGCGCTGGCAATAAAAAAAAATTGCGCACCATCCCAAAACCTTTACTTGCGTGCATGCCACTTCGAATTTTGGAAGTAAAATGACATTAAAACGCCGTCGCATGAAACAATGATGACAATCACAATGACAGTAATAGTGGCAATAAAGACAAGTGCCATCACTGCCTTATTAGAAGGCTGTAAATCTCACGTAATTCCATAGTTGTGCCCTAACTTCTGCCACTCTATAAATGCGACACATACATACATAGTTAGTTATGTTTGTGCAAATGTGCACCCACCTAGCAACCCACTAGCGCCTATACATTTACATATGCCATTGAATTATTTGGTGCAGCTGCACTTGATTATATACATCCACACAAGTATATATGTGTGAGTGAAATCCAACAACAACATCAGTGGTATAAATTTATACGCGGATCAACGGTACAGCAAAGGATACCACTTGTGATGAACACTTCTCACTGGGATATGTACTGGACTTCTGAAGTGGAGGGTATACCTACATATAGTACTTATAGCATACGCGGTCTGAGCACGAAGAGATAACGTTTTTCTATAATTCAGCCGTTTAGCTCTTACATTGCCGCTACTCAGCGCATGTACACTGTTATTTGCGAATGGCACGGCACTGCACGATCAATTCGAGCCAGATGAGCGAATGAGCGAAAATACACATGAGCTAGTTGAAGAGAAAAATAGGAGAAAACGGGCGCACTGAGCTTATTGAAACGCCATGCGCACAACAGGGAATGTTATCGGAGACGAGTTGGTGGCGCTGAAGCGACGGTGTGAGCGAAGAATATATTTTCCGAATATAAAACCTCACGGTGATGATAATTGACTCAAAAGCGTTCAATACTTCGACGAGTCCAAGTCTCGTGCGATTGCTACGGTACGGTGCGTGGAAAGGCATTAAAGGAATCGACAGTATGAAAAAGGCTCTAATCAAACATAATTAATCGATCGAAACCTGTTAACTATCACAATCCCATATTACAATCCACGCAACGTTCTCGTTTTCGGAAATAGTGAATAAATTGTGGTGTTAAATAAAAGAAAGGCAATTGGTTAAATGCAAATTAAAAACAGATGAAAGTGGTATCAACGAAATTGCAAAGAACGCTTTTAATTAAACATACATACATATGCACAGACATAGATACATACAAATAGGCAATACATTAAATTGAATTAACAAGTCAAACCTCAAAATGTGCCCAAATTCCGGTTCCGGTATGCAAAGTGCCCAAATTCGAAAATTCGTTGAGCATGGGATGCCCGAGAAGATTATAAAAACAGTGCAGTACACACTCAAAAAACGTGCCGAAGAACGGAGTTCCACCGTAGCCAGCATGGAGATGTCCCACCACAACCATGCCGCCGCTGATGCTGGCACAGGAAAGCCCCCTTCTACAAGCAAAAGCTCATCTTTGGGCATTCCTCGCCTTTGTGGGCGTTTTCGCAACCAACAAACTTCCACCAAATTGCAGGATAATATCACAAATATTGGCGCTGCAGGCACCGAAACAATTGAAGTCAATAAAGCCGATATGGACGCACTCGCCTTAACAACTCAAGTGACGAAAAACTTCGTGCAGCGACTTTATGGTGTTGCGGAAAAAATGCAAAGCAGCAAATTATACACGTAAGTTATCAAACCTTCTTTCCATCGATTGAAGTGCTCTATGTAATTACTAAATGATTCGCACTGTTGCTGGGTGCAGGGGCTGGAGTTAATGTGCCACTGGGTGTATCGGTATGTGTTAAGTCATAACGATGATCAAAGCCTTTTTTGATTATTACCAATTTACGGGTATTTGGCTTATTTACATTCGTACAAACACATATGTGTGTATTTGCGCACGTGTGTGCGCACAGACAAGAATTTTACACTTGTGCAATAATTTCTAATTCATTGCGAAGTTTATTTGCCTTTCGCGCAATGTGCTTAACATATATCTACTTACTAATGGCAATGTCAGGATGAGCGTGTGAACGACTGCAACGTCACGCCAGCCAGCTAGCCAGCGATTAGAATTGGATCAGTTTTTGAACAGGTGCTGCGTCACATAAGTACCTGAACCGTATACGAGCACGAATGTGAGCGGTGCAAATTTCATCTACAAATACAGACTTTCACGCTCACACTCTTGGAAAGTTTCCGCCTGAGAAAGTGATGCAGTCTAAAGTCTACTTGTATTTGAGAAAACGAATTGTACACAACGTCAGCACGTGGCGTTCTCTGTGACATTGTTTAATAAACTGCTGCACTTCAAAATTCTACAGTCATACTTATCATGTTCAGATTAAACTATTTGAAGTGATATAATTATTTTTATTTGTAGGGTATACTTACAATATAACCCTAACTTAATTAGCACTCTGGCTACCTTTTTAAACTGACATTTTGCATCGATTGATGAATTGCTACTAGCAGATTAATATTTTTACTTGTATTATTAGAAGAAGCAATTTTTATTTCCTTAATAACTAATGTTTTCTTAACAAAAATATGTAGGCAGCAAATACTCCTTCAGAAGAACCTAGGCTAGCGAGTCAAATTTCTTCCCCTAAGCTCTATAGCAGTAAATGTGCACTAATTATTGTTCGAAATTTGCTAGGAGCGCATAAATAATAATTGCATATAACAGTATTGCGCGAGTAATTGTGACATGCTTAGAACCAGCACTTTTGTTTTTTTCGCGAAGCGAAATTAAATTCATGTATGGATGCATTTAGTCAATTCAAATGTTTGCGTGTAATTGTTATTAAGAAGAAGCTACTTTTTACGTTTAATAAATAACAGTATATCTAGGAAAATTTTTTTTAATACGCATGCCAGTGTTAGCTGCACTAAGACTTAAAAAGCATTTGAGAAAATAGTCTTCCCACATTAGGTGCGCACCTCATAAAGCTCCGACTCTGTTGTGTGTGAAACATTTATTTTTCAGAAAAACAAAATCACTTTTAAATTTATGCAAGTGTACGACTTAATGACATAAAATATAATAATAACAAATTTGTTTATAAGCGACAGATGAAAATGTTTTGTACAAAGTAATCTCATTCCAAAAGTCTGGTGACAAAAAGTCATTCGTATATACACATATCCATACTTACATTTATGTTCATGTGTATGTGTGTGTAAATATTATTGTTTGCATGCTAAAAGCATCAGCTCAGATTAGTTATGGATTCAATGTGCAATGCAACAGGTCGTTGGTGCTCCATATTTAAATCTCCCCAGGCTAAGGAGGTATTTTATTTCAAATTAAGTTTGATGAGAAGGTAATAAATTAACGAATGCTTTCTATCAAACTTGTTTAATGTATTTTGTATACATATAACTTTAATAACTAAGTCTTACTTTCACAAGCCGTTTGTCACTAACGCATTGCATTTGTCATGGAAATTCAACACCTGCCACTAATTATTAACAACAATAACGTATTTGAGTTGTAGGCGCAATACATGTCAGAAGTGTGCCGACGGTTCTTTCCCCAACAACACTTTTTTATTGTTATTATTTTCAAACACCCAATTTGACATATTTATTTTGCGTACACAATTTAGTACAATTGGAATGAGTTTGCGAATTTGAATTTATGTATGTATGCATGTATGTATGTACACACATAAATATGCCTGTCATTTGGGCATCCCAGATTGGGGTAAAAAATATATTGTCCAAGCCGAGGAATATTTGGAGCAGGTGATTGCAAAAAATGTTACGCGCCACTTCCGCGAGTACAACCGTTCTGGTCCCAAGTCGATGCTCGTATGAAAATTGAACCTCAATAAAATTGCATGCGTTTTCGCACGTACGCCATTCTGCTGCGATTTCTAAGCGCATAAATATGCACAGCGTCGGAGCTTTGTATACGAGAGTAGTTTTTTGCAAAAGTTAATTTTTTCGCTTGCAGTTGTAGTTTTCCCTGAGTAGTAAAGATAAAGCAATGACAATAACAAATATGCACGATAAAAACAAAAGACACAAAATTCGATACGAAAACTGGAAACTTGAAATATTATCAAATCGCCAAACGACAATAGAGTAACGACAGCCACGCAATTCCCCACTTAGCAACAATAAATATATACATCTGCATAAATGTTAGTATATTTCCATGACAGAAAAACCCGTAGACAAATCTCACTCACTCTCTCTCAGAACATACTTCCAAAGAACCAACGGGGAAAGAATCTCTATGAAACTAGAAAATGCTGGAACACTGTTATGTTATTTGTTTGTTTTAGTTACAGACCTTACAGAAGGTTGTTTCGTTTTCATCATTCTTTGGTATCCTACACATTCTTGTTTAGTGTGCGATTAGATGTTATAAAATTCGCCTGGCATTATGCATAATGTATATATGTACATATAAATATATTCGCTTATCTTTTTGGATTCATATTTAGTTATACATTTTTGATTTTTGACTGCCTTACAGATTGCTGACGAGAACGACGCAGCCAGCGCATTTAATCGCCGTCTGTGTGTTAACATTTGTGATGTTCACTGTTTGGCCAGATATAGTGGACACAAGTGATTCCTCCGCTGTCAGCGGTGCAGAGCAAACTTCAATCAAGGACGAGCAACATGCCCAGCGACATAACACTTTGGCAGCCATCGCATACTTAGGTGCATTCGCTACTCATTTCGGTGCCCAAATATGGATGACATTCATCTCAGGTAAGAAGAAGCTGCATTGCCGCCTGCCTAGTTCATGCATACACAAAGGACTATAATTCAAATGAGTGTAAGGAAAAGGACAAAGGGAAGACATGAAATGAATACATATTCTTTAAAAATATGGGGAAAATAGAATAACATTGAGTGAAAAAAATGAGTTTGTACCTTTTCTAATTTTATGCTACAACGCAGTATTTTATGTAACTGGGAGTGTTTAGAAAAATCTGAATCCAGAATTACCCAAAATAGAGGCAAACGAGGTTATAATATTAGGGTATCAGGCGCGGACTTGTACCGCCCAAAATGAACTAATTCCGCAGACAGTTTAATTTAAAGATCATACACACTTACGAATATTATATATATGTATGTGTGTATACAGGTGCAATTGAAAGCGTTTAAAACAGCAAAAATCAGATTACGCCAGTAAATATGCACACGTCGACATACATATATATAATATTTGCGCACGAGGTTCGCATTTAAGTTGCATGCACTGTTTGCGTATGCAATCTATACAAAAGATAGTTAAGATCATGAAATTGACGTTGGTGATAAAAAACAGTGCCCGCCAATAAAATTTTTGGCTATATTATTGAATGACCAATAACGGCTGTCTTAAATCCAGTGCAAAATAGTTGTGAGTAAGCAAGGCTAGTCCCCATTGTTTTTGCGCTGGCAACTAGTCTAGGTATATTGTATGTACGGGAGTAAAATAAATAAGAAATATCGCGATCGCCGCAGTTAAATGTTTAATTTTTTAGCAATTAACTGTGGACTAGTACCACACCGAATTGGAGTAGTTATCACGTGGTCTAAGCATAGTCCGACTTATTGCGGAGAATATAATGAATACTCACTCATACGTCAAAGGTGTCGTATATTGATACATATATACATATGTAGGTGTATGTGTTTTGCACGAGCAAAGATTCACATTACAGACTAAAGTGTAAATTCAGAGCAATAAAAATGTTTGGCTGTCGGTGAATTACGCGTATGCACGAGTAAAGGGCATTACTCTGGAGGTATTTACAGGCAGAAGGTGTACGTGCACATCAAAGCTTGTCAAAAAATTAACAAGGGGCAAAACTTTTTCCCGGAACTTTAAGAGCCACAATTTATTAGCACATTTTTATATAAATGCTAGCCACTACTTTCAGATAATTTAAAGATTTATATAGTGAATTTCTTATTTATATATGTATATACATGTACACACACATACATCCTTTACTAAGTGCTTTTACTAAGTGTCTGGCCGTGCTTCACTTTAATTTTTGGTGTGCGTCTTGAAACTTTCATGGCAGAAATGAACTCGAAGTTTGCTATTGCCACCCGAAGAGCGCGCGCTTTAAGGCAATCCTTTTTCCATAATTTTTCGTTTCTTGTCCATGGGCTTCGAACCCAGACACACCGAGTGATAATCACACACAAATCCACTTGACTACATAAAATATGATAAGCATTTTCATTATTTTCATGAGTCCCAGAAAGCTTGTGGTTTACAATTAGAATGTAGAAGCTCGCAATGTCTGCAATAATATTGTTTCGTATAATAAATTGAAAATAGTAAGAATATTTAGAAACTATTATGGACTTCAGATCCATTGTAGCACTGTGTCATTCATTTTTGCATTCCTATTGCTAGTAAAACGGGGACTCGCTTAGATTTTTACTTAAACAAGGAGGATCTTATATCTTTAGACGGACTTTGCAGATGGTTTGTCTAAATTTTTTCGTGGCTGAATTATTTTTGCTTTCGGACTGATTTATTTCATTTTAAGATTTGGTTTTGAGTAGTTGAGGTCAAGCTTAAATATTCCAGATAAAAGTCAATTCAGTCACATCTAATGAATGCACTGTTTGAATTTCATTGAATTCCAATAATAGTTATTTAAGCACAATATTTAACATACTTATATTTAATCAATGTCTAACGGATCGTGTTTTACTTTCCAGGGCTATCGCTGTATTTCTCATTGCCACGTCACACATTTGGACAGTGTCAGCAGATTTTGTTTCCACGTTATTTCGCACTGAGCTCTGTGTTGAGCATCAGTATGTTAATACTTTTTGTCAAGTACTTCCTTAACTCGTGGACTGTAGCCACAATGGTGCAATTGACAGCATTGGCTACCACCGCCTTAATTGAGTTAATGATACGTCTCTATCTCGCACCTCCGATGCTGCGACTGATGCACGAAAAATACCGGATTGAAGGTGCTATCGGTAGTGGTCGAGAGGTGGGCTCTCTCGAGCAAGGCGATCTCATCAATTGTCCACACTATCAACGCATCCACAAAACATTTCGCCGCATCCACATGACGATAGCCATGGGCAACATGACGGTGCTGTTAGCTACCTGCCTTCATTTGTATTTTCTCGCATCGAAAATACAAATTAGCTAAGGTGGTAGAAAAGAAGTAGACTATATATTGGAAGAATATACAACAAAAGTGAAAGCTAACCCAGCGATCAATATACATACATTAACAGACTACAAGAAGATTAAATTGTAACTAGCTGCGGCAGCTACCCGAATGCAACACATATACGCATGTACCATATTTATAGATATTCACGTACGGCGATCTTTCCTACGCTACCAACGTACCAGGATATGCGAATGTGCGAATGTGCGAATTTTCAACTAGATACCAAAAACGAATTGCATTTGTAGTATTTAAGTTAAAATTGTCTTCGTAATGACATGTGTATTAGCATTAGGTCTGTAATCAAGCATCGAAATTATTACTTACCTCCATCTCACAAAACCTTTCATGAAAATTCATTAAATTTAAGTATGTAAATTACTTACGAAAAGTATTCGTATATAGAAACTGTGATACCCATAATGCATGCATATGCACCTCCCCATTTTAAATCATGCCATATGAACCCCCGTAACGTTGTGGACCTGCAATTTCAGCTAGGTGATACAAATTTTAGACCTAAATACGTATTCGCATCGGCTACTTTCAAACATTCATACATATGTACATCATGAGCTTTTGTCCATCTAACCACAAAACCAAATTACAGGATTTTTTATATTAACGATTGAATGAGTATATATTTATGTATGTATGCGTGTGTGTATCATATTATCCAAATAACTTAGATTTTATACTAAATTTACGCATACACACCGAATTATAAATTTCTGGCGCCTTTACCGAATTTTTATTATTGAATCGAAATAAAAATGTGATTTTACATATGATATGTATTTGAAAGCAATATTAACTATACAAAATATTATATACAATAATAATAAGTAACTCGTACAGGAGTTTTGCATGTTTGTATTATTACGATATAATTTTATGAAAGTGTGAGAAATGAATATGGACCAAGAGCAGTGTTGATTTCGAGACCTCAGTCCTATGAAAATAAAATAAAAACCAAATTAAGACATTTTAAAAGAACTGTTTTTTAATTAAGAATGTACAAAGGTTTTTGATTCTTATCAATGCAACTTTCGTTTGTGCGATTTGTTTAAATGAATGGCAAAAGTATGAATTAATGCAACCGAAATACGAGCTTAGAGAAGCAAACAAGGCAAATGAGGTTCCCACGAATCTAGGGTCTGCGTTACCGGAACGACCCGGATTTATATCCGGCCAAGGGCTGTCACCTCAGCAGCATTCCCCATATATGTATGAGGAATGTTTATGCTGCTACAACAACAACAAGGCAGTTTGGCCCAGCTTAAATTTCTCTTCTTCTTGATTGGCGGGCTAACCTCTTACGCGATTTTGGCCGAGTTTAACAAAGCGCGCCAGTCGTTTCTTTATCGTGCACATCGTTGGACACATTATTGTGAAGTCAAGCTTTTTTCCACCTGATCTTTTCAACGCAGAGGAGGCCTTCCTTTCTCTCTGCCACCACCAGCTAGTACCGCATCGAATACTTTCAGAGCCGACATGACCCATTCTACGTAGCTGCTGGATCTTTATTCACTGCACTATGTGTATGTCGTCATAAAGCTCATACAGCTTATACAGCTTATTGAATCCAGCTTGAATTTACTAAGGATAAAACAAAGTATCCACTGGACTCACGCGAAGAGTCCACGTCTATTGTGAAAAATTTTAGGCAACCATAGGAACCCTCTCTGACGAGCAAAAGCCTATCACCCTGTTCGCATTTTATATGAACAGAAACGTGGACGGTGCCAAACGAGTACGACTATGTGCTAGGTAGGAGTATTGTTGTTGTTGTCGTTGTTATAGCAGTTTACTAAGCCCTGCCGGTATGGTGTAGGCACCAGTCGTCATCGTCTAACTCATCTAACGGCAAGCCCAGGCTATTAGGCGAATGGATTTATGGAGGCATGTGAAAAGGGGGCTAGTATCCTCGGTGTACTTTTCACAGAAGGTCGACGCTCGCTCTGGACGCTTCAGCACATCAACAACCGATGAAAATGTTGAGAATCTGAAGAAAATTGTTACGGAGAATCGTCGAATCACAATTAAAGAAGTTTCTGAGGATGTCGGCATATCGGTTGGCTCATGCCATGCAATCATTTCGGAAATTTTGGGCACGAAGCGTGTGGCGGGCAAGTTCGTTCCAAAATTGCTGAATTTTTACTAAAAACAACGTCGCATGAGCATCGCTCAGGAATTGTTGATTGACGGGTATATGAATTGTATATATTGTTGAATTATGGGTATATGGTTATGACATCGAAAGCAAAGCCCAATCGTCCCTCTTCCAGTAGAGTCAAGATCAAAAAAAGCTCGCCAAGTTCGATCAAATGTCAAGGGCTTGCTCACTGTTCTCTTCAATTACCATGGCGTAGTGCATCAGGAGTTCTTACCACAAGGTCGTACGGTAAATAGGGCATATTACCTTGAAGTTATACGCCGTTTGCGTGAAGCAATACGAAAAAACGCCCGCTGCACCTGCTCACTCGTCTTTGCTTGTGAGAGGTTACTTGGTTAAAAACAACACCGTTATCATGCTGCGGCCACCATATTCACCAGATTTGGCCCCTGCGACTATTTCCTGTTCCCAATATTGATGAGACCCATGAATTGACGGAGTTTTGCGACGACTGAAGAGATAAAAACTGAATCGCTGAGAAAGCTCAACAAATCTTGACAAATCTTCTAGTTCGCAATATGAGCTCGGTTAATTCCGCGATAGTTTCCGTTCAGTTTGCAGGTTAACCTTTCTCTGGAATTGGTAATTCATCATTTCGTCCAACCATATTCTACATACAGTTTGTCAAGACAGTATTTTGACATCTACTAATCAGAGATATTGCTTAAAGAAATATGTATTTTTTCATGGTGTTCTTTCATTCTTTGGCTTTATTTGACTAATATAAATAATTTATATAATATAATATACAGTTGAAAAATAACACAAAAAAAAAAAAAATTAAAAATTATATCCACTTCAAACACAGCTATCAAGAAAGTATTTTTACATTTCCAGTTAATAGCTTTAAATTATATGAATGTTTTAAAAAATAAAATGTGAATCACTACTTCAATCCCGAGCATCTATACCACCTTCTAGTCTGCTTTTCATAACGTGAATCAATTTATGAACATTATCGTCCTGGGATATCTTGTGTCATTCCTCGAAAATAACGTTTTTGACCTCTGCTCGGACTTCTGAGAGTTTTTTACAACTTTTTCTTTAAATAATGCCCACAAATTTCCTATTGGATTCATATCCGGGCTTTGAGCTCGTGTATCAGATACTTTACTTCAATTAAAAAACTGCTGCGTTCTGGCCATATGAGCTTTATGTGTTGGATCATTGTCCTGGTAGAATTTAAACTGAGGGTTGTGGTCAACAATGAAGCCAAATTTTGTTGCATTGTTTGTCCCTTGAGGTGTTTGAGTGAAAGATTATTCGCAAGATTTTTGGACCTGTAAACGTTAGTGACGGTGATTATCGTAGCCGATGAAACAATGAGCAGTATGAGCTTTACGACGAGACAGACATAGTGGAGCGAATAAAGTGCAGTCATGTCATCCGAATGTATACAAACGCTCCGGCTCTGAAAGTATTCGATGCGTTACCAGCTGGTGGTAGCAGAGGAAGAGTAAGGCCTCCTCTGCGTTGAAAAGATTAAATGGAAAAGGACTTGGCTTAACTTGGTGTGGCCAACTGGCGCCGGTTAGCACGATAAAGAAACGACTGGCGCGCTTTCGTTCCCACGACAGTCGGTTCCACGTTACCGGAACGACCCGGATTCATATCCGACCAAGGACTGTCACTTCAGCAGCAGTCCCCATATATGTATGGGGAATGTTTATGCTGCTACAACAACAACTGGCGCGCTTTGTTAAACCAGGCCAAAATCGCGTAAGAGGTTATCGCGCCATCCTATCTTCCATTAACACCAAATCACTTGCTGGATATGCATGCCCACATCATGACTGACAGTTTGCCAAATTTTACTGTCGATACAGGTATAATATTGCGCCTTTCCAGTGCTTTTAATGACTGCCTCCACACATTATCCCATCGGTGTCCATCGTTGTAATACAAGATGATTTTAGCCTCATCGCAGGTTATCACAACATCCCAGTAGCTATAAGGTTGAGCTAGGTGCGTGCTACTCGAAGATAGCCGTCTTTGACTATGCGGTGCAGAGAACAAAGCCTTCTTTTGAGCGACTCGTGAAGTCTATTGGTTCTTTTGCAAAGCTTGGCGGACTGTTTCATGAAAAACTTCGACCTCACACTCATCTCCAAACTCATTAGCAAGATTTCTTGTCAAAATGTGGGAGTTTGCGGCTACTTTTCGCCGTCAGATATTTTCTATGTTCTTCCACTTGCAGATTTTGGCTCCAGCATATTTTCATTTTTTGCACAATTTATTGTATCATAAACAGTTTTTTGGGTTAAATATATCATTACTGATAACTTTTGCACTGACCAACTGAGTCACCTCAAACGATGTCCGTTTTCCAGGTATTTTTGGGTTCTTTATAATTTACGTAGAATTTGATATTTTGATTAAAAAACCACTCTTACGATCATTTTATGGCTGATTTATGACTAACGCAACAACTCGGTAAGATAACAAATCGTTTTAGCAAACGATGGCGAAAATAGGTATGTAAAAATTCCTCCTTTTTTTTATTTACTTTTTTTTCTTTTGCTGATAGCTGAGAGAAGCATTTGTGTTTGCTTTTGTTTCTGTTTGCTTGGGTGGATTTAAAAAGTGGTGGAAACTATGTAAGTTAGTGAAATAATTTGGAAAGACTCTCCAAATTCAATAGGAAGCGATGGTTTTAGTTAAAGAACTGTAAATGTCTTGAATATCTTTGTATGTCAAAACATTTTCTTGGCACAGTGCATGAGTTTAAACATGCACCAGCTGCTCACAGCCGTATTTTTATTGAAATAAGGCTAATGATGAAAGTTCTATATGTTCTAACAAGAGGTTCAATTAAAATTAAAATAAAATGATTGCCGCGTACACTTCTGATAGGACGAGCTCCTCCTCTTATTTGGGGCGTGCGTGCTGCTGTTGTTCCACATATTTTATAAAACGGCTTACAGTTTTAAGCCGACTTCGAACAGCAAATGGTTTTTTTATGAGGAGCTTTTTCGTGGCAGAAACCCTCTCGAAGGTTTGTCATTGCCTGCCGAGGGGCGTCCGCTACTAGAAAAAACTTGTTATATCATTTTGCTCTTTCATGCACCGAGACTCAAACCTACGAATCTCAATCTCGAATAGTAGTCTCGCAGCAACCCATTCAGCTACAACAGCCGAAGGTTCAATTGAAAGAAAAAAACCTTCCATCATTTAAACGTTGAGGAAAGAAATGGAATATGATTTTTTCTATTTCAAATACTCAATCCATATTTTAGATTTTTATTCTCCGATATCAAATATAATATTTTCTTATAGCTCTTCAAACATGAACGAGAGTTATCGAAAACGGCAAAAAAGTTATCTGTAAATTGAAATCGAAACTCAAATAAATTTAATACTTAAGCTACAAATATTATTGGTAATATAATATTATCTATGTACTTATATACATATGTTCTGACACTAATATATAATCATTTCAAAAGTAAAATATTACCGAGTTACGTAAATGCAGATGAAATGAATAAAACATCAATTTTCCGTCTTAGATTTCGAACAGTTTTTAATAGAAATATGTAGCAAAAAACTTATTTGTACACTCGTATCACTCACCCCCTCAATTTCCTTATCGAATCGAACCGGTCGTAACCGACACAGCACAATAATCAGGTAAATAAAGTTGACCACGAAAAATAGCCCAGACCAGAGCACGACATCCGGTTTACACTCTACCAGGTAGCCGTACATTGCCATTAGCGTGCACCCAATAAGAATGAGCGCCCGCAGCCACAGTGCACCGAACGGTCCATGCGGCGCCAGAAATGCCAGTAAGAAGAAGGCATTGCCCAGTTGGAAATAAAGATGATGTGGTCTTTGCCAAATCATACATTGTTCGATCGACCAATCGCCTGGATTAAGAGATCGCAGAGTACCGTTGTTGTCCCATGTAATGGTTCCACTGCCCGCACTGCTGCCAACTGATGTCGTTGTATGCGCTATCGAAGTACCACTTACAGTCCCCGTCGTTAGAGCGTTAACTTGGGCGCCTTCTATACCTCCATTTGGAGTGGCTGCCAACGGCATCGTGCCGCCTATCACAGTATCCACATTATCCGCTGCGACAGCTGTATTTATCGCCACCGTAGTAGCTGCAGCTACCGCCGTTGTCGCCAGATTAAATACACCCAAATGTATGCCAACATTGTAATTTGTTGAGTCCACCAACCCGAGTGCGAGCGCACTTATGAGCAACATATTTTATTATGCTCTTAGTAGACTTGAAATAATTCGGCGCGATAACAGTGAGTCATTCGGGATAAGGGCTTAAATATCTTCTCTTTTTGGACATATGAAATTTAAAAAATTGTTTTTATCTTTTTGCTCGTTACTACTGTTGTATGGCTGTTATTTTCTTCAGCGAAACTGTTTAAGATTATGACGACCCTTTTAATCTCTTGGTTGAGTCGTCCATGTTGCATAGCTCAAGTTGCCTGTTTCAATGTATGTTTTCTGCAAGAAATTACAAGAACATAACGCCATATTAATTAAAGCATTAAAGCATACATATAACAAAATAATATAACAACAGTAAAAAGTAATGATATAAATTAAAAAATCAGGCTCCTCCAAAAATTCATTCTGCTAACCCTAAAACGCAGAACGGGAACGTAAATACAGCCACAGAAATTCGACGCAAAAATTATCTGTTCTTTGTCATTGTCCAGGCGTATTTAGTTTTTACTGTTTGTTTAGATAAAAATGTGAATAATATGATTCTGTAATTATGATAAGCACAATTTTGAATGGACCAACCGGCAACCGGCAGGAGTCGAGATCTGCCAGTTTGCTGAGTTCTATATAAGTGGTATTTCAACGCGCGAATTTATTGAAAGAATGAACACTAACTTAAAAAACATATTTTAACAATTAACAAATTAAAACTCAATGTTTACAAAACTAAGGCTGTCATAATAAATGGAAATTCAAATGAAGATGCAATCATAAATAATGAAGCTATAGAAAATCTATGAAATTAAATACCTAGGATAATAAATAAATAAATAAATAATTGGCGCGTACACTTCTGTTATGTGTTTGGCCGAGCTCCTCCTCCTATTTGTGGTGTGAGCCTTGATGTTGTTCCAAAAAGAGACCTACAGTTTTAAGCCGGCTCCGAACGCCAAATGCTTTTTATGAAGAGTTTTTTCATTACAGAAATTCACTAGAAGGTTTGCCATTGCCTGCCGAGGAGCGGCCGCTATTAGAAAAAACCTGTTTCTGGTATTTGATGTTTATGCACGGCATTCGAACCTATGCACTTCCGAATGGTAGTCACGCATTCGGCTACGGCGGTCGCCTAGGGATAGATATACAATAGATAGAAATTTGAATTTTGAAAGCTATTTGAACTATGTGTGTAGCGAAACTTCTTGGCTGTTTCTGGTTTTTTCGTAGAACTGGAAGAAGATTGTCAATTAATAACGCCTTAAGATCATATAAGCGCAATCTGATGATCAAGCATCACCTTGAGTATTGCTCTTCAATATTGTTCCTGCGTTCAACAGAAATGATAATCAGACTGCAAAAATTACAAAATAAGGGTATGCGTTGCATTCTATTGTGCAATATATTGGCCCCAATGACATGCTAGCTCGATACTTTACAATTGCCAAACACTATTAAAAGCGAAATACATATTATTATATTAAATATAGAAGATTATTGATCGATTACATATTCCAGAAAATATTGTATATAATAAAATAATCTCATACGTAGCTTAAGGAAACCACACAAAAAATGATAAAATTTATGAAATTAATAGAATTATGAATTGAAAATAGCAAGAAAGCTAAATAAATAAGAAAAATAAAAATCAGTTTTCGATTAGCCTTCTCAATTCGCCTTAGCTAACACGGGATTATGATTTACATCGTTGGATAACTGCCGAACATATGTACACCCATGAGCAAAATAATAGCTGCGCGACATTTTATTCAGTTTTGGCTACTTTTGCTTTTTTTATTTAATTCCAATTTTTTTTTTTACAAATATTTAGCCTTCTACAACAAATACCATATATACATATGTACCAAAGTTTCAAACTTTACACAAGATTCATAGAAATTCGACAAATTTTCCTCCAAATTTAAACAGAACAGAACAGAACAGTTCCACGATAGCTGTCTATTAAGTAGTACACTTTTGTCTTTATATCCGAATGATCTAAACGATGTTCTCCCAGAAGGAGTCAAATTATTGACGTATGCTGACGACCTTGTGCTTTTAGCCGAGTAACCGGCGGCCTTACAAACAATGATTACCGCAAGCGGGGTTACAGTTTAAAATTGGGTTTGAAAGTTAATCCAACCAAATCAAGTCATACATAGTTTTCAAAAAATGTAATTGAATACCGAGTTGCTGTAATTGGATGTATGAGGATGAGCCTATGGAAATTATAGAGGGTCGGCACTCTAAGTGTAACCAATTAAAAAGGCCATAATTAGTTTGGACTCGTCTCGAGACTGGTGAATCTTTTAGTTCGGACCTTGTTCTCCAAGTGGTCCAAAGAGAATAGTCCATCGCATTCGCGTCTGGTGAATTTGAGAGCCAGTATGTGGACGTTATGAAGTTCGGAACGTTGTTTTTTAGCCAATTTTGGTTCACTCGAACTTTATGAGACGGTGCCGAGTCCTGTTGAAACGTAAGCAACTTCCAGAATACTTTCCCAATAACATTACGTATTTACCTTGACGCCAGGCTCGCTGAAAACGATTGGAGAGCGCCCATCTGCGGCTACAGCGGCCCAAACCATTACCTGTGGCGGGTGCGTCCTTTTGGTGGCCAATCGATGACTCAAATTCTCGTATGAACGGTTTGTAAAACAAAATCTATCGTTTTGGGAGTTTACAAATTGCTCAATTTGAAAAATTTTCTCGTCAGAAAACACAATGTTCGGCCAAGCGAAGCAGCTCCTTCGCTCTCTGAAGTCTGTCTTGTTGCTGCTTTGGTGTGAAATCATGCGCCTTTTGGATCTTCTAAGGCTTGACTTTGAGGTAATTTTTCAGTATGCGGGGGATGCTACTGTCAGACATGTTCATTTTTATGCAAATGGCTGAAGTATATGAACCTCCTCGTATTTGTATTTCCAAAAAAAGAGGATCTTCGATGCTGACTCAAGGTCTATAACGTTTTATGGGGCTCAAGTGTGATGTGTAGATAAATATGAGACAGCCAAGCAACTTCTGTATTTTTTTATAAAAAAGATTATTTCTTTACCATCCACCACCCTAACTCATTATTTAACCACACCCTACATGCCCATACGCTATTTGTTTTGCATTGTCTTGGCTTGCCGTCTAATAGACTATCTGCTTAGTTCGCATGTTGAGAGGTTTCGCCAACTTGTATTTACCTTATTGATGGTTTCTCTATCTATCAGTAGTTTACAAGTGGCTAAAGGCATCAGCGCCTTATCCGCTTCGAGGTCGAGCGTTGTACAAATTCGAGTAAGTTCATCTGCCTTGCAGTTCCCTGCTATATTCCTGTGGCCATACACCCAAATAATGTGTACTTTGTAGTATTTTGATACGGCATTTAGAAGTTTAAAACATTCTATGACTGTTTTTGACGAGTATGTTTTAGATTCTGGCGCTTTTATTGCTGCTTCGCCGTCCGAGTATGTGAAGACTTCATTTGTGGATAATACTCTCTTTTTGATTACCGTAAGTCCCTCTTTTATGGCAGTGACTTCCGCCTGAAATACACTGCAATGATCAGGTACGCGAAAAGATTGGCGCCGAGTTTATCAGAGTAAACCCCTCCACCTACTCTGACGAAGGGTTTATCTAAGTTGATATCCTTGGTCTTACAGAAATCCGTTGTACCAGGAATGCAGGGGAATTTTTCTAAAATTGAAGAGTGTCCTCTCTGGTTTATTTTAAGTAGACCGATTTCTGTTAATCTGAGAGCCGCCTTGGCAGCTGTTTGCTTGCCGAACTGCTCTATTGAAAATAGGCTAAGCATAATGTTTAGTGCCTCTGTGGGTGTGGTGCTCAGAGCCCGCAGATGCTAAATGGTTTAAATATTTTACAACAAATATTATAAAAAATAATTTGTAGAAACTTAATAACAGAATTTCACACTGCTAAAAGAAATGTTGCATTCATAAACCATGGAACAATTGTGACACGTAATTCAGCCTAAGAGGAGCAACTGCGAACTCACATAATGAGAACTTTTCTGTGTGAAGGCGATAAAGTTGGAAGCATCCATATCCTTGCATTTTACATAAAAGACCTAGCTACAGGTTAAAAATACCATAACGGGTTTACGTAAAAGACTTCTATCAAACTGCATGGTTATCGCCGCCAATGCTAAGTCTGTTCCTTTCGTTGCTTGTTCTGGATATGCGCAAGGTAGTATTCTTGGTCCGCTGTGTTTTGTTTTGTTTATCAATGATATTTAGTCTTACTGCTCGTCAGAAAGACTCCTGCTTAAACAAATGTATTCGGTGATCATCCTTCATCCTCAATAATCATCCTTCATTTAGCTATACGGAAAATTTAAGAAAAAACGATAACAACTTAATATAGACCCCCTTAATTAAATTAAATACCTCCAAAGAAGTAACACATAGAGCGTCAACAAATAAAGGCAACATTTTAAAGTATAAAGCAGTCGAATGTCGCAAAATGAAGAGAGAAAGCTGCCATATTACTTAACTTTTATTATTCTGTCATGACATCGAAAACTGATGAAAGCATCAATTAAGCGAAAAAAAGTTGACTAATAACCCCAAACTAACCATGACAGAGGACGTGAACATTGCGTATGGATGCCTTTCTTGCTTCTTCACTGCGAGGAACCTACAACTTTCCCCGACGAAGTCCATGGCGTTCCTCTACACAACCTGGACAAAGGAGTTCAAACTGCAACTTAAGGTAAAAGCCGACGACACACCAATTCTGACTGTTAACAACCCCAAAATATTGGGAGTTACCTTCGACAGTTTGCTCTCCTTCGAAACGCATACAACCGCTATTGCCACTAAATTCCAAAATTGAAACAAGGTCCTCAAATCGCTTGCCGGCAGCACTTGGGGCAAAGACAAAGAAATGTTGATATCGACTTTCCAGGCAATAGGCCGATCGGTTTTAAATTATGCTGCACCTGTCTGGTCGCTTGGAACCAGTGAATCGCAGTGAACGAAGCTACAGACTTGTCATTACTGCCATTAGGACATTTTGATGTCTCCACTTCAACATCTTCACGACGAGGCCCATATGCTCTCTGTAAAGCAGCATAATAAACTGCTCAGCAAGCAGTTCCTGTTAGGGTGTTACCGCAGGTCCCACTCATGCAGACGTTTTCTTGAGCTTGAGACACCTCCCATGCACGTCAGGAGGCACCTCCTCAATTACGCGGACGAGATCCAAGACAAAACAGACCGACAATTACTAGATCGGATAGTGTACAGACAGAAAATTAACGACATTCTTTGGGAGACTCTCACCATCACTTAAGCTCCCGACCCCCGAATGCCGTCATCGGAGTCCAACCACCACCCATCGCAGACGAAGAGCTCCAACTTCCCCGAGAGTCCCGCGTAACCTTGGCACATTTAAGTTCTGGATACTGTAGCAGGTTAAGCTCCTACCTATCCAGAATTGACATACTAAACATATGTCCGGCATGTGATGGCACCCCGCACGATACTAGCCACCTTTTCACATGCCCTATCAAATCAACTCATCTAACACCCCTCTCCCTCTGGACCCAACATGTCGAAACAGCAAGTTTCCTGAGCCTACCGTTAGATGAACTAGACGAAGACGACCGGTGATTTACACTACATTGACAGGGCAAAGTAGTAAGGATTTGGGTTTGCGACGTGTTGCTGCAAAGTTGGTTCCAAAGGACCTGAATTTGATACAAAAAAAGAACCCCGCCGATATCGCCAAAGATATGACTTCCAAGGCTAAGCCCTCGAATTCATCTGATATGGCTTCCTGTGATTTTTTTCTGCTTGATCGAGTCAAAAAACCACTACGGAGAACGTGTTTTCGCAGCCGATAAGAAAAATCGAAGACGGCTCTGGTGGTTATACCGAAAATAGAGTTCTAGAAATGATGCGAAAGCTGGATCAAGCGCTGGGATAAGTGCGTTACAGTTGATGGGGAGTACGTTAAAGACGATAATATCACTTTTGAAAAATACACTTGTATTGTGAGTTTTTGACGTGATAACGTCTTATAATTCGATTTAACAGGCTGCACGCACGAAAAAATATGTCGTTACCTTGCTCATTGCCGTTACCTTGCTCATTAGTGTTACCTTGCCCATTGCCGTTACCTTGCTCATGTGTTGTTACCTTGCTCATTGCCGATGAAGTGCAAGCGAAAGCGCGGAACGAACGACAAAGCAAACAAAGCAAACGAACGGCAACGTTCGACATCTTGCTCTCTCCTACTTAAGTGAGCGTATATGTGTATGTACATATATGCGCATATGTACATATATAATATAAATTCACGTATTTGTATTTGCATATGCCTTCTTATTGATTATTATTAATTTGATTTACTTGAAGAATTTAAAATAAAACCAAGCTTGTTAATAATACCTGTTGTTTTAATGTTATTATTATTTTTTGACGTGATAACGTCTTATAATTCTATGTAGCCGGCTGCACGCACCAAAAAATGCGTCGTTATCTTGCTCATGCGTCGTTACCTTGCTTGAACAGCATGTTATGTTATGTTATGTTATGTTATGTTATGTTATGTTATGTTATGTTATGTTATGTTATGTTATGTTATGTTATGTTATGTTATGTTATGTTATGTTATGTTATGTTATGTTATGTTATGTTATGTTATGTTATGTTATGTTATTTTATGTTATGTTATGTTATGTTATGTTATGTTATGTTATGTTATGTTATGTTATGTTATGTTATGTTATGTTATGTTATGTTATGTTATGTTATGTTATGTTATGTTATGTTATGTTATGTTATGTTATGTTATGTTATGTTATGTTATGTTATGTTATGTTATGTTATGTTATGTTATGTTATGTTATGTTATGTTATGTTATGTTATGTTATGTTATGTTATGTTATGTTATGTTATGTTATGTTATGTTATGTTATGTTATGTTATGTTATGTTATGTTATGTTATGTTATGTTATGTTATGTTATGTTATGTTATGTTATGTTATGTTATGTTATGTTATGTTATGTTATGTTATGTTATGTTATGTTATGTTATGTTATGTTATGTTATGTTATGTTATGTTATGTTATGTTATGTTATGTTATGTTATGTTATGTTATGTTATGTTATGTTATGTTATGTTATGTTATGTTATGTTATGTTATGTTATGTTATGTTATGTTATGTTATGTTATGTTATGTTATGTTATGTTATTTTATGTTATGTTATGTTATGTTAATGTTAACTCATTCTCTATATCCATACAAAATATCTATCAAACAAATAAAATTAAAATTTTCTTTTGAAAAATGCAACCATTCAATCAGTATTTTCTTATGACGTTATCACGTTAAACTATCGTCAGTAAACCGACTTTACAGACAACCTCTTTTTTGACTATATTCCAGGAACTTTTTATCAAGGTGAATTATGCATATGTATTTTACATTTATAAATTTTTGATTTTATGCCTAAAGACTGAACAGTTTTAATGTCGACAAATGGCTTGCGTATAACAGAAAAGGAAACAATTTGATGTCGGCATATTTATCTTGAATAATTTGCGGAGGTGGAAGCCATGAAATAGATGAAATAGAAGTGGGTGTCACAAGAAATGAATGTAAAGAGATGTTTAAGCAATAAGCGTTTAATATTGGGCAACAACAACACATGCATATAACCGAAGATAGAAGTAAACAATGCCTTAACATTGAATAAATGATGTCATCGCCAAGACAAAGCAGATTATCAACAGCTTCCATTAACTATCGATTCGAATTATGGTTGTGCTATGGTGCCAACATATCAATGTCGAGCGAAGTGAAAAACTATAAAAGTGATGAAAAGCTACTAGTGAGTCTAATTCCGGAATGGCCAAGGAAATTTAACCTCTCTCTCGCCATATATTTTTGCTATAACTTACCACTTATTCATTATAATTTTTTTTTTTTTATTATACATATGTATTAAATCATTAAGTTTACATATGTTACATTTTTACAGTTGTTTGTACATCCACATAAACAAGTATGTGCGGGCATACCGGCAAAAAGTCCCGTACTCAGAAACCTTCAGTGGAGAAGATATTTGTACCGGCGAGAGGCGAAAGCAATGATGATTTTAAATAATGCATTCAATTCATGCAACGAAACTGACGCTTAGTGTACTATAGAAGAAGTGCGCATGCGTCAAAAGCCAGCGGCAGCCGGCAATTTAGCGCAGATACTTTTCTATCGAATGCAATGCCTCTGACTGCTGTGCTCACATTAGAGTTTTTTTGTTGCTTCAGTCGAAAAATATACAGTGTAACCATCGAGCAAAGAATTGCTATGAAATTTCACACGAAACTTAAAAATCACTACTTAAATTTTTAATTTATCGAAAGTAGTGTATGGCAATTTGCGTACGCTTATTTTAAAGTCGTTTAAGCTTTTTCAAAATGACCGAGAAGATGTTAAATATGATTCACGACTAGGATGACAATATCGGAAAAATTGGTTATCTCGTTCGACTTGACCGTCAGTTAAGTATGCGCCTGCGGAGTCTGTAAGGATTGACGAAAATGCGTACGACAAAGAGGTAAGAAAAAACCAACTCAAATTGTGGAAGTATCAATAATGGGTCCCCTACAAAGGCAATGCGCCAGCTCATTCCGAATTGTTTGTCAAGCAGTTTCCTACCAAGTATAGCATCTACTGTTCGACCTATTTGCCCTATTTGCCGCATCTTGCGCCATACGATTTCTAGCAATGTTCTAAGGTGAAATCTGTCTTAAAAGGAAGGAGCTAACAGAAGAAAACTTCTAATAAACGTTAAAATAAACAGGCATGAAATAGAATAGCAACACCTTGTATATTTCACTTTAAAAAAAAGAGTCCTAAAACGTAAAGCAAATGTTTGTATTTAAAAAGATTCTAGTTTCAATATTTTTCCCCTATCCTTTTTTTTTATAAAAGAATATCATTAATTTATTTATCTATTTACCTGAAATATAATTACAAAATCAAGGCAATTTACCGCAGAGGCTAGCGGCCTGAAAAGACTGATAACTAAGAATCATGTAAATAAAAAAATGCACAGTTGGATAAACGCTTTGTGACGATGAAAGATCATGTCGTCCATAGAGTGGACTAACCCCAAAAACCTTCCAAAAAATTTTGTGATTTTATTAAAAATAATTAGGAATCCTTTAAAATCAATTGAATTGATCATCATTTGAACGAAATTGAAGATGCCTCAGACAACTGTGCAGCGCATTTTAATCGAGTCCCTAAGACTTCGTAAGCTCAATTCGAGATTTGTATCACAACAGCTGACACGACGCTCAAAAAACTGATTTCATCACCAAGAGTTGTGAGTGAATTTCAGACAAAAGCAAATTATTTATTTGCACCGATTGCCGCATCCCGCATCGACCTGATTTGGCAACTTGCCTCTATTCGCGTTACTGCATTTGGCTGTAAAAGGAAGGCGTCATGAATCGATCGAAGTCATTCAAAGCGCTGTGATCACCATCTTGAAAAAAATTCCTAAAAAGGGCTTAAATAGCTTGCTTCATAACTTGGAAAAACGTGTAAAATGTAAAATAAAGAATATTTGTCACAAAATATACATTGCTTGTTTCTGTTTGCAAAAAGTCAATTTATTCTGGAATATAGGGTGTATATACGAGTACATACATATGTATGTAGCCAGGTCAAAATTTTCGAGTGATGATAAGAATCATTGTAGTAATGTCTGCCTGTCCATGCAGCTGTTTGTATGTAGATAGCATGAGTAGAAACTGAGAACGAAACTTAATGGCCAACTAATTACGCAAGATAACTTGAAATTGATAAAATTTATCCATAATCCCGACCACATTCATATAACACAATTTTTGAAAACTAGTAATTTGATATACTCGTATACTTAGATAACTAATAAAGAAAATTTTTAAATTCGATTATTAGACAACTAAATCACTTAACGGAACTTGTTAAGAGTAAGAATAAATTAAGGCGAATCTTTCGTATTACTGGCAATTCCTTTATATGTTGCTTAGCCTGTTATTATTCTTTCCTACGGTTTCAGGGAAGAACAAAGGGCCACAAGAGGCTTTGCGTGTATTATAGCCTAGACAGACAGCGACGATAATCGGGATTACCCGCGAAGTTAATTCTGATTAAGGGGACAGATAAATGTAAAATTTCGAAAAAAAATTTTTTTTTCATAAAATGTTAATATAATCCTTTAAGAATATGTCAAAAAATCGTCAACCGTGACGACTCTATTCTTTGCGTTCGAGGGCTGGGAGAGGTATAGTTACGTTGTCCTGGAAGAATTGCGTGTACATCCGCCATTTTAAATAATTAAAATAAAAAATTTATATTACAGGGTAGGCCATTTAAAGCGGGCCCATCTGGCAACCCTATAACTTTTGACAGGAACGTCAGATCGACTAATGACATAGCGCGTTGGAAGCGTCAGTCCAAGACAATTTTTACCATGGAGCAGTACACTCCAAAAGAACGCGCTGAAATAATTCAGCTTTACATCCAAAATAACTTCTCAATTGTGAAAACTCAACGTGCGTTTAAAAAAAAAAATAAAGTTAAAAGTGCGCCATCCAAAAGCACTTTACAGCGTTTATACGCAAAATTTATTAACCACGGTAGTCTCAGCAATACCAGCCACGCATCCAGACAACGTACACGACGTTCTGCTGAAAATATCGAGGCTGTACGAGCCAGTGTTGAGGAGGCTCCGCGAACATCGAGTTATCGTCGTTCTCAGGAATTAGGCATCGCCAGGACAACACTCAGGCGCATAATTCGCATCGATTTGAAAATGTTTCCGTACAAAATTCAAATGGCACAAAAATTAAACCCGGCTGATTACCCGAAACGGCTTGATTATGCCAAATGGGCCGTCGAAACCGTTCGAAATGAACCCGACTTTTGGCAAAAAATCATCATGTCAGACGAGGCTCATTTTCAGTTGAATGGAGGCGTAAACAAGCAAAATTGTCGCTTCTACGCTGCCGAAAATCCTCAATTAGTTGAAGAACAGCCTCTCTTCGATCAAAAAGTGACTGTGTGGTGCGGTGTTTGTGCGGGAATGGTCATCGGACCGTTCTTTTTCGAAAATGAAAATGGAGCCTCTGTCACCATCAATGGAGAGCGTTATCGTGCCATGATACGCGATTTTGTTATGCCAATCATCGAAGAAAATGACATGGAAGGCTACTGGTTCCAACAGGACGGGGCTACATGCCACACTTCACGCGCTACAATCGATTTTTTGAAGAAATTGTTCCCTGGAAGGTTGATTTCGAAAAATGGTGATTTTCCGTGGCCACCGAGATCACCAGATTTGACGCCACCGGACTTTTATTTGTGGGGTTATCTGAAATCCAAGGTATACATCAACAAGCCAAGGACTCTAACTCAACTTAAAAACAATATCCGACGCGAAATCGCCGCCATACCGGCCGAAATATTGGCCAAAACGATGGAAAACGCCGAAAAAAGGACACATTTGGCCATCAAGGCCAGAGGCAAACATTTGAAGGATATCATTTTCAAAAACTAGCTGGAACAAATCTCCTTGAATCAAAATAAATGATTTTTCATATCAACACAAAAAAAAATGTTTTTTTCAATGTTTTTTTTCAGAAACAAATGGGCCCGCTTTAAATGGCCTACCCTGTACTTTAAGGTATAAATAAACTGTATGCCAATTTTGAAAAAAATATATGGACTTCATCATTTTAAATGAAAATCAGGGAAAATATGGCCATTTAAAGGTATCTGTCCCCTTAAAATTGTAGTGTGGCAGGCGGTTGTTACACGTATTAGTGAACAGCTGATTTGTTTATTGGATACTTTTATCATAGATCGCAGGCGACAAATACGGGTATTAGTTGCGCTGAACCAAAAATATAATTATAATAAATAATTATTTGTTAAAAAAAAATATTTAACTGCTGTTTCTCAAACTGCGCTGAAATATCAAAACAATTAATGCAATTTCGATCGTGTTAGTGCAAACTAACACTGCATGCAGTTTTTCTTGCTCTTCTCTATAAAAGTTGAATTGTTTTCTATTCACAATAAGTGTTAACTGTCATTTTTCGGCACTGTTGCCATCGAAGTATGTATAGTTGTCAATACGCTTCTTTTTTTCATTGCTCACTCCACTCGGGAGCATAGGGCCTCGACAAGACTCAGTATTGCGTTGGTTTCGTTAATCTATTTTGCTTTCTGACAGGGTAGGTGATTAGCCTGCCGCTACGCTTTAGTTGTACTTAATTCCTGAGATAATTTCGAATTAAGGCGTTAATCCCGATTAACGCCACCGTCTGTCTATGCTTTTAGGCATAAAAAAGTTTAACTTGAACCTGGTTCTTAATTTTTTTCGAGCTTTTCTAATTTTCCTGCAGGGTAGGTAATTTATATATGGTATTATTGTACTTCAGCCAATAATTCGCACCGCACCTACCCCTTTCATTTTAGTCAGCTGATGCCGTATTGCCATCGCATGCCATCAGCAACTCCCTCATATTGCACTCAACGTACTACCGCTTCCACTGCAGCTGTTAGCTGCTTTCTGCTGTCGGCCTCAGCGTTACCTAATTCGATTTTTCACAAATCGCCATCGTCGACATAATATTTATTAAGTGCGTGTGTAATGCGTAAGGTTGTTTTTTCGTCGTAGAAACGGAACTTTATGCAGGTAGATTTACATGTACATTATTATAACACTAATATTTATGTATGTTTGTATTTTACAATTGGTGGAACTTTGTTTTAAACCATCACTATAAATTTTATTGGCGATCTAATTCTATGTTAATCTCGCTTTATTTTTCGGCCCTGTTGTAGTTTTGTGCACTTTTCAAATACTCTTTGCATGAATATTTGTTTAAATCACACAATACCGCTCAAACAACACATGAATATGTCTGTGCGAACAGTGGAAAGATTAAGAAATAGATAATAACATTTTCTTCACGCAAATATTTTGTTTATTGGCTTCGTTTTTGCCATTTAATCAACTTACTACTTTTATAGTATTTTATCTCACATCTCTTATTTAACTTTTGTTTCTTTACTTTAAGATTAATCTATTTGTGAAATTTACACTCTAACGCTGCAGGGGGTTGTTGTTGGTATCTTAGGAACTTTCCTAAAATCGCTTTTAATGTACTTCTGAATATAATTTTCATTTAAACACAATCAATTCTCTTAAATTTTTTATTTGCCAAAAGCAAACAGCCGTTGCCAAAAGCATTCGCATTCACTTTTGCCATAGCCGTCACTATTATTGTGGTGATAATTCTAATAATCATCTATGCTCGTTCGTGTAAAACTCAACAAACAATCAAAGCAATTGTTTTCACAATTTTCGCAATTTTATCGCGACGTCTGCTTACTTCTTATATGTGTACATACATATGTTAAACACTTATTTTATTTAATAAACACCATTTCTTTAAATTTGCCAATTTTCGGTTTATTAAACTGTGAATACTTGAGAAAATAAGAGAAAAAAGTAGACGACTATTAGAAACACTTCACACAATATTTCACCGAAACCGCTTGCTCACGTTACGTGAGAAGAAATTTAACTGGTCGCTTGTTTATCGAGAGTCGTTTGTGTGCCTATCTACCACGCAGCTATCTAGCTGGCGCACGAAGTGTATATTCTCTCTGTTTCCGTCTCCGTAATCGCCTCTGTCAGTGTGGTAAGTTTCGGTGGTGGAAAGCCGCGTGTACTCCCATATGCATTGGCATATTTTACGACCCTGCAGAAATACGGATACTTCCGAACTGGTGCGTGTAGAAGATTCATTGCCTATTTCCTTTTCAGCGATCGACTGTAATGTTTAATAAGGCGAAATACATACATATACACATATATACACACAAATGTGTGCTTGGTGTCTCCTTATTCAAGTTTGATCTGAAGAGGACGTCTACCAAAGAAGTAAAGTTTCTGGCAAATTCACTGAGAGCGACTAGCGGTACCGCGATATGCGCAACCTTCTGTATTCTCCCAACCGCGATACTTAACTATAAAAATGTTATATCCTTTTTGTATGACCATAGTTATTCTTCTTTTATTGGAGAAACGCCTATTTTCAAAGGTTTTGTTTAAATTGAATTTTTTCAATATAATGCAAATTTGTACGAATAATATGTTTGCATATTTCGTTAATTTTAGAATATTTCTGGTACGTTGGTGAGTTTGTTTTATTTTGCAAATAGTAAAGGGGCGCAGTTAGATGGAATAGATTAGCACCAAAAGTTAATCATTTGTTGTTTTTTATTTTTTTGTATTTTAGAAGAGCCAAAGTAAAGTTCAATGTAATGAAAGGATTAATATGTCTATATTTGTATGTATAGAAGTACATATTAATTATTATATGTTGGGTGGATTGGTTTTTTGATTGTCCAATCATGTGACTTAAAAACAATGTATAGACCATGCCGATAAGAATAGGAAGACGAAGATTCTTAAAATTACCGTTTTCCTTCTATTCAGATTATTGCTCAGATCATCCTGTGGAATAAGTTGTCTATATTCTACGACTTTTTCTCGGCCAGCCCTTGTGTACTTTGAAACTCAACATTAGCTAGTAAACAGACGATCATCTATGCGAGCACAGAGTTCACCAAGTAGTCAAACAACCAGCTGAGAATTTGACACGCTTATTCATACATACGAGTATGTACATAGGTATACATATACATACTTTCAATTCAAACGCAAAAATATTGATATCTATTCATGCAGATTTTATAATACATTCAACTTTATATTCAACTTTACTTTAATTTCGCTCTTTTCCATTTCTTTTGTGGTTTTAATATTTCGGCAAAACATATTTGCAATAGTTGGGCATGAGTATTACACTCTCTAATCCGATTCTCTCTTTGCACATGTACATATTATGTATGTGTGTAGATATATGTATTTTGTATAAATGCAAATATATGCAATCTATTGCATCACTGCTAGGCATTGTTGATGTATGTATGTACATAAATCAAAGCGATTCCATCAATGACGTCATTATGACTTTATATACATACTTATATACACACTGGTACATTAATTTAGGGAGTTTCGCATACTTAGGTTAGGATTATATTTCATATACAAATTCTTATTTATATATGGCAGGAGTACAGAGCCAAATCCAGAAACCATAAAATATGCTATATTTATTGAAGTCCATTAAAAACGCTTCAGATACCCAGATGCAACTTTCAGGGATTTTAAATGTATCTCTTACTACTCGTCTATACAATTTAGAAACATTTAAGTCAGTCGATTCCGCCTAATCTTAGAATCTTCTTTTCATTTTTAGTCGTTTACAGATTTTCTGATTTTATTTCATGCGCTAACTTCTCATTCATACTAACACTATGAAATATTCTTGCCTTGTATTTGTGCTTTAATGAAAACTTTTGAAGGATCGCAAACTAAAAATCTGTAACTAACCCTGGCGGCTGCCGTAGCCGAATGGGTTGGTGCGTGACTACCATTCGGAAAGGTTGGAATCTCCGTGCAGGAAAAACCAAAATGACCCCTCGATTTGTGAAACAACATCAAGACGCACGCCACAAATAGGAGGAGAAACTCGGCCAAACATCCAAAAAGGGTGTAAACGCCAATTATATATATACATATATATATATAAGTATCCCTTCCGAATAATAGGATTTATCCAAGTCTGAAAAATAGCCATTCGCTTCTGCAATCACCAACTCGTTTGAATAAAATATTTTTCCTGCCAGCCATTTCTTCAAATTTTGGAACAAATAGTAGTCCGAGGAGCCAAGTCTGAAGAACAGGGGGGATGTGAAACGAGTTGGAACTCTGTTTTCATTAATTTTGCGACCGCAACTGCCGAACGTAAGCTGATGCGTTATCATGATGGAAAAGGAATATCACTCGACTGCCTCGTTTCAAACTAATGACAAACAAAATAAATGGACAGATCTGGCTGGGATCGCGGTGTGTGTGTTCTTCCAAGAGATGCTACTAACTAAACATAACCTCGATACGCGCCAATAGTGCCAACTCTCTGGCTTTGCACAGGCTTTCCAAACGATCCTCTTATGTATCACACCCAGAAAACTGCTAAGATATAATTTAACATTCCCAATTATTTCGACTCAAATTAAAGAAAACCTTTTTATAAATATAAAATTTTAACTGAAATCTGTGTCTGTTCAATGACTTCGAATCCAACAACTCTTTTGTTTCCCTTTGCGGAAACCTTAAAAAGGATTGGGCCATACAACGGCTATCAGAAAATGCAACAATATCCAGAACGCAATTGAGTCAAAAAGTTACGCAGGTCTCGCGGAGCAGCTGCAGCTCTCCGTCTGTTATAGCCGGTGGTTAGATCGACATTCGAAGGTAGGGAGTTCGGGAAGGTAGTAAGAGACTCCCGATGAACGTCGTTTAATGTCTGTCTGTATATTGTCCGATTCAGAAGTTGTAGTTGTGTTTGGTGCTGGATCTCGTCAGCCCAGCCGAAGAGATGTCTCCTGACTCGCCTCGCAAATGGCTCAGCTTCCAGCAAGTGTCTACAGTGGTGTACTACGGTTGCAACCCAGCAAAAATTGCTTGCAGACCATCTTACTGTGCTCCATAACAAAGAGCTGAACATAACCCCCAAATAAACTTTTTAATATGATTTAGTAGACGTGAGTGAATAAGTATTTTGGTTTCGTAAAAGCTGATTTTTATCCTTTGTTTCGTTAAATTTTTGTTTAACTTGAGCTTAACATTTATGAAATATACTTGTACATATGTACATACATATATTATTGAATGAAAAAGTTTTAAATGTGGAACTGAACCCTTTCGGAGATGTTCAAAAATATGTATGAATGCAATGTCGCTTTCAACCAGTATTCGGAAAAATCTAAACTTATGACTTTAAGTACATTTGTACATATGTATGTGCATATTTAAATACAAAAAAAAATAATTACATATATTCAATATGCAAGTAGTAATTTGAAATAGTTAGGGTGGCCGTAACCACAACAGTGGAGCTCGGCATTTTGGCCACCAGGAAAGGTTTACACATTGTTGCTATGGTCAACAACTATAGCAACTAAACGTAAACAACTAGGCGCATACATATACACATTCACTCATGCTTGCCGCATTAGCAACAAGAATAACAACAAACCCGTAAATGGTCCAAACAAATACAAAATGAATTCGTACATTTATTCGTAAACTGGCGATAACTTAAGCTGCACCTTTCTTATCCATTACCTCAACTAAATGCACGCGTCCTCAGGAAAGAAACACATCATTTTATTTGAGAATTCACCGGGCACCTGCCGAATCAACACAATTGCTCTGGTTAAAATATCAAAACTACCTCACTGAAATACTTCAAATATATTTTTTTCAATCTTTTTGTATACTTTTACCTAAAATAAACATAAATAAAAACAATATATTAGTTATATATACGAAACACAAGTCAAGTGCGCAAAATTCTTTCAAACCAGAGTGTAAACCAACGGCAGCGACACCAACGCCAACCGTTAATAACCATTATTTGTGAATTCATTGAAAAACTGTTAATGTGGAAAAAGTTAACATTTGTGCAATATAATCCAAAAAATGTGCAAGAGTTTTAAATGATCAGTAGAGTTTTTGACATAGTATTTGATATAGACATATGAAAAAAATCTAAACATTTTTGCGCCAATTATAACCAAATACTTGTAATTAAACCAAGCAATACTTCAAAGAAAAAACTAGCTACCGAGAAATTCAGTGCCGCCAGCTGCACCACACACTTGCAGCCCACAGTTGTGACAGCACAAACATATGTATGTGTGTATGTATATGCAAACGCAAATGGTGTTGCTCTCCAGTACTCGTACGATGTGTGTGCCAGCCGAGAGCTAGGCTCATACCTACCCGCATGTGCATCTTAATATCCCTGGGTGTTATATCGAACATCTACTCCTCCCGCATACCCCTAATACGTGCATTGCAGAGAACAGCGACGGGGAAGTGAAACAGGCAGCAATTCAATCCGCCGGCCGCCAACGTGTGATTTGTATGTAAATGAAAGTGGCTTGCATGCGACCCAGAAATTTGATTTGGAGCACATTTCGAGCATACCGAATTGAAATACTGCATACACCTACATTTGTATGTTGATTTGTATAAACATGTCTAGTTTATTTATATACACTCCTGTCGATTAAGTTTGATTGGTCTGTCAGTGCCGGAATAATTCAAATTGGAGGCACGGTATTGCACTCAACGTCGCATCACATCATTGATAACCGTTCATTGCATTGACGTTATTGTTTCCTTTTTTCAAACTACCAGCGCAACGGTCGCATTATCATCGATCTAACAAATCCATTTTGAATTCAACATTTTATTTCATCTTATACATTGTTTCCGGTTACTTGAGCTACACTTAGCACAAACGCAATAGTGAAAAGGGTGTCAAAGACCTACATAAATACTAGACTGCCAACTTTTGATAAAAGTATGATCTTTCCTCTCTAGTAATCGCAAGAAGCTAGAAGCCTAGTGAAAACTTCCGAGAAAATATTTTTAAGCACAACAGCAAGAAGCTAGAGAAGGCAGCAAAATGACGACTAAATCCAAGGCTCAACAAGAAAAACACAAAATGTCCGAAATCGACGAAAACATCTCGAAACTATTTGATGTAAAAAAGGTAAATCACAATTCGTATGTGTAGCAAAGAACTTGAAAATGTAGTACTTGAGGCTGCACCTGCATAGCAGGCATATCAGTGCGTCCAATGCACAAATACTTAATTGCACTTTCTATGTACGTTCAGCTGAAAGCAGATTTGAAAACAAAAAGGTCAGGATTAAAAAAAGTGCAAACAATGAAACAAATTATTTAGAAGAAAACATATAAATGGTGCCAAAAGCATCATCTACGTATGTACAAATTTCCTTTTATTAATTTTTCGCCAGCTTGCTTTTTGCTAAAACTCTTATAAAGAAAGGATTTCAAAAATTTTAAATTTCCAGATAGGTAGCAACAGCTCTATAAGTTCTATGAACTCACGTTTTGAAAGAAAATAATTTCAAAAAAAATTGTGCTCGTATCCTACAAATAAAAATTATTAAAATTTTAAGAGATGTTTTGAAAAATTTGAATCATAGTTGTGTCTCGTCAACTTTATACGGAGCTTCCGTAAGTGTGCCAAGACGAATTAATAGAAGGTGATTTCGCTAAAGCAAGAACAACATTTATATGGGCATTTTCACAAAAAAGTCAACCACGAGTGCAAAACTCAAACTGTTCCTGAAAACTTTTTGTTGATGAATAATAAATCTCAAATGTCTTTACTTTATAAATATAAAAGAATTTTTCTTTTCTTTTAATTTTGAGCCGAAATATACAACGAATATACAAAATTTACAAAAATCTAACTCTTTTGACCAAATATACCAACTTTTTTCCTTGTAATATTCCCTTATTCAAAGCAATACTATGATGTTTTTATAATTTAAAAATCTTCTACTGATAGTAACATAATGTTTAACAAGCAGAGAGACTTAGTGGAGATCGAATAACGGTAGTTTTTTTTTATTACTTCAGCTTATATTCGTATGTCGCGTCCGTTACCGAAAAATAGCATTTATTGTTCTCATTAGTGCAAAAAGTGTTGAAGTATAAATTGCTTTCAGATTTTAAGCAAATAACTGATTTCACTTAAGAAAAGTAGCCATTGACTCTCGACAAAAACGATTAATAAAATTAATTGGTGTTTGAAATCCTTAAATTTGAAATAAAGTCGTAGAGATTGCACAAGATTAAAAATTTATAGATGGCAAAAACGGCAAAAGAAACAAGAAAAGCAATAACAACGAAATATAGAGAGAAAATGAAAGAAGAATCTTAGAGTGGAATTTTTTCGCCACTTCACATGGCAAAGGTGCTGTAGACGGAATAGGTGCCGTAGTTAAACGAAAAGTCTGGCAAATCGTTAAAGCGAGAAATATCATTCTCGGTGATGCCTTATGCTTCTATGAATGTGCTAAGAACAACATTGATGGAGTTAAGATTTTGTATGTCTCTGGAACAGAAATTGATAGTTTTTCTAATCAACTGTCAGAGTTATGGCAAAATGTTCCAAATATCAAAGGAGTTAAAAGTATGCATTGGTTTTCATATTTCGACAGTAAATGTATTGAAGTTGCTCGGACGGCCTATTCATTAAAGAAAATAATTAAAATAGACCATCCTAAAAACTAATAACTTTCTTCTTAATTTTTTAAGTCGTTTTTACTGTAATATTACTTGAGTTTTTATTTTCAATAAAATTGAAGTGTTATAATGAAAAAAATTCTATTTCCTAGCTCATGGAAAATTTTGTCGCGTCCGCTATGTCGCGTCCGTATTTCTTCTATACTCAATTAAAAAAAACGAAGAGAAAATTATCATATTTCATAAACCTACGAATAACAGTCATCTGTTCGCATTTATTAACATATATATTATGTATATAAAAATTCTTAATTTGCTGAATTTTGTATATTTGTGAATGCGCCTCAAAAAAACTTCTATTTTTTGTCGCGTCCGTATCACTTTATAATTGCTTATAACTACGTACTTATTTGTAAAAGATCTTTCTCGTATATATTAAAATCTAGCATTCCGTCAGCCCTTTAAAACAATATCAATATATATAAACTTTTACTTTGTCTTCATTGTTTTGGACGCACTTAAAAGCGTACAAATGTCGCGTCGTTTACCGTGAAAATGTCTATATGTATTTTATTTTTGCCATCAGGTAGTTCGAATGTCCAAATTTCCAAGAGAATGCAAACAAGCAAATAAGGCAACAATAAATAAGCAGCGCACCATAGATGGACACACTTCATTAGAATATTAGTATATTTACTGCATTACAAATAGTAATCAGTAAAATTGCAGTAAAAATATTTTTTTACTCATTACTGGAAAAAATTGTAGTAAAAATAATTTTTTACTGATTACTGGAAATAAATTATAGTAAAGCATATTTTTTTACTGATAAGTGGAACAAAATGCAGTAAAGATATGTTTTTACTGATTACCGGAAAAAATAGTAATAAAAATATTTTTTTACTCATTACTCAAAGAAAATTGCAGTAAACATATTTTTTTACTCATTACTGGAAAAAAATTGCCGTAAAAATAATTTTTTACTGATTACTGGAAAAAACTTATTGGTAAAATATTTTTTACTGATACTGGAAAAATTGCAGTAAACATATTTTTTTACTGATTACTGAAAAAAATTGTAGTAAAATAGTCTTTTACTGATACTGGAAAAAATGCAGTAAACATATTTTTTTACTGATTACTGGAAAAAAATTGCAGTAAAAATTATTTCTTACTGATTACCGGAAAAAAATATAGTAAAAATATTTTTTTACTCATTACTGCAAAAAAATGCAGTAAAAATATTTTTATATTTTAGTAAAAATATTTACATTTTAGTAAAAATATTTGTTTACCGATTACTGGAAAAAAGTTGTAGTAAAAATATTTTTTTACTGATAACTGGAAAAAAATGTAGTAAAAATATTTGTTTACTGATAAGTGGAACAAAATGCAGTAAAGATATGTTTTTACTGATTACCGGAAAAAATAGTAATAAAAATATTTTTTTACTCATTACTCAAAGAAAATTGCAGTAAACATATTTTTTTACTCATTACTGGAAAAAAATTGCCGTAAAAATAATTTTTTACTGATTACTGGAAAAAACTTATTGGTAAAATATTTTTTACTGATACTGGAAAAATTGCAGTAAACATATTTTTTTACTGATTACTGAAAAAAATTGTAGTAAAATAGTCTTTTACTGATACTGGAAAAAATGCAGTAAACATATTTTTTTACTGATTACTGGAAAAAAATTGCAGTAAAAATTATTTCTTACTGATTACCGGAAAAAAATATAGTAAAAATATTTTTTTACTCATTACTGCAAAAAAATGCAGTAAAAATATTTTTATATTTTAGTAAAAATATTTACATTTTAGTAAAAATATTTGTTTACCGATTACTGGAAAAAAGTTGTAGTAAAAATATTTTTTTACTGATAACTGGAAAAAAATGTAGTAAAAATATTTGTTTACTGATTACTCTAAAATTTTTTAGGTGAACTTTCTTTATTGATGATCTCGATTCATTAAACGTATTTTTACATCGTTTTTATTTGCACCTGTGCTGAATATTTTCAGTTTTAAGTTCTGACTCTTTTGTATTTAGGGTGCAATATGTTTTTTTTTTTTCTAAGGAGAAAAAGATTTACTGGAAATTTACCAGCAGTTAGTAAAAATTTATAGGTATTCCAAACTTTATTGCAATATCAGTAAAGAATTATTTTTACTGCTTTTTTACTGCTGCTGCAAGTGCCCATCTACGCAGAGCACTTTGACATTCGAATCAGCAAATCGCAAGAAGAAAACAAATCAGTTGTAATAGCGAAGTCACCTCATGAAGGTTCACCTTCCAGTAAAATACAGTAAATTCACATTTTTAACTAAAGAAATTCCCTTATTTCTCCACACTTATGTAAACATATTACATATGTACATACTCATATATGTATTGTATATACTTGATAAATGCTTTAAATGACATAATTTCATTAACCTCAAAATTAAACATTTTAGCGCTTAGGAAAAGGTGCCTATGGCATCGTGTGGAAGGCGTTGGATAAGCGTACAAACGAAACTGTGGCAGTTAAAAAGATTTTTGACGCTTTTCGTGATGAGACCGATGCGCAACGCACTTTTCGGGAGATTGTTTTTCTAAAAGCCTTCCGGAATCATCCAAATGTTATAAGATTACTCACTGTATATAGGTTCGTATGTCATACATGTCTATTTAGTTACCTCCGTATTCACCTCTGTATTTATGTATGTCAGAGTATTTCTTTGTAAAAGTGGTTTAACCCATTTTCAGTTCTTATGGTATTTTTTTTTTTTTTGTTTGTTTTTACAAATATGCTGATTCCAATATAAAATGTAAGCAATTTGACACAAAAACAAGAAAATAAAAAATCGGTTAAAGACATTCATACACATATTATTATATATATATTGTATATTATAATTACATACATATACATTTATATGAACGGAAAACCATTTTTTATTAGCTATAAAGTCGTTATTTTTGACTTAAATACTGTCAAAGTTTGTGAAAGCATGTTTGGTGGATTTGTATTTTAGTATGGGCTTCTAGAAAAATGGTCAAAATAGCCTGTTTAGAAAAGAAAAATGTAATGCAGAGCCCCTATGCATACCTATGAAATTAAGTAAACTTACATCGGGGATCAACCACTATGGCAATACTATTGAGCCCAAATCACAAACTAGAAATTGAAAATCAAAAATTTCCACAAAGAGAAAATGACATATGTAATTATGTTGCACACATGTGAATTCATGTGTATGCGTATAATACGTATACAACAAACAAATTCTTCTAATTAAATTACCTAGAAACGAAAAGAAAACTCGTCTATGCCCAAGTTAAGCCGCCATTTTTTTCTCATTTCACTGTTGCCGAAGTTGTGTATTTAACATAAGCAGTTATACGCATGTATGCGTAATGCAGCAGAATACAGTGGAGCATATACATATGTACATATTATTATTACATTCAGTACATATTCGTGTATTAATTTGACCGAGCTTCTCCATGCTGTGTCTTCTTGTTGCGCTCTCCGTTTCCAAATTGTGTTTATGAAAGGAGTTTCCATGGCAGAAGTGCACTCGTCGGTTTGCCATTGCCTGTTAGAAAAACTTTCTATACTTTGATGTTTCAAGTAGAAAACGAGTAGGGGAAAGAAATTACTTTTGAAACCGGAATGGATAAGCCGAAATTTCGAAGAACGATGCCATTCTTGGGGAAAACAAACATTGCACGTTATTCCAGCCATGAAAATCAGAATTTGACATATTACATTTTTATATAATTTTTAAATGATTTGTGTTATGTAATTGAGACCGGATTCAGCTGGAAGTGCACAGGTTCGAGTCTCCGTGCATGATACATCACATGATAGAAAACGTTTTTTCTAATAGCGGTCGCCCCTCGGCAGGCAACGGCAAACAACCGAATGTATTTCTGCCATGAAAAAGCTCCTCATAAAAATACCATTTGCGGTTCGGAGTCAGCTTCAAACTTTAGATCTCTACATTTGTCGAACAACACCAATACGCACACCCCAAATAGGAGGAAATGCTCGACCAAACACCCAATAAAAATAACGGAAATTTAAAAAGGAAAAATGACAAGGAAAAGTGACAAGGAAAAGTGACAAGGCCATTTGTAGATCAGTTTAATAATCAGGGCTTACACGAGAGTTCCGTCACCCTAAATAAGTAGATTTTTTGGTTCTAGCAGATGCCACAATGCATATGTATGTATAGCTTTTACTGTTTACTAATATATACATACGTAAATTCATATTTTGAAATAAATTTATGATATATATTTAAGTAAAAGTAAGCGTAAACTGTTTTACTACTCAGTTCGTTGGTTTTAGGGCTTCGAATAATTTGGATATATATCTCATCTTCGAATATATGGAAAGTGATTTGCATAACATCATTAAGAAAGGCACTATTTTGAAAGACATTCATAAGAGATATGTGATGTATCAGCTAATTAATGCTATCAAGTACATACATTCGGGGAATGTAATACATAGGGACCTGAAACCGAGCAACGTTCTTATTGACAGCAAATGCAGGTAATATAATAAATAAAAAAATAATAATAAATAAAAATACAATAATAATAAGCAATAATAATAAATAAATAATAATAAAAAAGTAAAATACTATTAAAAACAAAAACACTTGTTTTCACCTTTATCGCTCTCTATTTATTATTTCAGATGTAAATTGGCAGATTTCGGATTAGCGCGTTCTGTCTCAAATCGGCCAATACGTGACAATAACGATGTGAGTAGAGATCCTATTATTGAACCATTACTGACGGACTACGTCGCAACACGTTGGTATAGAGCTCCGGAAATTCTAATTGCTAGCAAAAGGTGATTAGTTACCCATTTAAAGGGCTGTCATTGTTGTCATAGACGAATATTTGTGATGCCATTATTTTAGGTATACCAAAGGTATTGATATGTGGAGTTTGGGATGCATACTTGGCGAGATGATACGTGGAAAACCTTTATTTCAAGGCAGCAGTACGGTTAACCAGGTAGGTAGACCAATTTTATACGTGCCCACGATAGTCTGCATAACCGGAACGACCCGGATTTATATGCAGCCAAGAACTGTCACTTCAGCAGCATTCCCCTGTCTGCTAAAACAACAACAATCAATTTTATATGGATTTGAAATAATATGTATTTTTAAATAATAGATTGAAAAGATAGTAACAGCTTTACCGGAAATAAGTGATCATGACATTCATGCGGTAGGGGCTGGTTTCGGATCCGTGCTTCTCAACAAACAGATTTCACATGAAAGGTGATTTTATGCTTCTAAATACAAGAGCATATACAGACATATCTTATATAAGATAAATATTTGCTTAACATGTTTCATAGAAGAACCTCACTGAGTGAAATGATGGCTGATGCTCCAGAGGACGCTGTGAATATGGTGGAATCGTTGTTAGTGCTTGATCCCTTGGCGCGTCTTACAGCGAAACAGGCCCTTGGGCATCCATATGTAGAAAAGTAAGATGGTCTGAAAGGCCAATTTATTTTTTAAAATGATTTCTTATAATCCAGGCATCTCTTTTAAAAATCATCAAAGATTTCGAAACTCTATACCCGAAATTGAACTGAACGTCGACATATTGCCGCCATTTCGCGATGATGTGCGCCTTACTGTGCCTGAATATCGATCAAAGCTGTATGAAATCGTTCAACTTAACAACGAAAAGGCAGATAAACGACAAACATCATCAAACGCAAAAAGTTCGAGCATAAAGCAAAAGTAAAAATATCATCATTTTTAAATATATGTATTCGTGTATAAATCGTCCAGTTCTTTCAACTTTTTAAATGTATTCCTAATATTAGAATTTTAATTATATGTACATAAACAGGGATCATAAACAATCGAATGCCTACGATAAGTTCGAAGCAACAAAGAAAAGCCATAAAATTAAACAAAACAGCAGCACAGAAGACAAATATATATCAAAGGATAAGTATTTTAGTCGCCCGGAGAAACATGAGAGCGAAACGCAACCATCTGTCAGTGTGCCAAGTATTAATGGTAAACCAATAAAGAAAATGGTGCCGGTATCACCAAATGCCAAGCGTAAGTTTGTCAAAGCACAGTCGAAATATTTTACAGAACATTCAACAGAAATGGTGAAAAGTAAAAACCACTCAAAATCGCACGAAAGCTACGAGGATAACTTGCCAATAAATACGCTCGATAAGCGTCACTCCATAGATGGTGGGTATGCTAGCCTTCCCGACGGAGGTGCCGCTAATTTTGGTGCCCCCGCAGCAGAAATAGTCGGCAGACAGATAACATCACCAAACGGTGCTCTTAGAAAGATCGAAAGTACACGTCGCCAGTACCGCAGCTCTTCTTCAATATGCAGAGGAGAGCAAACAAACTCACAAGAGCAATCGAAGAACCACCTCGCCCATACTCATGCACATCCCCATTCGCAACAGCAATTAAAGCACAGCCAGCAACATAATAGTTTTGTTTACCCAGACACAGAATGTGAACGAACTTACATAGAGGAGCAAGATCGGCATAACCACAACACTAACACGTTTCTAAACAAGCCCTCATGTGTCCGAGGGACAAAGTCTGGCGTAATCAATTGCGTTGTTGGTGGATCCGCGTCTCAATCTGAGCACATGGTGAGAAATAATGAACGACTTTGTTACGAAAAACGACTAAAGAAATTGGAGGAGGAAATTGAAAAGTACAAAAAAGAAGTTAAATCATTTTGTAAAGAAACTTTCAGTTATACTTACCCACAGTCGCCATATAAGAATGGCAAAAGTCACAACCAGAGCCAGAATCAAAATTACAACCGCAACACCAGCTATCAGCAAATGCAACAATCTCGCTCACAAGCCCAGCAGCAACAACATGTGGGACGGACGAAATGTGACGGCAGCAACAGCAGAAACCAGCAACAGCAATACAACCAATACCAGCAACCACAGTCCAGTCTGCCAAATATGCTGGCAGCACATCAACCCAATACGCAAAAACAGAATCCGTACTATAACCTCCTAGCGAAGGTGTCGCGAGATTTTGGGGGTAAGAATGGTATTCATTCTGTCGTTGCAAGTAGTACTGCTGCCACTGGAGGTAGTGCTGTGGATGAGGGGGGTGAATACTTTGCCGATAGGCCGGCGAATGTGGTGAATAAAGACATATTGAAGGATCAAAAACATCAACAGACTCACGGTAACTCCAACCTCTCGCAGCCACACCAGCAGCCTGTTAACAATCACCAGCGTCACGCTAGGCCCATATCGAAATTCATAGCGCGCCCACAACTAAGTGATCATTTTACAAAACAAGCAATTACAAATTACCAATGATATTAATTTTAATATTATAGGCCAGAATAACTGCCATTTTTTGCCTAAGTTACCTTAAATGCGCGTTTGTATGTATGTGTCATTGATAATTACCTATATATGTATATATAGTTATGTATATGTGCCCATGCAATGTAATGTATACGTGCTATGAGAATATATTTTTATGTATAACTATACTTATTGAATATTTTAAAGAGCTCTGTGTTCCACTCTTTTATACACCCAAGTTCTAGGGTCCAAATGGATGTCTCCTAATAAGCCCCGGATCCATACTCCTATTTGTATAGTCGTTTAATATTGAAAATATGCTTTAAAAGTCAATAACTCGACAACTAAGAGACTAAAGAAAAAAATTTTAAATTTAATCTTAAAGAAGCAAAAACACATTTTTGCTTAAATGGCATTTTTGCCGAGTTTTAAAAAGGAAATCCAGAGGCATTTTATTTCACAGTAAAATAGTCAATTTCACTTCATGCGAAGCACTACGTCTATGTATGTATATGCTTATAGAGCTGTGGTATGCCAAAGTTCCATTAATTATCCGGAGAATATTTCTCTCGAATATTTATAGCTGCATTTCGTCCGATGTGTTCAGCACACAAGCCTCTGCACCCAACAATAGAATTAGCACTGCATGGAACTTATAAATCGGAGTTTTGTATGCCATTGTTTTTTATGAAAAGATTTTTCATGGCGGAAATTCACTCGGAGGTTTGCCATTGCCTGCCGGGGGACCAACGCTATTAGAAAAAACTGTTTCTATCATTTGGTGTTTCATGCACGGAGATTTGAACCTGCGCACTTCCGAATGGTAGACACGCACCAACCCAGCCGCCGAACTATACATAGTAAGGGCTTTCCCGTATTTTAATTAACCCCCAATGCAGTCTACTTTGCAGCCTTATAGGATTTTGAAAACTCAAAAGTAAGGGTGCGGTTGTCGGGTGAACGAAATTGTATATTATTTATATATTCTCCAACATCAGATTAAAGAATTTATGCTATAGACACTCTATCTAAAATCACTTTCGTTTGGGGTTCTTCATCATCTTCATAAGTTTCCGACGTTATAATTAAGCAGATTGGAAAAATTATCTCTTGGCGATTCATTTGTGACCCGGACGTCACTCATTCTTATTTTTACAGAAATTCGCTAGGGTCGAAGCAGCCGAACTTTCTCTCGTAGCTCAACTCAACTCTTCTTTCGTTTGGCAGAGCCTGCTTTTATTAAAGGGGAAATGGTATTGTGCTCTTCGAAAAACAATATGTATCTACTTATTTATTAAAGTCAAAACAACAATGGGTTATTTTTAGAATGATTGACCTTAAGAATAGCTTACATAATTAAATCGTAGATAAAAGGACTAACAATAAAATCAAAATTGGAATTATAGGTAGTGGTAAAGAAGTTGAAGTTGGAGAAGGTAAAAAAGGAAATTAAGATAGAAATAGTACTATAGATTGAAATAATGAGAAATCATTTGAGTATGTACATTCAGCAATATTCGAGAAAGTCACGAATCAATTTATGTTTGAAGCGCAAGATCTTTTTATACTCGTACATTTAATTTTTTGGGGTAAGTTATTCCAAAGACGGACAGAGAACACAAAGTATTGACGTTCAGTCGCCAAACAGCTTTATTTCATCGGGACTAAGTTTAACGACGTCGGCCGTAACTCGGTAACGGGTTGTTATGGTCACCTAAGTAAGTAAGTAAGTTTAACAAACGATAAGATTTTGAAGACATAAGTCGATATTTGATATATCTGGATTCCTCAGTACTTATGATCTTCTGGAGTAACACTACACATTTAAACTTAAGCAAATCGTCAAAAGGCATACAGCTTTTCACAATAAACGTATCTTTCAATATTATTATACAAAAAACTAAGTTTACTATTTTTATTCCTAGTTCACTCCTCTTGGGAGCATAGGGCCTCGACAAGACTCAGTCTTGCGTTTGTTTCATTAATCTATTTTGATTTCTGACAGGGTAGGTGAAATATCTTAAGAAGTTGGAGTTTTGTAATCTATGGAACTTTACTATTTGCCTTTAGTTTAAGAGGTTACAGCAGCGCCAAAACTGCGCTAAAAGAAAAACTGTTTTTAGAAGGCATAACAATAGAAATAAATATAAAAACTTTTATACAATGTTTATTAGTGCTTAAACTTTATAAAACTTTTTAAATTTATTTTAATTTTTCTTTACAAAAATTAGTATATAAAAAATCACGTGACCCAAAGTGCAACGAAAAAAGTTGCTCCACGGTCTACATCATTTCTCCTTGAAATTTTGTTGGATCTGTAAAAGGTAAAAAAATTCTTGTCAAATAAAGTTGTAGTTATAGTCGTCGAGCCGGATTTTTGAATTTCGAAAATTTTTGCAATTTACGGAATTTAAAAAAAAAGTATGCGTTTTACGTCATAAATGTCACACTTTAATTATGGTTATAAAATTAAAAAAAAATATTAAAAGCCACATCTATAGAGAAAACATTTTCGAATATTAAAACAAACCGCATCAAAACATATTAAAAACAGTAATTTCGAGAAAAACGAGTTTAAACTTTCAAGTGCATTTCGCTCGAGGTTAAACTCGCGCATCAAGCGGTCGTCGCGCAGTTACATTTTCTACCATAACTTTACATTTCAATTTTTACAATCGACTTTTAAAGCTATAAAGATTAATAATCTGTAAAAAAAATACGCCAAAAACTAAAAAGATTAATAATCGGGCGTACTTCCTCCGTATTTAGCACACCGCTGCATTGATAAATATTAAAATTTCTGGATACACATCTCGATTTTAATGTTTACTTTTCTTAATGTTGCTACAAACATTTTTAGATTTCATTTCACACTGTTGATTTGTCTTACTGTTCCGCAATTTGTCCAATAATGCTTACAGAAACACTTTCTCAATAAATCGTGCAATTCGGGTCGACAAGATTCAATACAAAACGTGAATTAAAAAACTCTCCTATCGTTCCTCAAATGTCTTTTTTTGAATCAGTATATAGTAGGGCTCCAAAAAACCAGGTATGGAGCAGTGTATCAGCGAGTAACCCTTGCGAGAATTTCGTTCTTTGCTCAAATTGTTCAAAAGCTCGAAAACTTCGAGCAAACATTTAATCAGATAAAACAAAGTTGTACAAATGGTAAGAAAAAGCTGGACTGACAAACTATTAAATGACATAGGGCTGATACAGGGAAGAATCGCAGAACGAAGAGCAATTGGCCGCAGAAAAATTACTTGACTTGACAACATAAAAGAGTGGGCAGGTCTCAAAGCAAATGGAACGAACTAACAGAGACAGCAAGAAACAAAAACAAATTGAATGACATTAATAATAATGATAAAATACATAATGGCAATGGCTGGGATCAAAATAACGTTTATATGTAATCGCAAGCATCCAGCGGACATACGACGATCAAGAAGAATTTTTTTGGGAGCATTCCTTTGTCAGCTAAAAAAACGGTCGACAAAAAGTCAAATTAATTAAAGCAAACATCGCTCAAATTACTCGAAAAACTCGAGCTCATGCTACAAATTTTCGAGTAATGAGCATTGAACAGCTGTGCGAGTACTCGTTACTCATACGCCCGGACTGTTCGAAAAATTGCAAACAAATTTAAGAGCTCTTACGAATCTAATACAATTTATTACCTATCTTTAAATAATGGCATCCGCCCTAGTCAAATGATTGTGCGAGGCGGCCATTCGTTAAGACTCGGGTTCGAAGCCCACTGAGGGCATGAAACACCAACTGCCAGAAAAATTAAATGAGATTCACCCGGAAATTAGGAGATTCATAATATCTGTACCGGCTATTTTCCGCATGTACGTTGTTTCAGAGAAAAGAAAAAAGAAATTCAAATAACGGTTTTAATGGAATAAAAATGTGTATTGTTGTGGCAGCAGCATAAACATTCCCCATACATGTACGAGGAATGCTTAGCTGGACATAAATCCGGGGCGTTCCGGTAACGCAGAACCGATTGCCGTGGAAACGAACGTTTCGGATGTATTGCTGTTGTTGCAGTACACAAAATACTGCCCGATAGGGTGAAATCAATATACAAAATTGTTATATGCGTTTAGTACTTTATTTAAAAAGAGTATATTTTACTTTTACATAGTAACTTAAATAATAAAACTTAAATAATCTTTGGTGGTTTTAATAGCATATAATACATTTAGGATAATTTGGCTCTAAGCTCAAAAAAATGCATGTGTTTATGAACAATTTTGGAATTGTATTCAACCTAATTTTTATTATGTTGATGAAAGTGCAGACGCCACATATCCTGATAAGCTTGCAGCAATACAGTATTTATAAACATTTATTCATCAGCTGGTATGTACTTTGGAAATGTAATATATTTGCATTCAAAATTATCAAATTAAGTATGCATATTAGGGGACGCACCCTATACACATTGCTATACTAAATTTATGGTAAATCAGAGGTGAAACCCATCGTTTTATGTTTTACGTTTTTGATCAGCTTGCTGTTGAGGTAATTCCTCCTGTAGTTGCAATATATGATCTACTGGTTGCGGCTTACCATCCTCACCAATGCGACATGGTTGTACCACTCCGCTTTTATGGAGCTTGTCTATCAGACTAACAAGTTGCATGGCCTCGTGTTCTTTTTGTTCTTCTGACATCCCTGCAAAAGGGCTTTGCTTAGGCGCATCATAGCAGCCAAGAACTGGATTGATGTTTTGCTGTACTTGTTTGTACTCTTCAGTATCGCTGTCTTCGCTATCTGAAGAGTAATCGGCGTTTTCAACTTGTCGACCACCTAAAAGACCACGCTTTGCAAATAACCCAGCGGCGTTGCCATACCCGGTGTGCTTTATCATTCGCGCCACATTTTCTTTACAACATACGAATAGTAATTCCGTAGCCAAGTCACGCAAAACCAGTTCGGGTAAAGTTAAAAAACGGCACAGATGATTCCGTAATTCATTTCCTACTTCAGGACGCTTATAAACGTTGCGTAATGGAGGCAAAACTACGCTTCTAATATAGTGCCGCATTATCCTATCACTGCGTACACATTTCACTAACAATGTTAATACTGGAGAAATAAGTTCAGTAGATGTTGCAGCCTGTTCCTGCTCATCTAACACACCTTTTAAATACCGCAAAATTATTTCTAATGCACGTACATTATATCCTTCGTAAATGATCGTCGGACATGTTGCTGGTGCATTTGATTCGCTCTTGATCAGTAGCTCGGTTAAGCAGCTCCCCGAAATGTTCGTCAAAAGGTTGATAGCGTGCATAACCACATTTCGCTCTCTATCATTAATCATTTCTCCAAAATTAAGAAGTAAATTCCGGATTACTCCGGTCAAATGTCTACTTTGAATTTCATTTTCATTTGGACTTTTATCGGAATTCGTGGTAATATTAAACATTACCTTTAGCATTTCACACAACAAATCCAAATGCTCATCAGTAATCTCTTTTTCAGTCAGTTTTTCATCTAGCCATTCAGTCATATAGGCAACTCCATTTAAATCAAGCTGAACACGTGTCCTTGCAGCAGGCTCCATTGCAGTAATTAGAAATAATAGTTTCATGTCGAAAAACTCAACACATGATGGATGTTGTACTGATGAGGCGATCCGTTTGAGAATAGCGTCCGTTATATTTGATTTTACGCACTGGCGACGGCGGTCTGCGCATTGGAATACCAAATTACACAAACACTTAAGCGACTCAACAACGACCTGGGTTGTTCTTTCGCTCCAATGAAAATTACCACTTTGAACTGATGCTCCATCAGTATCTATTTCATGCGCACTCCCTTTCGAAGTAACTGCTTCTGAAGCATCAGATTCAACTTCAACAGCTTCTGGATGTTCCAAATGAGCCATTTTCAGAAGGCAAAGTACGTCATCTTCTAAATCCTCTGTTTGCAAACTACACTTGTCACGCGTCAAGATACGGACACTATTTAGAGTTAGGGCGTGTAGATCGAACAAACTATCATCTTTTAGAATATCAAAAAGAGCACGCCACATTGCATGCCAGCACCCATTCACATGAAACGTTGAAAAATTGAAAAGGTCATCATTCTAAAAAATACAAATTCATAGAAATTTTAGATCTGTATGCGCATATGCAAATTTATGCACCTATTATTGTATATACATATATGTAAAAGCTTAATTTTTCTCACTTACTTTCATGTTAAATTCTGTTAAAATAACTTTGATTTGATCCGCGTTTTTACCACGCAATCGCTCTAAATTTTGCTCCTCCATTTCGTTTGCTGGATTACCCGGCTCCACAAAATTGGATTAAAATTAATTAACATCCAATGACGTGAGATGGTGATTCTCTAAACTAGGAATGACATTACACAGAAAACACAAATATTATTCGATGCTTTTCTGTCGATATCAATAAGGGTATTCACACCAATTTTGCTACTTTAACGGTTTATTACAAGGCGAATTGAGTATCTCAGGTGGCGCCATTAAAACGCAGTTACTTTATTTTTCGTGACTTTGACATGTCTGTCATCAGTTCCTTTTCCAATACAAAACAAACAAACAAAAACACGAGGTAATTAATGTTTGTGAAAATTCTGTAAATCGCTTAGTAACATTGTTATTTGTGAGATTTAAACTAAGCAAACTAACGAAAAGGAAAGGCCGTGTGTTAAATTGTAAATTAATATCAAGCCGTCTAATGTTTGCGTTTTTAAGCGGAAGCCGCAGTGGCAAGAAAGTGTGTGTGTGTACGTATAAGTTTTTGTGATTGGTTGTCTCCATTGCTTACGCGTACTCTTCCTCTTTATAAACAAATAATTAATAATGCGAAGACGCATTCTTGTATTCTGTCATTCTTACTTCGACATGCGCATACACACAGTAATAATACGTTCACATATAAGTAGATTATGTACTTTTTCGTGCATGACTCCCAATCCGTAATTGAAAAGCGAAATTACCCATACGAAATTTCTCTCCCGAAATCTGAGATTATAACATAATTCTAGATTGTTACCACACTTTTTTACATACAACCCTGTGTTTTCTGTGTTGTCGATAATTATTTTTACGAATGTAAAGGGAAACGTCAAAGTAAAAACTCAAGAATATGGTCGCCGGCATAGAAAACAGGTGTGTAGACACAATTGTAATACGATTTTTGTTAGATATTATTAACTAAGCATTCATATTACAGTAAAAAGCCTGTGTCCATAGACGTTTTGGCCTGCTATTGCTTATTAAAAAATGTATCGAATTTCGCATGCGTATTGCTACCATAATTTTTTGCCCCCGTCGTCGTTTACGGATTTCCTCCAACTGTTTATTACTAATCGCCAATTTCGCAATTAATTTAGCTATTCCTTCTCCTTGTCCTCTCTTCATATCGTTAATAATAATTAAACAAACCAAAGATTACAAAATATTCCACCAGAGCAATTTCTATGAAGAAAAACCTATCAAAACAGTATTGGCATCTGATTGTCAATTTTGCAGGTAATCTGCCATATGTGAACGTGTAGATTAATTTTGTAGATTTATTGCTAATTACTGCATATGTGAACGTACTTTAGCATTGTAGCATTCCAACATACCTCAAGATACAAAAATTTTGATAACTTCAACTGTAACTTCAACACTGTTGCAAACATGCCCATATTCGTATAACATTGACCATAACATTACATTTTAGTAACTTAAATTTTAATCAATATTCCTATAATGTTCTTATTTGCTTATGGACATCCACAGGTATCGATTAGCGACGTACCCAGTATCGATACAAAAATTACATTAATAGTATCGCAGCACCACTAGCCACATGCATTTGTAGTTAAAAATACGGAAAAATTTTCTAAACTTTCAAAATATTAAAAAATTTATTTCTGAAGAAGTTACACTTAGTTGAGTTTTAGAATGGAAGTGGAAAATATAAAAAGCGATGATTTCTTGCCGCCATCGGAGTTGAAAAGACCAACCAAACGATCTGCGAATTTCAATGAAGCAATGCATGTTGATGAAGAATCTCCGTTGCAGGAAACAAAACAAAGATTTCAAGCCCCACGTGCGAAACGCCAAAAAAGCGATTTGAGAAGGATCTCTGTTCCACCACACAGGTAACTCTTGTTTTCACTATTTCTTCCGCTTAATCGTAAAATCGAAATTTTATTAGATATTCGTCACTTAAAGAGAATTGGATGAAAATTTTCACTCCAGTTGTTGAACATATGAAACTTCAAATAAGATTTAATATGAAAGCGAAACAAGTAAGTATGCTGTGTTTTTATGAGATTGCTGGGGATTATGCTGTTTCCGTGGCGCCGCAATGTTATGGCGGATTCTTATAGAACTTGATAAAAGAAAATGAAATGAAAGAGTAAAATTTTTTGATATCTCGCTTAGTTTTCGAGATATTGAATAAAAAAAGGCTGGAATTTAGAATAATGTATATTGGGCAATTTTTGCATTTGCAATGGTTTTAACATGGAAAGGAGTTCTACGCAAAAATACTGTGGATTGCGTAGCCGGAGTTGGACTGATGAGGGTTATTTTTTTGAAGCGCGGCCCAAGGCCGCCCACGCGATAAGGAGTTCTACGCCAAAAATACTGTGTTAATTAATTTAATTTAATTTTAATTACTTTATTTTTTTTTTTGTGATACGCTTAATATCATTGCTTTTGTCCTCGGTTTATATTCGGTTAATATCTCGAAAACTAAGCGAGATATCAAAAAGTTTTACTCTTTCATTTCGTTTTCTTTTGTCGAGTTCTATAAGAATCCGCCATTAAATTGCGGCGCCACGGAAACAGCAGTATTGCCAGATTGCTGATAATCAAAATAATATGCTTCAACTGAAAGAAAACATTATCACAACATTATCGGTGCAACAGTAATTACACAGTTTGCAACACGGATGCCAAAACTTGTCGACGCGTTCTGATACATATATTAATATTCCAAAAACGGAGCGTAATTCCTTTAAACCATTCAAAAGTTATTAAAAAAACAATTGCATAAAAGCAGAGTTTAGTATAATTAATTATTCATTCAGTAACGCACTAAATTGTCGTAGTACAAAACTTGAACACTATTAAACATTTTCACAATATATTCACTAAATATTGTTAAATACTTCAATATTCCACTAACGAAAACTTAAACACAAAATGAGTGATAAAAATAAACCTTGGCAAATAGAGTCTGGTACTGCCACTTTATTGGAAAAACGGTAAAAATAACGAAGAATTGGAAAGAAGTGCTTGTGCGACTTTCATTCCTCTATAATAAATCAAAGACCCTTCTTTGGTAAAGTTTTTCAATGTGAGGATGTGAATGAAAAAAATAAAAACGGTCTTGCAAAAAAAAAAAAATCTTTAGAATGAAGCTAATAGTTTATGTATTTCAATTTATGAAAAGAAAGCAGTCAATAGATATACATTACATAATTACAACTATATTGCATTTGATAAATTCTGTTCCTTTCGTTTATTTTCCCAGGTAGAAATTCGAATTAGCAATGAAACTCCCGACGTATTGAATCTACAAAAAGGAGCTGACTTTGTTAAAGCTTTTCTCTGTGGATTCGAAGTGGATGATGCTTTAGCGTTACTCCGTTTAGAAGATTTATTCGTAGAAACATTTGAAGTAAAAGATGTTAAAACACTACGTGGCGACCACCTAAGTCGCGCTATAGGACGTTTGGCTGGTAAAGGAGGTCGTACGAAATTTACCATAGAGAACGTTACAAAAACGCGTATAGTTTTGGCGGACAGTAAAATCCACATTTTGGGCAGCTATCAAAATATACAACTGGCGCGAAGAGCGATTTGCAATCTTATACTTGGTTCACCTCCTAGCAAAGTGTACGGCAACCTTCGTTCCGTAGCCAGCCGGTTGTCCGAGCGTATGTGAAATAATAATGCACATATGTACATGCATATATTTGTATGGAAAATTTTTGATCTATTGTTACAAATATTGATATTTTATTTCCTCATTTATAGCTTTGTAAAAATAAGAAGAATAAGCATAAATAAAGTTACAGCTGCCAATACCATAATAATACACATTTTGCGATTTTTTCGCTGGTACGCTTCTGCACGTTGTAACTGACGGAGCCCTTCAGAGACTCTCGTCTGCGTTTGCTCCACATTATAATCAATACGATCTAATACAGTACCTTGTTCCTGTACCCTTTGACTAAGATCTTTAAAAATATCATTAAGATCATAAATAGATTTTACAATTTTGGTAACCTCTTCATCTCGATTAATTGCTAAGCGTGTATTTTCTTCTTCAAACAGCAAAAGCTGTTGCTGACTCATGCGGTTTGAAACCGGGCGTTGAAAATCTTCATCTATCTGTTGAGTAGATTTATCATCATATAAATAACTATGGTTCCTTGCAGAATTTGTTTTGTTTTGCATTGAACCCATGGGTTGTAAAAAGTTGTCGAAAGAGTCCACATAGTTGTCACGGTTATCGATGGAACTCGAATCTAATTCAATATTTGTGAAATCATTATTTTCAAAATATTTTTGTGAACGTTCCTCTCGGGAATTCAGCTGTCGTATGTAAGCACTTTGGCTATTACGGAATTTGAAAGTTAATTCCTGTAATTGAAGCAATAGGCAAGTCACTACGTTTTCGGTTAGCCGTTGCTCCATCTTCGTTCCTATACCGAGGCTGGAACGGATACATTGTATATGCCGATGAGTCGATGTTATCAGCTTTGATATCTCCTGGCTGAGACTTTCTATTTCCGTTTCTTCCTGATACTTTTCGTCGAATGCGGGCTGTAACAGGTGTCTTGCATGCAAGGAACCAAGTTCATCAAGTTTAGGCTTTATTCTAAAATATATTAAAAATCATTAAGAATATGTGATATTTTGCAAATAAAAAAATACTTTGACAGCGTATACTGTGCTTCCTCCAACTTATCGACCCAAACTGGTGGTGTTCCATAGTCATCCCGCATTTCCAAGCCTTCTTCCGCGTCGCGAAGTGAATGTTTAAGTAAAAGTTCGGCATCGTCGCTTTGCTGTTTCAACAGACAAAAAATATGGATTCAACATTAGAAATTAATAACAAATTAACTTACTCTGTTATCAGAGTACAAGTTTCGGTTTTTCGACGCATTATTGCGCATTATCACAAAAACTTCGGTTAGATTACGTGATGTCATTTCACTTATACCGATCCTTAACAATTTATCCCATTAAATTGTGAAAATATCTAAAGTAATTTATTCTCCTTTTTTTCTTTTCTGTTTCAATAATACGCTAACAATAAAGTTCTGATACACGGTTGCATCAATGGCGATACACCCAATAAAACCAATTAAGTACTCGATTATGCATCTCTGGTGTATAAACCCAGTAAGAAAGAAATATATAATTAATTACACGGTGCGATTCTCAAAAAACTTGAAAAGTGATGCTATTTTTTTTTTGTAGGTCTTGCCGAGAAAAGTAAAGGACAAAAATCGAATTATAAAATTTGACAAACGTACCCAAAACCTTGAAATTCGGTTAAAACAAGGCTTTTAGCACCTTAAAGCCATCAGGCATGTGCAGTAATTTGTTTTCACATGAAATTGTCCCCGAAATCGTGGAATATGCTGAATTACACTGTTCCATTTTCGTTATTAAATCGCCTTCGGCATGTGTCATAAATCGAAATTGTAATTGCTTTCCCCATTTGGAAATCGGGAAAAATATTGTAATCATTATCGCGCAGCTTAAAAACTGCTATTATTTTTATTAGGTACATCAACGATTTCTTCTTGTTCATCGATTTTGATAACTTTTTCGAAGTATATGGCAGAACAGTTGCAAACATTTAGCACTAATCTTACCACGCCCGGTCAAATGACTGGTTACAAAATTGAATTTAAAGGCCGAACTTATAATCTCTTGTTTATCTATTATTTTATTGTTATTTGAAAATATTAATTATGTATTAGAAAAAATTAAAATTTGTTTTGAAAAAACAATTATTTCACAACCGGTCAAATGACCGGTTGCGGTAAGAATATACGTGATACACCGGTAGAGTTAGTGTTAAAACGGCTTTTAGCGCTCTGTTACAAATCAAATGTAGGTATGCTGCGATGCTCTAGAAATTGAATCGCGATAAGATGAGACCAAAAAGGATTATAATGCATAGTCGGAGGCCTCTGGCAATCCTCTGGAACTGTGGAAACCGGTTTCATAACTATATAACAGAGAGGATAAACTTAAAACAAAAGAATCATGGCTTGATCTATAGCTTTTATAACTATTTTGTAGTCACGTATCTGTAAACGTGCAAAGGCTAATTTTGTATTTAAGTGGTATAAAATCATTATTCAATTTACTACCATTGATTTCACGCTAAAATAAATTTTCCTGTTTAAATATAAATATTCATTGTCGCAAATGAGAGACTTGTTCAAAGAACAAAAGCAGGCTATAAATTCGTATGTATCTCCTCTTAGATAGTTCATCATTCAACTTGTCTGAACACAAACAATTTCCGATTGATCGGCAAAATTATAAAATCTTATTGTGTATTCCCGGGCATATAGCAGAGGACTAAAGTTTAAAAGTTTTGTATTTGATCTTAAAAAATACAACTCTGTACAATAGGGTTCTCCGCCTACTTTTTTATCAAAAGATTTGCAAATTAAATTGTTAAATCATTTTGTAATTTTGATTGGTTCGGTTAAATTCACAGTGCATAGTTAAAGTTGTTGTGTGGCATTTGAGATCATTGTTCGTTGATTACTAATATATTCCCATATTTTTTCCTTTATTTGTTTCTAATAAAATTCGCTGGTTGTAGGAAAAAATGAAAGTGTTTTTTCTGGCTTTTCTATTAGCGGCTATTCTAGTCGCTATATCAGCAGATTCGGCTTCACTTGAGCCACATTTCCTTTCAGATGAGTTTATTGAATTGGTGCGCAATAAAGCAAAAACATGGACGGTAAGAGTTTCAGTGAAAGTGCATACCTACATACATACATATCTATAACTAAGGAAATTCATATTATTTAGCCTGGGCGAAATTTCCACGAATCTGTGGGTGAAGGATATGTCCGCCGTTTAATGGGAGTCCACCCGGATTCGCACAAATTTGCTTTACCTCAATTGATAAAAGACTCAGTGGGAAGTGCACTTGAGCTGCCTGAAGAATTCGATTCTCGAAAGCAGTGGCCCCACTGCCCTACTATTTCGGAAATACGTGACCAAGGTTCATGCGGATCTTGCTGGGCATTCGGCGCAGTAGAAGCAATGTCTGATAGGGTAAGATGTTGGAAATTTTCAATGTGCATGCAAATAGCATACAAAGTACAGTTAAACAAAAGTGCACATTTTCGTTGTAATTTTATTTTTTATCTGTTGTTCACCATCTTATGTACATCTGTATGTACGAGGATTTGTTTATTGTTCTTTGTTATTAGACCTTATCACATTAGTCACTACCGTCAAAGCAAAATGACAAGAACGTACATATACAGTCTGTCTAATAGAAGCGTGACTAGCAAAATTTAAACTTAGAGTTCCGTTGTAAAAAAATTTAAATACGGCTAAATAGGTGTATAATTTTTACAATACGGGTTGTACAAAAACGAATGAAGCAACGTTTCTATGTACATACCCAAAATATTTAAAGAAGTCAAAATTGTTCATAAATAGTTGAGGGCACCTTATATCCAATTAAAAAAATTGCCTGCAAAGATAGATCAGAAGATCACTGATTTCTTTTTGAGAAAGTCAAACTTATCATTGCGTGAAGCTGAAACTGTTTTAAGGAAAAATGGTGTTAATGTATTTAAATACGCGATCAGAAGACGATTCCGTGCAGAAGACCTCAAATCCTAGAACACATTGAAATACCCGATATCAAGCATCAAAGCCGAAGATATGTAAAATGAAACCAGCAAAATAGGATTGAAATGTTGGATTGGCCTTCACAGTCGCTCGTTGCCAACCCTACTAAAAATGTTTGGTTAAGCAAAAATTTAAAGGAAAACAAACACATATAGGCAGTAAAAACAGTTATCAAGACGAATTCGGCTGATCTGGTGCCGATTACCTCCACAACTTGCTTAGAAATTGAGGGAGAGTATGCGAACCCTATATAGGTAAAGGTGGTGATTCTACATTTTACAGAATATATTACGTATACTACATATTATAAGCCCATTCTATACAGTTTGCTAGAATCGAATTAGTCAAGTAGTTTATAAAATATGGCGGTCACGCTTCTATTAGACGGACTGTACATAAGTAAATGCTAGGTATACACGTACTTGCATATAAGGGGATCGAATACTCCAATATTAGCAAGAAATTAATTACGTACTATATTTTTTAAATAGGTTTGCATTCACTCTGAAGGAAAACATAATTTTCATTTCTCTGCTGACGACTTAGTATCGTGCTGTTATACTTGTGGTTTCGGTTGTAATGGAGGCTTTCCCGGAGCTGCCTGGAGTTATTGGACGCGTAAGGGCATAGTTAGTGGTGGACCCTTTGGCTCTAATCAAGTAAAGGAATTTCATGAATTATGAACCTCGTTAATATATAATGTTTTCATGTATTAAGGGCTGCCGTCCGTATGAGATTGCACCATGTGAGCATCATGTGAATGGTACGCGTCCAGCTTGCGACGGTGAACATGGAAAGACACCTCGTTGCCAAAAGAAATGTCAGTCTAGTTACAATGTGGATTACGGTAAGGATAAACATTATGGCGCTAAATCATACTCCATTGGTCGCAATCAGAAAGATATCCAGGAAGAGATTTACAATAACGGTCCCGTCGAGGGAGCATTCACTGTTTACGAGGATTTAATATTGTACAAAGAAGGTGTTTACCAACATGTGGTAGGAAAAGCACTAGGTGGTCACGCTATCCGTATCTTAGGCTGGGGAGTAGAAAAAGGTACACCATATTGGTTAATAGCGAATTCGTGGAACACGGATTGGGGCAATAATGGCTACTTCAAAATACTACGTGGGGAAGACCATTGTGGTATTGAAAGTTCCATATCTGCTGGACTTCCGAAGCTTGATTAAGATCGAATATTCAAACCGTGATTAACGAAAAAATTATATTTAATACATTCACCAAATGCGTATATATACACAGGCACTCCAAATCGGTGAGAATCAGATAACGGTTTGTTTCTGAGTTCTCCACCGTGTATACACAATAGTGCTCTTTAGTTTAAAATAAAATATATTGTTTTGAAGTAAAATACATATTTTGTAAATTTATTTTTCACTAATATCACATTCAGTTTAAAAAAGTATGTTATTCTATACATAGGGATTCCAGTTGCTTCCATCCTCTGGAAGCAAGTTGTTTGTAATAAGTAGAATTATGTCTATAACCCACCAAACACCAACACCACCAATTGTCAGTAGCTTTCCAACAGCAGTGCCTGTTTGACCCAAACAAAATCTATCCATTCCTAAAAAGCCCAACAGAATACTGTAGATGAGAGTTGTCACAAAATAATGGTCCGTGTAGCGCACACATGGTACACCATCTCTCAAAAACGTCCGCGGACCATAACAATCAATATCGGAAAATACTGTACATTGAACCTCTGTGTGTTCCACTTCATCATAGGTAGATCCTCCAAAGTGTAAGCAGCCATAACCCTTCACTGCCTTAGCGGTCCGATTGTTATCATGATCAATTGGATCTTTGCATTCCAAAAAATCACGCGGCAAAAAAGAGCACATTACCATTGGACCAAGAGGATTGAAATCCGAAGCAGGAGCTACTGAGCCAGATAAGGAAGACGAAGGTGTAATGGGCACCACCGATTGAACAGCTGTTGGTTGCATTTCCTTTTCACTGCGCGCCTGAATAGCGCTGACTACCCTCATATGCGAAATTAAATCTAAGGCGGTTAAAATAGCTAACGGATTAAATAGAATGCAAATTCTAGGCAACACCATTTTTATACACAACAAAAGTCAATATGATACTGATATTGGACACTCCGAATTAATCGATTGTTTTCAAGTGCTGCCACCCTAACCAAGGACGGTGTGACCTAAAGGTAAGATACACTGTACATAAAGTTTGTCAAACTAACTATTTTTATATCCTCATACATTAGCAAGCATGAATACAAAATTTTATTTTACTTATCGCACATAATTTGCCATATAAAGCCTTGCGAGCGAAACACGTCATTTAGAAGTAATTCAGACTCCATTACCTTGCGACTTACCAATAAATCTTTGTTTTCCATAATTTTTATCGAAAATTTATCGGAATGAGCCGTCACCACAAAGAAGCAAAACAAAAAGTGCGTTCACATATGCAGTAATTAGCAATAAATCCACAAAATTCATCTACCCGCTCAGATATGACAGATTAACTTGAAAATTGACAGTCAGCTGTCAATACCGCTTCAAAAGGTTCTTCTTCATAGAAATTGCTTTTGTGGCATATTTTGGTTTGTTCAATTATTATTAACGATATAAAGAAAAGACAGGACAAGGAATAGCTAATTGAATTGCACAATTGGCTGTTAGTAATGAACAGTTGGAGGAAATCCGTAAACGACGTTGACAGAGGTTTCAAAAAATTATGGTAGCAATACGCATTCGAAATTTGATACTACATTTTATAAAAAATAAGTAATAAGAGGATGCACTTTTATGGACACACGCTTTTTTTTTGTTACATGAATGCATAATTAATAATACCTAACAAAAATTGTATTATAATTGTCTACAAACCTGTTTTCTTTGCCGGCATCCATTTCAGTTAGTTTTTACTTTTGCATTTCTCTTTACAGTCGTAAAAATAATTATATATAACACAGAAAACACAGGGTTGTATGTAAAAAGTATGGTAATAGTCTAGGATTATTTTATAAATTCAAATTTCGGGATAATCTCGCTTTTTAATTACGAATTGGGAGTTATAATACGTTCACATATAAGTAGATGGTTTACTTTTTTGTGAGCAGAAATTCAAGAAAACATGCAAGTGAACAGTTGGCATCTATTTTCATGCCCTATTTCAAAATAATACCGTACCTAATTATAGTAATTTTCAAGACATCATTTTAAGTCATCGGCACGACCCAAATTCATCGACTCAATCCATCATTTACTTTTTTTCACAACATTCAATCTTGAAATTCAAAACCGGTTAAATTTTAAAACGAAAATAGAAATGATTATTTATATACTGAATTAAAAAAATAATTATGACGTTGAGAGTTAATAGAATATGTATTTCTATTTTAACGTACTAATATATAATACATATGTAATGGGCTTTCCAATAAGAGGTGTTATTTTGATATTCAAAGAAAAATGTTATTTTTTAATATAAATGATCGGATGTTTATTTCATTTTAAAGAGGAAGGTATGCCGTTAATAGTGGAAAATAACATCAGGCAAATGATCACCACGACCACGCTTACAGGATACTATCCTTTTCATGAAATTTTTCATATCCGTCTTTGAGGTCTTCAATCGACCTTGGGCTGTTGGCGTAGACCTTCTCTTTCACGTGGCCCCAAAGAATAAATCACAAGATCTCGGTGGCCAATTGTGATCACCTCTTCGAGAGATAACACGGTCCGGAAACTTTTCCCGTAAAAGATCAATGGTTTTGTTGCTTGTGTGGCACGTAGCGCCGTTTTGTTGAAAATAAACGTTGTCCAGATCAATACCATCCAATTCTGGCCATAAAAAATTGTTAATCATCTTTCGATAGCGATAGATAACACCTGTTATTGGAAAACCCTGTATATATGCAAGGCAAGTGGCCTTTGATACCTCGGATATTAAAAGACACAAACGGGTTAATGCACACAAATAAACAAAATGTATATTTTCATGTTGTCAAAAAAGTTCTTCGGAATTTTATACATGGCATACATACATACGTATACGTACATATATTTATTGATTAAACTTATGGGATATCTAACAATATTTATTTTCAAAATTACAATTCAATTGCAATAGAAAAATTATTGCAAACAACTACTTATCCATTATTTAAGTACTACGTACGTTTAGGAAATATTAAAAATAAAATTATCTTAGAAATACTTAGTCGGAAATCTCAGTACAGCAAGAACCTTATTTCTAAAGTTATACATATGTATGTATGTAAATGCATAACATAAAATATTTCTCTTTTGTTATGATTTTGTACAAATATTATACATTTTTCCATACGAAATTCTGCCGATTGTTTGATGCTATATAATTAAGTAAAGAAGATATGTAAGAAGTGCAATCCAATGGTTCAAAAAACTAACTGTCGACCAAGTTGTGAGATCGACAAAACTTCTAACTTCCGGAACGTCCTCTTCCATCGTGGATTCATTCATTATTGCACCTAAGTAGGCTAAATGGAAAATAGCAAGTATGGAAAATAAGAGATTTGCTACTTTTACTAGTATCGAGCCATCTCTTAGCCAACCATGACTGGGACAATATTTAAAGCGACAAGGCTTTCTACAATTATTGGCGGTAATGCACGCATTAAACGCATTTGCTAGTTTAGCCCGAAGCTTATATTCCACACAACTAAAACCTGCTAATGAGATTAATACTAAATATATCTTCACATATTCGCCATGTAAAAGGGATGAAACTAAATAGGTGACAAAAATTGCAAGTAATTGGCTATCATAACGTTTGTAAATTCCGCGAAATATATGTTCCTTTAAGAAGGTATGCATAGGAATATTCCATTTGCGCACTACCGTGCTCAGTGAACGTGGGAATTCAATTTGTAAGGGCTCTGTGACCATGTGGCCTAGCCATGCATTAGGCTTTATGTCTTTGTTTAGTGAAATGCCACCTGCAGCAATTGAAGCTTGTGATAAGAAACTGACGAAATAATGGCTACAACGTACAGCGAACGCGTCACGAAAAATGCGCATCCAAATCGGGGTATTGTTTGCAAATATCAATGGTACAATACAATTCGATAAATTGACAAAGCATAAGGAAAGCACACTACATAACGAACACCATATTATCCATTGCATATGTAGTCTTGGTGATGGATTTGGACGTATGCTATATAAATAAGAGCTGTAAGAAACCCAAGGACCAATTATCAAAGTCGCCGGCATAAAAATATAACCAAAAAAAGAAAAGATATTTGGAACTATTACTTTTTGCCGGCTGTTTAATGCGCAATATCCCATTTCGAAAGCTACTGATATAATTTTCATGTTCGTAACCATGATGGATCCCTTAATGATTTGCCAAGACACTTGATGTTTCCATATAAGCTCCGAGCCAATTTGTGCCGAAAGTGTGAATATAACCATAATAACACCAATATTCTTTCTACAAGCAGCAAACTGATGTAGAATATGCAAAATCATGTAAGATATCCCAGCAACAAAAAATAAAATAAATGAATTTTTTCCCATGGTTATAATTAATACACTACTTCCCGCTAAAGTAGAAATTATGTGTAGTAGCCAGTCATTCTTAGTTTGAATTCGAGAAAATACGGCTAGAGCTAAACGTCCGATGATACTCCAACCAATTAAAATACTCATATACCACAAAATTTGTAAGGTTGATGGCATAATGCAGGTTTCGAATGTGTTTTCCCATGAATATATTGGCTGGTTCTCCTCAAATATAGTGTCATAATCCATTTCGCCATCATCCATTTGTTCATCATAGTTATAATAGTAATACGACATAATTTGTTCCTTATCTCAATTTTCTGCCCCCTCTAATATATCCATGTGCACCGTGTAAAATTACTTCTTAAACCAAAATTTACTAACAAAATAAACCGAGCAAATTGGCTTCAGCGCTAATGTTTACAAACTGTCTGCATGAGGGGGTTTCACACTGCACTCTATAACTTCGTTATATGTTAACTTGGTAAGCTCTTCTAAGTGCCTTCACAGTGACCGAGGTATCGTAGTATCGGGAATTTTCAAAAATCCTGCGATAAAATTTACGATACTACGACACGGAAGGGAAGTAATTTTTCATTTACATGGGGCTCTCGTTAGTTTGATCGTAACAGCTGACAGGGGACTGCGTTTGCGTCGGTGACTGTTTGCAGCAGTCTATTTGCTCTTCTTCTCGATAAAATGATAATGAATTTTATAAACCAGTTGATTGTTTATTTACAGAAGAAATAATAGTGCACGGTGGTTGTTTTGCTCCACCTTGAGGAAAAAAACAATAAAGTAATATGCCAAGAAGGAGTGAAAAGTCTAAAGAACGAAGGTAATTTATTAGTAAAATCTAATATTGAGTTTCCACGTGTTTCTATTATTTTTATTATTCGGTTTCTTTATTTAACTTAAGCTGCTTTAAACTTTACGTGAGAAGTAATAACACAAAATATCCATTTGCATTGCTATAACCTGTTTGTGTTGAAGACGCATAATTACTTGCGACCTGATTAATAGTGTTGTAAAGTAAAAGCGAGGTCATTGTGAATGGGCTGGTGGAAAGTATTTAATTGGGAAATTCTAGCTAAACGTTATGTAGAGTATACACGCTCCAACCGTTGTATCAGCATGGACTTGTTGGATAAACAGTTGTACCATGTATAGTATGGTTTTTGTTTGTTTTAATTTTTGGTCGGCGGAGTTAGCGGTTGTACAATGAGTTGGAACGTGTATATGCAGATTGTACAATACAACTAACTTTATTTACATTCTTCTTTTGAGTCATTTACAAGGAAAATAAATTTAAACAAATTAAAAATAAAAATGTAGAAAAATGAAGCAAACATTAAAAAAATAAAAGCACATAATAAATAAAATCAAATTTCAACAAACATTATTATTGAAAAAATTTCACTTCATTCCTGCATTTTTCGAAATGTTCAACACCACGAATATGAAAATAATAAAGTTGGACAACGCGTTGTGTATCATGTAGGAACGTGCATACTTTAACAGCCAGAATCAAAATAGTGGAAAGAAAATTCGTTCGGTTTGCTTTGAGTTCCCTTAATTTCGTTGACACTATGGCATCTAAAAGAACTGCTCATATGCTTATGCTTGCCTTTGATATCGGAAGTGGTTTTTTTGATCTGTCCAGGGCTTCTACGTTTATATTTGCCATATTCCTTGAGTGATTCTGAAGCCCCCTATTACTATTTCGACCTGATTTTTTGAGCTCTAACATAATTTAATTAACAAGACTTCAAAATGTTTTAATATTGATTTTTCGTTGTCGGTATTTATATTTAAATCTTTTATTAATTGACAACTCTTATAATTTTATCTCTATTACTTGTTTGTTTTTTTCACATACCATTGTTCTTTTGTAATCTAGTCTGTAAAATTGTAATTAAAGACTGAATAAATTTGAATTGAATTGGATTGAGAGCATAAAGAAAAAACAAAAACGTATGGTACGAATTTCATTACAGAAATCAGCTGTCGATCGTTTCTTCTGGCTTACGTTGTTACGCTTGTTACGATTTTCTCCACATAAAAGCTCTCTCTATAATTTCTCTCTCGATCACTAGATTGATAAATAAAAGTCTCAAACTAATGGCAACACAATTACGCTTATTATCTGTACTTTATATTACTTACACGTACGTTCACACGTTCCATCGCCACAATAAAATTTGCATGTGCTGGGAACATTAAACGAGGTAGAAGTGATTTCGACATTTTTTTTCGAACTGCGACTGAAATGTTAAGGGTTAAGAAACCCTTTATAATTTATAATTATAGCTTTTCATTTTAATTTCAAATTGAGAGCTGTGCGACAATATCAAATAATAAAATGGCTGGCGAGAGCCAGGACAATAAACTGTTGTGTCCTTCTATATATAAGGTTGTCAAAAAAGTCTTGCGGTATTTTTATTGAATTTTCAATTGTTCATAAAATTGGTTATAATAATGCGATTTAAGTCAGATATGCACCGTTTTGTTCGATGACGAATTCCCAACGAGATGCCAACTTCATAATGCCCCTCTTATAGAAGCTCGCTTCCCTATTGTCAAAAAACTCGGAAAGCCAATTTTCACAGGGCTCTCTTGTGGACAACTTCCGACTACCAAGCTCGTTCGCCATGGACAGAAATAGGTGGTAATCACTTGGTGCAAGATCCGGACTATACGGTGGATGCAAAAGAACCTCCCATCCGAGCTCCCGGAGCTTCGCGTCACCAAAGATGTGTGTGGCCTGGCGTTGTCCTGATGGAACACAATTCGGCCTCTGTCGATCAAAGATGGCCTCTTCTGCATGAGTGCTGCATTCAAGCGTTCCAGTTGTTGGCAGTACAGGTCCGAATTGAGCGTTTGGTCATAGGGGAGCAGCTCATAGTGGATGATTCCCTGCCAATCCCACCAAACACACAGAAGAACCTTCCTGGCCGTCAATCCAGGCTTGGCCACCGTCTGGGCAGCTTCACCGCTTTTCGACCACGACCGTTTGCGCTTCACGTTGTCGTAAGTGACCCACTTTTCATCGCCAGTCACCATCCGCTTCAAAAACGGGTCGATTTTGTTGCGATTCAGAAGCGATTCGCATGCATCCATACGGGCAAAAATGTTTTTTTGCGTCAAGTCATGTGGCACCCATACATCGAGCTTCTTTTTGAATCCAAGCTTCTTCAAATGGTTTATAACGGTTTGATGACTCATGCCCAGCTCTTGGCCGATGCTACGGCTGCTACTATGCCGGTCTCTTTCGATCAATTCAGCAATTTTATCGCAATTTTCGACGACAGGCCTTCCGGACCGTGGCGCATCTTCGATCACCTCTGCACCAGAACGAAAACGTTGAAACCATCGTTGTGCGGTGGAAATGGAAACTGTATCGGGTCCATAAACTGCACACATTTTATTGGCAGCATGAGATGCATTTTTGCCTTTATCGTAGTAGTACTGTAAAATATGCTGTATTTTCTCTTTATTTTGCTCCATGTTTGCGACGCTATAACTCACGAACGACTAAAAGCAAACAACAATTAATCAAACACGTGTTAGCACGTGAAAAGAGCTTTCCAAAAAGCTCTAGCGTGAACCGATGCGACGAATACAACTAGAACTACGCGCTTGCAAAGACAAGCTTGCGGAAATACCGCAAGACTTTTTTGACAACCTTATATATATATATATATAATTGGCGCGTACACCCTTTTTGGATGACCGAGCTCCTCCTCGTATTTGTAGTGTGCGCCTTGATGTTGTTCCACAAATGGAGGGACCTACAGCTTCAAGCCGACTACGAACGGCAGATTTGAAGAGGAGCTTTTTCATGACAGAAATACACTCGGAGGTTTCCCATTGCCGAGGGGCGACCGCTATTAGAAAAATGTTTTTCTTAACTTTGGTGTTTTCACCGAGATTCGAACCGACGTTCTCTCTGTCAATTCCGAATGATAGTCGCGCACCAACCCATTCGGCTACGGCGGCCATGTGTCCTTCTATGTCTCCTAATTATCAAGTCTAGCGGCAACCGCTAAGAGATACTTTTACTTAACGTCTCGACAGTAAATTGTTGAGGTTTTTCAATAGTCGATTTCGATGAAATTGTCAATCGAGGCTGCAAATTGAATAAAGTTGGCAATTCATGTTAAGAATTAGTTGGCCTCTTCTATTCTCCACTTCTCTGCTCGCTATCTCTCTGCTCGACTAACTTGATGAAACATTTGTATGCGAAAGCAACAACAAAGTTATCGAGCAAGATTCGCCGTAAGCGAGTATGGTTATACCTCATTAAATTGGAATAACTCACTGTCTTACAAACACATGTAATTTAAGGCAGCTCTATTCCAGCGTTGCCAAGATATGTTCATTTATGCCAGTTGCTTCATCTATGCGCCACTTGCTCACGATTGACGAAAAGGGGCCCGTTGATAAATAATGTGTTGTGCTAAATACGGATACGCCCGACGTTTACATCTGGGAAAACAGCATATTAAAATTCCATATGTTAAATTAATCCAATGTCAGTGGTTCTGTATTATGTTTACTTAGAGACCCTGTAATAAGAATGTCAGTCAGCGAAGAGCCGTGTGAAATACTATTTAAAAAACATTTCTGTAATTAATTGTGCATATTTTCAATTCATAATAAAAACTTAATTAAATGAAAATGCTTTTATAACTGCTTAACATATTGCAGTAAATTTTATGCCCACTTAAATATGTAAATTCATATAAACACTCAAAGAGCAAGAAGATAACAAAAAAGTTGTATAAGTACATACAGACTAAAATATCTGTATTTTTTATAACCTCATCCATAGTGGAATATGGGGAAAATAACAATAAACTAAAAGGCAAAAAGTAAGATTCCATCGATTTAAAACTCCAATTTCTTGAAATATAAAATATTATAATAATGAACGTGACAATACTCTTAACTCACCTCGTTATTTGTTTTATTAAAATCATAATACAAACTTTAACAAAAGTAGGCTCCGCCCAACGAAAAGGAGCTATCCTGAGTGGAGCTCCGAGACATAGTTCGGCTGCATACAAAAAAAAACCTTAAAAATTAAGAATTGGCGCGAATACTTCTGTTTGGTGTAAGGCCAAGTTCCTTCTTCTATTTGTGATGTTCGTCTTGACGTTGTTTCACAAGTGGAAGGACCTAGAGTTTTAGCCAACTCCGCCTTTTGAGAATGACCTTAGTAAATATTAAAGTCTCGTACGTGCTTAGTACTTAATCTTTCTTTTTGTTTTAGTTCTAAAAAGCATCGTTCTCGCTGTGGTGGCAACCTCTTTCAAACTGTCAATGGCCGCTGTTGAAAAACAAGAAATATACAGAGAAACATAAAATTGTGAATTTGCAATCACAATTTGTAATAACTGCTCCACAAAATCAGAAACTTGAACATAAACAATTGAGAATTGAATTGATAGTGATACTTATTAATAAAAATAATATTGTTTCGAAAGATCCCATATCGTACAGCGTGAAGTTAAGATCTGCTGTGGTACAAAGTAGCTAAGCCGTGGGGCTGAATTCAACGTTTAAATAAAATTAGAAGTTCTTATAGGAAAACAATATTTCTCGTTTTATAGCAGGAGTATTGATTTACAAGTATTTTAAGTCTTAAGTAATAATGGTAAGTGTGATGGCGTTCTAAACGCATTTCTTTGTGGCAGGTAGTATTCAGTTATTACAAAATTTCTAAATCGGTCTTAAGGTTATGTTCATAGTTTAAATAAATAATATTTGTATACCACAGGAAATACAGCAGTTAGAAATACTTTGTAAGCAGCTCTATGAGGCAACCGACTCAGTGATACGTTCTGATGCTGAAAAAGCATTAGTAGCTTTCGTAAGCAGCCAGGATGCGTTACCCAAATGTCAAATGCTTTTAGAACGTGCAGATTCCAGCTATGCACAGATGTTGGCGGCGACAACGCTTACTAAATTAATACAAGGACTCAATTTAGAACAGCGCATTGATATCAGGTTAAACAAAAAAAATATATATATATTTTCGTACTTTTAAATAACAAAGTATGTTTGCCCCGCAGAAGTTACGTGTTAAATTATTTGGCCAATAGACCAAACTTGCAACATTTCGTGGTGCAAGCGCTCGTTACACTTCTCGCAAAGATAACAAAATATGGCTGGTTCGATATGTACAAGAGTGAATTGATTTTTCAAAATCTTTTTGAGGATGTGAAGAAGTTCTTACAGGTGGGGCTCTTCTATTTTATATTCATTCCTTATAATTACATATACCCCTAATATAAATTTAAAACAAATATCAAATTAATTTTGTAGGGTTCGGTAGAACATTGTACTATTGGCGTTCAAATTTTATCGCAACTCGTTCTGGAAATGAATTCCATAGTTGAAGTCGATGTGAATTTATCTTTTTCAAAGAACCGAAAGATTGCCACTTCATTCCGAGACCAACAACTGTATGATATTTTTTTATTATCCTGTTCGTTGTTGGTTACTGCGCGTGACAACAGCAAAAATTTAAACTTTATGGATGAATCCCAACAAGCGTTCGTATTAAAATCAGTGAAATGTTTTCTTTAAATAATGATAATGGTTAATGTGTTTTCTTTAATAGACTAATTTCACACGTATTGCGTCTAACGAAAAATTGCCTGAGCTTTGATTTTATTGGTAGTTCAACGGATGAATCATCCGATGACATGAACAGTGTGCAGATACCCACATCATGGAGACCAGCGTTTTTAGATTCTAATACTTTGAAACTATTTTTCGATCTGTACCAGATACTCCCCAATGGTTTGGCCAGTTATTCTCTCTCTTGTCTCGTACAAGTAAGTTCTAAATAACAATATAAATATTGACAAGACACACATTAGTTTTTATATTAACCTTATGATATTTCATAGATGACTTCTGTGCGTCGTTCGCTTTTCAATAATTCAGAGCGAACAAAATTTCTTACTCATTTGGTGGAAGGCGTCAAAAATATACTCGTGAATTTACATGTAAATTTATTTTCTTTGCTTATTTCGATATTTAAATTTAATAAAATCTGAATTACTTATAGGGACTTAGTGACCCGGACAACTATCATGAATTTTGCCGCCTTTTGGCGCGCCTAAAATCTAATTACCAGTTGGGTGAACTTATAGCAGTACCATGTTATCCAGAAGCAATCCAGTTGATAGCAAAGTTTACTGTGCAATCGCTTCAGGTTAGTTTTGTATAATCTGCATTTTATTTGCTCAGCATTAACAGATCAATTTAACATGTATTAGATATGGCAGTTTGCTCCAAATAGTGTCCATTATTTGCTTACTTTGTGGCAACGAATGGTAGCATCTGTGCCGTACGTTAAATCCCCCGAACCACATTTATTGGGGACGTATACACCTGAGGTGACCAAAGCTTATATTGAGTCGCGTCTCGATGCTGTTCCAGTTATTGTGCGCGACAATATGGAAGATCCTTTGGACGATTTATGTATGGTTCAACAACAATTGGAGCAATTGTCTGTGATCGAGCGTTGTGAATATGACAAAACGTGTACATTGCTTGTTCAGCATTTTGATCAAAAGGCCCGAGAGTATGAAAACTTGCTGCAGACGCCTAATGCTAATCCAATGGATATTACCGTCCATGAATTGCAGCTCACTTGGCTAGTTTATGTCATTGGATCAGCAATCGTTGGGCGCCTGACCGTTAACTCGAACGATGATCATGACACGATGGATGCAGAATTAGTGATCAGGGTATGTGCGGCTACAACTTGCTTAGAATGAGCCTCATAATAAGACGTTTTCAAAATGATTTTAGGTGCTACAATTAATGAGTTTAACGGATGCCCGATTACCACAAGCAGGTTGTGAGAAACTTGAATTGGCTATATTAAGTTTTTTGGAACAAGTCCGCAAAATGCACATCAGTGAACAAACGCAAAAGGCAAATGTTTATAAACGTCTTAGCGAAGTGTTTGGTTTAAATGACGACCAAATGCTCTTAAGTTTTATTAATCGCAAAATGTGAGTAAACTTTTTATACTTTTAATATTTCATATACATATTTTTGAATCGCAAGTTAATATTTGCATAAATAATTTTGTTATACGTTTATTTTTGTAAGGTAGTGTTTTCAATTTGGAATTATTAAAACAAATAAAACAAAAACATACCTCAGTTTGAATAATTAAAATAATTCAGAGTAAAAAAAAAACACCTTTTACAGCGTACAAGAGGCGCATCCTTAAAGTATTTTTACCTCCTACAAACAGTTTGGTTAGTACTTCAATTAATTATGATAAATTATTACCTTAATTACAGCATAACTAATCTTAAATTCTGGGGTCATTCTGAACAAATCATAACTAAAACACTAATGTTGCTTTCGGATCTATCTGTGCATTTTAATTCTGTGAGAAAGCTAGCGAAATTGGAGGAGGTGCAATTCATGTTAACCCATCATACGGTGAGTGGTCGATGCGTTTATTTCATCTTTGCTTTAAGCTGACTGTTAATTAACGTATTTGCTAGAGTGAGCACTTTCCGTTTTTGGGTACCAATTCATCGTTATCGGAGATGCGTTGCCGCACAATGTTCTATACTTCGCTTGGGCGCTTGCTTATGTTCGACTTGGGCGAAGATGAGGAGCGTTTCTACAACTTTTTAACACCTCTCACAAGTAATATGCCAACGACATTCATCAATATCTCGACATTCATCATTTATTAATTGGCGAAATTTATATACTTGCAGACCAATTTGAATCACTTGGCACTGTTTTGATGGATGCTAACAGTTTTCCAAACGAGGAGGCCAAGAAGGCAATTATTGGCTTGGCACGAGATTTACGTGGCCTAGCTCAACCATTAAATGCTCGTATACCCTATACAATGCTGTTTGAATGGCTGTAAGTGACTTAGATGGCGTTTATTTTTAAGAACTTCAAGAACTCTTTTGTACATGACTGTTTCATATTCTATTTCTAAGTTACTACGCCGATTACTTGCCCATACTCATACGTGCCGTGGAGTTGTGGGCTCATGATCCTGCGGTCACAACCCCTGTACTGAAATTGTTCGCCGAGCTTGTGCATTGCCGCACTCAACGTTTGCAAGGCAACGTATCAAGCCCAATGGGAATTCTATTATTTCGAGAGGCGTCCAAACTGATATGCATTTATGGAAATCGTATATTACATCTGGATGTGCCGCGGGATCAGCAGTATCCAATGCGTTTAAAAGGCATTTCGATTTGCTTCTTAATTCTTAAAAATGCCTTGGGAGGAAATTACGTAAACTTTGGCGTATTTAAGCTATACGGCGATGATACACTTGATAACGTTTTGAATATTGCTGCAAAGCTTATAATGTCAATACAGCAAAATGACTTGTTGGTGGGTATCAAGGCGTAGCCGTACAAGGTGATAGCAGAAGTACAAAAACACCATGTTGTATTTGGTTTTTGTAATTTGACGTTAACATTCAATGACATTCAATATTTCAATCAGAATGTAAACAACCAAACAAAAGACAACAAAAAAGACAGATCTCTTCGACATTGAGACTACTGCTGCCACCTTGTATGGACCCGCTCTGGTGGGTATATTGCATTCAAAAACCGAAATATAATTGAATAATTGCAACGTGATTATTCTGAACAGGAATATCCGAAATTGTCTTCGTCGTATTATGGATTGCTCAACTGCTTATCACAGGATCACATAACATTTCTAGCAAGTTTAGAACCGCGAGCGTTTGTCTATATTTTGGAGAGCCTTTCAAAAGGCCTTTCTGCTTTAGGTAAAAATAAAAACAATTTGCTTTAGTATCACTTACTTTAAAAATGCAAACTTGATTACCACTACAGATTCGACGATTTATATCAGCTGCTGTTCCATATTGGATAGTATCGTATCGTATATATTTAAACAATTACAATTAAAGGGTATGTTTGTGACTGTAGATTGAAGCAGAAAATATTTATGTATTTAAATATTTCAGTTTCGACATTCCCAAACAAAAAATTGCGTAATATCTCTCCTGAAAACGCACAGTTCCTTGAGGTATTTTTAATTAATGAATTTTGAAGAAATAAATTTTGTAGTTGTCTTAATTTAAATGCTCTTTTCAGGTAGTGGAGATGAACTCAGAGTTGTTACAAAATATGATGTCCACTTTGTTGAACAACGTCATGGCAGAAGACTGCAGAAATCAGTGGTCAATGTCACGACCCCTATTAGTTCTCATACTTCTATATGAAGACTACTTTAGGTACGTCCCCTATGATATGTGCATCCTCACCACTAAGACTTCTATTATTATTATAGATCTTTAAAAGATAATATAATCCGGGCACAACCATTAGATAAACAACAAACAATGGCGCAATGGTTTGAAGATCTTATGGTCGGTATAGAGCGAAACGTGTCGAGCAAAAATAAAGAGAAGTATTTAAAATTTTGCGGGCTAACTTTATTAAAATTTGAGTTATAATTCTCTATACTTTGTATGTATTTTAGATTTACGCAAAATCTTTCATCGTTCCGTCGTGATGTTGTTAATTTACCAAAATCATCAAGTTATAATACAGGTAAGTTCTAAGAAAATACTCTATTATTTAATAAAACATTGCTTAAACTTGTGAACACAGCTGGGCAATACGGATTACGTTTACGAAATGATTATGACTGCAGTAGTCTTCAGAAGAAAATCCAGTTAAAATTAATATAATCGTCTGTCGCATGAACTTAGATTAAGATTTCAGCAATGTATTTTTGAAAGAGTTGGATTCAACATTGCTGTCATCGTAATGTAAGTTCTTTTAATGAAGGATTACTTAAAATGTAGTAAGAACTACTACTAAATAAGAATTACTGTAATCGTTGCAAAGTGTTAGTCTTACTAAATATTAGTAGAAGTCACTGCCATTACATATATTTACTTTGTGAAGTGAATTTCAGTCAGAAAAAATAATTTTTAAGCTTTACGTTGCTATCAATACCTGAAATAAATTAGAAATTAGTATGGCAGAGAATAACATAGTAGAAAATAGTATTGATAGAAAGTGATAGAAAATATACCAGTAACAAAGACAAAAATACGTTCCCACGACAGTCGGTTTTACGTTACCGGAACGACGAAGATTTCTATCTGGTCAAGGACTGTTACTCCAGCAGCATTCCCGTACATGCATGGGAAATGTTTATGTTGCTACAACAACAATAAAAATTCGAACGTACCCACGACTGTCGGTTCTACGTAGCCGAAACGACCCGAATTTTTATTCGGCCATGAACTGTCACTCTAGCAGAATTTCCCATATATATGTATAGCGAACAACAACAACAAATTCCCTCGAATACCCGGTGGTAAAAATTACTACTAAAAAATAAATTTACTAATGCAAAATATTAATATTTCAAAAATTCGATATCGATTGTATCATCTTATGCAGAACAGTAAGACTCTTCGCTTAAACCTATATTTAGAAAATTCGTAAAATTTAAACAATTACATAAGAAAATGTTGAAGTTTTCCCAGAAATGCAATATTTACTCTATTCAACTTCTTCCCTATTTAACTTTTGCACAATTCTCGAATTACTTCGTTTACGATTACTCAAAAAATTGTAATTAAGAAAAGCTTAAGTCTGGAATTATTTATTGTAATCGTTCATCGAATGCTTTCTTTATTCCGTGATTCCGTTTACTGTAATTGTATTTTACTTTTTTCCTGAATTGAGATTACTGTAATTTTAATTAAAGGTCAATTCGATAATTTAAAAGTTTTGAAGTTGCGATTAAAATAATCATAATCCTATATGCAATTAATTGCACATTTAATTCTTATTGCCCAGCTCTGCTTGTGACAACGGGAAAATTTGGTAATAGAGATTTTTAGTGCAATTTTTTTCGACATTTAAGTTTTCAGCAAACTTCACGGCAAAATTTAAAAACGATTTAATATTCAAGTCAATGCGAATCTATTAATATCAGGTGATATCAGTAGACCAGCTGATTTGTTTTTTTTTTCTTTCGCCGTGTACATTCGGATGCCAGCACAAAAGGAAATGACGAGAAGTCGTTCCATTCGCACTATCGTCGTATGCTTCTAGCTTCCAATCCACAGAGAACGTTAATGATATATATATGCAAATACGTTTCTTTGTTTCCTTTATTTATTTTAAAGTTTTATACTATCTAGAAAATGCATACATACAAATGTATGTATATTATTATTCCCTGTAATAAAATGTAAATTGAAAAAGATTTGGTTTGCCAAAGGAACAAAAAATGCATATTCAAATGTAAATATGTACATATGTCGATATACCAAAACACTTGTATGCTATGAATTAATTTCGACTCAAAAAATTAGTAAAAATTTTCATCAAATTTGTTTAGTTTTAAATTTACTAAAACGCACATACCAAAATGTGAGAGGTCGTTTTATAATGTATTTTTTTAAATTAAATCAAAATATTAAAGTTACTTTGATTTGATTTGGCGCATATAATAAATTCAATCATTTTTTCTTCATCACCTTTGTTTGAAAATACAAATTGAATAAATTTTCGTTTACCAAGGGAACATAAAAATGCACAAGCAAATGCCTTGCAAAATGCCGTCGGCATTCGTCAATTTGATTTCATACAGAAACCAAAAACTGAGCAGAGCCAATGTACTTGTACATAATTCACTGTAATCAGCCCTGTTAAGAACTTCCCCGCTGTCGAGTTAAGCGAGGTGAAATAGTGTTCGCGGTTTCACTTCATTTTTGACAATTCACACTATTCGTAGCTCGTGAGAATTCTCTATATTTAACGTTCTCTGCAATCCATGTCGGTTGTTCAACGCATTTTGTCCTTTTCTTTTTCTTTGCTATTTTCCAATATACAAAACCTTGTTGCTGTTGAGTCCAATTGACAATCCTGCTTCCTAGAGAGATGTATGTTATGATGAAAATGAAAATTTAATATATTTTAAAGTTGTATAGTAAACTTTGGGTGTACAAAAAACTTTTACCTGTGCCATAACATATGTATCGTTTTTACACTCCTTCTCGTGGCTTGTATTATTATTTTTTATTTATTTTAAATAAAGAGTCTAAGGCTAATGGCGGCTGTTCGGAAGTGCACAAGTTCGAAACTCCATGCACGAAACATCAATTGATAAAAAAGTGTTTGTCTAATAGTGACCGTCCCTCGACAAACAATGCAAATCTCAAGTGTATTTCTCATAAAAAACCACCTGCCTAAAGAAACATGCAGGCCCTTCCATTTCTTGCAAAACATCAAAACGCCCACCACAAATTGGTGGAGAATATAACTATAAAATATTCATATAATTCATTAGCTTAAAGTCGAAAAAACATTGTGATATATATGTATATGTATTATACTCGTATATACTTTACTTGATTCCTGTGCATTTCATATGTAAAGCGCTAAGTTTTCCCATACCTTTGCTAATATTAGCTGTGTTCTTTACGCGCTTATGCGTCTGCGCTTAAAATTTGTATGAAGCAATCACAGTTTTATGTGAAATAGTTGTGGATGAAATCGGTGCTTCCAAGTTTTGCTATGCAGTTTCTAACGGCTTTTTGCAATCTGCTTTATCGACCGTAAATATTGAACGAAATAACCTTTCTAACCGCTTGCGTTTTTCAATGCGTAATTGATTTCAATAAATATTGATTTGATATTTCTTGAACAGTGGTGCCATTGTCGATGTGCGTTTTGTTTTTTGCTGTAGGCACAAATTCATATGCGGGTAAAAAACACAGCTACTAATTTTTGATTTATCGTGTGATATGCAGGGCGAGTTAATCTATATTTATTTATTATTTATTTCAGTTAATGTTGTCAGTTCAGTTAGCGATATCAATGATTTTTTGCTCAACGAGCTCGAGAAAGAGTACATGAGGGACGATGACTAAAAGTTTTCCAGCGCTCGTGGGAGGGTAAATGTTAAATCATATGTATATTAATGATTAAGAACTTGTAACATTATTTCATCTGCTTATTAGTATTTTTTATTTCGGTTTTGTTTAGTTTGAGTCTTTTCGTTCACATACTGCATTATAGAACTATTGTCACACGATATATTATTTTATAATTAGAAAAGATCTGGGAAAAGTGCTTATCGTATGTATATTTACTTATAGATACATGGGTATCTACATATAATATGTATATGAGAAAATTGTATCCTTGGTTGGAATAATAATGCACGTGAAGTAATAAAGTGGGAAATTGATTGATATAAACTGATATAAAAATAATTGATTGAAATAAATGATAAAGGTTTTGGAGCCTTCTCTTTCATATAACATATTAGTAAAAATATGTTTTTAATAAAAGTTTCAAAAACAATAACAATACAAGTGGATTGTTTGAAACAAACTTAAATGCTAAAAATGAAGCATGAAACCATCTTAAGCAAAAAGCGATTTGGACCATTCACACAAAAAGCAAAGTGCCTCTAGACTGAAGATTGAATATGTATTGCGTATATTTACATACATATGGGTGTGTGTGAAACTAACCTAATTTATTTCGATCTTATTTATATATTTTCAGATAATGCGTACCAAGTCTATTCAGAGACAAATTATTCAGTATCTGTTTAAGAACAGCTTGGAGAAGGCCAACATTTTACAATTTTAAATGTCTTGCACCTGCTGGTTAAGTTTGAACGGCTGAAAATCGATAACTCATAGTGATTACAAATGAAAAAAAATATATATAATAAGGAAAGATAACAAGAAATATAGATATATTTAAATTTATATATTACTTTGCTGCATTTGAGTGTGCTGTACAGATTTTATTAATGAAAGGACATCGAAAGCGATAAGTGGCTGGTTGCGCTGGCTCGATTTTATTTTGCTAACATAAAAGTTTGTCATATGTTACGCGTAAGATGATTATTTTATACGTGGACAAAGCAAAATTTTAATAAAAACAATTGATGTAAATAATGATTTATGTTTGTGCATTATAATTACAAGCACGGCCGCCTCTGTCAAGCAGGTTGCGCATGATTACCATTGAGTTGGTCTAAGCATCGATGATCACTGTGGAAAACCTTCAAGAGACGGCCTTATTCGAGTTGCAATCACATCCGCTGAGTTGCACGATTTTTTACGTAAAATTCAACCAACTTTGGCAAAAGTATAGGCTTCTAACCGTCAAAAATTCGCCTATTGTTGCATGAAAGTCTTCTAAATTGGTTTGCACGATTGCTTCATTGGTTTCTTTAGGCCTCTTCTTTTCGCCAAGCGTTAGCGAGTGGCGAATAGATGATGCGACTGGTATAAATAAACATATCTAGCGCTACAATAGAACTGCCTAAAAATTACATTTCTTTGTAAAATAGAGAGTTATACCAGTTTAATTAGGTACAACCGTACTCGCTTACCGGCGAATCTTGCTCGATAACTATAGGCGAATAAAAACTACTCCCCGCTCGCTATCTCACTACTTGACTAACTTGACGAAAAAATTTCCATGCGAAAGCAACAACAAAGTTTAAGTTATTTAAGACAGCTCTATTATAGCGCTGCCGAGATGTGATCATTTATACCAGTTGCTTCATTTATTCGGCACTTGCTAACGCTTGGAAAAAAGAAGAGACCTTTTGTTGTTGCTTTCACGTGCAAATTTTTCGTCAAGTCAGTCGAGCAGAGAAGTGGCGAATAGAAGAGGACTTACATCTTATCGTTGAGCGTTGAAAATACTTTTTTTCTTGAAGTTATAAATCAGTTTAGTATTGTGGAAAAACATAGAATTTGTTGTAAAAACTGCATATACCACTAAATTTTATTATATTTAGAAGCAATGAATAGCACATAACTGAAAAAGTGGGTTTCGGGACAATACGTACATTTTCAAGTAGCGTACAGTAATTATTTGATATATACACCTTTCCTCTTTATGAAGCGATACGCGTATGAATTATTGCGGATGAAATGGGTGCTTCCAAGTTTTGTTATGTAGTTTTTATCGGCTCTTTGCAATCTGCTTTATCGGCCGTAAATATTAAACGAAATGCCAAACAGAATTCTGAATTCTATATCAATATACATTTCTCTATTAATTAAAAACTGCGCCATACATTGCAAATGCATGAATTTTATTTTTTGCCAATTTTGGCGATTTTTCTTCTCTAAACTTATCTTTGCACTAATAAACTTAATTCGCCAATTTCCATGGCTAAATCACTAAGTAAGTAGTATCATAGACGCCTAATCATAGGTTCGCGCTAAACCCAGTGTCGTCAATCCCGTTGCAGAATTTAAAGCAAGTAATATACAATAACGGCCGCTTTAGTACAGCACCACTATCGATAGTTGAAAATACTATCGAATGGTTGCATTCCTATTTATCTAAAAAGATCAATTCAAGGAATTTGGCGCTTGTGTAAGAAATATAAACAAAATTTATCAATTCGTATGTGTATAATATAATTTTAATTTGTTTTAAATTAATGACTTTATTGCCATATCAGGGTACTGGTGATATTGGCAGTTTGCTGTAAAATGGGAAATTCGGAAGACTCGCAAGGGAAGATTTATTTAGCCTGTGGCCACGGCTAAGTTTATACATTTGGACAGCTTATAATGCGGTGAACAGTCCTGAAGCAGAAATTTTGTCCAGCGGCGTGTTTTCACGACTCCGAAGTATGAATATATTTTACGCATTCGAAAGAAAAAAATTGCTAGATGTCGCTCATTCGATAAAAAATATAGACAAGTGGAAACACGTTCAAGTTTTTTGACCATTTAAAACATGTCCATCTCAACATCAGCTAAAAACCAAGTTGTTAAAAATAATAAAGAATTTCCCAGATATGAAAAATACGATAATAATACGGAACGTAAGGAAAATGCTGACGATTGCTGCGGGCAATCAAACTTTCCGCATTGCAAAAGCAGAGAATGTAAATAAATGAATGAGAAGGCGCAAATGTTAGGTAACTTTTTTTCGGTCTTCAATGGATAATGAAAATTATTTGACGGTAATTTGCCACTTTATTACAGACAATTGTAAACTGCAAGTAACGGTTCAGTCTTAATTGAATTAGAATGCGCACATTAGTGATTCTCAAAACTCACTGTTATAGAGTTTATGAGCTGTGGAACACACTTAGCTTGGCATTGCCTTTTAAACAGTAATTTGAACTGGTTTCTAACATTAAAGGAGAAAAAAATGTACGAATATACACATAACACAATATAAACTTATAGGTATGACATTTATTCCTTCATTACATTCTAAATCCATAAAAGCAAAAGAAAATAACAAGATACCTCACTTCATTTTTTACATAACGGTAAATAATTTCAATTCAACCAGAAAGTCTGCTTTCATTTTGTTTCTTTTAATAGTACCGTTATTTTATTAGGACTTTTTTCGTTCTTTTTTATTACAATTGATCGGTTAGCGAACTCAGTTGCACATTTTATTTAAAGTGTTAATAATTGGTAACATGGAAACTAAAGAAAAAAAATTAATGTGTCGAAAAGAAAAATATTTAGTCTTGAATCATTAAATTTACTGGGCAATACTGCTGTTTCCGTGGCGCCGCAATTGAATGGCGGATTCTTATAGAACTCGACAAAAGAAAACGAAATGAAGAAGTAAAATTTTTTGATATCTCGCTTAGTTTTCAAGTAATTTAATGTTAAAGTTCTCTAATTTAGCGAAAAGTTGGTGTTGCCATACACTTGAAATAAAAACGAAGTTCGTATGCAGAGATGTTCAGTAGAAGGTTCATTGTAAAACTGCAGTATTTTTTGCTCTAATTTTAAGTTGAGAAATAATTTTGAAAATAAAAACATACAACTTATTCAAACTTAAAAACAATGATTTTAAGCGTATCTCAAAAAATAATAAAGTAATTAAAATTAAATTAATTGACACAGTATTTTTGCGTAGAACTTTTTTTCGCGTGGGCGGCCTTCGGCCGCGCTTCAAAAAAATAACCCTCATCAGTCCAACTCCGGCTACACAATCCACAGTATTTTTGCGTAGAACTTCTTTCCGTGTTGTAGTAAGGAGGCCCAACATTAACACTAAACTTAAATACTTAATTTTTGTTCATATTTTTGTTTCATTTGCAGGCATCCGGCAACATCATACTGTTGTCATTCCAATCTTCTTATTCGCGTTTAAAATTGGAAAGTGACTGTATGGACAAATGCATTTGCATTTTATTTTAATAAAAATAATTCGAATATAAGGATAAAAATAAGTATATTTCGTGAATTTTAGTGAAGTGTTAAAAAATATATAGTGTAATGTGGCAAATTATAGTGAAGCTCCAAAGGGCATTTTGAGACCTTTTTTATTCAATATCTCGATAACTAAGCGAGATATCAAAAAATTTCACTCCTTCATTTCGTTTTCTTTTGTCGAGTTCTATAAGAATCCGTCATCAGATTGCGGCGCCACGGAAACAGCAGAATCCCCATTTACTGACTTACTGACGTCTTTTAGTGGCTTTGAGGAGGGCCATTTTTCGTATTCTATACATGGTGTGTCGCCCTATGCCTAAATTGTCTTTCGTTGAAATATGAGAAAGTGTACGTTTTGTGTTTCGTTCAGTAGGTGATAGGTGTTGGCCGAATTGTCAAACGTCAAAGTTACAGCGAACGCAAAAAGAAGCAGCAGCAGCAGCAGCAGCGGCAGTAACTTTTGATTATTGCCGCTCTCTCTTCCAGGAAGTAGCAGAATTAAAGCTGTGTAGAAGTGTGTCTCGAGTTGATTGAATGTAAAATTTTATTGCAGAAGGCATTTGAAAAAGCGGATAGTGTGATGATTTAGTTAAAAGAAGAAAAAACACACTTCTAAGTTCAATTAAATTTTGAACATTTGGATACGGTGAATAGTGATTTGTATAAAGTGAAAAGCTGAGGAAAATGTAAGGGAAAAATTCCATGAAAAAATTAGTAATATGCCTTGTGTTAATAAGAGAAGAAGCACCCCATAGTGTGGAGTAAATGCTCCACATTAAAGGGAGAAGCGCAACTTGCAGATCCGAGAAAATATCTAAAATTGATTTTTCTTTTCTCAATCTTTTCCTCTCTTTCGTGCATTTGGTTTTGTGGATCTGGACGTCTGAATATGGCTGGTATGAATGCGACAACTGTTTGCTGATTTGTTCGTTGATTTTTCGTTAAACTCGCTCGCTGTTGTTGCAATGGCACAACTACTATCGCACTCTGGTGCTCGTTGTACGTCCGTCTTATTCGACAACTACGTATTTCGCTGCTTTTGCTGTCGCAGTCGCTGCCTTCGTTCTCCATCAAGTCTCCCTATTGGTGGTGCAAATTACAAGCGATTTTGGTGTACCAAAAAAGTAGAGCTAAGTAGAAGAAGAAAACGGAACAGTAAAGGAAATTTTTTAATTCATCTGTAGAAAAAGTACGGTTAAAATTGTAAAAGTGATCGAAAAATATATAAGAAGGACGAATTGGTAAAAGTCGCTGAAGAGTAGGCAAAAAGTAGGACTAAGCTCCGCATTAATTGCCGGAGTAGTGAAAAGAAAAAATTTATTCACCGCCACTCCATAACCCGAATACGAAACAATTGAAAATTATAGGAGGTGGAAATATACATATAGATACAGCAGCAAAAATAAACGAGCATAGAAGAAAGGAAAGTATTTGCACAGCAGCGACATAAAAAATCCTTAATACCTAAAACTGAATTTTAAAATAAAGCACAAATAGTGGAAAGCACAAATCTTCGATTAAAATAGCATTGGTTGCGACCACTTCAAGTTGCAGCCTATAAGCAGAGGAGACAAAACCGCACCCTTAATTCACCCTTCTAACATCGTCAGTTGAGAAAATATATAGGTACATTTTATGACAAACGAAGAGATAAAGAATAGAATTATCCATGGTAAAAGAAGGTAATTCCATTGGTACTATTTTTTTATTTTTATTTATTTTTTTTTTTATTAAAAAATTGAATTTCTGACAGTTTCCCAGATGTAAACATTTGTCAGCGTTTTCCCATTGGAATTTTTTGGGGGAGGGATATTTTATATCGTATATGAGGGAAATATAAAACCTGGTGTATATTGATGAATGAAGTATTCAATTAACACAATAACTGACTAATTAAGAATATCCTGATTTTTAAATATTTTCATGACTAAATAACTAAAGATAGTTCAATGTGGTTATATGATTTTAAAAATCGTTGTACTTCCTATGTTGCTGCTTTGTAAACTTGAAGACATTTCTCCAATATAGTTTAACACCCATCAGTCCCTGGCAAAAAATACCAATTTTGACTAAACACCAAAAAAAAAAAAAATTTGAGCATGAAAAACCGAAAAGTAGAAGTCGTATATTTATAGAAAACATATTAAAATAAATTGGAAGAATAGACATAAAAGAAACAAACAACATCCATTGTGCTTCACATTCTTCACACAAAATTAAGCGATGATATTAAATTTACAAAGGACTGATGCATATTAAAATAGCATAGCGGGAAGCAGGAGTAGACATCTCGGCCTGGTACGGTCAAAAGAAAGGCCCATACACTCAGCCCAATTCAAACCATCTGAGTTGAACTTTGGGCACTGACTTTGGATGAGGTATTAAGAAGAGTAAAGGACACAAGAGAACTTTAGATCGAAGTGCAAACTAACAATTATTCTATTCTAAATAAGCATAAGGAGAATATTTGGATCAATTTGAGTTTCTGCGAATGTAGGAACATTGTACCTACATATATCTCTTGAAAAACACAGGACAAACTCTATTATTTTAGAAATGTAACAAAATATTTGCTTATTCCAATTTGCTTTTCCATATTTTGCTTTTGAGAATAAGAGGCTTTCATGGTGGCCTTGAATAAACTAATAAGTACAAATTTTACGATTGACATTTTGTAATTTTTTTTTAGTATCGTATGTACAAAGTATTGACCAATGATCTGATAATTTAAAAATAGAAGTTGGGCTCTTTCTTCTTATTAATTTTAAATTCAAAATTTAAACTTTCATTCACAATATCAAACAAGAAGGTATAGTAGCTTGAAATGTTAAAATCTGTTTAAATGATAGGTGTTTATATCGCAATGGAACAACTTTTCTTTTATCATGGTATTGTCGTATGCCAATATTTGAATATATAAGTGAATTAAGTTTAAATTATATATTCATTATACATACATCTAGGAGCTCCGAAACATAACCAATTCGAAAGGTAACCAATTCTTCTGCAGTAACGTCAACAGCAAGACCATCGAAATGAATGAATTAGATAGCTTAAGACAAGAAGCCGAATCTCTTAAAAATGCCATACGAGATGCACGAAAGGCTGCATGTGACACAAGTTTGGTGCAAGCTGCAGCATCTTTGGAACCAATAGGTCGCATTCAGATGCGCACTCGCCGTACTCTTCGAGGTCATTTGGCAAAAATCTATGCAATGCATTGGGGCAGCGACTCGCGTAATTTGGTGTCGGCCTCACAAGACGGAAAATTGATCGTATGGGATTCACACACCACCAATAAGGTGCACGCTATACCATTGCGGTCCTCATGGGTGATGACGTGCGCTTATGCGCCTTCGGGTAGTTACGTCGCCTGTGGAGGCCTTGACAACATGTGTTCAATCTACAACTTGAAGACGCGCGAAGGCAATGTGCGCGTCTCGCGTGAGCTGCCTGGCCACGGTGGCTACCTGTCATGCTGTCGCTTTCTGGATGATAATCAGATTGTTACCAGCTCCGGCGATATGACCTGTGGTCTCTGGGATATCGAGACAGGTCAACAGGTAACCTCTTTCTTGGGCCATACAGGTGACGTAATGGCGTTATCTTTAGCGCCAGGGTGCAAAACATTTGTATCAGGTGCTTGTGATGCCTCGGCCAAGTTGTGGGATATTCGTGAAGGTGTATGTAAACAAACTTTTCCGGGCCACGAGTCTGATATCAATGCGGTGACTTTCTTCCCTAATGGACAAGCATTTGCAACAGGTTCTGACGATGCCACGTGCCGCCTTTTCGATATTCGCGCCGACCAGGAACTGGCCATGTATTCGCACGACAACATTATCTGCGGTATCACATCAGTAGCGTTCTCAAAGAGTGGACGTCTGCTTCTGGCCGGCTACGATGATTTTAATTGCAATGTTTGGGATACAATGAAAGCAGAACGGTCCGGTATTTTGGCAGGCCATGATAATCGGGTCTCATGTCTAGGGGTGACCGAAAATGGCATGGCCGTTGCAACAGGTTCATGGGACTCGTTTTTGCGTGTGTGGAATTAAAGTGTTGGCGACTGTGCGTTACCAAGCCAATAGTGGATGTGATGCGGATACAAGTGTGGAAGGAGTGGGATACGGAGGAGTGAAAAGAAAATAGTATTCTTGTTGACTTACGGAATTAATGGCAGGCGCTTTCCCAACTCACCGAGAGATCATACAACCAAATCCATCAAAAATGGCCACTTCCACGCTCCTAGTCCTCATTATACTCCATTTTGCGGCAGTAAATTTAGATTTTTACATATAATACACAAAAAAATCCAACTAGTAAACACGCATACACAAACAATTTAACACTCGAACAATCGAACACCCGGGAAAAGGGACATCGGGACACTGGACATAAGACGGAAGCATATGCTGACACACATAACCGATTTATATACAAGCTTACATTAAACAAATTATTTATATAAAATATATACATACATAAAACATATAAGTTAAAAGTAAAGTCAAAGTGAAAAAACCAGACGGATAAAAAATTAAAAAAAAAATAATAAAGTGAAAAAACAAAGCCACTAAGCAAAAGTATGCAAGCAAAATAAAAGAATATTAAGATTATGATTATGATGAAACAGTAAAAAATGCTGAGGCACAGAGAAAAAACATAGCACAAAAGGCATTAAAAAGCTAAGGCTTTAACAAAGTTTAAGTCGCAGCGAAATCTGTTGAAAACGCATTTACAAAACCACAGCAAGAAATTTAAATCGAAATGATTCAAGCGAAAGGCGTTATAGAAGTAAAAACTAAAACATAAGGAGCAAAGAATACTTGAAATGAAACCCAATAAGATTTATAAATTTTTCTTATTAATTTTAAGCCCTAATTTATATACAACTCAAAATTAAAAAAGAAAGAAAATTTAAAAAAGTAAACGAATAAATTTTATATATGGCCATATAAGCTATACAGCAGCAACAGCAAAAATCATACTTACATACATAATACAGCAAAAAAAAAAAACGAGATAAAAAAGAATAGGATGAAAACTAAATTTAACATAATGATCGTAAAATAATTTGTATATTAAAGTATTTAAAAGGTAAACAACATTAGCAGCGGTATCAGCAGTAGAAACATAACATTGATCACACCGCTAGCGATAATAACATAATAAACTACGTCACGTCACTACGTGCATAGGAGAAATCTATGTTTCAAGTATTAGAACAATTGGAATACAAGATCACTAAAGAGAAATTGAAAATCATAACCAATACAAAAATTATAGCAGCAAGAAAAGTAAGATTAAATTTAATGATTTGGTAAACAGACGACAGGTACATGTAATCACACATTGCACATGTAAATGCATAAATACCGCTTACATTTTCGTTACAACAGTGCGGGGGAATGTTTATTAAAATAATATGTTGACCAATGGAGTGCATAATTTAATAAAGTTAAAAAGAAAGGAAACAACTTTAATAGGTTTGAGTTGTGGGAAACCTAGAAAGGAGTATAATGGAAATGTATTGTCACTTAAATATGACTATTTTTTTTTTTAGGTATTTTAGGCTTGCTGTGATTTGTAAATGTAAAAGTTTGCAGAAACGGCATAATATGCTAAAACGAAGATATACATTAAACATGCGAAATCGAATTGACAAATAACACCTCATGGTTGCATGTAAATACCGTAACGTTACCATAATATTAGTAGAAAGTTAGGAATTCACATTAAATATCTACAAGATAAGAAATATTTTCAATGTCTTTTCAAAATGTTTAGTCCGAGTACATGTGCTGATATACTTTGATGTTGATATCACGCATCGTTACACTGAACTATCAACAAAGTTGCGAAACTTGGTGCGAACTCTACTGCATTTTATAACTATTATCACTTCCTTGCCACAAGGGTACTTATTTCGCACAACACAGAGGGTGTACTAATAGACGTGCCCGCATTCAAATATGATTACTTGTCATACGATTTATATTAAAAATGTATTTGTGATTTTCGTTTGTACGCTATGCGACTTGATTTGGATTATATAATATAAAAAATGCTTGGCCTCAGCTCAATCTTACATATTCAGCTTTGAATCAAAATCAAATAAAATACACAAATTGTATAGACTTTGTGGCATAAAGCAAAATTTTTAATTATTTTCCGACTGCCCTTAAAGTAACACCTACTCAAATTTTGCAGACGCACACGTAACACGAGTAACTATGAAAAATGTACAACCAAAACGCACACATTCAATTTTATGCTACCTAATGCTAATTAGTTAAGAAAAACATACCTATGAGTTTCAACTGGTTGCAATTGCATATTATTTATATTTTATAGTATACGTACGCGGGTATAGTATATACTTATATACATACATATACACCTAACATACATGTAATAAATTTAATTTTATTTGTTTAATGTATGTAAAGATAAAATTATGTTTACAAATACTGAGTCACGAAGCATCTCTGTATATCAAATCATACGTGGGTTCAGAATTGTTGGCGATAACAAAATCAAACCTGCAGAAGCAGAAGCGGAAGCCTAAGATTATAAAATTATATTTTATTTAACCTGATTTTTGCATTCTTGTATAATAATTGGGATGAAATTCTCAATTATGGTTTCATGTATGTTAATTGTTTTTCTTGTTTTATAATTTAAATTTATTATTATACTGTATTAAATTGAGCTTTAAACACTTGTAAACGTATTTATTTTTTGTTTTGTGTGCTTTAGAAGATTTGAATGAGCACGTTAACAGTAGGGTAAAACTCGATCCCTAATTTATATATGAAGAACGACTAACTGCATTTAATGTAACCTTTTGCATTGCGTTGCGCGTATTTACAGGATCTCTGAAGTACCGCACAGACAATTCATGTTTAATTTTTTAAACTTTAATTGACCTATCCCCGTACTGGATTCCAACTGTACCCTTTTAATGCCGCAAACCTGCCGTGGACTTAACTCTAATATTCAATTTCCATATTCAATTATCATTTCAAGTCTTATGAACAAATTAAAATATATTATATTTCAAGAGTTTGACACAAGCTTTCCTTCAATCAATTGTTTCCATCATTTAGTTGAACTACTATTTAAATCAATCAACTTTCTCTACCTTTAATAACGATCCAAGTGGAACTTTTTGTAGTATATTCACAAAAAAAACAAGTCTTAAACCAGAAAAATAAGTTCAAAATTATTTCCCAATTTTTTATGTATTGAAAGAAAATAAAAATCATTAATATAATACGTGAGTCCTTGGTGGAGAAAATATGCATGTATTTTTTAGTTCGGAAAAGCGTTAGATACGCACTTGTGTTTAGAAGCCAAAATTAAATGTAAAGAACAGCTGAACAAAAATGACCTAAATATAACTAAAAGAATGATGCCAGAAAAAGGGATCGCTGCATGTAACGTAAATGAAATAAAATTTAAAACATCTCAACTCATATTTAAATCTGTAATTATAATTAAAATAAACTGAAATTTAAATAAAAAATACATTTGCTTAGTTAGTGTAAACAAAAAACAATAATTGAATTTGGGTAAAGGGATTGAATACTGGTTAGGTTTACTAAAAACTGTGAAACTATTTTTAAAGAAATTATTCTCTTCAAAATTTGTTTTGGTTTACTGTCTGTTTTACGAGTATATGGTTTTCTGGTACGCCAAGGAGTGCAGGTAATCTAAATTAAATAACTGAAGATAGACACCTCCGCTTATGCGCTAGGATTCTCCTCGGTAGGTGTCTATTGTGCAAATATAAGGAACAATAGTCTTAGCAGTTACTCAGCTTCGGCAACCATTTAAAAGTAGAAAGTACGAATATATACGATTGTTGTTTCTGACGAATTGCTAATCCATTTTTCGAGATTGCTCAAAAAGTGCTAGAAAAAAAAAACACAAACAGCAATGAGTCCGCTAAACCTTTTTCTACAACTGTTTTGTGACTAACACCGAAAAATACGGGGAAATTTGTACATATAAACAGAGAAATGCATTTTGTAGAAGGTAGTCAAAATGAACCTTTATGTATAAATTTTTTAAAATTGTTAACCGTATCGGTTGTTTATTCCACCCGAACAAAAATACTTCTGCGTTAATTAATTTCTCTCCAATAACCCTTAATGAAGTTACCTGTAAAGAGAATGTTTAAGGGGACCCCGTGGTCTAGAAATGTCAAAAAATTGATTTTTTGTTTTTTCGATATTTCGAAAGTATAGGCTTTTAAGAATATACTGTGAAATTTTCATGCGAAAATTCCCAATATTATAGCTTCTACAGCCCATTAAGTAGGTAGAGAGCGGTCCGCGCGCTCCTGTCCCTCAAACTTTAAACTCATTTATCTTGAAACGACTTTTTTCGGCACGGCGGGGATGAAAACAAAAAAAAAACTATTCAACCGAATCACTTGAAATTTGGATATGTTGTTCACAACATGTATCGCTATCTTGGGAACTAGAATCATAATTTTATTTAAATAATTTCCTATTTTTTAAACTAAAAAACTAGTGAAAAAAACCGATTTTACGAACTCTTTTTTCAAAAGTGCGCCATTTTGTAAATTTTTCATTTTTTCGATTTGTTCTAGTTCCGACCATAACTGCACTCTTACTGCTTAAGAATCTTCTGGAATATTGTGTTTCAGATGAGTAGAAGTCTCGAAATCATCTCCGCCGTCCAGGTTCGATTTTTCGGGAGGGTCATCTTCAGCGGCATTTTTATAATAATAAATATTGTTTCAAAAGTAAAAAAAATTTTTTTTGTATGCTCAATAAACGTACTAATAAGCCCGAAAAGTTGAAACATCATTTTTTAAGTTTTTAATGGCAAAAAGAAATCGTGAAAATAGGTGAAATTTTCGTGCTCTAGACCACCGGGTACCCTTAAGCTGCTAACAACAACAGATTCTTAAATTCACCCACTTTCAATATCTTTAACTGTATGCCCGGAATAAACCTACCGAAAAAGTAAGGTAAAGTTTCCGATATTGTCTCGTTATCACTAAACTGTGAAGCATATTTATGTACTCGCGATGCTCAGAATCGTCAGAGAGTCCATTATAGGAAGCGGCGTGGCTACGTCATGGGGGTTTTGTCAGCAGGATTGTGGCTGCTCATGTCACATATTCTTACCCTCTACATGAGCAGTGACTGCGTAGAATTTTTCGTACTTATATCATCAGCACAATGTTGTTTGGCGTTTAACCTACAACAATATTACGAACGCAGTTGTGCCAAGATAACGCAGCTATTGCTACCGGCTAGCGATTTGAGGGTCTTGAGGCGGTTTCGTTGTCGTCGACTTGGATCTTTAATGTAGTTTGACCTCTTTCGTCCAGATAGTAAATAGGCTCGCCATGCATTTAGTGGTGGAAAGTTGGAGATTCCGCACAGTGAAGAAGCGAAAAACTGGCGAGATAGTCGTTCACTTTGGAATACATCCATGTCATTGCTGGACGCCATCATCAGGCAATCGCCAGCATAGAAAATCAGTGAAACCTCCTAGAGAAGTTAAAAAGCAAGGGGACAGGACACCACCCTGTGGCGGTTTAATTCGAAATATGACTGGCGAGTGTCTGCAGGTTTTGGTTAAGCCACGATCTGTGTTTTCATAGTAGTAAGTGCTGTGGTAGGACCGTGCACTTCACGGAAACCATGCTGATGTGTAGCTGAGGTCAGGTGTTTCATAAAGAATCGGAGTAGGTGGGCCTCAAGTGTCTTCACTACTGGAGAAAGGAGAGTTATCGGTCGATGAGACGCTCTTTGATGGACGGGTTTCTCAGGTTTCAATAGTGGAACCACTCTCCCGGTTTTCCACATATCAGGTATGGCGGGAGTAGTCAAGGACAAATTGAAGCTCCTCGTGATATATGCTACTCAACCAATTCCATTAAACTTGTGGTAGCCGTAAAGGCTGAAGGCGCCAGATTGAGGGTGCTTCACGTGGTCACATACCCGCATCCACTTCGGGACCATCGTTGGGTCAGATGCCAGCCGTGAAAAATTTGCTGCATAGATCTGATGGAGTGACGAAATATGAAGGGTAAGATACGGTACACTAGACAGGTCTAGTTTATTCGGGCTGAAGTCTTTGGTCGGGAAAAACCCGAGTCATTCCTGGAGCCTTTCAGCAGGGATGAAGCGAACTGCAGCAGCAGCGATCACCTTGCGGAATGCGCGCTCGCCTACCGCTCACATCAGTGGTAATGAGAACAGCGGCGAAGGTATCAGTGGATTCAGCTATAATAAAGTTAATATTGGAGCGGTGATTCGCGGAAATAAAATCGGCGGATTTTTCGATTGAAACGATAATGGGTAAATTGTTCGAATCAAGATATAGCATAGATCAGAAAGTTATGTTAATAATCAGACCAGCGCTAGCAACTTTAATATCAGGCGAGCTGCTGATCACAAGGCTGTGTCTTCCGAATTCGCTGTGTCGTCATGCTCCATGAATAAACAAACAAAAGGAAGGGGAATTACTTGTTTGTGAAGAGAAATAGTAGAGGAAAGCAATAAAAACTATCAAACAAGAAATTATACACACACATTCTTGAAAAACGCAAAAAACCTGCATTTGGAGTATTTATATTCATTTGTACTTTCACAATTAAACTTGCAGCACTTTGTTTTCATTAGTGTGATTAGTTAAAATCTCTAAAAAAATATTGCCAAGTTATTCACTGAATTTTCAAGAATATGTTTTGTATTGGAAAGGAGCCTGACGTCAGACCTGTCAAAATCGCGAAAAATAAAATAACTGTTTTGGGAAGGCGCCACCTTCCGTATTCAATTCGCAATTGGGTCCGTTGTGGCAACGGATTTGACTCACAACAAGGTATATCTTATGTGTATTTCAGTTGGAAATATTCTACTTTTGCCATACGGTAAGTGCGGCGAAAATGCCAACTGTTTAAAGAAGAACAATTTTGTATCGCTCAAATTTCTATCGGTGGTGTTCTTTATTATATCAAAATAAAAAGAATTTAAATAAATTGAGTCGCTTCAAATGCACGCTTATCTTTTCAATAAAATCTTGAAAGAGTATAGAAAAAGTCCAAGTTGTCCTGAAAAATGAATATGCGTCCCGATCTCGAAGTTATGGCTGCACCTTATTTTTATAATAGGTATATTTCACAACCAACAAAAGCCTGTTTATACACAACGAAATATAATATTTGCTTTCACGACAAGAAAATCTGTTTTTTGTTTTGTTTATATGTGTCAATACTTTCATTGTGCCACGACATTACGTTTTACACTCACAACAGTCAAATGCGTTGACGCAACGTACCCATTGTGACAGCGCTATAAAATGTCAAGATGTGTGAACGATTGTTCGTTCGACTACATCATCTCGGACTTGCCCATCTTTAATGCAAACGTTTTGGGACATTGTGACAAAGTGATTTCAATGCTCGATGAACTTACGACTATTTTCTTTAAGACTTGGATCAGTTAATCCCCTAGTTGGGTTAAAGAAAAACACAAGCTTTTCAACTTTATTGCAAACATCGCTTGTTTCACCTTTTGTGATTTGGACTTTAACTACCCGAAAAGCGTGCTCCCATAGAACTAAGTACAAAATGGATAATGTTTACTTTCGACATAATGGTGACAGCCAGGATCTCCACATAAACTTTCGGTACACTAATAAAGAATTGCGAGTGGATAGAGATTTTAACTTTTGTCGTAAATTAGATGAAAATATAGACAATGCTCTAACCCGGATACGAAATAATATAGAAAAAGAACTGAGTAAAAAGGTCAAAAAAAGCAAGAACAAGACAGCAACTCAGTTAAATGAACCATCAATGCCTCTCCATGGCGAGGTATGTTAACATGATTTTAATCAAGTTAAATTAATCTAATTTTTATTTAGATTTCTGTAGAAATTTTACGATCGGACCTAAATGAGAAAGTCGAAAATATGACCTTTTTAAAACTCTTGGATGAGAAGCTGAGTTGTTTGAAAATGCGGATAATAGATAAAGACTTTCAGATACTATTGAATACGCCATGGGTATTAAATCTAACCTTACCTTCAAGTATACTGGCTGGCTTTAGAGTATATCCGAGCAAGGTAGAACTACAGTTTGCAAATCGAAAGCATAGTATAGGGAAATGGTATAAGGCTAAAATGGTAATTGCATTTGCTTAAATATTTTATGTGAATTAATTTATTTCATTTTAAGTAGCCACCAGGTGGGGACTTAGTGAGGGGCGCCGATTGGAAACATTGCGGCGATGGATTTCACTACGACACCACTAACGACGATGTAGATTGCTTTCTCAAGTTTGAGCTAACGCCTGGCAATGAAGGTGGCCAATATGGTCCTTCTGTTGAACAGTTTACTAAAAAGGAAATACAAGCCGGACCCGGGCAATGCCCGTTTGAAACGAGACACTGTTTTACCAAAAACAAATTGAGCGGTGATCGTTTTCGAGTTTTGTCGTATAATATACTCGCTGATCTATATGCAGATAGCGACTATACTCGTAACCATCTTTTCCCTTACTGCCCACCATATGCATTGAAAATTGACTATCGCAAGCAGTTATACTTAAAAGAAATAATTGGTTACAATGCGGACATAATTTGCTTGCAGGAGGTTGATTTGAAAATATTTGATTTAGACCTGATCCCTATTTTGGAATCTGATGAACTTGACTATAATGGTGTGATTGCTCAGAAAGGAACTTGTGGCGAGGGTGTGGCAATATTTTACCGCAAGTCGCGTTTTGAGATATATAATAAATACGAACTAAATATTGGAGAAGGCATACGTAACCTTCCACAATTCGCAGAATTATGGAGTAAGATTGAAAATAATAAGAAGCTCGTGGACCGCTTTTGCGATAGGTCCACCACACTCCAGGTATGTGTCTATAACGTTAAAATATTTGTAACATTTGCGTTGAATATTATCTTCTACGCATGATACTATTTAAGGTGGTGGTGTTGAAGTGCAAGGACAATGGTCGATATTTCCTAGTAGCAAATACCCACCTTTATTTCCATCCAGATGCAGATCACATACGTCTTTTACAAATAGGCTGTGCAATGATTTACATTAATCATGTATATCAAGATGTCGCTAAGAAGCTTAGCTTGTCAGAAAAACGACAGTTATCGGTGCTTTTTTGTGGCGACTTCAATAGCGTCCCAGAATGTGGCATTTATAAATTAATGGTAGAAGGAACAGTGGGAGAAAATTGTGTCGACTGGATTAGTAGTAAGCTATGAAAATATGGCATTCGATGTCTTCTTACATTTTCTTTTCAGATACCGAAGAGGCGGTACAAAATATCACGCTTTCACAACCATTTAACATAAAATCCGCTTGTGGCACACCCCCTTACACCAACTACACTCATGCTTTTGCAGCCTGTTTAGATTATATATTTTATCAGAGTGATTGCTTAGAGGTTCAACAGGTAAATTTTAGCACATTTCCGCTTAATATAAATATATAACAGTTATGTTTTTAGGTTGTGCCACTGCCTACAGAGGAGGAGTTGCAATGTCATACAGCTATACCGTCAGTGGTTTTCCCCTCAGACCATGTCGCACTGGTTGCCGACTTAAAATTTAAGTCTGCTTAGTAATGTTTTACTTCGACAATATTGTGTGCAATAAAAAAATTCTGGTGTATGTACAATAGTTTTATTTTTAAAATTTGAAATTCAAACAACTAGAGTACGACTTTCTTTTACTCGCGAAATTTACACTAAATATACTACGCCATTTTTACTTTCTGTACCACATTTGCAATGTCTTCATGCGCTTTACTTTCTTCTGTAACTGGAGGACACCGTACATGAGCGCTTCAGCCGTTGGTGGACATCCCGGTACATATATATCTACCGGTATAATACGGTCACATCCTCGAACTACAGAATATGAGTAGTGGTAATATCCACCTCCGTTAGCACAGCTACCCATGGAAATAACCCAACGTGGCTCAGGCATTTGATCGTAAACCTTACGGAGAGCTGGAGCCATTTTATTAGTAAGGGTACCAGCGACAATTATAACATCTGCTTGACGGGGAGATGCTCGAAACACAACACCATAACGATCCATGTCGTAACGTGGTGCAGCTATGTGCATCATTTCAACAGCACAGCAGGCTAATCCGAAAGTCAAAGGCCATATGGAACCTTTGCGTCCCCAATTCAATAGATCATCCAATCGTGCGAGTGACCATTCCACCATATTCGGTTGATTTCTACCAAACGCAGAAGGGCTTTTCTTTGGAAGTGGGTTATTCGGGTCTACTACCGGCATGGTCTGCTGCTGCCGCAAAGCCAATGTATTGATTGCTGGTCCAAAAGCGCCATTAGCTCCAAATAAACCACTAGGAGATCCAGTGGTGCGGACCAGCACATTATGTGTTTTGTTTACCAGTGCAGCAGCGGAGCGTAGCATTTTGTCTTGTATTTCGAGTCCTGTGTAAGACGCGAAAAAGTAAAATTTTTAATTCACCATATTAAATAAAACGAAATCAGTAAATTCGAATCATTTCAAAAAATTTTAAAATTTAGGAATATAATCAAATAAAAATTTGCTGAACCTTTTTATATAACCCGACTTTTTCACCTTAAATTGAATGGAAAACGTCCTACTGTCAAAAGTGATTTTAATAAAGTATCGGTATGGCTGAATGTCATTTAATTATCGATACACAATTGATTAATATGAAATTTGGAAATTGAAAATATCGGCAGATCATGAATAAGAAGTGAGAAGAAGAATAAATGTTAAACAATTACTGCTGTTGTCGTTCTGATACAGAATACATAGCATAACTCGATTTAACTCTTTTTAACGTTCCCTTATCCACTGCAACAAAAAGCTAGACAATTTGTTTTTGTTTAATTGAGGCGCAGTTAAAAAAAAAATCCAACTGATTTTACAACACATATTTTATTTATAAAAAAAGTATTTGCCCCCTTATTTGTAAATGTCAGTATTTGTGTAAACAAGAGATTTGTAAAATCTGAATTTATTTTCTTCTATACTCTTATACTTTTTAGTTTGATTTAATTTTTGCGATTTGATTAGATCTATAAATCGATTATCAAATTGAGGACAACTTCCTCAACATAGTAAGTTTGTTAATAATTTCGTTTTTTACTTCCGTTATTATAAAACACTTTTTATAGGTATTATTCCTAGTGGGCTCACTTTGTATGATTTGCTCTTCGTTTTGGCTTGAGAAAAAGTAGTTAATATTGAACTACATACGTTTTTTTATTTATAGAAGTAGTCAAGAAAATATAACTTCATACTGACTACTAAAACTAAAGAATAATGCGGTAATTCACTCTCAAAATTTTGTATTGCGAGTTGCGTAATTCTAAGGGCAATTGAGAAGTAAATTACGACTGAGAGAGCGAAAAATTTGACCACACTGTTGGCTGTTCGGTCTTTTTTGTACACGATTTTGAAATAAAACGGCTCACTAATAATTTTTTTACACGAAATTTTCGTTCTTGCTCGGATCTCAAAACAAAAAAAGGTTATTTAAACAAAACATAATTGCTAAAAAAACGTCTTATTAAGCACAAAAATTTTCGTGCAAGATATGAGCAATGAATATATTTCAGAACTAGCCATATATCGCGTGTAGCCGGGTAACAAGTATTGTACAAGGTGGCACAAAATTAATCATTCAACTTTGTTTTTGAAATTGTGGAATATATTATCAATTTTACCACACTTCTGACATTTTTTTTGCATTATTTTATTTTGCAAAAAGTTGGGTGCAAGCAAACAAATGGCAAATTAAATTCGGAACAGTTGTTGATAAACACAAAGCTCTAACTCAAGTTTATGGTACAATGTGAACATCACATTAAATCGGGTTTTCTGGACAACAATCCATAATTTAATAAAAATTAGCAAATGATTTAAAATATTTTTTAAAATATGATTTATAAATGTTAACCTCTTACATTAACTTCTGAGTAAAAAAAATTAAAATTAATTATTTCGCTTATTTGCGTTATTTGCAGTTGCAACTCGTTGAAGACTATCATGATTGCTGTAGTGCGTTTTGATAAATCACCTTCGGTGAAGTAATTTACCCATCAAAATGTATCTTCACATTTATCTTCTCCCAAAACTTTGGTTGTCTAAGAGTACTGCTTATGGCACTTGTACCCTGTCAGGTTCTCCAAATCATCGTGCTCCAAGCAGGCCGATAAGGTAGAATAAATTAGACATATTTGCTTAAAACTAGTAAAGAAATATTTTAGAAAATTGGTACTCTTCAAATCCATTCTTTTAAAATCGAATCTTTAGTTGATTGAACTTTTTCCTCCCAAAAAAACTTTGTTATGAACCAAAAACCACTGTTTTATTTACTGAAAATAGAAACTTTGATTTTTGTTAGGTGTTTTAATTGTTTTTTTAATTCTTCGACTGATGAATAGACTATTTTATAATTGAACTAATGCCGCCCTTTTTAAAGCGGCATAGCTAGACATCCCTTAAAAGTAAAGAGAAAATATGAGAAATGATGAAAAAATTATTTTTCTTAAATCATGTAAATCGGGACCAATTTAGTATTTGCATGAAATAGCATCGCTTTTCTACGCGTTTGGTTGCGTTTTTCTTTAGAGCTATTAATTATTTGTAGAGTTTGCAACTCTACAACAGTGCACTTAATATTTCCTCTTCCGTCAGTTTTTCGGACATAAATACGGTTGGGCTATTTTGAAAAGTAGGAAAGGAACTTTAAAAAAGACACATCGAATCTGATAATTTCGTTTGAGAAATGCAAAACCAAGTTGAACCGCTTGTGCAGACGATGACGAGCTTGACGGAAGCTTCTTCATACGTTACTAGACAAGACATATTAAATTTTCCTTTTCCGTACAAATTGTGGCTGGTTGTCCACATGGATTTCTGTGACTTTTTGCGTTGGAATCGAGACGGAACTGTAATATTGCTCGATTTAGTAGCTCTGGAAGATTATTTAAATTCCACGCGTTCTATATTTAAAATTAAAAATCGTTCTACATTTCTGGAGCATCTCGAGCAGTTTAAATTCGATAGATTGAATGCCACGCCGGAAGCGGAAGAGGACTTGCTTTTGCAGTATAAAAACGAAAACTTCCAGCGACACCGTTTGGACCTTTTAGCGAAAATCCGTCGACATACCTATCAACTATTGGGTAATATTGAAAAGACGGACGGCATTTGTGGCACGGAAACTGCTGCCCAATTGCAACAAATGTCTGAAGAACTGAAGTACCGCCAGGTAGCTGATCGGATGCTGGGCGATTTATGCTTTATGTCACATGGCGGTCTGTCGAAAATCCAAAAGAGTCGACTACGTTTCCAAACAGTTTTGGGTTTCCAAAATGAAACACGCATATTGGAAGAGAAGCTACAGGCTTCTGACGAATATGCGGCTATACAGGCTCAACAACGCAGACTTAAATCAGATGTGCTTGGACGTACGAGCATTGGAGCAACGGAAGAAGAGCAGGTCATAGAACTGCCTGTTGATTTATTTGAGAATCCACATGATTCGGTGCTACATTTGGGAGACGACTTCCGACCAGAATATGCGGGGTATTATGGAAATTGCAGCAAAGATCAGGTCTTACATTTCTTTGGAGATTACTTACCTATGTACGAAGATGGTTCCATGGAAGTAAAGAAAATTTTGGCAGAAATGTGGTGCGATTGCGTTAATATTTGTTATTTAGAAAATTAAATAATTTAACGTTTTTCAGTCCTACTAATCAGCACACCATTTCCTCGAACAAAGGGCAATTGTGTATGCCGGCTCAAATTATTGATTCAGACTATAGTTTAACATCGACATTGTCTGAATCTATCTCTCAACAAATTGTACCCACATTAAACTTGTCCTCAACTTTGGAACCGATTTTTAAGAACGACGAGGAAGAGGATGTAAATAACCACTTACTTAATAACGACAATAATGGGAATATTTGTAGCTTGGGAGAGACAGAAGCCGAAATTTCCATGGATGAGTTCATAAAATTTAAAGCAAATATAAAGGAAGACATAAAAATTAATTGTGCTGAATCAGGTAAAGATTTTCCCCAGATGCCAGCGGCAGTGAAAATGGAAATCGCCGACGAATCAGACTCGGAGAACGAAGCCAATTTCCGCAATTTCTTCAGTCAATATCGTGCTTCCTTAAATTTACTATATGAACGTCATTGATGGGGATGGATACATCAAAACATACATTCTTTCTTTTTTAATTACCTAGTTTTAATTTGAATGAAACGTTAACGATTGTTATAATATTTAGCATTAAATTGTTGGTATCTCCTTTAATTTGAAATATATTCGCTTGGATCACAGCGTGGATAGATAGACAACAAATCGTTCCTTCTAATTTTTGAAGGAACAAAATCCAGCACGTTAAACATTATGATTTTTAAAATTATACTACTGATTTTTAGGTTATGTATTGATTTTATCATTAAGCGTTGAATATTTAGCAAGCTGCTTGCCTTTGCTGTTGTTCTTTTGCCTCTTCCCCGGCTACTTCACGAATGCATCTAGCCATTGTTGGCGAAGCTCGAGAAATCGGGTCAGTCATGAAGTATTCTTGCAATTTCTTTTGCTTTACATCTACTTTTGTATTATCAATTGACTTCGACTGAAAAATAAATAAATTATACAGAGAAAATAATCAAATGTTAAGGGCATTTGAAACTTACAACACTCAACTGCTCGCTTAAACCACCAAATGTTGAGGCTTCCAATTTTCCAAAACGTACCAAATGGGGCGCTATATCTTCAATGCGATTTCTCAATTCATCCAAATTATCATAAGGCAAAGGAGTGCCTATAAATAGTTTTTATTTCAAGGTTTTCCTATGCATTACCCAATTTCAAACCCACCTAGAATTTCAGACAAAGCCCTCAAAATCTTCCAGTCTTCACGCGCCATTCCTGGAGGTGACACCGCCACTAACGTTTGTTGAGCACGACCTTCTGTGTTGACATAAATTGCTTGCTTTTCAGTATAGGCAGCGCCGGGAAGAACAGCATCTGCAATTGATGCGCCATTATCGCCGTGGTGCCCAATATAAATAACAAAGCAATCTTTGGGTAGCTTTTCACGAGTCACTTTTCCGGCGTCAGCACCGAGTAGTATGAGCACTTTTGGCTGCGTTTTTAACGCAGCTTGAATGCCCGGCTGATAACCAACATCAAGAGCGCCAGTTTGGCCCGCATTGTTCTGTAGAACATTAAATGAATTCCAGCCCTAAAAATGCAAATAATTATTATTCACGGCATGTAATTGTCTTCACTGCTCTAGATTGTATTTATTTCTATTGGAAAATAGTCATATTTTTTCCCACATGGAGCCAAATGGCCCCCTAGAGAAATCGGAACGTACCTTTAATGTTTCTCTGATTAGACCGCGAACTTCATTTACCAAGCAAAGAGGCCTTTCTTATGGCCTATTAAACTATTAAAGAACGCGATGCTTTGTATCACCCCACTATTCTGAAATGCTCGGTGCCCACTCGAGACATGAAACATCCTTCGTTGCTTCTTGCTCTTATCTAGCCAATAAAACTACTACAGTTTGTGTTTAACTACTATTCAGCGGATCCTATGTCCAGTGTTCACAGAATATGAGAAAAAAGGAACATCTTATTTTGAAAGTTGTAATACTGATTACTTTAAATGCGTCAACTAAAATACGTTGGTATTAAGATAGAAAGTTAGGTTAATGTCTATTGTTTACGAAATGGGTTAGATTGCGTTTGAATGACGTAGGGAAATATTAAAAATTTACTTGTAAAATGGCGCATCATCTTCTGAAACTGTAAGAAAACTACGAATAAATTCGATAAAAGGAAAGAGTCTTTCGTGCAATTTTTGAAACGCGGCACTCTTTTCGACACAAAACATTAGACTTTTTGTAGGAAGCAATTGAAGACAAATACTACACGAATCTTCCAGTAGCAGTTGACGCTTTCAAGAACGAAATTGGGGCTGCCATCGATAAAGTACAGCCCCGTTACAGTCCAAAATGGATGCAGTTGGAAAATTGGGTTCGTCGTATGAGCCACTACAACGTTAGCCGCGGAAGTCATTTGAATGAAAATGTGATTCGTAATTAACCGTAGTAGTGCAATTCTTTTAAATACCCACATTGAAAGGAAATTATTCGTTTCTTACTTAAAGCTATTTCAAACATTAGATGGTCCACCCTGTATATATACACAGCTGATTCTGTCCACATCATATCTCGATTATGGAATTTAGAAGCAATAACACACCCTATACCAGTAATAAACTTACTTGCTTGTTAAGTTTTTTACAATACGAAGCCACCGTTGAATGTATGCCAGCTGCATCGGGTCGTTCCAGCAAATCTGCTCCCAGCAAAATAACAGGTTTCTTAGCACTTTCAAGAGTTTTTGAGAAGGGATGTGCGCCACTGCAAATTTGATTAATTAGACTAGCATCTTCTCCCAAGTTCTCATGGTTGTATGACAGATCTATTTTTGGACCAATAGAGGCAATGTTCATTTCATTATTTATGTAAGCTTTACGCAATCGTGTATTTATTAAGGGAGCTTCATATCGCGGATTTGTGCCAATGAGCAGTACAGCATCTGCTTCTTCAAGACCTATGATATTGAATAAAATATTAAATATAAGAAATAAAAAAAAATTTATATATTCCACACCTGCTATAGTTGTGTTGCAAACATAGTTCGATCGTAAATCTGCACCAGCGCCTTTAATGTTGCAGCTCTGTTCGGTGCAAAGAGTTTCAGCTCCATTACGGTTTAATAGATCTTTAAGAGCTACAAGCGATTCTACATCAGCTAGTTGGCCAGCCACAGCCGCCACGGCTCCTTTTGCATTTTTGATAGCTTTAGCAACAGATATTAAAGCTCCCTCCCACTCTACGGCTTGCAATTCACCATTCGGCATTCTCACCATGGGAGCGACCAAGCGCTGCCGTTTTAAGCCATCGCATGCAAAACGGGATTTATCAGCGAGCCACTCTTCGTTTATATTATCGTTTTCACGTGGTACAATTCGAAGCACTTCGTTTGTACGTGTGCTTACTACAATGTTGCTGCCAACTGCATCCAAAACATCAATACTGCTAACCTTGCGAATTTCCCATGGGCGAGCCACGAAACTATTTGAGAGATAATATTTTATTCACATTTTATATAATTTTATGTCATGTGTAGTACCTATATGGCTTGTTTGTCAAAGCTCCAACGGGACATAAATCTATAACGTTTCCAGAAAGCTCAGACAGGAATAACTTTTCGACATATGTTCCGATTTGCATGTCATTACCACGTCCAGTCGTACCAAGATCTTCTACACCTGCAACTTCACAGGCAAAACGCACACAACGTGTGCAGTGTATGCAACGAGTCATAATTCCTTTGACAAGTGGACCGAAATTTTTATCCTCTACCGCTCTATGTAAAAAAATATGATCTACATGGTTTATCACTAATTAACCACATATTCTTGCCTTTTGCCACTATGGTTAATGTCAGTGAATCGGGAACGATCTGATCCAAACGCCATTGCCTGATCTTGAAGATCGCATTCACCACCTTGATCACAAATTGGGCAATCCAGAGGATGATTCATAAGTAGAAATTCCATTACCCCTTCCCTAGCTTTCCTTGTCATTTCGGAGTTAGTCTTTATGCGCCAACCCTTCATAACTGGCATGGCACACGCTGCTACTGGCTTGGGACTTTTTTCAACTTCCACAAGACACATGCGGCAGTTACCCGCAACAGACAGTCGTTCGTGATAACAAAATCGAGGGATTTCCACTCCAGCAACAGCACATGCCTGTAAAATCGACAATACATATATTTAGTTCATATTTGCATATGCCTTTGTATAAAAGGTGTAAAATCACCTGCAGGACAGTTGTACCGGGCAAAACCTTAACAGGGACATCATCCACAAACACTTCGATTTTTTCGGGTGCCTTGGCTGGAGCCTGCGCGACCACAGCGCTAGTGTGAACAGCTTTACTTGCGATCCGATGTGTAGGTGAACCGAAGCTTCCTTGTAAGACCTTCACAAGCGGTGCACGAAACATTTTTTTCTGCGAGAAATCAATAAGCGATCAATAATATATAAACACATTTGAGTTATTAAACCCTAAACCTCTTCTATTGCCTGAATTACATAAGTCGATACACGGATAAAAAACACGAATCAATTTTGAAAACAGGATTGAGTATTCCCATTGAAGCAATTATCGGTAGCGAATCAAACTGCAAACAGTACAACGAAGAAAGTTCAGAAAAAGTTTTTACCTGAAAGTATTGAAATGTATTCTCCAACAGAAAAAATAATGCCGTCTAAATGTACTTTTTGCAAGGTAGACGAACTAAAATACGTATATCTCCACTGACACTTCTTTGCCGTCCTTACGTCAAAAAGAAACGATTGTAAAGTGTGTTCTTTAGCTCAACGATCGACTTTCTAAAAAATCGTATCAAATTATACATCATATGCTATGTTCACACAGCGCACAATACGTCATCTAAGCATAATACGCTCTCCTTTTCGTAATTTGCTATCTCATTCGTATTCACTTCGCAAAGACTGCTCGAATTAATTATTCGCAATACAAAAGTAAAAAAAGGTGAAGTTGGAGCTGGAACAACAACAACAACAAGTAAACCATAACAGAGAATCGAACCTAACAAACTTTTAATAATAACCAAAAAAAGTAAAGAATGGAATTGGGCACTGCAATGCAACAAAATGTATTAAAAATTCGGTGATATATTTTATAACAACTAAAAAATAATAGTAATCCATGAATCAGTGACAAATCATGTAAGAGAGAAAGGGTAAACAAGTTATTTTCTTTTAGTGAAGCCATTATCACGATGGCGCATTTGCAGTAGCACTTCAGATTTATATGAATATATATATAATAAAATAAAAACTGAGTATGTCGTGTTCATTTCTGCAAAATAACTCTATGCTTATGACCTGATTGTGCTTACCTCGCACAAAATTTCAATTGTCAGATAAAAATCAAGAATGACAGAATACGAGAATTCAGTGTGATGTCATTTCTTCAAATAAACAAACATGAGGGGGAAAAATTATTTGCCAAAATTGCGAAAAAGGTGCGATTTTCGGAAGACGCCGCATTCTGTATTCTGTGCATCGTAGATAAAATTCTGCGTTTTGCCTATGCCCGGAAATTAGCATAACTTATGAAAAATTAGCATTTGCTGAAAGTTTTGTCAAGTGACATTTCGAATACAGCAATACCAAAAGTAATATGTCTACAGATGTATATGTAAAACATATTTATATTAATCGACATAAAAAATTATAAATAGAATGATTGATTGCTTTTTTAAGAAATCCTGATTTCTATATATGATTGTGTGCCTAGCATAATCAGTCTTAAGATTTCTAATTTTGTGTTAAGTATGCATAATCTTTATACTCGTTCAATCAGTCGTTGTTTAGACGTCAACGAATTATAATGAGCGAAGACTGTATTTTTTTTCGTAAACAAACCGCTGCCATAACCCAAGTTATGTCAGCTGATTCTTTCAAATTTGTTCAGAGTGGGTTAACGGTCTGATGCCACACGCCCGCACCACTGGTTACAAGTACATTTGCACACATTTGATATCAATTTGTCCATATTTTTTGTTAGAATTTCTGCATGCTGACGACGTCAGCGCGTTGTCTGTCCGAATATATGCATACCAATACACTCGAATGTAAGCATTATACGTACATATGTACATATATGTATGCCAGTGCTTCTGGAAAGAATTTACGTGTTCGACAGGGATGATAGATTATATGCAAGAACGATAGTATACAAGATTGTGGCTCCCAAATTGGCTGTGACGTCAACACTGTTAATATATGTTGAAACATAAGAGAAATGACTTCTTTGAAGAGTAAGCGAAAGCAATAAAAAATATCAAACATAAGAAATTATGCACACACTTTCTAGGCGCAGCGTCTGATTGCTCATAGATGGCGTTAGTGAGCATATCAAGTTACCATAGAAATGCCATATTTTTTTTTGCATGGGTTCGACACCTGTTTACATCAATCACTGCACATCATCAGTGATTTCATACAGCAACACACTTTTTTCCTTGCGTAATCATGGCTAATTTTGTGCCAAAAAAAGAGCATATGCGGGAAGCTCTTCTTTTTTGCTTTAATTTGAAGAAATCGGCTGCCGAATCGCATCGAATGCTTGTGGAGGCCTATGGTGACAGTGCATTATCGGAAACAACTTGTAGAGACTGGTTTCGTCGGTTCAAAGACGGAAAAAGTCCGGAAATGGCTTGACGAGTGGTTCGCCTCGAAAGATGAAGAATTCTTTTGGCGTGGTATACACAAATTGCCCGAGAGATGGGAAAAATGTATAGCTAGCGAGGGCAAATACTTTGAATAAATTATTTTTTTGCTTTCTATAAAAAAAATGGTTTTTTTTTTACTAAAAAACAGCGGATTTAAGCTTATACACCGTATATGCTCACGTGGTAATGTTATATTTCAGAACCAAGGTATCAAATAATTTAGTCAAGTTTAAAATTAAGTAAATTAACATGTGCAAACAATTCTTCCCTTCGATACTTCCCAAAATAACTTAAATTCAGAATTGATGTTTCTCGTATACACCCAACCACACGCGGACTTTATAAGCAATATGAAAAATCGAGTTTCGCAAGTTCAAAAGCTTATATATGACAAGCACTACACAACTGCTAATTTAAGAGCGCATTCAAAACAAAAATAACGTAGAAAATCATGAGTGTTTTGATAACATTCTGTTTTTTATCTTTCCATCCGTATTGTGATAAGCATATAAACATTTTTCGATAATTTTTCAATGTTTAATTAAATAATTTTTAGTAAATTAAAATTTTTTAAATCTATCAATAGTTTTATGACGAAAAATCCGCGAGACAACTACTATTTATTTAACTTCTTCTTCGGTTGAGTTAGCGACACGCTTTCGAACACCTTCATCTTCAGCATTTGTGCCAGTGGCAGAAGCGGCGGCAGTAGCAATATTTTCAGTGACTATCTCGCTAGAATCTTCTTCCTCATCGTCATAATTGGTCGGTTGTTCTCCTTTGCGTAATAATTTGCCTACCAGATCGTATTTTTCTAAAAAATAACCACTTTATATAAAACTTCTAATTTCTATGCCATATCATTGAGTACCTTTAAATTGCATTTCCCATTCCCGCACCGAATCCATTTCCATAGCATTTAGGTCACTCAAATCATCATACTCCTCCTTATTATTAGGTTCCACATTAAAAGTAGCCAAATTTCGAGAAGCATCTCGCCCAGCGAAAGATGCATACGGTCCACCTGTAGAAAATACATCAATAATAATAATAATAATAATACCATAATATGTATGCATGTAAAGGTGGCCGCCGTAGCCGAACAGGTTAGTACGTGACTACCATTGGGTAGTGTCCGTGATCGAAACCCCGGGCATTAAGTACCTAATAATAGACAACGTTTTTTAAAAATGGAAAAAATTCCTCATAAAAACCACCTTCCGTTCGGATGCGGCATAAAACTGTAGGTTCCTTCATTTGTGGAAAATAACAAGACGCGCTCGAAAAAAAGGAAGAGCTCGGCGGAACACTCAACAAAAGGGGTTTGTATGCATAAAAATAGCTGATTTCTTAGTTGACAACTGATCGACGGATGGCTGAATTTAAAATTCGAATGTTTTGAAATTACTTAGATTTATATACACTACATGCACGTAGGCACATAAATTAAGTTTGCGTTTTGACATCTATTACACAGACACCAGTAGAAGTAATAAGCATAAGCCGTTAATTTTTACTCAAGTTGAAAATTGAGTAGGAATTTAAATCAGAGCCCCACACATAATTACTATGCGTCGCCATTTTTTTGAAAATGTGTGTTTGCAAATTGAGCATATCATACATTTTTGCATACTAAATAATCCAAATATATGCGCATAAAAATGGATCTATGAATAACATTACAGTTGAAAAAAATCGAATTAATTTAAAAAGGCAGACGATCGGCGCAGCTCAATACATTTATCGGAGGAATCGAATTTATATCCGCCCAGGGACATTCACCCCAGAAGCACTCCCAAAAAACTGTTTTTTAAGTTTTCATGTTACCGCGGTAATAGTAATTCGCAAAAGAGTTGCAGGCTGAATTTTTGGAATCTAATTTCAAATAAAAATTTTTCTTTAAACCGAGTTGAAATTTGTCTTACTAATAGAATTAGATTCATAATAAGCGAAGTTTCAAATAATCGGACAATGGATTGTAAAGTAAAAGATAAACGAGAGCAGTGATAATTTTAGGCGGTACATAAATTAACTACAAGCAGGAATTAAATTTTAATTAGAAATAGCAAGTAATACAGAGTATTTTTGTGTCTGCTTCGACAATTTCCGTTGCAAATGCAGATTCTTTAATGAACTTAAAGTGCGCCATTTATCAGAATGAAATTTTAAGCGAAATGACTTGCATTATCTGAAATCTAATCTTTTGTATATGCGCTCAAATTTATTTACAGCACATACTCGTATGTAAGTATATTTCCCGCAGAACAGGTGTTGTCGAATATTTAATACTGATTGAGAATTCAATTAAGTTATTAAAATTCTGCTATACCAATATTTTTTTTAATTTGAAATATAAATGTATTTTAAAAGCTTGTTTTCACTAATCAATACTTTTATTAAATTTTTGAAACAAGCAAAAACGAGATATTTTTAACTTGAAAAAAAGTTAGGTGGGGTTTACCGACATAAACTTGGTTGCAGGGGGATCGCTGAAATAAGTCTTTGGCCGTATAAAAGACGAGCTATTCCAGTACGTAGAACTGAATTAGAAGGAACATAATTTGATTGCTATCCAATTTCCTGCTGAGTATGTGCCACTGCATCACATGATATTATTTACGGCACCGGCCGGCCCTCTTTTACTTTGTGGAGTTTTTTTACATTCAATATTGCCCATACATATGTAGATACACTCATACACTTGCATGCTAATCTGATATGAATATAAGTAACCCTAAAGTTGCAACCATATGTTATCTACACATCTTTGACAAATTGCTCTGCTTTAATTTTACTCCAGACCGCTTACATACCTGGACCGTAGAATCGTTTTGCTTTTGTGGCGTCATATACGCTCCCATTCACTGCAATCAGGATACGTCCATCTGGCCCATTTCCATCATATGCACGCAACTCTTGTATACTAAAGTCACGTCGTAATTTTGGAAGTTCAGGCGCCGGCGGTAAACCATCGCCCGATTTGCCTCTGGGCACCTCGTAGCGATCCTTCACTATTTTGTAAAACAGAAATACAATTACAGCTACAAGTGCCAAATTAAGAGGGCTGTATATTATCTCCTCCACTATGCCCAGCAATATTGACGAGGATATTTCATCGCTGGCCACTTTGCTACTAGTGTCAGCTACTCCTGCGGACGCTGCCATCTTTTACAAATAATACGTGGTTTTCTACTTTTTACAACGCCTAACTCGAACTTTGATCTTGAGCCCTTGCACCACTGACCCTATCGTAGCATTCGCTTTATTTAACTGTTTGTGTTTGTCGAATCTTTGCAGTTGCCTCGCGTTCGGCGGATTTCGTAGCAAATCGTAAAAGTCGTATGAAAATTTTTTTAACGAAAATGACAGAAATTTCAATGCACACTCCCGAAGAAATATAAATAAAATGCGTTGTCTTAAAGTTTGTGTTGACGTTGAAATCTATTGCCACAAGATGTCGGTTTCAATTTTTATCGCTAGATGACGCTGCTAATTTTCACCCAGTGTTGTCAAATACTTTTCTAAATTTATTTATTTAAAAATGGGTATTTTTTGTGGCATTTTTGGTATTGTAGTCCTTTATTCACATAAGCAAAAATGTGATACTTATCAATGTGATGGTATTAATTTTGATTTAATCAGCCGAAAATGTACGGTTTATCTGCTTACTTTGGTAAGCAAATCGCGTCAAATGAAGTAGCGGTTTTCAGAAGGCGCCACCTTCTGCATCCCATCGGATGTAGGATTAAAATACATTACCTACATGGAAAAAATACAAAATTGGGGGTGTCAACTCATATATTAACTTACATATGCATACCGGACTCAAAATTGTACCGAATTTTTATATCGAAAAGAGAGTGAAATTCTGGAAGTCCCTTTCGCCACTTCCCAGAGAATATTCTTCAATAAATGTGCTTTAAGTCTGTACTCGCTTTCGTTGTATATGTAATTTTTCTTTTCATTATTTGTTTTATTTTTTAGTTTTCAGAGTTAGTTAGAGTAATTTTAAAAAAGACAAAGCCGATTTTATTTTTAAGTAAATCATATGTAGTCAGTTTAAAGCCTTGCTTTACTAATAGCGTCTGCTATTGCTTTACAAAAAAACAAAAAAATCAATTAGTACTATCAAACACACATTTTGGAGTTTACTGAGCTCGATGTTTACTTGAAATTATTTACTTGTTGTGCTTGGTAACTAAGGCTTTGACAATTTTTCAGTTAAAACTCAACTTAACCTAGAAAACGTAGAGAGGTGTAGGTTTTAGATTCCTCAGTTTACTTTGTCAAAATAACGTATGGTGGTGTGTTTGACTAAATAAATAAGTAAGTACAAAAAATATGGCGCTGAGATATTACGAAAGCATTTCTTTATGGTCGGATTTGGTTCAGATTCGGGATTTGCCTTTTCACCTAAAGTGGCATGCTTTTCAAGGAAAAATATATTTTACATAGGTATACCCATAAACCAGCCGGGAGGCGCTGTGGTAGATACATAGATATTTATAATCGTATTTATGATCCGATTTAGTTTATACTCGGGGTACTACTTAAAAACAAATTTTCCTGGAGCAACTGTACTCTCTAGATGTAATTTTATAGAGATCATATTAATGGGTCGATTTAACCGGTGGGGGTTTACGTTTTATATTTTCCGAATAAACCTATTAAGGATATATGACTAGGGCGTAACAACTTGATAAAATGACTTTTGACACTGCCCGAACTAAAACGCTCAGAAGTACGTAGTAACGAATACAAAAAAAAAAGTTATATAGGTATGGTATGATAGAATAGAGAAGACCAAGCTGGAATTGAGTTCATGTTGTTTAGTGACATAAGAAAAAATTGTGTTGGGCAACAAAATTTGTTGAGTTGATTACGTTTTTTTCAGCTAAAAAGGCTCTTAGGGCGGAGGAGTCGTGAGTAGCATCTATTATGTACTTATATAAAACAACAAGAATTTTCTGAACTAGTATTCACTCTTTTACTATACTACTTAAAAAAATGTCCAAATGTTCGTGTAAATTTTTTTTTTTTGCCTAACTTTAACTCAGTACTACTGATGATTTTGTTCTAATTTCGAATTTGCAATGGTAAAAAGGCTGTGTCTAATATCTAATATTCCGAAAAACCTTTTTGAAGTGAAAACTTCTTTAGAATCGTTGGGAGTGATTTGAGAAAAAGTGAAACGAAAAAAGCGACCCTCTTGGCTTCGAAGCGTTATATTATATGTTGATATAAACGTAGCGACGAAATAAATAACTTTTACTTTTTCTTGTGATTCGAACCAAGGATTTTGGATCGGAAGCTCACATTGCTAGTCGCTCGGCTACCGCGCCATACTGTCGGCGCTGGCCTAAAAGTTATTTAGTTACGAAGCGTTATATTATATGTTGATATAAACGTAGCGACGAACTAAATAACTTTTAGGCCAGCGCCGACAGTATGGCGCGGTAGCCGAGCGACTAGCAATGTGAGCTTCCGATCCAAAATCCTTGGTTCGAATCACAAGAAAAAATTTTTTTTTATACAGTTATTTTATTTTATTTTATGATATGTTTATGAGGAGCTTTTTTTCATGGCAGAAATACACTCGGTGTTTTGCCATTGCCTGCTGAGGGGTGAGCGCTATTAGAAAAATAGTTTTCCTTAATTTTGGTGTTTTCACCGAGATTCGAACTGACGTTCTCTCTGTGAATTCTGAATAGTAGTCACGCACCAACCCATTCGGCTACGGCGTTTGTTTAATTTTACTGATGCAAAAATGAGGGAAAATATTTGAATAAAGTTTGCTTACTGTTTACACATTTTCCAAAGGTGACGGAGAACCAAGAAAAAAGTCGATTTTCAAACAAATACGAGTGCATATGTGTAATTGTGTTAGAGTTTCGATCACGCCCCAGCAAAACCTGCGTGCATATGTGTTTGTAACATTCAAAAAAATGTAATTGTGTTAGAGTTTCGGTCACACAGGTTTTGCTGGGGACGCTCATAATAGCAACCGCGTGTGTATTTTTATATTCGTAAATATTTTCATTTTTAAATATTTACCGCAATTATGCCGAAAAATAATGCAGAAAAGTGTCGTGAATATCGACAGAAAAAAAAATTAATAAATAGCATCACGGAATTCATTCACGAAAATTTAATAAAGTATACACCAGAAGTATCGCGGATACTTAGAAAAGATTACGATAAAGTTCCAATGGTTTTAAGTGGCGATTTTAACGTAAATTTTGCATTGGACACAGCGGTTCCTTCAATTGACTTTCTCAATACAACATTCAATTTAAAAATATGTAACAATCGCACTGAATCGACAACACGATCAAAAAACACACGGTATTTCAAAGATATGTTGACAACATCGAAACCAAAGCATTTGTATCATATTTTAGCTATCATAAGCCACTCGTATCATTTGTTTCAATTGAAAACATTGAGGATGAATAATAATAAAATGAAGAATATAAAATATGAATTTTATAGCAATATTATAATGAACCTATAATTATCCCGCCCCTAATGCTGCTTTCGTCTCATTCTCTCTTTGTTTTACGGAAGGTTTCACTTCTATCGCGTCTAACCGTTAGACTGGTATTTTTTTTTAATAGCGGTCGTCCCTCAGCAGACAATGTCAAACTTCCGAGTGTATTTCTGCCATGAAAAAGCCCCTCATAAAAATATCATTTGCCGTTCGGAGGCGGCATAAAACTGTAGGTGCCTCTATTTGTCGAACAACATCAAGGCGCACGCCACAAATAGGAGGAGGAGCTCGGCGAAACACCCAACAGAAGTGTATTTTTGTTTTAAATACTCCGAATTTAAGAAGGTAAGCAATGGATCAACTGACATTTTCTGTACAATAGCCGCACAAAATTCACTAAAAGCACAACAAATTCAATCAATTTCCTACAGGTCCAGTTTTAACCATGTTTTGCATATGAACACATATGCATGTTCTGATTCATCACTAAATCAATGAAACCGATGATATTTGTACGTAGGCGAAGCGAACGGGCAGGTGATTGGAGATTGACTTCGGCACATTCATTGATCGATGGCGGGTATGTGTGTGAACGCAGAAAATGTGTGGGCCGGGAATGTAGTGGCAGCATTACTTATTAGCGGGGTAGAGGGAGTTTCTGACTTTTGTTGATTCTTAGCTTTTCGCGCAGAGTACGTTGTGTTCAGTATATCAACGATTGACGAGCATTTGAGAAGAACGCGCATAATTCGATAGACACAATACGGCATGTAAATGGATGACGTCGTAGACGTAAACGCGACAGGCTTCTACTATTATAGTTACAAGGTCTGGTTAATCAGAAGCCCCTTATGGGCTTAATATTGTAGTTGAGTGCGTGAAGATATTATACAAGCTGCGTTTTGTGAGATATATGGGATGGATAGCGCTGGAGATTTGTAAAATGCCCTCCATGAAGAGTAAGTAGCCGTGCGTGGATAACGCTTGTAAAAATTTACTATTTCTATGTCATCTCATGAATAGTTACGTTCGGTTTTACTTTGGAAAGCGTTAATATTTAAGTGGCCAGTAATAGCTAAACGAAAAATATGCGCACAGTGACATTGGTGACCATCGGTTGTGAATTTAAAATGCAAATGCAAAAGCCAAAATGTGTGGAAGAGTATGAGAGCGTAAGTATGTACACACGAATTATGAATACAAATGATAATATAAAATATTTGGTGCTTTGTGCGATTTATTACCATAGCGTCCATTCCAAAGATTCGACATCTACATAAATGAATGGAACCACTGTAATGTAACACATAGTTTGCCTACAGATGTGTAAATGGATATTCCGCTCCTGATGGTGTGGAGCTGCTAATTGGTTGCTGCTGCTGCTGATGACGATTGTATGACTTTAAAAATAATTGCAAATTTTAAAAAGCTTCGAATGAGTAGCTCATGTGGACGGCATATTACAATGTAATTTTGCTTAGAACGCCATGGCATCATACAAGGAGCTTCTTTTCGATTGGGTTGGCTTATTCCGGCAGACAAATAGCGAGCAATGGACACAAGCAGGTATGTACAATATTAAGAACCCCCGTTTAACAAATTTTCTTTTGTATCTTGCAAGCATCTGCATTGACATGGTGTATATATATATGCATATGTATGTGTGTATTTCATGAAATTGTAGTGGAATATAAACTGGCTATTATTATTTTTACCAAAATTGTTTACTTCATCTTAGTTGTTTGCAAATAAAAGTTCTACAGAAAAGGTAAAAAGCAAACCGGTTTACGAGCGTATTTCTTTAAAGAAATATCAATAGGAATAGCAAAACTATTCAAGGGGAGCACTTTAGAGTAAAAACTGTATGTAATTTATAAACAAAATCTTGTTTTCATAGTGTATTTTTGTATCCTGGTATATAAGTGCAATAGGTTATTAAAACTTTATTCACACTGCCGTTGCTTCCAATTGACATATACATAGAGGGTGATTCAATAAGGCCGTAGATTTTCTTTTATAAATAAAACACAGAGGGTGATTCAAATAGACCGTAGATTTTATTTTATATTAGGTGAGCAACTAAGTTCCCGCTGTTTGTCAATAGGTGCCGCCAGCAGTGTGTACTAGTCGATTCCAACATAACCTAAACGTTATAAACCAAGCTTAGACATATGGTAAACAAACTGCTTCGACACATTTGTGATTTTGTTTTGGTATCATATACTTTTGGTTTTGTGAAAATGTTTGATTTTGTGCCGAATAATCGTCATTTGCAGGAAGTGTTGATTTTCCTCTTCCATTTGAAAAAAAAAAAAAAATGGCGGCTGAAGCGCATCGAGAGCTACAAAAAGTTTATGGAGCTGCTGCTTTAAGTAAAATAACGTGTCGAGATTGGTTCCGTCTCTTCAAAGACGGTGATTTTAATGTTGACGACCGTCCGCGTGAAGGAAGGCCAAAAACCTTCGAAGACGCTGAATTGAAGGTATTACTCAATGAGGATCCATGTCAAACGCAAGAAGAGTTTGCTTCAGTATTAGGAGTTACCCGCCAATCCATTTCCAAGCGATTGCATGCTTTGGGAATGATTCAGAAATAAGGGACTTGGGCCCCTTATGACTTAAAACCAAGGGATGTTGAACGTCGTTTTTTCGCCTGTGAACCACTGCTCCAGCGGCAAAAAAGGAAGGGTTTTCCTCATCGCATCGTGACTGGTGATCTAAAATGGATTCATTACAGCAATCCAAAGAAAAGAAAGTCATGGGAACTGCCCGGTCATGCAACTACGTCGTCGCCTCGGCCGAATATTCACGCTGCGAAGGTTATGCTCTGTATTTGGTGGGACCAAGGTGGTGTTATGCTGTGACATATGTATGCTCGAAACATGAATATACCAGAACAAATTATAGCAAATTAGGGAAATATTACTAAATTAAAGTTTTACAATCAAAAATACCATGAACTATAGTGTATAAAGAACTTGGTAATTAGGCACATGGATGCCAATCACATACATACATTGCCATTATATGCAAAATTCACGAGAATGGTGAAGCTAAAAATAAAAATAATAAAATAACATAAAATCATTCTTGTTACTTTAACTTTTTTTCAATTTTTTACTACCTCTTTAGGAAGGGGATAAACTCATGCCCTTTTTTTCCTCACTTCCAAATTGCATTAATGAATTAAGTTGCATCCGAAATCAGTTGTCAAACTTTACCAACCTTTTATTATTGAATGAAGCTAAAAAACTACACATCGAGGAAGGTGGAAATTTCTGTTTGAAAATTTTGGAAAGACATTTTTTCTAACATAAATACGATTTTTAGTAATAACTTGGCTTCAGAAATACTTTTACTGATTTTGACGATTCGAAAATTAACAAAATCGGACCATAAATAAGATTTTCAGTAACAACGTATATATAATTCCAACGCCTTAGCTGGCAAAAATTCATCCAATCAAATCTTGTCCTTGTCACCATAAATATAATAAAGAATCATAAATACAAGAAATCGGTCAATGCGTTCCAAAGTTCCAAGGTTACATATATGAATGCACCCTACGATTTTTATTTAAAAGATTTTATTTTAATGATATTATTAATAAAATCAAAAATTAAGCAAAATTTTTCAATTCGAAACGAAAATGAAATATTCTTGTTCTAATTTTTTTAGTTAATAAGAAAACGGTTCTTTTAAGCATTTAGATTTGCCGTTTAGTAAGAAATAACTGAAGTGTGAAAGGAAAAGCAATAAAATGTAATAAGAAAAGTACGCCGCAAAGCACAGGATACATACATATACGAAGGCTAAAATTTTATACCCACGCGCTTGTGCAAGTGGGTATAATAGTTTTGCTCACGTAACGGTTGTATGTAACAGCATATAAATACAAATATGTATTGGAATGATGAGAGGATTCGATTTAGACAAGAATTAACCTTTTGCGATCGGCAAATTTCTCTGATGGGAGTACCAGCCAATCGAAGCAAATTTAGCTTTCCGGAGTTATTTCTCCCTTAGTGATTTAAAGCAAATATATAGATATTAGAAAACACACACACACATATATATTGTGTTTAATAACGTTTTATGACGCTAAAAGTGTTTAAAAATATTCTCCTTGCGAACACCGCCACTATGGCGGCATCAACCGCAAAGGGTTGAAATAATATATATTGCAATGAAATTTGGTACAAATATTACTCTTTATCGAAGGTAGTTTCGAGTTGTGAATGGATGAAACCCGCCGATAATCACGCGATAAACGCGATCTCTCAAAAGCAAAGTTAACAAATTTGGTGAAACAAATGTTGAACCAAAAAAAAAAGGAAAACACAAACACACAATCACAAATTGGATAAATTGGTGGTGTCCCGCCTACTTTTGGGTAAGTGCGTTGGTCTCGGTAACGACCTAATAAAACTTGCCCAAACTGGGTACACGAATTGCTCCTCACCACACTTTGATCTTACATTAAAATATTGAGATCGGATAAAACCACGCCCATTCTTTATATGTTAAAACTAAATTTGATTCCGTTCGTTTATTTTTCAAATTATAACTCTCACTGACATGACTTTGTTTAATTGCAAAAATGAACAGCCAGCAAAAATAAAATTTTGCTAAAATGTGCGGGTGTATGTAAAGTTCGGTCCGGGTCAACTTTAGTACTTCCTTACTTGTTTTTTATCTCATTCCCTTTTGTTTGCGTTGGCAAACTGTAAATGATGCATCTATCCGTTATTATTGGTTCGATTGCATTCGAAAGAATTTTTGTCTTCAGACTGCTGACGCACACCGCGGCCTACGCGTTGCTTGTGTCCCCAAATTCTTTTTAACTAAATTTTTTTTATTTTTATATTTTTGATTTTCTATAAACTTTCAACCATTTCAAATGAAATAAACACAACTTTCAACTGAAATAAAGGAAACATGGATTCGATTATTCTTCGCTTTGACTATTTTGATATTTTAAATGAAAATGTGCACTTTATGAAGATGTTTCTTGTCGATTTGTCCGAGAAAGGTGAGTCGAACATTTATGTTTAAGTGTTGATTTTGTTGTTGTAAGTAATTTCGCAATAACTCAAATTTATTTAAAAACGCAATTAGAAATTTCTGATGTCGAAGTAAATGCAATTGGAAAGTCGTAAAAAAAGTAAATTCTAGGTTAGGTTGACAAAATATTTTGCGAAACTAAGCCAACTGAAACTGTGAAACATAAAATACATCTTCTTACATATACAGTGGGTATATACTTAAGTTTATAACTGTTACATATTTTTATTAGTGGTTTGCCATGCATACATATGTACACGCTGAACTCGATTTTTAGGCTATGCGTCTTTGCGCCCCACCTTTTAAAAAATCTGACGGGTTAGAGACTCCAACCTGTACTCGAAATAAGGCTTGAATCTTGTGCTTCAAAAATAAAAATACTGTAAATAAGCGGCAGTGTTTACGACAGAAATGCAAATTATTAAATTACATTAAGCTACTCGCATAAAAAGTTCGACTCGGAGGGTTTTGGGCTCGCTGATTACAAATTCGATGACAATTCTTAAAAATTTAAAATGGCGGATCCAGGATGGAGGAGAAACCTTTAAAAATTTGAGCTAAGGTTCTGAAAACTAGCGCTCTGGTTTTTTTGTGGATGGTTGTCGGTGTCCTTCATGGCCGAGATTGCGAAAAGTGGCCGTGAAAATAAAAATTTAGGGGTTTACTACTACTTTGTTTAAAAAGCTGACTCACTCAGGACATCAGGCTATACTTCAATTAGTAAATGTTAAAGTCTCTATCACATCAATGCGTAAACACAGCCAAAACCATGTTTTTATGGGTTTTTATCCACACTTTTCTCACAACCTTCATTTGATGGTCACTTTTTGGAGCACAAAAATACATCGGAACCCAGTCTTTCATCAACAAGACAAATCCATCAGTTAATGATCAATTTGAAAGGCTAATATTTTATTTAATTTAATGAATTGTATAACAGAAACTTGGAACTACCGGGATATGGCACTCCATCTCTAATGCCAAAATCTCGATCGCTTTAGTCTGAGCTGCCAATCACTTTTCTGGTATAAACGCGTGCGATAATTGCAGGTACATTTATTTTTGGTCGGCATCGTTTTGCAACATACTGTTTCCCGAAGTATTCATATTAAATGTTATATGCGATTATAGAGCAGCCTTTGCCTTTACTCCAAAAAGTTTCTGGTAAATACATAAATGAAAAGACTTGCGTGATGCAAGTAGAAAAGCCTTACTTAGTGTTTACAGACGAATAAAATAAGAAACGATACATATTTGATATAAATTAGATAATAAAAAATATTTAAATTAATTTGATATTGTTAACAAAGTCATAAATGTAGCAAAGGTTTTGAATTCAGAATGAAAATGAAAAATTTGATGGCGGAAATTTTTTCAGGTGAAAGGATCGAGACATTTTTTTTATAATATAGTTAGTAGAAAAACCGTCTTTTAAGCATTTATATTTACCGTTGCGTAAGAAGTAACTGAAGTGGGGTAAAAAAATTAATAACTGTCATATGAAAGAAAATTACTCCGCAAAGCACGGGATACATACATATACGAGGGCTACTCTTTTATATCCACGCGCTTGAGCACAAGTGTATAATAGCTTTGCTCACTTAACGGTTGTATGTAACAGCATAAGGGAATCGAAATAGATGTACACATATAAATATACGAAAATGAGCACAGTTATAAGAGGAATCGATTTAGTTATGGCGCTCCGAAAATTGGTACAAATATTACTCCTTGTCGAAGGTAGTTTTGGAATTGAAAATGGCGGGAATTTGCCAATAACCAAGTTACTAAAATTGAGTACAAAATATACCCAACAAAAAAAAGAAATATTACGCAATCGAAATTTGGATAAATGAATGGATGGTGTCACGCACACTGTAAAAAAACTTGCCCAAACTTAGATCACCACACATAGATAAATATTATTGGGATCGCATAAAAACCACGCCCGATAGAAGTGTAAATTATTAAATTACATTAAGCTAATCGCATAAAGATTCCCACTCGGAGGTTGTGTTGTTATTGTAGCGGCATAAATATTCCCCGTGCATGTAGGAGGAATGCTGATTGAATGATAGTCTTTTGCCGGATATAAATCTAGGTTGTTCCGCTAACGTAGAACCGACTGTAGTGAGAAAGTCCCACTCGGAGGTTTTTGGGCTTGCTGATTACTAATCCATTAACAATTTTCCGAAATTTAAAATGGCTGATCCAAGATCGGATAAAAATTTAAAAATTTGAGCGAAGGTCCTGAATATACCGCGGTGTTTTTTTGTGGATGGTCAGAGTTTGCGAGTATGGGTTCTTACCCCCACTTTTCGCATAACCTTCATTTGATGGTCACTTTTTGGAGCAAAAAAATATATCGGAACCCAGTCTCTCATCAAAAAGAAAAATCCATAAATTAATGATAAGTTTGAAAGGCTACCGGGATGTGGCACTTCACCTCTAATGCAAAAATTTCAATCGCTTTCGTCTGAGCTGACAATCACTTTCCTTGTATAAAACGCGTGCGATAATTGCAGGTACATTTATTTTTGGCTGGCATCGTCCCCAGTAAAATTTCGTGAGCTTTTGATTTTTTTAACTCCAATTTACTTTTTTATTATGTTTTGATGTTCGTTTTCACTTTTCGCGGTATGTTTGTATATTTGCATTCGACTGCGCGTGTAGTGTCTGCCACGACTACTTTTACTTTCCTTAACGTGATTTCCACTAACATTTGGGTCAGAATAGTTAGATTTGAGTGCGGTAAGGATACAAATACAGTGTGTCATGCATAATTCTTTAAAAATAATTTCCAAAAAGCTTTCAGGCATACATTTTTATGAATAGCAAAAAGAATGCTCATTTTGTGTGTTTAGTAATTTTTTACAGAGAAAATTTGTTAGAAAATCATGTCTAAATTTTTAAATTGCGACTCTCGATGTGTCGTATGTGTGGTAATAAAGCACTGTGCTTGTAGTCGCAATTCTCTAATGGCATCTTTCACCTGCAAGTGGAGTGGTCGCGCGTCGAATGCTTCATGCTGTATTTGCTCCAAACTCGCAAAGAGCCACAAAACCAATTGCCGCCACGGCTTTTAGTTGTGGGGCTATGCAATTCAACAGGTGTCAGCCAGTCGCAGCGCAACGTAACGCAACAAAATATGCGCATACAAGCACACACACACAATTACCAGCAGACATTGCCATCTTCTGAGCTCCTGTTGTTCAATTTGGCAGGGTTTTTGCTGGCTGACGTGCCACGTAATGAAATATTTGTTTTGACTGCAGACCAATCTAATAGAAATAACAGATAAGGTATTGGGAAATTATTTATGAGCCAATGAAAAGGCGTCAAGGGCAGCGGAGAGTAATGTACGCTCCCTAAATCACTTTCTCCAACTGTTACCGGCCACGGAGGTAGACCGGCCGGCAGGTTACTATGTATGTATTATTGGCGCTGCGTTCCTTTGCCTTGATTGCCTTGATTGAGCAACATTTGCCAGTGTTGCAGGAAAAACTTTAGCAACTCTTCCGATTTTCGTGTAACAGCAAACTCACTGCTGTAGTCCTCGCTGTGCCATGAAGTTGCATATACAATAATTTGCAATTCAATAGAAAAGTTGTACCTTTACCTCTCTGAAATAGCGTAGCATAATTTATTCAGTAACTTCACGTTGTCCACCATTGTTGCCCATGGGTTTCTTGTTGCTGCTTTTATTATTTGCCTTCCGTTTGTCTTCACGAAATTTGTGCTGCTGTTGTTACATTGCAAATTAGTTTAATTTTAAGTTTTGGATGAGAATGCAATTTAAAGGATTGGTTGCTTACACAACCTGTGTGATCTGTCGATGGGTTGGCGATAGCCACGGGGAAGTGCATTTTATGTGCGGCAATGTGCAAATTGTGACTTTTAGATGCCTTTGGATGGTTTGAAGAGTACTTTTTTCATTCAGTTCGAATTTCAATTTAGAGTCCGGACATGGCAAGTGTTGTAATGAAAAAATTTTGATTTTTGTGGCCAGAATTATAACTATAAAATTAAAACTTTAACTAAGAAACCAGCTTCTTCTTTTATTTGTGGTGCGTGCCTTAAGGTTGTCCTAGAAAATGAACAACAGCCTACTGCTTCATGTCACTTCCCGAAAATATGGTTTGGTACCTGAGCTGCCATTGGATTAAAATTTTGCAAAACTGAAGATGGAGCGTTCAAACAAATGATTTGAGTGAAATTATCACTTTATTAGAACAAAGTTCTGCTTGTTGTTGTAACTAATCTAACGGTAGGCCCAGAAAACGTGCTGTTTCGGTAGTTTGGGTCTAGAGGGAGAGGAGTGTTGGTTGAGTGGGTTTAACAGGGCGTGTGAATAGGTGGTTGGTATAGTGCGGGGCCGCCGTAGCCGAATGGGTTGGTGCGTGATCACCATTCGGGATTCACTGAGAGGTCGTTGGTTCGAATCTCGGTGAAAGCAAAATTAATAAAAACATTTTTCTAATAGCGGTCGCACCTCGGCAGGCAATGGCAAACCTCCGAGTGTATTTCTGCCATGAAAAAGCTCCTCATAAAAATATCTGCCGTTCGGAGTCGGCTTGAAACTGTAGGTCCCTCCATTTGTGGAACAACACCAAGACGCACACCACAAATAGGAGGAGGAGCTCGGCCAAACACCTAACAGAAGTGTACGCGCCAATTATTTATTTTATTTTTATTTTTTTTATAGTGCGGGGCACCTTCATATACCGAACATATGTTTGGTATGCCGCGCCGTTTCTGGATAAGTAGGAGTTCAACCTGCTACAATATCCAGACCGTAATCGGGCCCAAAGTCTCACGAGACAGCTGAAGCTCATCAACTGCAATGGGTATTGGTTGGACTCCGCTAACGGCATTCGGTAGTCCGAAGTGTAGGAAGGTAGTGGGGGTCTTCCGATGAATGTTGTTTAGTGCCTGGTTGTACGTCAGTATAGCTGAATAGATGTCTTCTGATTCGCCTGGGAGGTGGTCCAAGCTCTAGCAATTGCCTGCAGGAGTCATTCCTACGGTAACAACCCAGCAGGAATTTTTTGCTGAGCATTTTACTGTGCTCCTTAACCGGAATTATGGAAGCCTCGTTGTGAAGGTGTTGCAGGGAGACATCATGAGGCATCCGGGACTGTCTTGGAGCCTAGAAGACACTTCTCATTTTTTATACTCTAATACCCATCTTCGTCGATTCGATAACGTCTATTTCAGTTTAATGTACATATATTGCTTCCGAAGTAAAATAAATTCTGATTTTTTATACAAATATGCCATTTTAAGTTTCAACAAATTGAAAATCTTGTAATACGAAATGTCAGGCATCGGACACTTATTTAAACTGACGGTAGAATAAAATTGAAATTATTAAGACATTGGAATAAGATTTAAAAGTTGATTCAGTTCATTCAAACCAACTTAATTCGAACTACGACAAAAGGAGATTGTATTCCCACATTAGTCAGTAAAAAACGTAAATAACTTAACGTCTCGAAAAGCAGAAATAAGAAAACACTTAAAAAGTGCTCAAGAAAATATTTGTGCTAAATTTGTTTTATTCAGTACGACGTGCTCAAGAATTTCTCTGCGCATATTACTGTTTTTTCTGAAGTTTGCTTTTTGACAAAAGATCACCAGGCAACCGAGCTTTTGAACAGAAATATATTTGTGCTTCTTATTTCTTAAGCGAAATGTGACGGCATTGTTTTCTTTTTCCAATTATCAAATGCCAAAATTTCTCCGATTCTAAGTGCTATTTAACACACAAAGAATAATAGTAAAATTTTTCCCTTGGAATTTTCTTCCGATGTTCGTACCAGCCTTAAAAGTGCTAGCAGTATTATAAATGTAAAATTTTTTTACATTTTGTACAAACTGCTGATGGAACAATCCTTAATTTTTCTTTTTTTTTTTACAAAATATCACTTTGCCTTTTATTTTTATCTTAAATATATATTTTCTGTATTTCACGAAGTACAATAGAAAACAGGAAACTTGAAACTGGCTTTATTTTCATAGAAATGCAGACGATTCCAATTATGTACCATTTGGTGTAAACAAATAGAGTTAACCCTTAGAAACTTAACTGCAATTAATTTTTTTATGGAAATTGGCTATAATACACTCAGAAACGGTTTTAGTTTTTCTTATCCCAATGAGTTTGTACACTATTTATGCAAAGTAATTTTTTTTATTCCTTTATTATTCCACTATTCTTTGTACTGTTCTCTGGGCCACATCCCACGCTTGGTTAACTACTTCTAAATCACGAAGGTTAAAATGCTTCCAGGTATTTCGTGGACGACCGGGTCATCTGTGCCCATTCCAACGCTGTTCAGCTTATGCCTTGCCGGTCCTTTGTGAGACTGTGCACGATTCATCGCCGCCCTTTACGACCTCTTATCACCTTTTGAATTGGTTCTTGCTTGGTGATCTGCCACGAGTCCGTATTTCGAATAGTATTAGGCCAAACAACTGTAGGTATATAAAATCCGAAGGCATTTGTTTGTAAGCTTTGTAATTTCTGCGTAATGCTTCTCGACACCAGCCACTTTTCATTCCGGTCGAAGAGTGTGGATTTTACATAGTCGTTAAGTTAAATATTCTTATTTTAGTTTTCTGTGAAATCTGTGTACTTTTCTGAATTGGTTGTAATCGACCAAAACTTGACCTAGCTTCACGCAGACGATTTCTTGCGTTTTCTTCAGCTCCTCCGTTAGTTGATTCGACCAAGATAGTAGAAACTTCCAACCTACGAAGTAATAATAGTTGAACATTGAGAATACTGCTCCTTTTAACAATATAATGAGCATACGTTTTTTATCATTACCTTAATGTTATATGTTAAAAAGAGCTCACGCCTTTCTGAGGAATACTACAAACAAATATACTCGGAGTATACGAAAACCCCTACAATCAGTAGAAAATTTTTTAAGATTATTCTTTATCAGGTTACTGTTCGCATGTATTTCTTTATTTCTTGCACTTTGTTGTATTTACTTCTTCTGTTGCTTCAACTCTACATTTTGCATTATTATTTGCATATTTATTAGTAATAATTATAATAATAACAAAGTCACACAAAAAAATGTATTAAAAAATCGGCCTGAGGGTCTGACTGTGTGTGTTTGGGGTCGCCAAATCCGAATCCAAGATCAATTTCATCTCAGCAAATTCAGGCTTTGGTCATAACAACAAAAAACACATCCACTAAAAAATTATACGCAATACTGTTAATATGGCACCGCTCGTCAAGCAACGCACCTCACCTCTCATCACTTTCCTCTTTCGATACCTCAATGGCATGGCACATTTGGATAACTGTGAATGCTATGTTGGCGGCGGGGGTATTATTGGTGTTGGTGGCGAATACGACATTTACAAGCGCGAATACCGACGTTCCCACACTTTGCATGCCCAACTAAAATTAAAGCTGGATCACTATTGGAATTGCTTTAGCGGCTGGCATAGCCGTTGCTCTCAAAGTACAGTGTTTAGGTTGTGATAAATTCATATATAGAAATGGTATATGTATAAGTATAAACATCAGTAAAAATTGAATGACAAATAAACTTGAAAACAAGTATCAATTACCTTTACCTCGAAGAACTTATGCATGCAGATGCAAATGCTTCACATAAAGTTCCAAGGTCCTATAATTCTACAAATTTTATGAGTGGAACAGCTGAGCTAAGCCTATTATGTGCTTCTGCCAGAATGCCTTGGACATGAAGGGGACGGTCGCTATAGGGGACATTAAGCAAAAACAAAGCGGCAAAACAATGTTTCCTAATATTACACCCCTAAGTAGGCTATAAAAAAACTTCGGAGAGCTTTCTCCCTTCTGATAAATACTCTATTCCTTAAAACTGCATTGTAGGTTTCAAAAATTTGGTTGGAAATGGTTGGTTTCTTCTGGTGCTATGGGTCACTGCATTATTTATTGTGATTAGTATTTATTATTGTTATTATTTTTTATTGATGCTGAAACCACTGTGAGCTGGTAACAGGTCTACCTTGTCCCAGCACTTTTCAGTATGCCATGTGTACATACGTCTATAAGTAGGTATGAACATTAGGGCGGGTCATATGTTTTCTCTACTTTGTTTCGGCGACTGACTTCTACTGACAATTCTGAACAAAAAGTTGCATGAAATCAAAGCTCTGAAATGGATTTGGAGTCTTCTTATTTTTAATTTTAGTTATTAATTCTCAAACAATTTTTTGTCTTTTTGGGTGAGAGAAATTCATTCGCTCCAACTTCTCCGCTAAAGAGCGTAGCATCAGTTACACCTTGCGGTTTCTCACATTAATCCGTCTATGGCGCCAACATGGCAGTTAAGGTCCGTGGCCTACTAGTTTTCGATTTTTCCAATGCAATGACGAAACAGCAGCTCACTAAAATGTAGAAGGTGAAAAAATAAACGTAATAGTATTTTTTACTGTATTTTGAATCGACAAATTACACTCTAAAAAAAAATGGGTTTGACTGGATTGTGGTAGTGGTGACAAAAAAAAAAAAAGAAAGTGTGTGGTAGTTCACGGAACCCGCACGATTGAAGTGAAACTTCTTTTATCAACAAATCAATAATTTAACTATTATTTCAATATAATGCATGCAGAAGTCATGGAAAGCATGGAATGGAATTTTATTAAACAGAATTATTTATTTATTTTAATATAAAAAGAAATGAATTTATTGTACTCAATTACATTTGGTTCTCGGCATTGTCATTATCATTATTGGATTCGTTTTCCAAAAATGAAACAAGGGCTTTATGGTAACTGAAATACGTAAAAAATGATCTACATTCTAATCTATCAAGGTATCGATGAAATACTGCATCAATGGTAGTTCCGCATCTTGTTGTTGGTACTACAAATTATCACTTATCGTACAACCGGAGGATTCACTGTCACGGTGTTCAACAGTAGCTCTTAATTTTTTACGCTCCAAATACTCACGTTGCCGTTCAGCACCTGTTTTCGGTTTCCGTTTTTGTTGATTTGATGCCATATTTAACAGAAATCAATCAACAAAACAAAATATGTTTGTAAGATTTGCTCAAAACTACACACACACTCTATGACGCGTCTCGCGTTACTAATAATATTGTGTTTGGGATAACTGTCAACTGTTTCCACCGAAATGCGTTCGCAAAGTGTATGGTCTTTGGTATGGTAAACAGATTTATGATACATTATTTTGCGGCGACAGCACAGCGCGATAGCCCAGCGGCTAGCAATGTGGGCTTCCGATCCGAAATCCTTGGTTCGAATCACAAGAAAATTTTTTTTTTTTTTTTTTATACATTTATTTCAATTTGTTTTATGATATGTTTATGAGCAGATTTTTTTCATGGCAGAAATACACTCGGAGGTTTGCCATTGCCTGCCGAGGGGCGACCGCTATTAGAAAAATGTTTTCATTAATTTTGCTTTCACCGAGATTCGAACCAACGACCTCTCTGTGAATTCCGAATGGTGATCACGCACCAACCCACTCGGCTACGGCGGCCATCAATCAAATGTCATATTTACAAATTACATTCGATAAGACGACACGCCACGCCAGTCTTTTAACAGATGGCGCTGGCATAGCGTGAGTTTTACGTAGTTTAGCGTAGTTTTACTCCTCACAGCGTTTCATCCACGCCACGCTTTTAACAGATGGCGCTGGCGTAGCGTCACATATCGATGAAACGCTATGGTTTTACTCCTCACAGCGTTTCATCCTTCGAGACAAAAGAAGTTTCACTTCAAAAAAATTTCGACCATTTCTGTGATATTCTCGAAATTATCTACATTTTTTTAACATCAAAAATGCCTGAACAGAATCGATGTAACTAAAATTATACGCATCGACACCATAAACATCATTCACAATTTCAGCGGCCTGGCAAACAATAACTGTAAAACGTACCAAACTTCTCTTTGTTGACTTTTGCCACCTATAACTGAATGGAACAAACAAAAAACAGCAAAAGAGTTTTTTTAGTGTGAAATGTCACCTTGACAACGAGCATAAACTTTTAATTGTTTGATCGATACTATACGAGACATCGATCACTAGAGCCATATACCGAGAAAATTGCGGATGGAAAGTTTTGAGCGAACTAAACATCAGAAATTAATTTCTCGTGCCCTAAAACCACAAACCTAGGTTATCTGCCCAAAAATTTTAACAAAACAAATCAAATTCTTAGGGACTTGTAACTAAAATTAAAAATAAGAAAAATAAGTAAAATTAAAAATAATGAAAATAACTAAAATCGAAAGTAAGAAAAAATAACTATTAAAAAAAATAGAGCTAGGTTTCCAGGTTAGTTTTTTGAATTCCCAGTGGAATAATTCATTAGTCGAAACAAGGTCGGTTATATTATTTAATCGTTTTAGCCGTTCGGAGTCGCCTTAAAGCTGTAGGTACCAATAACAAGACGCACGCCACAATTAGGAGGAGGAGCTCGGCCAAACACCCAAAAAGGAGTTATATATGAGTATATATATAAATATATATTTTATTTAAGAACAAATTGACCCGCCCTAATGTACGTATTTATCTCCATGTACATAGACATTTTCGCGACTCTCGAAGTCGTGGCTGACATTTCATTATGTAAAAAATGTAAACAAGCCATGGTAATGCCTTGAATAAAAAACCAAGAAATAAAGCTAAAATATTAAAAAAAAAATATTTATAAAAAAATATGCAAATTATACCCACTACTTATAGTAGGTAGGAGGGCAGATTTATTTGAAGTTAAGACAAAAATTAAACTTATTCTTATAAAGTCAGCAAATGTGTGTTAAACCATTTGCAAAAATTTGACAAATTCTAATTATTTTATTTAAGCCGAAATTCATTTTGAAATCTCTAACAGTGCATATGAAACATCGCGAACATTTTTAGTAAATTTCGAAGTTTTTGGCGCATGGTATAACGAGTTTGCTTGAATGTTTTGGTAGTCGCATGTGCAATGGTCAGCGGGGGGTAATGTGTCGAAAAAGCGCTAGCAGTCTCAAGCCATTCCATTCCGAATAAGCATTTTGCACAAAATCACTTATGCACATACATAAATACACATCCATATGTTTGGATATGTGTGAAGGCTTGCATGCGAGTGCATACCAATGCGCAGTCCCAGCCAAATATTACCGCGCCAAGTAATTGTTGCCGCTTTACATTGTGGTGACTTGGTCGGTTGAAGGTATGGCCGTAAATTGTTGGCATGTCATGGGTATGATAAAATGGTGCACCATGCAACGTGTTTGCGGCCAGCACCAAAATGCACTCTGCTAGTGAACTTTTATTGTCGAGTAAGTTGTATTTGAATTATTTAACGCCAAGAAACCGGGGTTTTTAACTCTTTTTTTTATAATTCAACTTTTCTGCTACTTTAACTGATGCTGTGGTTTGTTTGCTGGTTTGTGACCAGTGCCAACAAATAGGCTGCTTATGATCAAGGGTATCTCTTTAATGCTCCATGCAATTGAGTGTATTAATTAGTGCACTGATCAAATAAACAAACACAAATAAATGAAGTGGATTTCAAAAGAAAAAAATTAGAATCTTGGTTATTCGTTAAAATTATCCAGCAACGCTTGTTGTGCAGTTCTTGAGTATTTTGAAAGTGGAGTAAAAATTCGAATTAAAATATGTTTAATTTTATTTTTAATTTCAGATATTTGTAATTAGATCTGTTCTTAGTATGGGAAGTTTTATTTTAATTTGCAACGTTCTTACTATTTTTTTAAATCCAGTTTCGAAAATATGCCATGATTTGTTTTTATATTTTCATAATGCCTTTGAAAATACTTTTCAACCTATTCATTATTAATTCAATTCAATTCAAGATAAGCTTAGAAGAAATGAAACGTATGTGAAAATGAAATGTATGTATGTACAATATATCGCATGATACTTTAGACCGAATTGGTTCCCACGACAGTTGGTTCTACGTTACCGGAATGACTCGGATTTATATCCGGCTAAGGATTGTCACCCCAGCAACATTGTCCGTACATTTATGAGTAATATTTATGCTGTTACAACAACAACAACTTGTTTTACTATTTTTTTTCAAAGCTTTTAACAATTATATTAATTTGGGGGAAAAGAAATGCATTATTTTTTCGGTAGATGACTGTAGTGCTCGATATCCCGTATTGATCAAACAATTTAAAGTTTATGCTCGTTGTAAAGCTGACATTTCACATTAAAAAAATTCTTTTGCTGTTGTGATCGAACATAAAACAGTTTTGAACCTTTTGCGCAGAAGTTTTACACAAAAATAATGGATTTGTTTTTCCCTAAACTAATTTGTGAAACAACACATCTTTTAAATGTCCACCATGAGCTAGGGGCTGTCATACGAGTATTAAATTTTTCAAAAACTCGCTCACACATTATCGCATTGAGTTTAACAATTCCTTTACTTTTCAAAAAACCCGATACAGGTCTGCCAGCCATTTATCTATGCTAGACAGAACCAGTTTTTTTTCACCCACTTACACAGAAGTATAAAGTAACCGTAAATATTATAATATATAATGAAATTCGTTTCCCATTTCTTAGCACTTCTTGCTATCATTAAGGGGTTATATACAGTTAAAAGGCCGAAAAACCCGAATTTTCCAGACTTTTTTCTGAGAAAACTTTTAAATTTATTGATCTAAAAATTTGTACACATATTATGTTGTTTGTTAACTGTATTTTAAGACTTAAAAATAAAAAATAAATAATTGGCGCGTACACTTCTGTTAGGTGTTTGGCCGAGCTCCTCCTCCTACTTGTGGTGTGCGTCTTGGTGTTGTTCCACAAATGGAGGGACCTACAGTTTCAAGCCGACTCCGAACGGCAGATATTTTTATGAGGAGCTTTTTCATGGCAGAAATACACTCGGAGGTTTCGCTATTAGAAAAATGTTTTTATTAATTTTGCTTTCACCGAGATTCGAACCAACGACCTCTCAGTGAATTCCTAATGGTGATCACGCAACAACCCATTCGGCTACGGCGGCCGTCATCGACATCGTTACACAAAGTATTTAAAAAGAGCTGGAACAGAAACGAATACGGTTTACGGAATACTTAGTATTAGTAAAAACAGTAAAGGAGCTACAGTTGATCTCCGGGAGCTCCTCTCAAAAAAGACGTTTTACGGTGCCCACTGAAATGAATCCTTTGAAATTAAAAAACCGAACAGATTTCGTTAAAGTCATGTTAAATCTAGTATTTAATTGAATGAATAAGCAAAACAAATTTTTTTTGACAACATGACGGTTTTTGACCAAAATTTCGGCTTTAAATTGTTTAAAAAAAAGAGAAAAGAAAAAATATTCCATTAATTACTAAAAATATATTTAGGAAGCTCGTTTTAAAAATTTGAGACTCATCGGTTTAGCCGTCTTCGAGTAATGTTGGTCACCGACTTTGAAAGCACCATTTTGAGAAAAAAGCGTTTAAAGTTTCAAAAGCACTTTACTTTACTCTTAAATGCCTTTTAAAATTTGCGTGAAACTTCAAAAATATTCACCGGAACGATATTAAATTTTCTGTGTGTTCTTAATATATGTACCTTAAGAAAAAATAAAAAATAAAAAAACTCGATTTTTTTTTATTCTAACTGTATATAACCCCTTAATAGCGATAATTTTCAGAAACAGTTGATATAGGAATAGAAAGTTCACCAAAGGTTTGAACAAATTTTGAATTTTTGAATTTTATAAGTTTAAGCGTCGGGTTTCCGGGGGCTTAATCCACAACTGCTAATGATCGTCCACATTCGCTTCACTGCGACAATTAAGAAGAATGCAGGATTTTTACGAAGCGATTCACAGAAGTAGTGCAATACTGAAAGTTAGGAAATTCTCAGCTTTTCGCACGCGTTGACAATCAGCTGATGTAAATAAATACAACTCTTTAAGGCAGCGCAGCCATTTGCATTGCATTATTTTATCAAATGTGGTCTATTGGTAGTGTAAAATTAAAAATTTACTATTTTTATAGGTATTATGCAATTGAAGCATTTTGCAACCCAACAATTGAGCGGTCAAAGCGCTGGATGTGAACGTCTTATTGAGCGAATTTTGCAAGAATCGAAAAGTGTTTTTTATTATTTATAATGCACTGGCTAGTACCAGATGGCGCAAAATTAATCAAATAAATCTAAACTAAATAAAAAAAAATTGAGTGATGGAAATATTTACTTTGACCGTCACCCGCTCCATTGCTTGTCTGTTTGCATACCGTAGCTGGCTAGTTCACTAGTGACAAATTACAAAAATTATAAATCTTCTGATAGGGTGCCTAATTTTGAGCCACATATTAGCTGCTCCACATTATTTGAAGATGAGTTTAATCTTATTTTATGCAAGCTAGCCTAAGCACCTTTCTACGGACAAGTCTAATAATCTATTGGCTTGAGCGAATCCTTAGTATGAGTCGAACCCTCTGGCCACTTAAAGCTATGCAGCCGAATTTCACTTTCTGCACTTACAAATAATAAAGGAAAAACAAAGTAGTGCATCTCGAATATTTATAACGACCTATTGAACGTTATGGCAAGGCTGTAGCGTATATAATCACTTGAGTATATATGTATATATGCATGTACGAACATACATACATACATGCATATATAAACTACATTTTCATATTCTATTGTTTAAATTTCCAATACATATGTACGAATATCACCATTTGTGTTTTCTCTGCCAAACGTCAATTAAGCATTTTGCTACGCTACCAGGTTGGCCTGCAGTGCTTCGAAGGCAGGTCACTTGTTGTAAATTTGAAGCATGCATTTAGGTAGCATCGAGTGGCCACCAAACGGCAGTCAATATTTACCACCATCGACGACGGCGTCACCACTTGTTGAAAGAAACTTTCCTTTTCTGGTAACGCGACATGCCACTGCCAGACAAACAGTGAAATTCCATTCTCCAAGCCACTCTGCGTTCGGCGCGATTAATTTAATTCCATTCACAAATCTGGCTGTGCCGGCTGATCGTGGGACGCTGAAATAACTGCAAGTTCAGCAAAGCGCTTCGAATTGCTGTTACTGCCTCTAGACATTTGCTACTCTTGCTTGCGCTCTGCAACTGCATGTGATGAAATACGTTTTTCTTCTTTGTGCTTAGAGTGGCAACAAAAGCAAAAAAATAATCGAGAAAAAAATCTTAAACACAAACTCGTATACACAGAGTGGTATTGCTAGTAGTCATTGGGCTAAGTTTGTATTCGATCGGCAGAATTGTGGTGGATAGTTAGTTGGATTTTGATTAAATGTTGAACTATAACGAAAGCAATTAATTAGCTTGAAATGCAATCATTCAAAGGCGGTGATGATTCGCTTCTAACGGCGGAGAGCAACAACATTCAGAAGGTAATCATATGCCTGAAAGTTATTGTAGAAGGACCAAAGGGGAGAAGGTGCGGTGTTAATGGGTCCAGTTGGTTTTTGTTTGAGGCATAATTCATTTATGTGATCAATCACAGAAAGCGCCCAAACATCGTTAAGCAAACACGTATATTAATCCCTTTGAAAATATTATGGCAAACGCATTAATGGCTATGCTTTAAGTTTAGTGGTAGTTTGGGGTGTTACTCAAATCATAATTAGCGATGAATTAAAAATTGCTCGTCAATGTAATCAACGAAAACAGCTGTTAGGTTGATGATTTGCCCTCGCGTCAGCTCATTATAGGGACTTACTTCTCTGTGGCGTAGGCATAGGCCGCCGGATCGATTGCTATTTCGAACGCAAATGCAACATTTTGTTGTTTACAAATTAGCTGGCACAAAGTAAGCAAACAGATTTTTTAAATTTTTTATTTATTTTTTTATTTGTCTTTGAATGGATGCAATCATACAGGCTGTGATGAGCTAATGTACAATAGTTTAGTAATTACTTAGAAAAAGAGACTTGAGATGGTTTACTAAGATGTCATACGGCCATGTAAAATCAGCACCAGAATAATTGAAAAACAAATTTAAATTCGCACATACCGTAGAAATCACTCCGTATCTCAATCATCTCGGGATGCCAATTTTCAAGCTTTCATACTATCGAAGTTTCTTATCAGGAACATTGAAATTGAATATTACTCAAAAGGGAATGACAATAAATAGCTCCAGTAATGAATAATAAATGCATAATAAATGAGTCTGCTATCAATCAATAAACATGGTAAAGGTTCTGAAAAGTTTAAAGATCGGCACGCAAAACGAAGAAAAACTTTCTCCACTCTCTCAACCCGATTAGAGACAATTAATAATATCGATCTAACAAAAGCACAATACAATGTTTTGGCAGTGAGTGGCTTAGTAAATGCAGAACAATTTCGACGTACGGATGCTAGCATCGGATATGGGCGTCTTATGACGGGGTTAACGTGGCTAGAGAAATTCAACTTAGAGCCAAAAATAACGCCCAAGACTTTAATTTCTTCAATGGATGGCAGGGGTGAGCCAGCAATACCAGTATTGGTTGATTTAGCAAATTTTATGCGAAAGCATTTGCTTAATTTTAGTGACAAACATAAACGATTAAAATAGCACCAGTTCTGGCCGTTGTGTAAGTTGGATTGCAACTTTTCTGAGTCACGCCCCCTGTTAATGACCGCGAATATTTGAAGATCATCAGCATACAACGAGTGCTCTGCAAATGAAAAACTTGAACCAATAACATTTATAAAGAGAATAAGAAGAATAGTTCCCCACATGACACCAGAGGACGCCATAAATGCACGGGATGTCGCATTATCAACGCCTACCACACTGTGCTTAATGGATATGGCTTGATCCACGACAAAAACGTGGAATGTATACTCAGTGACGCAGCTTCGACAAGAGTATTCGCTGCGATACTTTGCCAAACGTTTCAGAGAAGTTCGTATAAATTATATCACATTGAGATCTGTTCTGGAAAGCAGCGCTTTTGAATAGTCATTTTTTTTTAAATGAAGCTCTTTTAAATTTATCACTAATCGTGATTAGGAGGATAATTAATGTCAAATTTTCAAAATTAATATTCAGAAGAAATTGTGGAGGGATGCAAGCAATTCTCTCGAAATGGAGTAGACGTTGGGGGTAAAATTAAATTGTCTGTAGCAGATAATTTGTGTAAATAGTTTCTAATTTCTGGTTCTTGAAGAACTTCCTTTTTTAATACATGATAATCTTATTTACTCCCATCTTGAAGTTATTTTCTTCCTTGAAATTGTAAAGTGTAAAAGTTCTAAGATCTCGGGGCGATTATACTCTTCTGCCGCTTTTCATTGACAGTTTGCTTGTTAACGAAAACAATAGCAGCGTATTAACAGTAACGCCCAAAATTTAGTGGCTTTAAACGCCACTAAGCTACAATACATGCCAACCACACCATCGATCATGGCAACCGTCCCCCACAGCGCGTTCAACAGACTTTACACCATCGCAGATATCGCAGTTTTGTAGTTTAATTAAAACTTTTTCACCGCAGCACTTGTCATGTGCACTTCCCGCCTCCAACGGCCATAGCCATTAACGACGGCTGATGTTGAAAGTTGCGTTTTGTAGACAGGACGCTTTTCACAAATCCATAAAATCATTCAAATGTGTGGTGTCAATGTATTGATTTACGATTTACGATTATGTCCGTTTATATATATTTGTTGCCGTCGCTGCAGTTTGTCGATGATTTAATTGTTGTTGTGGCTAGTTATGGGCAATTGTTTGCGCATGGGAGGAAAAGGCGTTGTACGTACGGAATTTTGCGGCGCACTTGAAAAATGTGTTTTCGCAAAATGTGACTTCTTATTTACCAATATTAATTAACTTATTACACCGTCACACTGTCAATTTGGCATTATGAGTTTGACGGGTTTTAAATATTACCCCCTGGGAGTTAATTTATTTTAAGATATGCAATAATGGTTTATTTTGCTTCAGTTACATCAATGAGCGCCACTGCATATGGCTGGAAGCGAAAACAAGTGTGAACTCACTTAAGCCTTTATTTAAATGAGAAACGATTTTTTTTGTGAGGTGGTTTCTGCAGTGTTGGAAAGAAAGATTTTGCGAGAAATTTGGCCGAGAGGCACCAATCCCAGCAATGCTTTTGGGTGGCTAATTGCATTCGTATTAATCGCTTCAAGCTACTGATAAATTCCATCTGGGGTGTGATATTTAAACTGCAGGTGTCAAAACAGTGAGAGCCCAGATGTCTAAATCTTTGCCCTACGGGAGCAGAGTAGCTGAGAAGAAGGTGCTGAGATAATTCCACCTCGTCCTCCAGACAGCTTCTGCAGAAAGCACTTGAAAGCAATCCCATGCCCACCTCATGGATACCTAGCCGAAAATCTCGCGTGAACTGCGGCCTTTATTAGCCTTAGAAGTTACGTCGAGCGCTCCGATTTACCCGTGCTCAGAAAGATCTCGCGACTTTGCACGTTTGCGCACTAGCTTAGTGCTCATTGAGTTGAAGCGAGATCCATCATTCCAGGAGTAGGCCACAGGTTCTGAAGGGAACCCCAATTCTCTCGTTTTGCGATGAACCCGTCTCCAGGGTCTCCTGTCTAGCCAGTTCATCAGCCCAGCAGTTTCCCTCAATGCCGCCGTGACTGGGAACTCATATGAGTCTAAGTATTTGGCATTCGAGAGAGAAATCAGACATTCCTCGCCTAATTTCGAACGCATAAACAACGAGCCCAAATCCCTAACTGCCGCTTGGCTGTTGGAGTAGATATTTACGTCCTTTACAGTGAATACATAAGTAATGGTAATGGTTGTACGGGTTAGGCCTTTATGCACTGCGACCAGATTGATCTATTGTGCACCCCTAATTACTTAATTACAATTATTTAGTATACCGAGGAATCGAACCAGCTCCTAAGGAGGGAGCAATTGTAGGTCTTCCTCCTCTAGTAGGACCGAGCCCAGGATTCTGTGTTTCCTGTGGCCTAATGCCTCACAGTTGGTGATTAAGTGTTCCATAGACTCCTCTTCATCACAACAGAACCTGCATAATCTTGTACTAGATAATCCTATTGTGTTAAAGTGTTTATAACAGGCAAAGTGACCTGTAAGTGTTCCACAGAGTAATCTGAGACCCTTTTTATCTAGGGTTAGAACAGATTATGCTCGGTTGGCATTGAAATTCAAAAACTTTTTGGAGTGATTAAAGTCACATTTGCCGTTCGATTGTTCCCTGATTTTAGTTTGGATCAATTTTTTGGTTTCGTGTTTTATATTATTTTTGTTAAAGCCGAAAAATGGGGTTGGTTCGATAAATAACCCTTTTGCCCCTTTTTTGACATAAAAGTTTTCCTTCTCTTTACATAAGTAAGTAACCAATCCACTACATCCTTAATTGCGGCTGCGTCACCAACTCTTCCGTCCAACTTCGAGCCAATGTTTCACAACGCCCACTCCTCCCTTGAGCCAATATGAATGCTTCGGTTTTCATTAATCCAGCTCCATGGGGATGAACTCAAAGTGTTTGAGAATATTGGAGTGTTCGTAGCTTTATTTTAGCTTATACTCGTAGCCCGAACACCTCAATCTGAAAGCGTTAATTAGTCGCAATGAAAATACGACTGTACCTGAATCCATTTGTAGAAAGAGCGTCTTAACTAAAAAAAAAAAATTTAAATAAAAGTTCAAGAAAAACGGTACAGAAGGTAATAATTTCTACAAATGTAATTATCTAAAACAAATTTATTGGGTTATCATATTTTTGTCGCAAACAAGCGGTATGTTCATCTGAAATTTGATTTGAGAAAAATTGCCATAAAAAAACATCTAAAAGTAGTTGAAAGCGCGATTTAAAAAATTTGTGGGCATCACAAAATGAAGTAAACGAGTACCGGCATTAATCCACATAATAAAATAAATAAAGTTTGTTAGGGGTTTGGCCGAGCCTCTCCTCCTTTTTGTTGTGCGTGTTGATGTTGTTCCACAAATGAAGGGACCTATTGTTTTAAGCCTACTCCGAAGGGCAAATGGAAAAAGAGAAGCTTTTTCATGGCAAAAATACACTCGGAGGCTTACCATTGCCTGCCGAGGGACGACAGCTATTAGAAAAAACTTGTTCTATCATTTTGCGGTTTCATGCACGCAGATATGAACCTACGCGCTGAAGCCACGCATCAAACCATTCGGTTACGACGGTCGTCACATCCTGAAATTTAAAAGATATTTTCATTGAGCTCTATTTATTCAAAAATATTTCCATAAATTCTTTCAAAAACCAGTACCAAGAAATGCTTCCACAGTAGCTTTGTTTTGTATTACAACTTATGGGAATGATTTTTCACATGTAATTCACATGAAATTTTTCCCGATTTTTATTTCTATTGTTATTCAAAATTTGATTCATAACCGATTCTGACTTAAAATAAATTACTCTCCGTTAGCTATGTATTTCGTATGTATGTATGTATGCCATAATCCCCTTCATACGACTGACCAATCCCATAATTTTGTTACCTACTATTGCCGATACGTTCACGTCTGTGACAATGCGAGTCCAGCATCAGCAGAAGTCACCAGAGAACCCCTTTTGACAATCCAAAAACAATGAAAATTTTGTTATTTGTGGCAACATTGCCGGTTGTCACTTTCTATGTGCCACTGTTTACAAACAATAACCGGCTCGTTGAACATCTGTACGCTTCTTATTTTTGATGCGGAATCGGCGATTTTACCGAATACATATCGACCATCGTTCATGTGAAGATTATCATAAGTTTACAGTGCGACACTTCGCTAACTTATTTTCTTACTGATATACAATAGCTGGACAGAGCTCGTTGCATTAGTGGGTGAGTCTGCACTAAGGCTCATTAATCGTGAATATTGTCGCCATTGGTGCTGGTGCAGTTACCCCAGTTGAGGTTCGCGGTTCATCGATTTTTCGGCTAAAGTTCGCTGAAGTAGTTGCAGTGCATGTGGCATGTGGCATCCCGCATGAGACATGACTTACACTCGTATGCCAAAGCAGCTGCCAAATAGGAAGAGTTGGTCGAAAATCTGCTAATTTACAATACCATAAACGAAGACGTAAATGCAGTCTAGGCAACAACAATAAATCTGTTGTTTATGGTTAATATTAAGTGTTTGAATGTTGGAACGAAAGCGAGACGTAAACGCTTAGCACCTTCAAACTTGGCTGACAACTTTTGCTTCCCCCTTTTTTAAATATTAACTATCTCTTTTTCTTCACTTCACTGACTTTGGAGTGACGTAGCGTGTATGTAGAGTATATTTCTGTCGTGAGCTACTCCGAAGTATATTGATGTTTCACGTTTTAAGCTGGCTCTTATGCGCGTTCAATACAAATTCATGGAGCGAGGTATGGATGTCTACTTGGCAGGAAGCAGTTTACTATAACACGCCAACTACAGCTTTTAGCCCTCCAGGCGGTGGTGAATAATCAATATATTTATGTAGGGCCACAGAAATTCACTCCATGAAACTTGCACTCGCAGCTGTTCGTTTTGCATGTATGTACGTGGTTGTGTGCACACATAAGTGTGTGTGCATATTCATGTCTTGAAAAGGTCTGTGCTAATGCAGCCGTTTTCGCTTCGATTAAAGACGTGCAGTTGCCGGGCACGAGTCTAGCAAATGCACCCTCATTTATGCGCAGGCGCGCTTCTGCAAAACTTTTGCGGGGCTTTGGCAGCACTACTAAGCGAATAGTTTTGCTCTGAAGAGCAGTTAGCCGAGCAGGGCAGTTTACGAGGGTAGTTATTATACGTATGCTCTACATATTTTGTATATAAACACACCTACGTACGTACAATGAAATATGTTTTACGCTCACAAAGTTTGCATATTACCGTGGGGAATAGCTCGCATAAAACGGGAAAACTTAAGTTCGATAAAGTAGACATTGTCAGTTATGTCTAAGTTTGCACTGAAATGCGAAATTATTTAATATTTAAGCATATTTTTGTAAAATTTACACGCCCTGATGTTTTGTAACTCACTGCGTGAAATATTGTTGAAAAGTTTGGTTTGAGCTTGCGTCTTGGTGACCTATAAATGTAGGTCCCCATTTTATGCCACCTTTGAAGGGCAGACTTATTTTATTTATTTCGTTTTATTTATTTATTTTAATAATCTACAGTGCAAATTACCTTACAGGCAGAAAAAAATGTAAAGAAAAACAAACCAGATAAGGCAACTAAAATAAACGGTCAGTCCATAAGTTCGTGCGTTTTTTAAAGGTGGTTTTAAAATTAATAAAAAATATGTTTACAGTATTTATTAATCAATAATATATTTTCCTTCATTATTTACAATGTCTTCCCAACGTTTATGAAAATTTTTAATTCCCTGTTCAAAAAATTGTTTGTCCTTGGAGCCAAAAAAGCTTCGATATCCCTTTTTATATCTTCTTTTGAGGAGTAGCTCTTGTTACTCATATGGGATTGAACTTCTGCTGAAGGTTGGCGACGGAAAGTCTATGCGGAACCCATTTTCCCAGCTTTGAAACCTTTCCTAACTGAACCAGGTGCCTGTGAACTGTTCCATGCGATGAATTTAATCTCTGAGCTATCATATCGACTGTCAAATTTGGCTCAGTCTCCACGAGTTCGAGCAAGGCGTCGGAGTTAAAGACTTCAGGACGACCAGCGCGCGGTGCATCCTCCACGTCGCAGTTACCACTTCGGAATTTTGAAAACCACTTTTGCGCAGTCCTTACACTCACGGTATCCTCTCCGTGAACAGTGTTTATTTCTGCAGCAGCAGTTGTTGCATTTTTACTACTTTTATATAAAAAAATGCAAAATATGCTCTTATACGCGTTCAAATATTACATTTTATTTTTTAACAACACGCGCTTCTATCCGCGTTTAAAATCACTTGTTGAATGCACAATATATCAAAGAAAATATAAATAGTTCCGTTATATTCCGCGCATAATTTTTTGTATGCAAAAATCGTACAAAAGTGAAATTATGGGTAAAATACGCACGAACTTATGGACTGACCTGATATTATCAATCAATATAAATCAATAATGAATTAAATTTTTTACAAAATTAGATCGAATATAGATAAAGCGAATTTAAGTAGGCTGGAATTGGATAATGAATTAAAGCCTCGAAGTACGCGAGCAATATTTGCTCTACTTTTAGTTTTCTCCATAAAAAGGGTGAATGTTGCAGAGACTTTTTTGTGGAACATTAAAACTTAACCGCTCGAGTAGAACTGGACAGTCGACGATGCGATTAACAATACTGAAAATAAACGAAAGTGAAAGGACTGTCCTTCTCTTTTCTAGGGATTCGAAATTGATTAGCTTTAGCCGAGAAATATAGGATGCTACAGGGGCCTCAAATCGTAGGGAGCGTCATGATTGCTTAAGAAATACTTTTTCGTTCTATTCTTTTAATCGAAAGTTGGTCGTAAAGTTTTCAAATGGTAACAACAGCTCTAAGTGAGAATGAACAAAAGCGGTAAATAAAAGAAATAGCGTAGAATGTATTAAAAATGTACTGTCGCCTCGAAAATGTTAAATGCAAATATTTTTTTTAATGTTCGAAGACAGACCGGATCTCAGGCACCATCGATGAAGATTGTTCAAGAAAGTTCATATTTTTAATGGCAAAAATGCACCCGCAGAAATGGACCAACGCCTGCCGGGGAATTGACAGCAACTGATCTAAGCTTTTGAGATAACCCCATCTAAATCATACCCACTGTGCATGCATTCAGACACCCTTAAGCATTCTTATTGGAACTACTTTTGTGTACGCAGCGGGGTTGTAAGTTATGCTGTACTGCAAGTGTTTTCAGGGTGGGCGTTTAGTGCTCGTATGCCACGATGCAAAGGCACGGCAGCTAGAGCTTCTCACTGGATTTGATAATACTCATTGCTGAATGATATTTTCGGCTGTGTTGTCAATACACCAACTTCTTAAATACTAAAAATAAAATATATTCATATTTAGTGAAAACAAAAGTGCAAATTTAGTAAGTGTGTAATGCGGGGCATAAGGCGATGTTGCTAATACTTATGAAGTGAAAGGCAGACGAAATCAATGAAAAAGTACTGTGTTAAATATTTGGAGCAGCAGGCGAAAGAAAAAATCGAATGCAGCATCCGGCAACTGCGCTGAAAAAATCAATAAAATCTGTTTGGAAGAAAAGTGGTTGCATTGTTGCACATACAGTTACTCAACTCAATTGTGCATCCTACGCATATGTATTTGCATGTATTCGCATGAGCAGCTTATGTCGCGACAGACAAATGGCATGAATATGAACAAAGCATTAAAATATAACATTTAAACAAAATCTTGTGAAACTCAAAAAAAAAAAAAAAAGATTAAAAAACTTGCGTGTTTCGGTTGCGCAAAAAACAAACACTTCGGTGACGTTTGGAAAAAATCGATATATATGCACATTCGGCCGGTGGTGCTTATTCCGAGTATTTATGGCTTGCTAAAGCGCTTAACCTTGAATGGCTGTTGCTTTTTTTAAATTAATCAGGATTTCCGGTGCTCAAGAAAATATTGTTTGCTGGTTTCTTACCTTTTTTCGTTTAGTAGACAGTAAAATAATTGATTTATATACTCAAAGTCAAGCGATCAAAAGTATGCCTTTCCTCCATTTAATTGTCCATCGAGAAAAATTGAATTTACAAATTCAGATTTCTTTCTTCTCACAAATTATCAAAATAATAATCAATTCACAAATATGGACAGTACCCAAGTAAATAACTACATATTGATTTTCAAAATTCACTTTCTGTGTGCCAAACTTGCACAGAACACTTCGCCCACACATGCGATGGGTTGATTTTCGGCAAAATGGGCATGTGAAGAAGCGAAACTGAGATGTACTAAGTGAGAATAATTTTCATGAGATTCTCGAGACGCAATTGCACCTGAAAAAGTAAACTGGTTTATAGACTGGAAGTAACACTGGTCTATATTTTTTTTAAAATTGAAGATGAACTAAGGCAAATAATTTGTGAAACTATCACTTCGCCAATTGGCTTGTGTTCACCAAGCAATGCGTCTCCTTTAGACTACTTTTTGTGGAGTTACGTCAAGTTACTAGACTGCTAAAGAAGAAAAAACTTTGTGATCTTGTTTTTTATTTGGGAAAAGGTTCTATGCCTCGAAAACACCCTTTATATGTTTCCGATGTAGTTCTATGATTCCTTTATAAGGAAATGGAAGTGGCGTAGAACACAAAATATTCGGGCTGAAAGCTACAAAAATTTAGTCTACGTATAAGATTTCCCAAAACAAGTTTCTCTAAGGTCCTGTGGACATTTTAACAATTTAACAATAATAATAATAGTGATAATAATAAAATAATAATAATAATACAATAAAAAATTATAATTTTTAGCCACAAGAGAGATAATAATATTGTAATAATAAAATAATAATAATAGGAATATAAAAAATTAAAAATTCTTTGACATCGCTATTTTGTTATTTTTCGTTCAAGCTTTACAGCAAAAATAAATAACAAATAAAAATCATATTTTCGAGATAAAAGAGTTCTAATTGGGAAATTGACACTCCAGAAACTCATGTCTGAGTGGTAAGCGTGAACGCTGTGCATATTCTGTGTGCACCCACTTCCGGATTTAGTCACGGATTGTCTATACATCATTAACAATTCCCCACTTTTTGGCCGACATTTCAGATTTTTAACTAGAAGAAGAAGAGAAAAAAACTTTAAAAGGTACGCAGATTTATGGTCCATTCAATTTGAGTACAATAAAGTGCAACTTTGAAGTGGTTCCAAATTCTTGTTAATGTTTAATATTTCTCACTCATGGTGTTGCGTATTTTCTCTATACAAAAACAAAATTCGTGTATGGGTGAGTGGAAAGATTGCATCATTGCATTACAGAGAGATTTATATGTGAGACAGCATCACGTAATCGAACGACGGCAACAACAAAGCTAATAAATACTAATAAATTTTATACATACGATAAGAAAAAAAAAAAAAAAAAAAAACATCAACGCGCAACAATGTAGACGTGTGGACTTAATTATTATGCATGTGATAAAAAGTCTTAATTTTTGAAACTGATAGTGAACTTTTTGTATGAAACTTTGAAGCACGGTGTATCACTTGATATTCGATTGATAATTGATAATTAGTATAATCGCTGATGAGTTGATATGAATATCCAGATAGTTTGTTGATTTTTTTCCAAGTTTAAAATAGAAAAGTTTCAGAAATATTATAAATCTTATTAAAAGAAAGTATACTCGTACATTAAGGGGACAGATACCTGTAAACGGCCATATTTTCCCTGATTTTCATTAAAATTATTTAAAATGACGAAGACAATATATATAATTCGCGGCATAAAATGCTTAAAAAAATGAACTTTGGGGCGAACTTTCCTACTATTTTTGCTTCGAAAAAATTATTTTTTCGAAAAATTTTCAAGAATTATAAATTCACATAGAAAGTAATACTATAAAGAAGACGTACGCAAAATTTCAAGGAGATCGGTCAATAACTTTTCGAGTTATCGTGTACGCCAATTCGAAAAATATAGTTTTGAGAAAAACGCGTCTAAATTTTGAATACATAACTATACCTCTCCCAGCGCTCGAACGCAAAGAATAGAGTCGTCACGGTTGACGATCTATAATATAAGACTCTTAAGGGATTATATTAATATTTTATGATTATTTAAAGGATTATATTAATATTTTATAAAAAAAAAAACATTTTCGAAGTTTTACAGGTATCTGCCCCCTTAATCCATATGTTCACTTTTAGTCGAGTGTTAGTAAGCGACCATTTTTTTTTTGTCGCATATGCCAACACTGTTACTGTTACTGTGCAATAAGTTTCCACTACGGTAAAAAAAGTCAATATTAAATGCTTCGCTTGTGTTACAAATACATTTAAATTTAAAAAATCATAAACTTGCCATTTTTGGAGTGCTATAATACAACCACCAAGGTGGTGTAGCCGGTTTTTGCCTAGTGCAGGTCATTTACAAAAAATGTGTTGTGAATTCTCAGTGTCCATTGTACAGAATCGGCAGGTGATGGTCTCAGACAGGCACCAAGTTTGTTTAAGTGATATCTCAGGCTTTACAGTGGCCTGTAAAGTTGCCATTAAAAGTCGTAAGTCTACTCTGCTGAGCGAAGCTTAGCTTATCCGAAATTCCTCTATCCGGTGTTAGAAATTGTTTCGCTTGTCGCTGACCGATAGAATTCCGCCAATGTTCAACGAATTTATTGGCCTCCCACTTTCTGAGAAACTCGTTAGTGCGGCCTTTCGAAAGTCCACAGAGAAGCTCAGGATCAATTAGAGGCATGTTTGTCCATTTTTTAGCTAGATGATCAACAATTTCATTTCTGTGATACCCTTCATGTCCAGGTAACCAATTTAATAATACTGTGTTGAAGTTCTCTATTATGAGAGAAAAAGCTTCAGGGAGTCATTTCGCATTTTTGAGGTGGTTATAGTTGATAGAAGGGCTTTTAAAGCCGCCTGATTATCTGAAAGTATGTAAATGTGGGTTTCTCTTATTTTCCTACAGAGACATTCCCGAACATATATCTCGTTGGCAGGTATTTCTGTCTGGAAGATTGTTGGGTAAAAACCCATTGGAATCGACTTTTTTAATTTAGGCTCATTGTTTCCCGCCCCTGTTTTACCATCTTCTAATCTAAACATACCTGAGAGCCAGGTTTGAGGCTCAAGTGAAAATAAACAGGATAATGGAAAAAAGAAGCTGTTCGTAAATATAATAAAATGCTTAAAAAAAAACCTCTAAAACTGCGTTAGCTCAACAACTCATTTTGCCAACTTCATTGAGAGCCAAGTAGTGGTACCGCGATGTTTGTAACCTTCTCTACTCTCTCAACTGTGATGCCGCTTTCGATTCGCTAGTTCTCTACTCGCTCAGCGAAAAATTTTGTAAGGGAAAGATGAAATTTAACGAATATTTGAGACTGTCTGGAATACATTTAACATATGTTCAATTACACTTGAAGCTTATTGAAATGCATTATTAGAGTAATTTCTAACGTTCTGAATAAGTACCATTGCAAAAGTTATAAAATTTCTACGTAGTGGGCAGCGCACTACTTTGGAACTAGGTCGTTTCCTCATGGTACATATGTACATAGATTAATAAAATAATTAAAATAAATATATGCAAATACATTCCAAACCCACTTACGGGTCTTCGATAACTTGTATGGATGTGTGTATACACATGTGCAGGTACTTACAGTCGAAACGCGCCGAATTCATTGGAATTGCGCATAAACAATCGAATGTAAGTACTTGCATTTGTACTAAACAGCGATTGTAAAAACATGGTTTGGCAATTTCAAATTAAGCTTTACAGTAATAAATGTGCTCATAGCTTGAATCACTTACGCACTTATAAGCTCGCTGTGTTAATTTGCATACAAAAGTATGTATGTTTTAGTGTTGTAGAATAGGATGACTCAAAAATAGGTTTTTTTTATGCTACCACTTAAGTCTGTTCTGTGTCAAAAAAAATTATTATTTTTATTTTTTTTTATTTAACACTTGCCAGTGCTACTAACGCTTTGAAAATTGCCATTGGACTCCCAACGGAAAATGCACGGAACGTAAATTTGATATAAAATGTTTACAGATCGATATTGTTTATGTTCCTCTTTCGATTTGTCTTCACAAATGTCTAAGAAAAATATACCTGACCATATATTATAAAAAAAAAATGTTTGATTAAAAAAAAATTTGATTTTCAGAAAAAAAAAATTTGAAAAATATGTAGGTAAATATGCATGTCGCGATATTATTATTTCCTTTACTTCTTATTCTACTTAAAAAGGCCATATCAGAGGACTAAAAAATTATCTCATTTTTTATTTTAATTTTCGTTTTCCGCTTTTGTGCTTGCACCTGTCAACTGCGTATTTTTTAGTATTACCGCGAAGCTATGTGGGTCACTATCTACATATACCTATTTTTAAATTGCAAATAAAAGTGTAGTTAGGTGCTAGATGACATTCCATTGGAGAATTCCACATTTTTGATCTATTCTTAAGCAGAAGGGGCACACATATGTCCGTTCGTTGGGCTGTCATACACCTTGCGTTGTGCCGTACATTCCTTTCTAAACGAAAACCAGCTATAGAGAAATATATAAAATGCTTTATTAAAAATAAAAATTACTAAAGTGAATGAATTGCATTGTATTTCTTTATTTCTCCATTTGAATTTTCTTCCATAGTTCTGCTCTTCTTCTCAAGCAGTTTTGTTGCTGCTTGGTTGTTTATATTTTTCATTGGAAATGTCAACCGTTCGCAAAGCATGAACGGAGTAACTTTGGTTGGTGAGTTGGTGAGTTGGTTTACTTTCGGCGGTAAGTGCGTTAACGCATTTGTAACGGCGTCGTCTGTAACAGCTGCCATACAAATACATTTATTAAATTTTATTTGACATTGACGGCGTGACGCATTTTCCGGCGAAAGCATGTTTTGCACCTTCACTTTTATGCAGTACGATTTCATTTGTGTCACTGTCAAATGCTCAGGTATAGCGAGTGTAATGCTGACGTCCTTCGCTGAAGGACGAATTGCGCGAAGGTCGTCTAAAATTAGTGGTGGCTTCAGAAAAGATTAACAATGCAAGATTGCCATGTGATTTACTGTGATAGCGAAACGACTTTGGCCATTGGTTTCGTCATAAAATCTTCTTCTTCTCTTATAGCATTGCAACGCGGAGTGCTTCAAAGCTTCCTTCAAAATGCTCCTCCAGAGCGGTCGCTATTGAGCTGTTGCTTCGTAGTTACGTATTCCCAACTTCTTAAGATCGTGTTTCACTGCGTCTATCCAACTATTCCTCCGTCTGCCTTTGGCCTTCCCGCCCATTAGCTTTCCTGTCAAGGCTTTCTTCACGGTACACTCAGCAGACATACGGATCACATGACCTAGCCATCTTATGCGCTGCGCCTTACTAAAACATTCAGCTGTCTCGTTCTGAGTTAGATCATTCAGTTCAGAGTTCAATCGAATTCTGTAGGTACCGTCATCTATTCTTATTGGGCCAAAGATCTTTCTTAAAATCTTCAATCTGCGCGCAGTCATAAAACATTGTATTATAATTTAGAAGTGCCCTGTTGTGCTCTCAATGGAGCCCTCATAACTTGACAAGGCTCAAATAGATGCTCGTCTCCAGTGGCTTAAAATACGCAGGAGGAAATTTGGATTGTTTCAAAAGATGTCGTGGCAAATGGGCCAATGAATAACCTGTGGGCTGTTTTTAATTAGACTCACAATATAATTGCCCCTCCACATAAATGTACATGCACATATGTATATACATACAAATACGTATTCTCCGCCGAAACCAATACGAAAAATGTATTACTTCAAAGTATTATAAAAAAAATATGTTATTGTTTTGTTTTGTTGGCAGCGCCGGCTTGGATTACATACATTTTTAAGTTACGTTCAACTGTGAGAGTGTTGTTGCTGTAAGTGTTGCCTATTGACACCGTGTGCAATTGCTGTTGTTGGCGTGCTCGTTCTGCTGCTACCGCAGCTGCCCTTTTCTGTTAGTTGTTTTGCTAGTTGTAATGCAATATGCGAAACGGCCGCAACATAACTGTCTAGAACGTTGCCAACAAGTATCTACTAACAGCAAACATACGCTAGCAACTAACAACTACAACAATAGCGCACAAATAGACAGCAGATGCAAGTGCCATAATACATACTCGTACATACCAATCAAATTCATGCTAAGTGGCCTGACGTTTTGCTTTGCTATTTTAACGAGTGCTAATGCATTGCTGTGTTGTTGTATCACAATACAGTAAATGTTGCTAAAAGCTTGAAAGTGCCCTCAAAGGGCATAGCAACGCACAATGCGCTTGCGCTTAGCTCAGTATTCCACCAACAGCTGCGACAGTCAAACAATATCTGCGACAAGTGGCCACTAGGACTGTGGTGATAACTGCGGAAGGGACTGAGCGCATCCCCAACGTAAGATAACTTGTGCAAAATTAAGTCATGCGTGTTCGTGTGTGTGCATGTGCCTTTGTGTAGTCAGTGAAGCGCTTAACTGCGGGCAGCTGAGCGTTCAATAGAAGCATTATTCACCTGACGCCTTGTGAGCGTGATAAGAGCGCTGCCATTCGCGTTCTCTCTCTTTATATATACATATATACGAGCATATACTAGCTGTTTCAGCGCGTATTTCAATATGTTTGCTGTGTTTGCAAGTACTCACTCATATGTGCTCGATTACTGTTAAAATCATTCGCTAACTGAATATTCGCTATTAATATCGGTCGCAGACGCAGGGCTGTGTCACGGCAGGGCAAACTTTTCCCCACCATTTATATATATGTAAATGCGATCGGATTATTGTGCCAATTGGCTACTATGTTGTCTTTGTTATCAACAGCTTATACGTAGAAATGTGTGTAAATGTTTTGCATTTTGTGTGCCGTGGGTGTTTTGCGAATGCGCTGGCAGGCAACTGTAGTCGTAATGCGTGCTTTTCTTAGTCTTTCGGTGCCCGTTAGGTGCAAAGCTTAACGATAAGCTATTGCTGACGCCACTAAAGCCACGATTCTTACAGCTGTGTCTGTGCGCGTCCGCATTCCTCAATGCCATGCAGCAAAAGTAGCAGTCAAAAAAAAACAAAAAAGCACAACAACAAAAAAAATCGCGCATATGTACGTGTTTTGCGTGAATATATGAATATACGATATATGTATGTACGCAATTCTACACTTTGAACTCTTCTATCTTATCAAAATCAGCTGTTTATAAATTAACGAACGAATAAATTTGATGGTGAATTGTTAAAAAAATTTCTATTTCATTAATTGAAAATTCGCTGCAATAACGGCAAGTGTTGAAAGTTATGTCGTGTAATAGCTGTGCAGAGACTAATCGTGCGCGCCCCACATATATTTACACAGCGTTCACCAAATTAGAATTCGAAGAAGGGCAACATACATATAATTTTCAGCGCCAGTGCGAAGAAACTGTGTTGGAGAGTAAAGAAAACTGCATTGAGTGCAAAGTGTTTAAATGGAAAGTGCGTGGATAAAAATAAAAAAATGGAGAGTTATGGATGCAAGAATTTAATGAAAAACGGTTATTATTACAAGTGAAGCAGCACTGAACGCGGCCAAAGTTCAGTTTAGTAAAGCTGAATACACAAACAAACATATGCATGTAAATGCTCGTCTACACACTTCTGTTTACTATTTTATTAATGACTATCATAACCCTGAACTTGTGATGAACTTGTTTGTCGCCTCCGCGCCTTTGCCCCATGCCTGCTGTTTTGCTTTCGTTGCTGTTATTTATTTTCGCTAAAAGCCGTATTGTAAAGGGTCTTTCAAAAGTGACGCTTAGATGTCAGTGGATAATAATATCTAGACGGTACCTTTTTTAATGACGTTTTTGGCATTTGGCAAGTAATTTTACACTATGTATAGAGCAAGGCGTGAAAATTGTTGAAACTTCAGATGAAAATGGTCGACCTTAAGACAACATATCGTAAAACTTGTGATTTTTTTGATGGAAATAATTATCCGAATGAGTCGACAACTTTCAGGTTGGTAAAAATTTTGAAGAAAATGGTTCTGTTGAGGATATATAAAGAGCTGGCAGACCAAAAACTGGACTAACGATGTCTCGATATTTCCAACAATTAGGTATTCACCGACGTAGACATTTAAATTACGTCATTTTTCGCATAATACAAACTATTTTTTCACACATACTGTTTTGTTTTGAATAAAAAAGTGAATCCCGAAAGAATCCAAACGTTTACATGTTTTCTTTTAAAACAACATCCAGGCGCGTCTTTTGAACGACCCTTTATGTACATAGGTATGTATGCTTGTTTGCTTGTTAGTGCATACAGGCGGTTTAATTGCAGCCAAAAATTAAACACGAACAACAAAAACAAAAAAAAAAAAAACTACACTTATAGCAATAAAGTAATTTTATAAAATTGGAATTATTTTGCTATTGCTGTTCTTTGTAAAAAAGTGTTCGATTCAGCCTTTTTTTAGATAAGCTGTTGAAGGTGAACATTAAAAATCATATCGTGTTTTCCATGTACAGTTGTTTTGTTTTCGTTATTTGTGCCACTTCGCTTTTTTGTTTTTACACATGTACATATGTATTCGGAAAGTACAACAAAAGTATAAAGAAAAGCAAAGTAACTTGAATTCGTCAATTGCTTCTTTACAACTTACGCATTGCAAAGTGCACGACGGGTTCTAATATTTAATATGCCAAAGTAATTGGACCTCAACACATTGAACTGTTCAGTTCAATCGAAACAGGTTTTCATGGTCAAGAGGGGGAGGACCCAACAGCAAAATCGACTAGTTCGCTTATTTTGCATTTAAAATCTGGAAACTGCTGATTTTACATGCAAAGGCTAGTACTGGGCTGGGTTAGGTTAGGCATATCTGGCTGATCTGAATATATCTCACATAGAGCACAAGGGTTCGTAGTAATACCAGTGTTGTTAAACATAGTTCTATGCCTTGGCGAATTTTAATAAACCGTTGAAACTTTTGTCAGCAATATCCTTCAGAGAAGCAAAGTATTCCGATCCCACGCAGTTGTAAAGAGTTCTGCTTAGACCAGGGCAGTGGTAAAGGCGGTGTTCTAACGTACCCCTTACTTCTTCGCATAAATTACATGCATTGTTTTGGACCAATCCCATTTTAGCGGCGTGATACGGAGTGAGACAATGTCCCGTCAGCACTTCAACCAATACTTTACATTCCTTCCTTAGGAGTGATAGAATAAAGTTGGTTGTTTTCGTGTTGCAATTTCGTAGCAGTATTTTGGCAATCCTGTGAGAGGTCGAGGCTTCCCATATAGACTGCACTTCCAGAGTTAGTTCCTCGTCTAGTTCCGTCTTCAAAACTGAGAGTGAGGGCTTTATGTTCGAAGTACTCATCTTAGGCAAGCGGGTGCCTGCCTTAGCAAGCTCGTCAACTTTCTCATTTCCCTATATTCCCTTGTGACCTGGTATCAAGTTAATTATGATCTGTTTAGGTTAGTACCAAATTTCACCAACAACATGCATTTGGCTTGCCCTGAAATGTTGCTAGCAACATTGATTGTCAAATGAGCAGAAAATTTTAGTTATAGTTTTATGAGCATCGCACCAGAAGCAATTGGCAAATTTTGGTATGAAAAGGACTTTTAAACAAACTAAGACACGTATATACCATATACACGCGAAGACGTTTCTCTTGAAAATGCCATGTAAATAGGTGTGCAAAAATGTTGCTGGCATCATGTTGCGCGGTGTTTTCACGGTGCCCTGAGATACATACGAAATTTCACGCATTTCTCACGGCTATGGAATTTGTATGTATTTTGCCAGCCATTTCACGTGAAACGCGCATTTAGTTTTATGCTAAAACTGATGAATTTTATATTCCATTTTTTCTTATGAAATGTTGTAGTCTTTTGAAATAAAAAAAATTTCAAACACATGTATATTTATACTCGTTTTAAGACTGCCAATTGGAGTCAAGATTTGACCGACCTACTTTAGTTTTCCTTAAACCTATCTTCCAAAAAAGTCAGAAAATAGCATCACAAATTTTATTTGAAGACATATCTTTGGTAGATGCTTATAGTAAAACTAAACTAGTTTGTACGAGGGGGCGTAATACTTTACACAGGCGTGAAATGTTCAAGCAGCTGCAACTTTTCAACCAAAAATCATACGGGATTGGCAATTGGAGTGAAGACATAACTAAAACAGGCATTTATGGTAAACTAAAAGGAAACAAGTTCTTTCAAAGATTACTTCCGCCGTGATACCTGCCATAGGCGTGCAAATTTCAATCATTCGTACATAGTTTCGGAACCGTAAACTCCAGTACCTTGAAATTTTGTCCGAGGGAATTATCCTAACTTAAGTAGGTTTACGCTAATACTTTAAATTCAGTAAACCGCTTTTCGCCAAAATTTTGTGCAGGTATTTGAATATTGAAAATGGCAAAAGAATTTGAATGCTTGGAAAAGCAGTGATGTTAAGGTGTCCATTCCTGTATGTGTGTGTGTACATATGTATACAGGTATGTTAAGAATGCGTTGACGTTAATATTTCCAAATCTTAGTAGGCTTATTTTCGCGTTTTAGTATTGAAGATAGTAATAGATATCAAGAGATAGATTTAAATTAGCAGAGATGAGAATGGCTGGCTGTCATATTTTGAATCATTCTAAGGCAACTTTGCTAACAACTGTGTGCTTACCTTTGCATTTAAAACAGTTACCAAGCGAATTCTTTGAAATAGAGGTTCTTTCAAAAGACGCGCCTTTGTAAAAATGTAGATTATTTCAGGTTTCACTATTTTTATTCAAAGTACGGCTCTTAAAAATTATATTTGAAAAGCTTTTTCGCCAACGTTCACCAATTGTAGACTCATTCGGACGATTATTTCCACCAAAAAAATGACGAATTTTGCGATATGTTGTTCTGAAAGAACGACTAATTTCACAACAAATTTCAATAATTTTAAAGCGTTGATTTGTGGTGTAAAACTGTACATCTGTCTATTTGAAAAATGTCAAAGGTGATATAAAATGGGTGCCGTCTAGGGATTACTCACATCTGACATTTAGGCGTCCGTTTTGAAAGACCAAGAGTTCAGTAAAAGATTTTTTAAATAGCGAAACAACTTCAGTGCTTGAAACAGTGAAATGGACAAGAGCTGGGCTTCTCGACTTTTTGGATTTATTAGGATAATTGGCTGCAAAAGCGTTTGGTGGGCATTTGAAAATTTAACAAATTTTGAACTCGAAACATTTTCATAAATGGTAGTTAAAATATGTCTATTCCGGTTACTAAAGGTGTCGGGAGGAAAGTGTATATCACTCTGTGAAGTTTTTGAGCTTACTCGAACTCTCAGGAAAGAAAAAAATGAAAAACCTGTTATTCTCCTGCGTAAGCCATAGCCGTTTGGGTTTGTGGGTGCCTACATGAGTTCGAAACTTACTGTGGACACGAAACAGCAAAATTATTAAAATGGTTGCTTCTAATAGCTGTTGTCTATGGGCAGGAAAAAGCTCCTCATAAAAGAACCATTTGCGAAAATTTTAGGTCCCTCCATTTGTGGAGCAAATAGGAAAAGGAGATCGGTCAAACATTCAACAAAGGATGTAAGCGCCAAGAGATGCATATATAACCTTGATCCACCTCATCTTTGTAAGGCCACTCACTACCAGTCTCGAAAAAGGATGACTTTGTTCAAAGATCTCCCATTTAGATTTAAAAGGTTTTAGCTCCTTTTGAGGCTTTGCTTTGCCATCTCGATAGACAAGTCGCAAGTTCAAGTCGCCACGAAGAACCCTGCTTTATCCACGGAAAATTGTTGTACTATAAATACTATTTATGCCCCACACAATAAAATCAAAAAGATTATTTAAAAGGGGGATTTAATTAATATAAATAAAAAGAAAAATTTGAATCTCCTTTAATTTTTGCTAGAGATCAGATTTGTATCATTGCTTATATAATTTTATTTCATCACCCGAACGATATTCGGTATTCTGCGGGTATACAATTGTATTTTGTCGAGTAACTCATCCCAACTTGAGTAGGCGAGTTGCTGCTGTTCTACAAATGGTCAGACCAGTTCTGTATCGCCTCTGAACGGTAGATGGTTTTTATGAGAAGCTTTTTCAAGGCAGAAGTGCACTCCGAAGGTTTGCAACTGCCAACCAAGGAGTGCCCGCTATTAGAACCAACTTGTTCTGCCCTTTGAAGTATTATACCCATAGCTAGTTTTGAACTTGGATCCTGTGACTGGTAGTCATGAGTAAATATATTCAGCTTAGGCCATTTGACAATGTTCCACTGCTACAAATTGAAAGTTTAAAGTAATTTGACAGATGCCAAATAAGTAATACGCCTTGTTTGTCTGCTCAAATTCTTAAACCAGAACTTCACACCAAAGGTTTTGGGATTTGTGGCCTACGGCGGTAACGTTTAAAAATTCAAATGAGGTGAATTATATGCAAATTTCTGTAGCCTGTGTGAAAGCCTCATTGAAACACTGCCAGTTCTTATATTAAATTTTTTTCCACCCTCTGAATATAACAATAATTTCTAAATTTCCTTCAGTTTTACGTATTGGGGTAGGCACACCAGACTGGTAAAGTTTATCGGCTTAAGTGGCGGCTTAGATTTTAAATTTTATCAGCTTAAAGTGCCACAATAGTTGAAGTAAGCTATAATTCGCGTTTTATTATTTTTCAAAGTATCTCAAACTGGTTTTTGTATTTGTTTATAATTGCGTGAAGTTAATTCTAGAAACTGAGTGTCTTTTGAAATGACATGCACTAAGATAGCAGTAGAAAAACCTTTTCCATTATTTGCATTTACATAAGTCAATATTAAATACTGAAGCATTTACATTCTCGCAATATAATAACAGCAATACAAATAAAGCATTGCGGACGCTTACGATTAAAATCTAATCTGAATTATTTTCTAATCTAATAAAATTGTTAGACTGTCTGTGAAATAAACGAGCGACTGAGGGATGGAGAGAAATTTCTTTACTAGCATTAGTTAGCGACTCAATACAACTATAAATATAAAATTTCAGTGCAATCGTTTTACTATCCATAGATCACTAAACTTAAATCAGTGTTACTCTGTCACTAATCATTCGTCCCACTGACTACAAATTAAAAACAAGTATATTTTTATATTTCCTTTTTTATTTCAAACAAACGAGTGTAAACTTTGCAAAGTGTAGCATATTTGGTAAAATAAGCAAAAAGCAAATATTTCTTGGCACTCATGTCGGTCACTCCACAGCTCTAATTAGCTCCATGGCAGTGCGATTATTTTATTCGCTCGCATTTGGGTCATATGGCAACGTTAAATTCAGTGCTCTGCTTTTGCCTTAACACGTTGAGCCCGGCATCGATATTACTGTACTTTCCATTTGGCCGGCAACGAGCGAGCAATCGGGAATATTCAGACTGGAGACTGGAGCGATTAGTTAGAAACGAATTGCAGCAGACAAAAGTACACTTTGAAAATATATTCTGTTTAGAGTGTTTCAATAAACTTCATTAAAATTACTATACATTTATTTTTTAACTATCGGTCTTAGTTCATTGTCGGTCCCTAGGGACCGACGCCGGCCAAACGGAAAGTTCACTGTCGGTCCCTAGGGACCGACGCCGGCCAAACGGAAAGTTCACTGTCGGTCCCTAGGGACCGACGCCGGGCTCAACGAGTTAACTACATATTTTTCAAAGCGCTAAAGCGCCAAATAACAACATTTGAACAAAATTCTCATATTGGCAAAAGAGTAAATTAAGAAGTGGGGAGAGCGCAACTTTTAAATGTATGGTACTGAACACAAATAACGCAACACAAGCCGAAAACACTTTTGGATTTTACTTCTTTCGTTTTAATCTTTACAGCCGGCTGTTGACATTGTTATTTATTAATTTTTTGTCAAACACGAGGTTCGTTTATTTCCTTTCAAATAAATAGCAAATAGGTGTACATATGTACATACATACAAATGTGTGTAAATAACAATAAGCTAAATGAGAAGAGAATCTCGAGACAAATGCCGAACATTGATGCAGAATAACTTTTGTGTGTTTGTGTTTGTGTGTTTGTATGTTCGTTTGCATTATACATACATATATGGAATAATTATCAGTCCAGTAGCCTTGGCATCGCTTTTTTATTGCTGCTATGACTAATGACAAATATTCAAATAATTAGACGCACAGCCGTCGATGTTTGGAATAATTAAAATATTTTACAATTTGATACATTCACACTCGCAGTTACATGTGTTAGCACTGAGAAAAGAGATGCAATAATGATGTAACGGTTAATGCGAGTTCAGTATTACTTCGTATAATACAGGGTGGCGCAAACCAGAAACAAACAGATAAGCAATGGAACGCATAATGGTTAAAAGAAAGATTTCCATCACTCAAAATAATTTTTTTACATTTAAGAAAAAGTTATTTAAAAACAAACTCGTTTCCGTTAATTTGCATGAATTCAAAGGGCAATCTGGAAATTGTTTGTTTTCTTTTCGCTTCACTTGAGACAAAATGTGTTGTACAATTTATGTTACCATGAAATTTGAAGCTCGAAAATGTGAACTATGCACGAAAATATGAGGCTACACGAAATTAGCACAACATTTTTATTGGTTATCTAATTTATGTACAACATAAATATATGTATACGTTGACAGTCAAGCGGCAATCAACTCATGAAATTTTACCGAAAAACGTTCTTAGGACCAGGGAAGCCATAGAGAGACTAGCCGCGCACAGACGGTTACACATCTATTGGCTACCCGGACATAAGCGCATTGCAAGAAACGAAATTGTAGATGAGATTGCCAAAAGCGCTGTTTACATACACTTCGAACAAGTAAACGATATACTGAGACCTTTAAAAAACCTGAGAACACGGATAGACAGGAGGTGGAATAATCTAGCCATTTGTAAATCCGCGAACATAATGTGTACACAGAATGCAGATAAATACGCCAGATTCGTACTACCCCTGTCTAGACAGGATAGCAGAACTATCGTAGGTATAATGACAGGCCACAATTTGTTAGCGACACACGCATACGAGATGGGAATTACAACGTTCCCCCGACAGTCGGTTCTTCGTTACCGGAACGATCCAGATTTACTATATATTCGGCCGAGGACTGTCACTTCAGCAGCACTCTCCGTACATGTATGGGGAATGTTTTTGCTGCTACAACAACAACAACATGGGAATTACAAACAAAGAAAGCTGTATATTTTGCAATGAACTAGAAGAGAGGGAAACTCTAGAGCCTCTTCTATGTTTTGCCCTGTATTAGCTAGAACCGAATGAATTGTTTAGGAGCTCTACATAATGAGACGTTAGAATGCCTCTGGGGGTTAAAGCTTCATAGCTTACTTAGATTGGCAAAAGGCGCAGGCTTATTACGAGAAGCCTACTACAGGGAAACGTAAGGGTCAAGCTCCATCTGGTACCACTAAGGGCCAATAGGTCTATGTGATGGCTTCCAGCCAGCCAGGTCAACCTAACCTAACCTAATTTATGTACAACATCGAATACATTGGTTAGCTCTTAGTTACTGAACTATAATTTATAAAAATTGAAGTTTTATCCACAAATTACTGCATTGCAAGCTTTTCGCGTTGCCAAGTTGACCGAGTTTAACAATTACGTTGCCAACTGTAAACGTGCATAGAATTTTTCTCTTAATTACATGGGCCGACAAAATAAAGTGAAAATATTTTATTTATTTCTTTATTTATTTTATCTACCAGAGGACACTTTTCTAAAGGTCTTCGACATGTTGAATCCGTATCTGAGGTCATAATTGTTCTAGTGGCTTTTATATTTATGAATTTCTTATTGTAATATGCAAAAACCAACTAAAGACTCTGTGCCGAGACTCGATTAGACATTTTTAAAACTTAATATTTTGACACAAATATATTTGAGCCAATTCAAAGCCATTCAAAAGAAGAAGAAATCGAGGCCGAAATTGCGTTTTTCACACTTTTAGGTTGACCTATCTCGGGAACTTGAGCCACCGGAACAATTTATTTTTATTTATTTATTTATTATATGATGATTTGGATTCAGTACGTCGAGAACTTTTGGAAAAGTATACTCTGATTTTAGGCAACTGCTCATAATAATAGTTAACAGTTTGGGACAATAAAAGTGATATTTAAAACTCAGCCGAACTATTCTGGAACCTAAAGTTTGTGGTATCGAAAAATGTAAGAAACAGAAGTTTCAAAAGTTTCTCGCAAGTTGTGGACCGTGAAAATGACCGAGTTTTTCTATAGATTATGTAGGCGGCCGAATGGTGCGTGACTACCAATCGGGATTCAGAGAGAACGTAGGTTCGAATCTCGGTGAGAGACCAAAATTAAGAAAACGTTTTTTCTAATAGCGGTCGCCCGTGGAAGGCAATGGCAAACCTCCGAGTGTATTTCTGCCATGAAAAGCTCCTCATAAAAAATATCTGCCCTTTGGAGTCGGCTTAAAACTATAAGTCCCTCCATTTGCCGAAGAACATCAAGACGCACGCCACAAATAGGGGGAGGAGTTGGGCCAAACACACAAAAAGGGTGCACGCTCCAATTATATACATACCTGTATATAGGTATATACATAGTCGCTGTATTGCACATACTTCCTCAAATTTATCCAACTTAGAAACACTGTTTAGTTCGCATCACAGAAACTTACTTTTCTAGCAAACATGAAAAAATCAGACAGACATCTAAAGTCAGTTCCAAGTCAGTTTTTGTTACATGGCCATGTTTCGTTAGTTTTGACGTTTCCTATGTATATATATAATACATACAAAAACAACATTATATATTTAAGGAAATTTGGTATTTTCTAAATACTTCTGATCTTGAGTTGCGCCGGTTAAGCGGTTAGCGCGTGATATGTGCGATAAACCGAGCCGAAAGGCCGTTGCTGAAAAAGCAAAAGATCCGCGCAACAAAGCGCTGGTTCGACTTGTCGTTGGGCCACAGCAAGAAACCGTCAAACGCAAATATTTGCATTACAAATAATTATTACCAATAACATTAACATGTTGACGATTGATTCGAATTTCAAATTATTTTGAAAAATTGTTTGTTGAACATGTCATGAGTGTATGAGTGTGTGTGTGTGTGTGCATACTGTGTTTGTATTCAGCACACAAAGTTAGCGTTTAGCAAAGTGGACATTCGGCTGACTGACTGCTCATCGATCCGCTTGTTTTGCTGATGTTGACTCATGAGTGTACAAATGGCAGTACATACTTGTGTATCTGTATCTGTATGTGTACATAGCTCTGTAGGCATGTGCTGTTGTATGCAAAAGACAAATCGTATAATGGGCGAGCGACAGGCGGCAGTAAAATGGGTAACAGTGCGGCAAATAAGCGCATTAACCACTGGCTGGGCGTTTTCGAACACCAGCGTACCTGCGTGCCGCAAGTAGGGTGTTTGCATGTCTGGCGTCACTCATAGATACATACACTCGCTTAGTTAGTGGCCTTTTCTATTACTTTGGCGATATGTAGGCTTGCGTGTGCGCTTGTTTGCAGCGTGCGGGCGTGTGTGAGTGGAATTGGGTGTTTGTTTTGCTGTGCTGCAACTGCTAATTTAGCGACAACTACATTTTTGCTTTGTTGTCTTTTAGCTGCATTTGTTGCATTGTTGGATATTAACATACATAGAAGCTTGCGGCGGTCTTTCACCCTATCAAACCGAAGCCGGGACAACATAAGACCTGGATACGTATGCGCGTTGGACATGGCAGGCTTTATGTGTTTTTCGCTGGCATATTTTCGTGCACTAACATGAAATAACAACAATACAAATGCATAGCCGTAATGGCGCCGTGTGTGTGTGGGAGTGTGCGAGTGCAATGTACCTGTGCTCCCCAACTGATTGAGGTTCGATTGTTTGTCAAATTCTGCAGTGCGGTTTGACGTTTGTATCTTGCAGTTGGTATCTAAAATTCACCTGAACATAGGCGCATTAAAGTTCCAACATCTACTTGCTATTCAAGGTAATCGCATATTTTAATAAAAAATGTGCTTCTGCTGTACTCGTAAGCGTCAGAACGTCCACCCCATTGTTCGATGCATGAATCCATAATTTATTATGCATCAGAATGCGCACTGCTCGCTGCGATACCACAACATGCGCACAATAAACTCATACACAGCCACAGAAATTGGAATAAATTCACGAACTGATCAACGGTTTTTATCCACTGGGTGGTGGCATTTCCTTTCGAAACGTTGACAAATTGCTTATGGTACTTATGGCGTTCATGTGCGCTCACTCATAAGCTGTTTGAGTGTGTGCGCGAATATAAATTATTCCAAACGGCGCATTAGCATATGCTATGAAGTCATTCGGGCGGAGTTTACACGTTCACAATTCAACAAGTTTTTTCGCTGCGTCGCACAAACTGCGGTGCGCACAGCGAGTTTGCTTCCAAAGTCTTTTGTTTGCTTGCGCATTTGGCATTCAAATTTGCTTGCTTTCTCATTTATCTCCATGCACACAAGTTCTCTACTAAGTATTTACTTTTATTTGTCACTCACCGTTGCCATTAGATTTGAAATGCGTTGGGTTTTTATTTTTTTCCTTTTTAGTTTCTATTTATTTATCTATTCTGCGCGTTAAGAAGGCGATGGCCAAATTGACTCAACAGGTATTGAATGAAAAAGAAGAAAAGGCTAAATCAGCGTTTCTTGTTGCTACTACGAGTATACCTAGAAGTCAGTACAATTTTGGTGCTTCGCAGCTTTGATGAATTTCGTGTATTCATTGCAATTCAAGGTGACGCACAAATTAACGCAAAATGAAAAGTGAAAAAATTTATGAATCCAAATGAAGTAAATGAAACGAGATGAAGTAATCTCCGCAAAGTCAACTAGTTATACTATGTGAATATATTTATCGGCACAAGCGCTGCACAAACACACACAAGAATGCATAGTTTATGTTTTTAAACGTTTTAAAAATTTTAATCGAATCGTGAAATCTGCCTGGTAAAGGTAAACAAATATTGCCGCAAAGTAGTAATTATTGTAAACATAAAAACCGAACGTAAACAGACGCAAATGGAAGCTTAAATTTATCAATGCCAGGCTGGTTGTGCGTGTCTGTAATTCACGATTTCTGAAACCAATTAACAATCGCGGGTGTTAGAGTAGTAGTGGAAGAAGTGCATACGCATGCGACCTAATAAATCGCCGCAAGACCAAACGAGTGAGAAAATCTGATTACAATTCGAAAATTAAAATCACTTAGCACTTAAAATACAAGAGAGAGTCACAATGGAAGTGTACACTGAAGAGATGCCGAAAGGTGAAGAGGATAATTCGAAGTTTATGCTGGATGGTAAGAAAAATAATTTACTTTCAGCTTGATTTAGTTTATATTTACTTTACATGAAATAAATATGTCAACAATTTTCTCCAATCATAAGTAGGTACGTCCAATTGATTTATTATTATATTGTAATTACAACAATAAATTATTATAAAAGGGCTTTGAATTCGCGTAACTTCACGGTATAAAAAATAAAAGGGTTTAAGTAAAGTTAAATTTAAATTAAAAAGTTAAATGACTATACTTCCGAGAACTAGCCACATAATGTGAGGAAAATCATGCATTTCTGCATACTGATAAATTGGCAAAAAGCAGTTTCTTTGAATGCAGCCTGCAAATAAAATGAAAAGCTAAGTATTAAAAGTGGGTGCTGTCCAATATAGGTTAGGTTAGGTTAGCCTGGTTGGCAATAAGCCACGCATAGACCTTTTGGTCCCTATCGATACCAGATGGAGACCGACCTCTATGAATACCTAAAGTAGACATAATGTAGGATGTCAGCGCTTTAGGCGAATCTAAGTAGGGCTGGGAGCTCCACTTTCGAGACGTCTTCCAGACCCTCAAACAGTGGGGCTCCCAGGCATCTTAGTCGCGTTTTTGATAATGCCGGACAAACGCACAGAAGGTGTTCTAAAGTTTTCTCAACATCCTCTCTGCATTTTCTGCATTTGTCCGTGTTAGCAATCCCTATCTTGTACGCATGTGCAGTAGATTATGACCTGTTAGCATACCTATGATAGTTCTGCATTGGTGTCCAATATAAAATCAACAGGTGTTCCTTACAGCGCTCGCCTCTCGGCAGACAAAGAGATAATTCCACGTGCATTTCTTCCGTGAAAAATTTCTTTAAAAAAAATCTGTCACTCATTTGTCGGAAAACATGCCAAAGGGTGGATGAAGCTTGTCCTAAAAACTTGTAATAATACTTGAGCTATTCTATTATTATTCAATGCAGATGATCTAGTGAGCTAGTTGCTAATTTTGTGATGGCGGATGTTGTTGTTGCAGTAGTTCACTAGGCCCTGTGCGGTGTAGTCACCGATCGTCATCGTCTAACTCATCTAACGGTAGACCCAGGAACCGTGCTCTTTCGACAGGTCCGGTCCAGAGGGAGAGGAGTGTGAAGTGAGTGGGTTTAAGAGGGCATGTGAATAGGTGGTTAGCATCGTGCGTGGTATCTTCATATGCCGGACATATATTGGGTATGTCGAGGTCGATTCTGCAGGAGTTTAACCTACTACAACATCCACCCATCGCGGGTTGTTCTTACTGTATCAGCATAAACATTCCCCATAAATATACGGGGAATGCTGCTGAAGTGACAGTCCTTGGCGGGGTCGTTCCGGTTACGTAGAACCGACTGTAGTGGGAACGAAAGTTACGCGGGTCTCACGAGGCAGGTTAAGCTCTTCGCCTGCAATAGGTGTTGGTTTTACTCCGATAGCGACACACGGCGGTCGGGAGCTTAGGAAGTTAATGAGAGTCTCGCGATGAATGTCGTTTAAAGTCTGTCTCGATACTGTCCTATCCCGTAGTTGCAGTTGTGTGTTGGTCCTGGATCTCGTCGGGGTATTCGAAAAGATGCCTCCTGACTCGCTTGGAAGCAGGATAGTGTTCTAACAAATGTCTACAGGAATGATTCCTACGGCAACACCCAAACAGAAATTGCTTGCTGAGCATTTCACTGTGCTCCTTGAGCGGAAGCGAAGCCTCGGTGTGAAGGTGTTGCAGGGGAGACCACACGAGACTTTGTCCTGATAGCAGTATTTTTGCAGGTCTGGAGCTTTGATCACTGCGAATCAATAGTACCAGGCGACCAGACGGAGGCAACGTAATTTAGTACCGACCGGCGAATTGCTTTAAATGTGCCCCAGGTGCTGCTGGTTGGCGATTTGAAGATCTTGCTGCGGTTTTGGACCTTAGTGGAAATTGCGATTGTGTGCGCCCAGAAGGAGAACAAACTTTCGAAGGTGATACCTGAAATTTTGGGCTTACTGACGGTCGGTATTGGAATGTCCTCGAATTTCTCTTTTAACTGCAGCTTGACTTCCCTCGTCCAGGTGGTAAAGAGGGTCGCCGTGGATTTAGTGGGGGAAAACTGCTAATTCCTCGTAGTGAATAAGCGAGAAAGGCTGGCGATGATCTTGGTATGCTATGCGGAATTTTGTTCATATTGGATGAATTGAAATTATTAAAAACTAAACCACACATACGTTAATTTTTTTTTGTTAAAAAATTTTAATACTTGAGAACCTATTTTTACTATACTTATAATAATAAAAAAGAGATTTGACTATTTTTGGAGGATTATTTGGTAGAAAATGTTAGGGATAACAATGAAAAATAGTAGTACTAAAGCGCCGTTTTGATACCATTATGAGACCTCCAAAAGACCGATATCTACAGTCGGCTAGAATTCTTGATATAATGGAGAAGATTGACGGGATTTAGGTTGGCGCACTGCCCCAGGTAAGAAAGGAGTGCCCAGTGACCTTAGTCGTCTAGCTGCCAAACCCGGACATTTACAGAGAAAATGCTCTACAGTCTCCTTCTCTGAAAGGACCCCACAGCTTTTGCAATGGGGGTTAAATGGTAACCCTAGCTTTTCCGCGTTTGTGTGGATCGTTCTGCGACCGGTAAACACGGCTACGAGTTTGGAAGTTGAATGGCGAGGAGTCCAAAGGACTTTCTGAGTCCTTCGAATATCGTATTGGGGCCAAAGGGTTTTCGAAATAGCACATGAAGAAATGGAGCTCCATCTTTTCTGGGCTCTCCTGAGAAATAATTTGTGCAGTTCTCCTTTAACAACTGTCAGAGGGATGCCGATGAGCGGGTAGAAGGTTTCTGAGACCAATTCAATCCCCTTCCTGGCAAGCTCACCCGCATTCTCATTTCCCTCTATGTTCCTATCTGCTGGAACCCAGATCAGAGAAATGGTACCTGCACACCCAAGAGATTTGATCTGCTCCTTACAGGAGTTTACTAATTTCGTTCTACACCATGGCGTCGTCAGAGCCTTAATCGCGGCTTGACTATCGGAGAAAATGTTAATATCTCGCTCCCGCGTTCCCTAAGCGTTTTGCATGCCTACAGGATCGCGAAGACTTCTGCTTGAAAAACATTAGCAGTGTTCGGCAGTTTAAAGGAGATAGATAAGTTGTCTAAATCAGCCAAAACCCCTGCTCCGACTCCCAATTCCATCTTGGAACCGTCAGAGAAGACGGAGGTGCAAGCTTCGGTGCAGATTTTCCCCTCGATTCAATCCTGCCTACTTGGAAAGATTGCCCTAGCACGAACCTCGTTAAGGTTACAAATTATGGAAATTCGTTAATATATTCAATTCGAACCTGAAATTGTGTAATAGAGCTGTAGGTGTCTCACTGCTTTCCTTTTGCTGGCATTCGTCTTTTACTGACTCTGGATATTACCGCTTAATTACAAATTCAATCTATTTACTCAGTACTCAGTTATTTCTAAATTCTCATAAATATTTCAATGCAAAGTTCATTCCTTACAGTTGACACAACTTGCCACTTTTCTCTCTCTAGAGATAATTTGCAAGTATTTAATTTTTGTGTGTTTCTATTTGCTGTACCAATTCATTAGGCCCTGCCACGGCGGTGTAGTCACCGATCGACATTGCCTTTTTTTATTTTTTTTTTGCATACTGATTTTATTTACACGCTCGACAACATCGATATAATTAGTCCGATGCTCCGTAAATCAGCTTAGTGCAATAAAAAAACAAATTAAAGGTCAAATAACTAAAAGTTTTATTCGACATAGTGCAGTGCATTTAAAAAGCACGCAACTGTAATTCCCACTTATCTCACCAGAGTCCACTTCCGCCATTCGTTCTGTGTTCCACGAAATAATCAAATAGCGCCAACAATTCGCTAAACGTCATATGAAAGTCAATGACGGTGACAAAGCATATTTCCGAAGAAAAACAAGTACTGTTATGTGCATCAGTTGGAGCCTAATTGTGTTGTCTCGTAAATATCCATGACTTTTGACCCCATTCGACTAGGCTGTATTAGCCCCTCACCCATGGATGTGTACGAGCACTCGCTTGGTGCAAGTGCGATTTGTCGTGCATCGAATTTGAAGGCTTCCATTAGCGGCACCGCGAAGATGTCATCGAGCGCGGAAGAGATGTGAGCGAGCCGCTGACACTGAAGCTGCAGTTGGAACGCGCCAGGTTAACGTGACATGACCAAATTCCATTTTGACTAAGGCATTCGAGCAAATTTCCGCATATTCGACAATTTTGAGAAATTTCGGGCAGTGAAAACACTCTTCCTCTTGGAGAGGCACACATATTTGTCTGTATCTTTGCGCATATGTATTGGTGTTCAAATCTGTGTTCACTCACTGAACTGTATTTTGTGTGAAAACCTAAATTTCATTGGTGATTAGTGTAATTGTCACAGCAAAGCGGTTAAACCACCGCTTCCAATGGGCGGCGAATGTCACTGGGCTTGCGGCTAAATATAATCATAAACAAATGCAAAAAAGAAAATCAAAAAAAATTTTGTACATGCAAAGTGCATTTTTCATAAAGTTTTTGCCTTTTTACTGCTGTTGCGGTTGCGACAGATACAATTACAAATTATTTGGTGATCGTGTTGATCATAAAATTGAGCTGCGCTGCGCTCGCTGCGGCATTAGTGGTGTAGCTGTTGGTTTTTCGATGCCAGCAGTTGGCGCAGTTTCGGTTGTGATCGTTGTAGAGGCGTGAGAACGATCAAAATTTGCGCCCACGCATTCCATTCTCTGCTGAAGTGGCCGCCACAGCCTCGACGGCTAACCAACTCAACTCTCCGCTGGCGCTCCGTCTCAGTTGCCATTCCGCCATGGCGCATATTTTTCAACTGCGAAATGTCACAGGTTGGTAACCGAAAACATCATTAAAACAACAAAAACGAAGCGGTATGTTTTAATGTAATTGTTGTTGTGCTCTGATTGCAGTGCCCGATAGCGCAGAATTACTTGTTGCGCGCGAATTAAGTAGGAAGGGAATGGGGAAGGGTAGGCGAGCAGATCGTTAAATGAATAGTTGGATGCCTGTCCGAAGTGTAATTTGTTGCGGCGCAGTAGATGTTGATGACGGCGATGCTGTTAACGATGAAGAGGGGGCGGCTCAAGGTGGAAGGGAATGATGGCGCTGTGCATTTGCATACATACGCACATACATACATACACTGTACTGCTTTGTGGCTGAGATATTGTGATGCCTTGCTTTATAACATCGTTCACAGATGGATCTCGTATTATTGGCGACATTAGTTCACTGCTGGTTGTTTGCGAAATAGTGAAAGGTGTTGCGAGTTATTTGCATGACGTCCAGCGTTTCCATATTGTTGCACTGACCAACCCAAAATTGAAAGCGATATGGTGTGCGACGGACACGATCACATTTACCCATTCCAGTGCGGCATTTCATGCAACTCGATTCGCCTCTTCAAGTCAGGCGCGCTGCCACCGCAGTCACCGCCATTGTCGGCGTCCACAGCGTCAAGTGTTTCGGGAAAATTTCAACTACCACTAACAAGTGCTGAGCCGAATGACTACGTAGCGCAACCAGCTGCTCAATGGGCGCGTGGAGGGTATGTGGCGAAATAGGAATGAATGCAATCCGATCCGTTCTTCAATACGCTTGGCTAGGCCAGCGTGCAAAGGAGAGGGATTTGGATTTCAGCGTGAAGCCGAGATGCAACGCTACGTACGTTGGTGGTGTTTCGTTTTGGAAATTTTGTTGTGTCGTATCATAGAGATGCAGCAACGTCGATAGATGTGGAGAAAGCCTTGTTGCGCGACAGCTAGTTGAGCCGCCAGCCACCGCCAGAGCAGAGCGCCCTTTCCTTTCCACTCATTTCCAGACGACTGTGCAAGAGTAATTAATATGCTGACGCGAAGTATTGCCCATTAGTTTGTTGGTAAACTCGTAAATGTATTAGTTGAAAATTTTATTATTCAAGTATTTAAACGGTGTGGTGATGTTGGTGTATCATAAATTTGCTTTTAGTTTTGTGCGAATTTGTAATCTAGTACGCCAGTAAATGAGCGTTTCCGGCAACAATTAATAGGATATTTACATATGGATGTGTGTATGTTGTACGTGCATAAAAATTTGATTCCGAATTGGAGGTGTTAGAAGGTAATGGGGGGCGGTGACGTCACTAGCGCGAGTGTATTCCATCTTTTACTGGGACTAAAAATACAGTCGCGGGCCTTATATGGAGATTTTCCTTGTCATTTACATTTAAGGCTCACCAAATGGGTCGAGGCTCTTTAGCGTTGATCGATTTGCGGTTGTTTTTCTTTTGTCTACAGTTTCGTCAACTGTACGACACCATTTGCTCTATTGGAAGGTGATGTAAAGCAGAATTTTCACTTTGTTTAAAACTTACAAATATGCATTAAGCGAAAATCTATCGATTTATATAAAGGGTGATCGATTTCGAGGTAACGGATTTTAAATTGAAATGAAACAACGAAAATTCAAATTGATTTGTCCATCTTTATTTTTGTTTTTGGTGTAGAACTATTCATGAGTTTTATTGTTTAAAGATAATCTTTTTCGAATGTTGGCCCTAACTGCGCCGCAGCACCGTAATGCGACCATCCGTAAACACCAATTTTGAATGACTCGCTGGAGGACTTCCGTCGGTATCTGGTGAATAACTAAAGTAATGTTGGTTTCGAAGCTGGTTAATCCACAAAGCATTTCGACTTCACATACCCCCACAAATAAAAGCCCAAAGGTCTGATATCACACGATCTTGGTGACCAATCCACTAGTCCCAGACGAGAGATAAATTGCGCACCGAAACGATGACGTAGTAAAGTCGCAAAGATTTCTTTGGTTTGGAGACGTCACACATGAGCAGTAAAAGAACGCGTAAAAAAGTTTTCGAAGTGAAACAAGAAGGAGCTAGAAGATGATATAGCGATATACAAGATATAGATATACAAAACGATGAAAATCCCACAACATAGAGCGACAGCGCAGTGTAGAGATAAAGGGTAGCTATTGGACTCCGGACTGTAATGCCAATATTAGTGAGTAATTTGGCGGAGTAGCTGTTTTGAAAAAGTGGTAGAATTTCGCTCTATTTTTTGTTACCCTGAAAACGTTCGGCTCAGTTTTATCATTAAAAACCCAGGTAAAATGTGCGAGTGGGCTGACCCAAAGCTTCAACCTTAATGTAAGCGTACATCAAGGTTTTGCTCTTCTCTTTAATCTGGTGATGAACTTCCTTACGCGTGAAATCCAAGGCAACTTCCCTTGGACATTGCTGTATGCTGACGATGTAGCCCTTCTCGCAACATCCTTGATTCGAAGGGGCTAAGAGTAAGCCACCCAAAGACCGAAGCAATCGAGTTTCATTTTGTCACAGCGAATTGTGAGAGTTGATAGCTTCAAATACTTGGGCTCGCATGTCAGTGAAGATGACACCTTCGAACGAGAAATTGCTCACCGAATTCAATGTGGATGGCAAAGCTGGAGAGCAGCCTCCATGTGTCATGTGCGACAAGAAAATTTCACAAAAATTAAAAGGTTAAACCTATAAAACATAATCAGGCCGGCAATGACAAATGCATCCGAGTGCTGGATTGTACCACGTAAACTAGAGCAGAAGCTGCACGCGGCAGAAATGTGGATGCTGAGGTGGCCAAGTTTCAAAACACCTTTATTCTTGGTAGCAATAAAGTTTCTGCAATCAGCACTAAGCTCCAGGAAAACCGCCTACGCTCGTACGGTCATGCAATGAGAAGACCAGAGGTGTTGCTGATGGAGGTAGCGGAAAGAGGGCCAAGCAGACCACCAAAAACCTGGAAAAACACCATTGAAAAAAACATGTGATGCAGAAACGTTAGCGAAGAGACGACTCAGGACTACGTGATTTGGAGACTTCGCGCAAGAAAAGCCGACCCGAAATGGGATAAGGCTAGGTTAAAGAAGAAGCTCGGATTAATCAAATTGGTCGAAGTCTGCTACGGTGCAATTTCGGCTTCAAAAAGTGATATTCGATCTTTCTCCACAGATATTTCTATAAAAAAGTCCTAAGCAAGATCTGCTTAAAAATTGTGACCAGATGAAGTCGACTCGTGCATTGCCATAGTCTCGTAATTGACAAAGCATCAAACAACATGAAAATAAAGTTGATGTGGTTTTCAGCAGCCTCACTTATCCTACGCAATATAGAAATCGATAAAATTCAGAAATATCTTGACATTTGCGTGTGCCATCGCACATCAAAAAGTAGAATTTAAAATGACTCACATATCCCACAAATGCACAAATCGATACGGCATATACAAACTAATAAAAACATGTTTTGTACGTCCCCCAATAGGCCACAACCATTTAACTCTCAAAAATCTTGTGCATTCCGGTTCTAAGCCAATTTGTCGCCTCTGCAAAATCTCACTTCTCACAATTAACCTTATAAGTAAACCTTTTGCTTGCACCAAATGAATCATATCTGTCAAGCGCGAAATTCCAACTATCTTGAGCTTCTAATATATTAAAATCTCCCAATTGTTTCAAGTATTTATTGAGTGAGCCCATAACCCTTAGATATTATTCAAATTAGTTTGTGCCGTAATTTCACCCAATCATTTTTCACCAATATTTTCGAAGGAATTAGGACTTGAACTATCCGTTCGACTACCAGACTACTGCAGCGTCTATCAGGCAGAAGTTTTAGCTAAAAAAGGGGAAGCTACGTATCTAAATACGCATGCATAACAACAACTACTATGAATATATTCTCGGGTAGCCAGGCGGTCATTAAGGCACCTTTCTGGTCTAGAGATATGAAAATCGAAGTCGTTGAAAATTGAAGAAAAACAATCGGTATCAATTGCAAATCGTTTTTATTCATTACATCAATTCTATATTTATAAAAAAAAAATTTTTTTTATGACAATAATAAAAAAATTGCTTCCCCTGACGTAACACATGCCACTGGCGGAACTGATTGGGCTGTTCAGGCACTTCTGAAAAAAAAAAAATCGGTCGATTATTCATCACGACATATGTCGCAATGGTGGGTAGCAGATTTACCAAAAAAATTATTGTTTTCTAGATATTTTATTTATTTATTGGAAAAACAAAAAAAGGCGGATTTTTTTTCACGTTCTCGCTCTTAAAAAAAATAGAAAAATTTATTATAAAATTATAGTTCTGCTACTCGCGATAGCCATAATTCTACTCGAGAACATATTAAAAATTGAAATCAATCGGTTCAGTACTTTTTGAGAAATTATTAACGTCAACTCCGGCAAAATAGTTTTGAGAGGCACAGGGTTAACGCACTTTTATGTATCTGGGCGTCGTACTCCAAACCGGTCTCGTTTTAGAGGACTGTAACATCTAAACTACAACGAATTTTAGTATAAAAATTTGCAAGTATATTTTTGAAAGTATAAACTATCTTAACATGAAAAAAATCGATTTTTTCGAAATTCTAGACCAGAAAGGTGCCATAATCAATGAATGTGGCTATACTACGATCAAAGGTTGCAATCCCGGGCAGCGCTAAATGAGATTAGTGTCGTATTCAAGGTCAGCCTTATCTGAGTTCCGGAGCACATAACCATTGGGGGAAATTGTAAAGCCGATGAGTTATACAGGAAAGGCACCACTCTTCAATTGCTCAGGGATAAAATACCATTGGGATACCTATGGCCACGAGAAAGTTAGTAATTTAGAATAACATTATCCAAGAGGCCAATAGGACACGGAGAGATGAAGACACATGCGTAACAGCTAGGCTACTATGGCCGCAAGTAAATCAGAAAAACACAAAGAAACTGCTTAGCGTTTCAAGAGAGGATATCTCGAAGGTGTGGCTTGTGTAACCGGTCATTGGGTATGTGGCAGGCATTTCTTTAGAATAGGAATTTTCTCCCATGAATATTGTAGAAGTTGCAGAGATGAGGAAGGGGAAGAAACAGTTTAGCTTTGCCTTTGCATTTGTCCAGCCTTGGCTAAAATCAGAGCAAGTTTTCTAGGTTAATCTTTTTTCAATTTTCTTACGGAACTGGCTGGCGTAGAGATGGAACCAATCCTGCGCTTCATAAGAGCCACAAAATGGTTCCACGAAGAAAAATAAATCATGTTCCCGTGTCGCAGAGTGCCATCACAATGGACCTGTAAGGTCTAAGTGAGTTGGTCGTACAGACCGACTACCAATATAACCTCACCCGGCCTTCACCTAATCACACTTCGTTGAATAAATACCAGAGTTTCTAAACTTAAAAAAAAAATCACGAATCCTTTGAATATCATTGATTCGATCCGCCTGTAGTTAGAGCAATCGACTCTTTACTGTAAGCCATACAGCCCAGCAGGCAGTAATGCTACATTATTTCATTTGAATTTAATTGCTTTGTGTCCAACAACTCCGCCTGCAACACCGTGGCCTCCACCGGCCATACTCGTCAACACATTCACCAAAATTGCTTACACCATAGATCCGCCATCACCACCCCGATCGTCTACAATATATAATACACACATACATACATACACACATCAGTCGCAGCCGCTTCGTTCAACGCTACCAGTGGAGCTGTGTGTCTTTTTATTGCTGTTGTTGTTGTTGAACTTTTTCGTATTTTTTCTGCTGCATAAATTTGCGCATTTTTAGAAAGGTAGTTTTGCGATTTTTTACGCGCTTTTACGAGATTGTCTGCATGAGTGTCTCTAAGAGGTGTCCAAATTTTTCTTTCATTTTATTTTTCATCTTGGCTTCGCTGGCGCACCGAAATAGCATTAGTTGAAACAATAAGCCGGCCGCTATTGTTGCCTTTTATTTGCTGACTTTGTCGGCCGGTGTTGTACTCATATTGTATGGGCACATTCAAGGTGTTCACCTGTTTTGGCGTTCTTTTTGTTTTGCTGAATGCATTGCAGGTTGATGTTTTGACGGTTTTTAATTTCGAATTTATGCAAATTCGCACAAAATATGATGATTTGCACTGCGCTGCTCTCCGCTTTACTCCGCTCCATATTTTGTATGTGGTACGACTGCACCATCTTGGGTAGTGATCGAGTCCGTTGACGCTCAGGTGCGCTGTATGTAGTTGACTGGCCTTTCGGAGAGTGGGGGGTGCCAGCTTATTTGAGCTGTCATTTAGCAGTTGCTTGTTCGTTTGTTGGTTTGCGCGACTGTCGCGTAACAATTTTTTATTGTTCGATAAAAGTGACGAGCAATCGAGTTTGTTGTTGTTGTTTGCACAGCGGTACCAGCAACTTGCGTTCGCTTGTTCGGGGCAGGTGAGTGTAGGAGGCGGTGACCATCAGTAGCTCTTTTGCTGGCATCAGGCGCCCGTGCAGAAGTAGATACATACACATATGTATGCAGTCGTGTATGTGTGTATGAACGTGCGTTGTATGCACCGCATGTTTGGTCTTTGGATGGTTGTTTTACGATGACAGCGAGTCTCTTTCACCAACTCAGTAGCAACGGTGCTCCATGGCAGTTGCCGTCATCGTGTCTATCAATGATATCCGCAGTAAATAAAGGAATCGACGATTGGGATTGTTAAGCCGTGAAACAGGCGTTGTTTTTTCGAATGCAGTTCGTGGATATGCAATTGATATTATGACTGCAAATTCAAACTTTGGAAATCACAGGAAAATTATTTAACAAAGGCCGATCGGCGGGTCACTTGTTTGCAGCAGTCGTTCTCACTTTGCTGTCTTTTTATTTCCCAATTACTGATGTCACGATATTAACCCAGCAGGTACCACCAATGCCAAACTACCAACCAACCATAAAAAAAAGACCGAAACCAAAACCAAAAGTTATATCAAACCAAGTGGATGTTAGTTAATGAAGTGGTAATTGCAACCGGGTCGGTGTGTGTGTGCGTGTACGTGTTTGCTTGGCGGTAAGCGCATGCTTATTGCACAATTGGCCAACTAGCCAATTGCTAATCAGCCACTGACCGCCAATTACTGCAGTCAAGATCACCATCAGTCAACTGCTGAACGCCCTAAATCTGCTTCAACATGCAACATTCAAAAGGTAGCAAGTTTGCGTTGTTTGTGCAACTTACTTGTCATTACAATAAATGCAATTACATTTTCAATATAAATCAAATCGCAGCAAATTGCACAATATAGATTTTTATGTTATTGTTGTAGTAAATATAATGGAGCGAAAAGTAATAGATAAAATAATTATCCTATCGGTTTTGAAAGCTCACCGCCGCTTCTAATACTCTTTCCATTTTTGGGGCAATTGGAGGACCCAGTCTACAAGTTTGAAACTAGACCAGCTCTATATCATTTACAATAAGATGTATAAGAGATTCCCTATACAAGGAAGCCAAAATGACTTTACTACCGTTTCTTCTTCTTCTTCTTGATTGGCGCGATAACCGCGAATTCAGCCGAGTTTCACAAAGCGCGGCAGTCGTTTCTTTCTCGTGCTAACTGGTGCCAATTTGACACACAAAGTGAAACCAAGTCCTTCTCCACCTAATCTGTCCCGTCTAAAGGAGGCCTTCCTCTGCTACCGTCAGCTGGTACCGCAACGAATACTTTCCGAGCCGGAGCGTTTGTATCGATTCGGACGCCATGCCTGCCAACGAATCCGCTAGATCTTTATTCGTTGCGCCTTGTCTATGTCGTCGTAAAGCTCACACAGCTCATTGTTCCATTGTATGCGATACTCGCCGTCGCCAACGTGCAAAGGTCCGAAAATCTTCCGCAAAATCTTTCTCTCAAACACTCAAAGGGACGCTTCAATGGATGTTGTCATCGTTCAAGCTTCTGAGCCATACGTTAGGACGGGCATGATGAGAGCCTTGTAGAGTGTTAGTTTTGTTCGTCAAGAGAGGACTTTACTACTCATTTACCTACTTAGTCCAAATAAAGCCTCTTCCAGCCTCGAAATCATAACCGTCAATAGTGACGTGGGTGTCGAAACGCGTGTGTGCCTACTGTTTGTTTGATGACAGGAGGGCCTTCTTTTTGTTCCAGTGCGGTTGTTGTATATCCCATATCTTATAAACAATTTTTCTAGTGATTCAAAATATAGAAATGCTCCCCAGGTTCATAGTGAGGTCAGTTAGCAGTGAGGTCGTCGTGATGTATGTGATATTCAGGGAGGATACCCTGACATCTGCAGACACTTATCTATTAACAAAGCTTCTCATAAAGAAAACAAGTGGGCATGATTACTTTGTATGCATATTACTTCCTCTCGAATGTTCTTGTTCATACCTTGGGCATACCTATCTGCAGTCCTTGACTAACTTCTGCCATAACGAAGCTAGTTTTCAAAAAACTCGTCGTCTGGCAGCACTAAACTATGAAGCTTGAATTGTTTCTGCGCGCCGGTAAGAAATAGCAACACCAAATGACATAACCACTTTGCCACGCCTTATCAACATTTAATGCAAAACTCGGTGTGTCCACTGTGCGCTGGCGTGTTAATGTGCACAGCTGCACATTGCCTTATGTCGCACATCCTAAGGCCGATACAAGAGAATGCCATTAGGCGCCGAACTCTGTTCAGCGAATTGTAGGTATTCACTGCACTCAGGCAGCGATAAATTTCAAAGACCTCTAAGCTGGATTTGCCTGTTTGGCTGCTTAGTTACCTTCGCCACTGACTGTATTCGATTTCTAATTGCATTGGATTTGTGTGGATTAGAGCCGTTGAATCGAGTCTACTATAAAAATTCTTAATTACTTCTAATTTATTTAGCTTCAATTGATACCCACCCAACAACTTAAAGTGCATACGGAAGTTGTATTGAAGGGTGACTCTATGGAATTCGTATTTCATTTTGAATTCTTTTATTGCTCTTGAAGGAGTTGCAGGTATTTATTTTTATTTTATTTATATTTATTTATTTAGTCTATGAAAAGAAGCTTCTTAGATACTAATTACAACGAAAAGTAGAATAACTATCGCACACGATTTAAATATCTAATAAATAGGATATAAAGTAATCGAAAACACTTTTCGGAGAAGAGTTATTAAATAAAATTAATTAAGAAATGAGCAGTGAATATTGCCATTGTTGATGATCTTCTGATCTTCTTACTTCCAAAGACTTTAGATTAATCAGAAGCAACCGAGATTGATGGTAGGAATTGGTTCAACAAAGCTCAATGACCTGAAGTGTATTTAAGAATAGTTTTTCTTGGATTTTATGTAGATTTTATGACTCGGTCTCCATATTTCGAATTGGATCGCACAAAAGACATATATAGAGATATAAGAGAGTAAGGGCCAGTGAATTAGGAACTATTTCGTCTCACGAACCCTAAGCCCTAGTAAACTTTCGAAATAATATGACTTTTATGACTATGAAATGAAAAAATAACGCCAAGATCTCTAATTTCATTTAAACTTTGCAACAAAGAATGAGAAATGTTTTGAGTGTACCTCACAATGACTTCTGCAGAAGCTGTGGAGATGAAGAAAAAATCGAGTCGATACAAAACCTGCTCTGCGAATATGCTGCACTTCAAAGAAGCCGTGCCAAATATCTTGGCGAAATTTCCAAAATGTCTCACCGGAAGGAATAGTTACCTTGTCAAAAAGATATAAATGGTTTATGCAACTTAGTTAGGGGAAGAAAATCAAATGCAGGTACCACAATGGGACTTAGGGCCACTGAGTGTTTTGACTTAGACAAGCAACCTGGCTAACCTAATCTAACCTATGAGAAATGTTGTAAGGCGTCGGCAAGATAGTGTGAGTTTTCGAATATGTGGTTTTAAAGCACTTTTTGATGTTTAAAGAAAATCGAGAACTAACACACGGTAGTTCCATGGCGTCAATGTCATTTTGACCTTTCAAGTGCGTCATCTGGTTTCGAAATTTAGAATATTACTTAACTTCTTTCAAAATTTATTTATGCATTCTGCACCATTTTTTTGCGCTGATTTTTTCGTGCATCACCAGCACAATCTCAGTTTTTGCCCATCTCTGCCAACCGCTTTCACATTCCCTGTTACGTCAGCAATTCAGCTAATTTCTTCAAAACAGTTGAGAGCCGATTAACGGTTTTATGTTGGTCACACTTTCTATAACTTCTCCATCGTGGTGCCACGGATAATGTGAAGAATATAAACCTGAACGTAGATAGTAGAATTAGTGGTACATTGCCTGACTATAGTGACGTCAGAATGCATACACGCACAGAGTGCAGCAACAATGAAACAAGAAAACATTTGAAATGCATATCCCTGTCATCAACAAACAGCGCAGCAGCAACTCGGCGTTATAATGCAGTAGTAGATGGCAATCTGAATGCCGATTAACTTCTTAATAAGGCTTAGAGTTGGAAAAAACATCAGTCCCGAAATCCACTAGCTGTTGCCTACTTTGGACCGAGTGGTGAGATGATAGGTAAAAAATGCTTTATAAGTCACTTATTGTGGTTCTACCATTGTAAGGTGCAGAAGCAAACACGTTGATGTCAGGTTAGAAACAGCCGTCCGGAGGAATTATGAGAACCAGTGCCATCGCACATTCTTTCGACTCAACTAAAATCAGTAAGGTGGTTAAAAGGAAGGAAAGCACGAAGCCTAAACCAGTCGAAGCTAAATAAGCCATACTGTGATTTTTAGTTTGTTTCGCATGTGGGAAGAAGCGAAAGTGGCTAAATATAGGGTGTCGTTTGCTGCGAGCACTCAGCGTAAAAAATAAAAATAAAAAAATTGCTTGATTTATTAAATTTTTTATCTTACACTTTCCCACACAATTTGAGTTAGTGAGAAACTGACAGAAATTGCTAATGCCTTGATGAAACCTTCTTGCGAGGGTTTTCCAAAACGGAAGTTCAATACTCAATTCTGCTATGCTTTAATTTTCTGTACTTCGCTTCTGTCTAGGCGTCTCGAATTTCAATCAATACACAAATAATTACCTCAACAACAAAAAACCAACTGAAAAAGTTGATAAACAAGAGCATCAAACGCAGGAAAGTGTGAAGTAAGCTTCACATACAAGAAATACACACACACACACACACACACACCTACATGTATGTACATGTAAGGAACATCCATATGCACACTGCACATATGGCACTGAAAGAATAATCTCTACTTAACTTGATAATAAAAGAAAAATAGAATAAAGCCATGTTTATTTACGAGCTGATACAGCTAATACAAATGCAACTCAGTCTTATGTATGCTAACAATCCTCAGGGAGAAGAGTCGGCAAGAAGTGATTTTGCCAGACTAACAGTCGATATTTGAAGTCGAGGCTACTGACTGAAGTGCAAACAATGTTGACACGCCGGCATATCCTATTGCAATGAATTCTTCAGTTATGTGGATCGTGAGTGGAATATGGATTTGAAGTTGGGCAAGTACCATTTTCCTGTGCAGGAGCGCAGAGAGCAACAGAGCGTGCGCAGTTGTCTGCATCGCGTCGCAGTTCGCTGCTGCTCCTCGGTGCAGTTGAGAGCCGGCGCAACAAATGCACCTTCGTCGCTGATAAGACGACGCAGCTACGACTCTGCTGACGTATACAGCGCTGTTTTGACTGCGAATTAATTTTTTGGTCATTCGCTGCATTGTTGCTATCATTGTGGACAACAATTAATCGTCGGGCAAAGTTCACAGACACAGCTTCAAAGTTGAATTGTGAGCATAGCAATTTGATAACCTAACAACAGTTGAGCCGACAGTCATACAGCCGACAGAATAGAATAGAATGAACGAACTATCAGCGAGAGTGATTGCTGACTACCGGTTCCATAGTGTTGTGAAGCTAGTAGAGTTCGTTCGTCACTGTCAACGTAAACGAAAGCAGCAATCAACGTGGCAGCAACACGTTTGAGCCCCGGTTGCTGCTTCATTGCTCCGTGACTATGTTGCTCTGCTGCTGCTGGTTGCTGGTAGCTGGCAAGTGGTTTTGCAATGGTTGGGTATACTCGAGTCGATCGCTGCGTCAGCTCATTCAGTCGTTGACTGGACGTGCTGCCGATTACAACGTGTCTTGATCGTGTTTCGCCGTTTTGAGTATTGAGTTTTGCCTTTTAGAGTTCTTCATTCTTTCTCAGTGTTGATTTTAAGAGTACGTCGATTGTGATTATATACCTATGTATGTATGTATGTACATATTTTCTTCATTATTGCCCTTTTGTGAAACATACTAGCGCATTCGGCAAACCAGTTCGCCTCTACTTCAGGCGGACGGACGGATATACATTGGGAAACGAGGAGTCGGTGCAGCTGTGAGTGAATGTTTGAATCGCGAAGCGCGTCGAAAGAAAGAATTTCTGTTATGCTCGGTATTGTTGTTGTTGTTGGTGGTGGTGTTTTGCTTGAATGATGGTGTGGTTGAAATTTTGTTGTTGTGCACTTAGCATACCTGTGCAATGAATACAAAAACAAAATCAACTATTTTAGAAGTGAATCGACAAATATGACAATTAGAACAACTGCGGAAAGGAGAACAAAAAGCAAACCCAAATTAGAGTTCGAAGAATTTTTTTAGGCTATCGGTACCGTTTTGGTAGCAGGTAGAGAGATGGGTTTGTGCGGTTTTCACTATTCTTGTTGCTGTGTTGGTGTGTATTGCCTTCTTGTTCTGTGTTAAATATATATAAAACCTGATGTAACAAGAAAGGCAAGTAAAACAGAAACTGAAACAGCAACCAACAACAAAATCAACATAGAATGCAATAAAAAGTGAACTGCAGTTGATTAAAATCCAGCTGGAAGCTGCATTGTTCTCGTTCTTGTTCTCTGTAAGTTCGTTCTCTTCCCTGCATCCGCCTAGTGGTCGCGGTGCTTTGAATAACTATCTGTTGGCTGTTGCAAGCCATTCGAGCGATTCTTTCAGCCTTCAAGGCAAACGAGCAGTGCGTTGACTTGGATCTCGCATCTTCTATCTCGGATCTATATTGGATTCTTGTTTGTTGCAGTCGTTTTGCTGCCGTACTTTAATTCTTTACCTGTCTGCCATTTCCACATTTGCAACGCCGCAAGTACCGCATCGTCTCCTTGCCCTTGCAGTGTATTCGCGTCCTTTCTATGAATCGCAGGCAGTATTTACGCTGCAGTAAAACCAGATACACTTAAAGTGTAACTAAAATAATTTCTTGCACGCATCTTAGAGTTGATTGCCATTTACCGAAAGCAGCAGCAACAGTAACATTTTTGCTATCAAAACGTAAAGATTTTTTGAAATTTTTCTCCTAGTGTAATTTGTGATTGATATTTGAAATTAACAGCAAAATCAGTGAAGAAGGTTTTACTAAACCAACGCGCGCCAATATCGGCCAAAAAAATATGAACAGTCTTTGTCTGGTTGTGCCCGTTTACATTAAGCAAAGACAAAAAAATGAGTGAATATAAATGTGTTGAGCGCGCAGCTTGTAAAGCGGCTGCGCGCATCCCCTCCAGCGATAAGCCAAGCAAACCATTCTGTTCGCTGGCCTATCTGGCCAAGTCCACTGTCGCCATAAATAACAGCAGCGATGTTAGAATTGTAAAAGGCCCCAGCCACAAAAGCTTTGTCGCCTCACCGAACTCACCGAATGTGGCGGCCACAGCGAAAGTGAATGAGCGTGGCTCGCCTGGGTTGCCGACTGGCGCTGCGACAGCAGTAAACGGCCATGAAGACAACAATGGGCAGCTTAAAGAAGCGACGTTGTCAAGTGCAGCCAGCGGACAGGCCAAGGACAACGTGCAAGTGGAGCTGAATAAGAACGAAGAACACGTACGCAGTGTAACCGATGTTTTTGGTGTAATCAACGAAGAGGACAGCAAGCCCGCCACTGATCAGGTAGATGGCGTCGATGTGCGACGTCCGTGGGAGCTTTGCGCCCATAACGGCTATGTGCGACGCATTCCCCCTGCGCTAATGACACCCGCGAATACACAAAACGGCTTTCAGCACGGCTCGAATGGCTTGCCATCACTGGCGAAATCGAGTAGCTTGGACTGCTGGGACTATACCATCGAACTGGAATGCCTTAGCGGGCCAGAAGGTTAGTAGATGATGTTGAAAATGTGTATGCAACTGTATGCAATGTAGGTTGTAAGCAACCGTTTGCTTACATACATTAAAGTTATTAATAGCCTATACCGCTTATGAATTAGTCAGATCATGTCGCGCTCTTCTTTCGGCCGATTTTCACTTTGTTTTCACATGTGGATTTATATGCAGCTGACATTCGTAGTTTTTTAGCCTATGCTTATATATTCTTTAACGAAATTCGTTACGAATGTGGGCCTGTCTGACATAAGCCTTGTTTGTAGCGGTACAATTTATTTTTCTCTCGTTGCTGCTCAATAATGTCGAAAACGCATAGAAAGTGAGCTACGCACCCACATCAACAATCTCACGTACAAAACTTGTATTTGTTGTTTTTAGTAAGTAGAAACTCCCGGCAAAGGGTCGTAGTAATTACCATAAATCGTCTTCGATTCGCAATGCGTTAGTAAGTGGCGACAAGATTAAGCAACACCAATTTATTTATACCCTCTTCGATTCGCCAAGCATTAGCAAGTGGTGAACAGATAAAGTAACTGGCATAGATAAACATAAATGATGATAGAGGTGGAAAGGGACTGCCAAATATTGAATTTGTTTGGAAGCACTTATGAGTATTAGTCATGAAACTTGTCTAAAGAGAGTCTAAAAGAGAGCTGGAAGCATTGAATATACCAATTTTATGAGGTACTCGCTGGAGCCGAATCTTGATCGATAACTTTGTTGTTGCTTGCACATGCAAAATTTTCTTCAAGTGAAGACGCCTCTCCATACTCGTTTGAGAGTATTCTTGCTCGATAACTTTGTTGTTGCTTTCACAAATATTGCATACTTTTTGTTAAACGAACAAAGCCAAAAATGGCGAGCAGAGAGAAATGACAAAACGAACACAACTTTAAATTCTGTATTTTGTAATTCGATTAAGAAGTTTTTGTGTGCATCTGTCATATTGCATAAACATTTATGAGTTGGTCACACACGGAGAACAATTCAAAATGTCCGCTTGTCTTTTTTTAACAAAATCATTGGGTAATATTTAAAATACAATTATGACAATACTAAAGAGCAGCAGATAGGAAGTTACAAAAAAAAAAACAATGCGGTCAGTTATGAATTGAATATGCGTATACTAATTAAGTTATTCAATGTGGGCAACTCTGGTCGAACATTGTTAACTGGTGCTCCAGTTTCTCAGGATTTTTATGAAGTGAATAGATTGACAGCTGGAAGCATGTTGCAAACACTCCACTATTTTGCCGCCATAAATATACGAACATGAAATATTTACATATTGGACTTTGTAATGGGAGTGGCATCATGCTTCGTTTTATTATACATTTCAACAAAATTAAGTTATTTTATCATAATTAAAAACATGGTGGGAATATTTTCATTTTGAATTATTGCCTCATTGAATTTGTGTAGTGAACATACATCTCAATGAATTCATGAATAATTAATGTGATGTGAAGTGCAAGCATTGTGTTCCCCAATCGCCCCCATCAGTGATCTGAGCGACACCTAAGCTGGATAAATAACTTTGTGGGAAGAAACGTATATGAATGTGTGTGTGCGATTGGCGCCCCGTCTTGCCCCATTATGGGCTGCCCGCAGATACTTCAACAACTCTACTGTACTTTTACTGCGAGAATGTTGTAATATAAGTTGCTTTTCTTTCTACTTTTTCGCTCGCAAAGTTTTAACTCTTTTAATATTTCTCACGGAAATAATTAGCGCTTGAATGGCTAGCGATTTTATGACCCCGTCAAATTTGTTCACTGACAAACCGTTTGATGTGAAAAAAGAAATATTTGCACCCTAAAATTATTATGAAATAAAAATTACTATAAGCCTTGCATTTTCTTTCTCACTGAGAAATTTTCATGCTGATCTACTAGCGCTGGAAATAATGAGTTTAACCCAGTTTTCGTATGGAGGCGCGCTGTATTTTTATCGATTTGTTTAAAGGAGTCAAGAAATACAAATATTTAAATATTTTGTTATTTGTAGAAGTACATATTTATGCACGTAAACGTACTTAGTTTACTTTGAAACAAAGTCCAAGCTATTTCACATACGAAGTCGGTTATTTGTTCAATATAAAAAAAACCTAACTATGTTTGCTTATCTGTACACATATTGATTTAAGTAGTTGTTGTTTCTAATTAAGAAACTTGTATTTTCGTGAAAAAATATAACATTGGGAGGTTGAATTAGTTTTAAAGGTGACACACAGATGGCGCTATTTATCACTTTATCGCGTTGGCAATACTGAATATATATTCATGACAAAGCCTCATCCCTCGTGCCGTCGAAACGCAATTTGCGGGAAGCTTTGCTTTTCTGCTTCAATTTGAAAAAAAATACAGCCCAAGCCCGTGAATTGCTGCAGGAGGCCTACCGTCGATTTCAACATGTGAGTACTGGCTTCGACGATTCAAAAGTGGTGATTTTCACACCGAAGACAAGGCCAGCCCAAAAAGTTCGAGGACGCGGAATTGGGGGAATTGGTAACTTGGAGGACTCGTGCCAAACCCAAGAAGAGCTTGCTGAATCATTGGGCGTTGATAAATCAACCGTTTGCAAGCGTCTAAAAGCGATGGGAATGATCCAAAAGCAAGGACATTGGGTCCCGTACGAGTTGAAGCTGCGCAACGTCGAACGGCGATTTTTTACGTGCGAATTGCTGATCGAGCGACAAAATCGGAAGGGTTTTTTGCATCGGGTGGTGACTGGCGACGAAAAATGGATCCACTACGATAACCCAAAACGCAAAAAATCATGGGGTTTGCCCGGCCACGCATCAACGTCGACGGCCAAGCAGAATATTCACGGCAAGAAAATCATGCTCTGCATTTGGTGGGATCAGGTCGGCGTCGTATATTTTGAGCTGCTCCAACCGGGCGAAACAATCACGGGGGATCGTTAACGACTGCAATTGATGCGTTTAAGCCGGGCATTGAAAGAAAAACAGCCGGAAACGGTAAAAAGGCACGACAAGGTTATTTTGCAACATGACAACGCTCGGCCGCATGTTGCTCAACCTGTCAAAAAATACCTTGGAACGCTTGGCTGGGAAGTGTTACCCCACCCGCCGTATAGTCCAGACATAGCTCCCTCCGATTATCATTTGCTCCGGCATATGAGTCTCGATTTGGCGGACCAACGGTTCTCCTCGTACGAGGCTACCAAAATATGGGTTGAGTCATGGATAGCCAAGCAGCGGCCAGAATTTTGGAGAAACGGCATCCGGAAATTGCCCGAAAGATGGGCGAAAGTTGTAGCTAGCGATGGCCAATACTTCGAATAAAATATTTTGTACCGTTTTTTCACAATAAAGCCCCAAATCTTCGAAAAAAACCTTTAAAACTAATTCAACCTCCCAATATTTAATTTGAATATTTATTTAACTGAATATCAAAGCTAGAATTAGAAAAGGCCATTAACCTAAATATTTAAATAAAACCCATCAACTGAGTACTTAACAGTTAAAATGTTTTAAATCGATGTAAGTTATTTTAGCAAAACTTTATAGCCGTTGCGACTCCAGCCATATTTCATAGTTATTCATATGACTTTCGAACACTGAGCTAATTTTTTTAACATAATTTCATGGATTTCTGCCTTCTACCAAACGAAGTGAAGAAGAAAATTGAATAATGTTTTTTTTTTATTTTTCTACATACGAACGTAAAAGGTTGTTGACTTAAAAAAAAATCATAGAAATATATGAAAAGAAATGCTTGATGAGTGTCCATTACCGGCAATGCCAGCACAAATGGAGACGACCATGCGAATATCTGCTTTTCTTAATGAATTTCAATTAGTAAGCACAAGAACAACAGCCATTGAGCCAGCTAAGCGATTTCCTGTTAAAGATTCATAGTAACGGAAGACAAATAAAACGACAGCACTGAAAAAATATGCATTGAACAAATTTAGCAGCTTAGACATTTATGCGAAATTTATTTATATTTGTGTCAAAGATATCATTCTTAAACTCGAAAAATTTGAATTTAACGAATTTTAAAGCACTAAAAAAATTTACGTTTAAAAGCAACGAAAAGTTGATAGAAACCTATTTTTCAGATTACTTATTTGAAGCGCGCATATTCACTAAATAATTATAAATGCAATAAGCGGATAGTTTAAACACTGGAAAACTGAAGATTTAGTGATAATGAAACCCCTATTTTACCCTACCACTGAAAAATTAGTAGTAGTACCATTTAGTGGTAGTACGAGGTGCCCAACCCTGACGCTTCCATAGAAGACTTCGCGATATACCTATATAGCTATGGACAGAGAAAAAACGCACTTCCCCACAGGAGGAGGAAAAAGAAATACATTATTTTTGCGTAAAGTTTATAAGGTCGTTTTATGGTAAAATATAGCGAATTTGCTCTTTGCTGACTTCCATTGTTAACACCCTGTAACCCACAACTGAATGGAACAAATAAAAAATAGCAGAAGAGTACTTTTAGTGTAAAATGTCACCTCGACAACGAGCATAAACTTTAAATTGTTTGATTGATACTTTACGAGACATCGATCACTACAGCCAACTACCGAAGAAGAAATTTCTGTTTCACCAAAGTAATATATTGATGATTATTTTAGCTGGATAACCTAGTAAAATAAAGTCAAAAATCTATTCTTTTATTCCAGTACTATCGAAAACAAAAAGTAAAATAAATAATAATTCAATATCTACAATTGTAAGGAGTTCAAAAATCGTAATTTTCACATTTGGAACTGAACACTGAAATAGCGCATTTTTATCGCTTTGCGAGGAAAACAGAAATTTTGTTATTTCAAATTGGTTAAATTTGTTTGTGATATGCTGTTCACTAGACAGGGCTAGTTTACTGGGGCGGCAGCCCTTGGTCGGGAAAAATCCGAGTCATTCCGGGAATGTAGGACCGGCTGCCATGGGAATATATATTAAATTTGTTCGTATATTTGTTACCTGCTTAGTATTTTGTTGAGTATCTATTAGTTTTAAAATTGCTTCACCCTACAAGGTAGACTCTCTACTAACTTATGGCATCTCCACGCTTCCTGTGCTCCTTACCATCCTTCATTGGGATTTTTGAACCAACCTAAATCTTGATATTGTTCTACAGATTAGCGATGACGTTAAGGACGGGCTATGCGCTGGTCAATCCAGAATTGCAATTTTTTCTTTTGAAAACCAATTTTTTACCACTTTTACTGCATGCTCGGGGACGTTATTATGCTTGAACAACCAGTTTAGTGGCACGAACAAGAAGGAATTTTGCGTCACCGTATTTTTGAGAACTTTGAGAACAAACTTATTCAAATTGCTATTTATTCTCACTATTGGTTCAAGTCCATGCCAAGAAAAAGAATCGGAAACTTTCAAGTTATCCCCACCGTGCTTTACTACCTTTGTTTTGAACCGGGAATTGAACTTTTGGTTCTTTTTCATGATGAACAAAAGTCTCCCCTTAAGGACCAATCATATTAATCTTAGTTTCGTCTGTAAAACGTATTCTTTTCTAGAATTTACGTTTATGTTTTCATGAGCGATTAGGAAAGACAAACGTGCCTTGATATTTTTTTCGACAGCAGTGGGTTTTTTTGCTACACCCCATACAATTTATTTGGACTAAGGTGCCTTAACAGAAGTCTGCTAGATACATTCAGGCTATTCCTCATTTATTTTCGTTATCGCTCGAGAGGGCGATCTGGATATTGTAGCAGGCTAAACTCCTGCTTATCCAGAATAGACCTCGATATATTCAATAATTTTCTAATTGAGCATTACTGGTGAGATTTTATTCAGAAATAAATCTGTAAGCTACAAAAAAAAAAACTATATAGAGGTGCATAGCTTCCCATCGCTCCCATCGGTCCTCAACTGTACGCACTTGTGATTCGTTGATTCAGAAAAATGTTGTTTTTCGTTTGTTTTTCTTTTCACTACATAAAATAATAGTAAAAAATAATATTGATAATAATTTATTTTTGGTTGTGTCTACCGTACTTAGGTATTTCTTGCGTTGTTAGGTTAATATGGTATTTGACTAAAAAAAATATTACCATGTTTTAAGTTTAGTGTAATTTACCTTTTTGTGTGCGTATGTATGTACACAATTATTGGAAAATGCAACGTTCAAAGGCTTTGAACTTCATTAACTTAAATTTGTGTATTTGCGATGGACGCAAAAACAACACCACCACATATTTAACTGTTACTTTCAAAGAGAATAACGACGCAAAAATAGTAAACATTTGGAATTGCATTTCCTCGTTCACAATTTGGAATGCTCATAAACTTAATTTTATTTGCGTAAAATCAATTGTAATTGAAATTGGAATTTAAATTGAAAGTGACGCAATTTTTACTCTGCCTTGGCATCCGCTAAGCGTTTTTGTTTATTTACTTTCTTTTATTGCACACACACAAAAAGGAGCGAAATATGAGGGTATTTGGGGAAATGGGAATTAATTAGTTGCATTGTTTGATTTTCACTTTTAGTACAGGTTTATAAGAAATTTCTTGTTTGGCAAGTTAGAGTAAGGCGATTAAGCTATTAAACGGTTTAATATGTCAAAAATAAATACTCCAAATGACTCAGAAGAAAGACTCAGGAAATTTAACATAACTTGTTTTTTTTTCATCAAACGTGATATTTATTTCTTTCTTCACGTCAAATAGCAATCAAAAACTTTTGTTTGATAGAAAGAAATCAGTAGACCTGGCGAACAGCAAACAAGTATTATAGATAACAAAACGCCATAACGCCGATAAGCGCGCGGTGGGTTTGATTAAACTGAACACCAAAGGCAGTGGAGGGAGGAGAATCATTAAAATCGAAATAAGTGAGACACGATAATGGCTCTGATCGCTAGTTCAGGCGTGTGCTGTCACGCTCTTGCTATACCCCAAAAATAGCGTCAACTGTATCAGCGATAAGATATTGCGAAACTGAAGCTCAATCGCAATCGCAACAATGAAGTGACCTTCCGAATTGAAACAGTTTCAATCTGAAATGGAATGATAACCCGCAACTCCAAGAAAAAAAGGAAAATTTAATTACAATACAATAAATGGGGCCAAAGGTAATATATTTTTATTACAAATCGAAACATTTCTTGGTCGCATCTCTGCTCATGTGTGCGTACTCGTTTGTCATCGCATTTTACCAACTTTTGCTTTCACACGAATTCGCATTCAGTTGGCAGCTATGGCCTGACGTGTGGACTGGTGTGAGCACGAATTGGGTTGAGGAGCCGCTCCACGCATAAACGACATTCCAGCGAAAAGCACAGTTGTCGTTCCAATTCTTTTGGCATTTAACTGAAAAAACTGTAAAACGTTCAACAGATGCCGATCAGTAAATGGCGATAATATTTTCGGTTTGTTTTCGTAGCTAGTTTTATTTCGCTGTGAACCAATTTCGCAACTTTGCTTGCAATGCTTGGAATTTACAGTAAATTCGCGCATAAACACTCGCAGTTTTCTTGATGTCAGTTTGTCTGTCTGGCAATTTTTTTTATGTTTATAAGCATGCCGAGAGTTGTAGTAAGCTGCAATCGAAATGTTTAACTCTTAGTGATAATTTTTGTCATCTTTTTAAATGTCGCTTCCATTGAGTTCATGGACTGACGCCAAACAAAAACGTTGATCCTATTAGTTCTTCATTTGATCTTTACAGATCAGTAGGGATGTTTCACTTCCCCTTGATCACTAGCACGTATCGTATTTAAATGTATTTTTAGGGGTAGGGCGTTTGTTAGCCATTCCGATACCATTACCTAAAAGGCTCAGAGCACCCGCCATTCTACCACATGTGAAAATCGTCGTTATTGTGATCTTCGCAGAACCCTCCAAGCGCCATCTTATCTAATGTTGTTAATTTTCAAGCCGCCATAAAATAGAAAGCACACAAATATTCGTCGAAAGAGAATTTTATTTTTCAATTACCTACAAAGTTCAAAGTGTGTTTGCGTGTTTTTTTATTATTATTTATTTGAAGCCTTCGGTTTTACAATAACTTACTGACTAAAATGCATCAATTTAAGAATAAGAATTGCATTGAGCCTTGCGTTTCATTTCAACGCTAATAGCACCCGTGCTTCTAATGCAGCCTCTCAGGTAGACGAAGTCCTTTAGTCGTTGGCAATTGTATCCGTCAGCTGTTACCTGTGCGCAGGGCTCGCGAGCTCTGCTCCTTAAAGGCGAGATTAGAAATTTAGTGATAACAGCTGCGCTAATGGCATTCATATATTTTTAGGTACATACCTGCGTGCTCATAAGTTGCATGCCTAGATATCCTTTCCCAGTAAATTATTCCGAGACGTAAAAATAAAAATCATTGTCTTTTGTAAATTTTCAAGCAGGAATGACTTTCATGTACTCAGAAACCTACACTTCCATAATATATCTATACCCATTTACTAATGTATTTATAAGTTTAATCAGAGTTATTTATTTATTTGCTGTATCCAATACAATGACCTTTGGCTATATTTTAGCACTGGATATAAATTAAAAAAAAAAAAATTTTTTTCTAAGACGTTAATAAATTGGTTTGTGCTGTTCTATGACTAATATTTCCTGGAATATAAAATTTCCCCTTTTTGCTTTGCTTGCAAACTATGAGGTGCCAATTTATGAAGAAACTTTGGCATTTCTCGAAACTGATTGCGTAGAAAAGCCATGAAAAACCGCACTAAAAAGTAATAAATATTGGAAAAAGGTATTAACTGGTTTTTATTTCAAATATAGAAATATGTGCACAAACATAAGTATTTAGTTTCTTCAAAAAAAAAAAAAAAATGTTAAAATGCAATTTTTGAAATCAGTATATTATATAATAAAATTTAAAATGATTGTATTTGATGATATGCTTAAATGCGTTCAGCTATTGAATTTTCACTTATTTCAGAAAAGTGATATCCCAAGGTGAATGCGGGAATGCTTTAAAAATATCACAAAAACCTTAAGCAAATGTTTCTGCTAATAATAGTAATCTTAGGATGTAGTTATACTCAGATTTTACAAATTTTCGATCTTCTGTGTTCGATAAAAACTTCGAATTCAACAAACTTTCGATCAGAGACTCTCACTTTCTAGAGACTTGAAATTTTCAGCATAGCTAAAGCTCATTCCAATATAAAATAAAAACTAAGTGCCGAAGCGGGCAAAATTTTTGGAGAAATTGTATTTCTAGCTGGATTTCTTCTCGAAAAAAATATTATTAGGTGCTATACAGGAAAATAAACATATCAGCATAAACTCATACGATGGAAAGGAAAATTTAACTTATGGTTCAATTAGCTAAAAGATAATAAAAAGAAGTGATCAGAAATACATTTAAAAAATACAAATTAATCGGATTTATATTTTATTGGCAGAAAAGTACGAAATTGAAACAAGAGTAGTATAAATCGCGTTTAAAGTAATAAAAATATTTGCGAGGAGTTTAGTAATAATAATGTTTTTAGTATCTGTAGTATGCTTAATGGCCGACACTTCGACCTAATAGATGTCATGAGTCCTACTACATGTTTTAGAAGTAGTTAAGGTTCCATTTAACCCAGATGTTCCCTTCCTCAGGCTGGGAATTGGTCGAAAGCCAAAATTGATCAGTAGACAAATTTCAGAATATCTTCAATAGGATCTTTTTTGATTTCATTCGGATCCACGCAGAGCGACTAAGCAAGCATGTGAACAATGAAGCCTTGATTCTTAACGATAATACAAAATGGAAGCGAAGGCTCAAACGTAAAAAACCTCTAGATTTAAACTAATTAATAAATAAAAATCAGTTAAAAGTATGAATTGTATTTTGCTGAGGATTAACTCAAATTATTTGTTGTAACAAAACTCCACAAAAATTGCTCGTTAGTATATATATGAAATGTTATACTAGTTGCAATGAAAATACTAATAATAAAAAAAAAAAAAAAAAAATTCGGATCCATTTGATCTTGATTAAAGATGTGCAGTCTTGTCTTTGCTAATGCAATAAAGTTTGTGGTTTCATCAGAGTTTACATTCTGTCTCACACTCTGTCCTCAAAGTTGAGAATCGCACACTGTTGTGTTATGCTGGTATGTCAGCTGGAATGGAAGTGCAATAAGATTATTGCGGATAACTAAATGTACATAATTCACACATCTTAGGGGAGTCGTTGGCCTTTCGGAAGCCAACATGTACAGTTACAGTTCCATTGCAGCCATACGGCCTAAGCTCATTAAAAATCTGGGTTAAAATCGGACTTACAGAAATCATAACAACCCTTAATGTCTATACCTACAAATGTATTCCTGGAGATCCAGTTATCAGATCTTTCATGTGAGAGATTCTGGTGTACGCAATAAAAACATATGTTTTCAGTAAGAATAAATCTGTCTTTGCAAAACCCATTATTCGATGTTCGTTTGCGTGTAGGCATACTCGTATATTTGCGAGATAAATATTTACATGTCTACATATTTACGCATTTACATATTTACATAACCCCCTTATATAGACATGTCTTGTGCACTTGTTTTTAAGTGCCTTAATGCTGTGCTCTATCAACAAAGTAAAGAAAAGTCAGTTGAAGTTTGGAATTTGCGCTGCGGACCTGTTGTGGGTAGCTGTGTTTTTTTTTGTTTTATTTTGAATTTTTAATCAGCTAAGAAATTGCTGGCGTCATGCAATGAGAAGTTAAAATATAATTATTTCCTAAATAGTGTTGTTACTCGGTATCTCGCTGCCGCTAATTGTTGTATTTACGAGTATTTGCTTCGAATCAAAGATTTGCTGACAAATACGTTTTGTTTTTCGCGTTGTCAGCATGCTTGGCATTTCGATCGTAATCTACTTGTAAGCGGCAACTGACCAGTACAGTTTGCATTGTATGTGAGTGCATTCGTGATTACGTGTGTGTGTTCATTGGCCGGCATAGCGCCACAGAAATATCGCTGTATCGCAACGAATTGCTGGCTTGATGGCCTTGAATTTTTGGCTTTATGAATTTTCTGCTTACTTGTTTCCCTTTTTTACTTCAACCCGACGTTGGCAATACAGTTGGCCCGTTTTGTTGCATTAAGCAAATAATTTTCACAGCAGGTACACCTCTTGGGCGTTTAGTGTTCACTTGAGAGGTTGTAGGTTATGTATCATATCTTTCATGGGAACTAATCGCGTTCCATTTAAATATGTAAATAAATATTAAATATTATATATTTAATCCCTTACAAATTTGGATTGATATTTTTAAAACTGTGGCGCTCTTAGGGTGGACTACTTTTCACATTTCTTTATTGAGAGAGTTTGAACTGCGAATACCACCCTAAAACGTAGTGAAAGACAAGCCTTTTCGAGGCAGTTTCTGGGTTGGATATGTACGAGATTTCCCACCCACTCACTAATTAACGCGAGGTTCCTAGTGAAAGTATTGACCGAGGGGTTTAGAAAAATCCACATCTTATTATCAGTTATTTACAATGATACTCAGACGGGTAAAAGTTGAATGAGGGCCGGAAGACGGGGTATGCTATCAATTTGCTCAGGTTTCAAACTGAAGCGATAACTCTCTCAGTTTCCACATCTATTTAAGACATCAATAATTGCTTCAGCTTTCATTTGAGGATTGCAGCGATGCTGTGCCGAGAACTTGGCCAGTGCGCTATTGAAGGCAACGAGGTCGGCGAGCGGCTCGATCAAAGTCGAGAGTAGTATCAGCTACTGCTATAATGGGACGAGAACCAATTCATGTCGTTATTTGGTGGGTAAATATTGATTGCAGTAAGTGCTGAGGAATGGTTGTGTCAGACAGGCGAAACCTTTAGGTTTCCCATTTAGCGAAAGGGACATACAACTGCTAGGTTAGTTCCTGGTTATTTAGTCATCCTCAATCGGCTGAGTTTCCACGTGCATCTGATAGGGATGTCTGCTCTAACCGAATGCCGGCTTGGTTTTGGGCAATGATGAGCCCTCTAAACACATGTTGAGTTAGCGGGCAATGCCCATTGAATAATTTTATATTTTACATTTTTGAGCCATAAAAGTACGACACATTAGGGAGGTAACTAAGAATTTTTGAAGCGTAAAAGAATTTTGGGCAATGGTGCTAGAGAGGTAATACTGCGGCACAAAAAAATTCAAGGCCCCATTATTCATCTTTTCTGTTATCTCCAAAATTTTAGTTTTTCACTCAAAATTATATCAGTTACTTCATAATAATTCCGCCATAAATTAAATAAATAAAAAATATCTTACAAATTAACTCATTTCATGCGGTTGCCTAACCCATTGGAGTACAACGATGCATCGATGCTTTTCGTCAGCTGTTTGGCGCCAATAAATTTGGTGTTGGTTTACTCTACTTAAATTCGTAGTGTATTAAAGTTTTTGTTTTTTTTATGTAACTAATTGGAGCATAATTGGGTTAATGTATTCATTTAGGTATTTGAAATGATTTTGTCGCTGTCGACATTGTTGTAACAATCATTGCTCGCTTATTTGTGGCATCGACCGCTACCGAAATCTGTGTGAAAAAATTGACCTCTTGGCCAAAAATCTCTGAAAACTACGCTGGCGCGAAGTAACTGGCCTGGCTGAGTGAATTGGCGCTATCGACTGTTGTTTGGGCGTGGTGTGTCAGGGTAGAGGAGAAGGCACACAATTTTCTATTTAGTCTGATACTTTGTCGAAATTTACGAATGTGCGTGCGTATGTGTGCGCTCTGTGTTTATGTGTGTTGGTCAAAAGTCATGTGTTAAACAGCTGACCTGGTGCGCTCGTGTCTGCGCATGTGCGTACACTCATACACATGTATATAGTACAACAAATATGCGCATATCTAAGCTTTATAGTTATTTGGTTGTTCGGTTTGCAGCTTTGGAGCGGGGTCAGCGACCACTGGCTGGGGCGATTACAATTTGCGATTTGCGAAATGGGCGCGCATTGATTGTTCGAAAAAGTATTTCCCGCATTGCGTTTATTTGTTGGTGTTTGTTTACTAATTAACACTAAATTTAATTTTAATTTGGGAATTTCAAGTTACGGCTTGATATACATCTCTCTGCACATACACACATACATTTGTATAAATAAAGAAACATAAATAATGCAATGGATTACAATTAAGTTTTTTGTAAAAAACAACAACACGCAGTGTGTGTGTGTTTGTACTGCCATCCGCTATAAGGAGTCCTCCATGCATATTTCGTTTGACAGTTAAGTTATTTTAAATTATTTGCTCTGCTCATTTTCACGAGTGTTCACAATTACGTAATCACGATTGAGCCAAATTCACAGCTGCTCATGCCGATTTCGGAACTGGTGGCTGTGCATCTATCGCAGGTATTTGAAATTCCAAATTTACTTAATTTATGGCGTTGAATTAATTTTCAATTCCTGAAATTATTCAACCGCATCTAATAAGTATTCAGTGTTGCAAGCGTCGATGCAGCTGTCGATGCTGATGATGGCGTTGAGCTCCTCGACGAAGGCATCGCTGAACACAAAAGCTGCGGCGGCGGCTGTTGCGTATGGAAATTACGGAATTAAAGTTTAAACAATTCACCACACAACAATCAATGTGAAGATTGCAATTAAAAAGAAATAAAAATTAAAACTTAAATTTCGAAAATAATTGAAAAACAAAAAATAAACAAAATTTAATTTAATGTTTATATTTCCTTGATGATCGCAGATGCAAGGTGTTGGGTGATGGCACTTTTTCGTCGTCGTTGTGTGAGGAGTTAATTAAACTGATTTGAATTGAAGGGCAAATCGTGGCGGCATTTCGTGCGATAGGATGACAAATGTTGAATTGTAAAAATCTGCAGTTGCATTGCCAGCAATCATCGAATTGGTTTCTGTAAAAATTGAAGTCAGCTATGCAACTTTGGCGTTGTTGAAATGCACAAATTTACATTTACTTAAAAAATGCTATCGAACTCAAATTCCACTGTCACGTTGTTGTGGCGCATGCAGATGAATATGTTAATTTAGAAAGCGGACTAACGGGTCACCCGCTACGTGTTTTGCAGTGTTAAACAATAAAACTTAGATTTCTCAAAAATTATTGAGCTCAAATGTCTGGACACATGACTTTCCTCTTAGGATTTTTAGCTATTTCAGATTGCAGATGAAATGAAGTAACTTTGGGATTATAAGCAGTAAGCGCCCTGACTTGCTTTTATGTGGTTGCGAAAGTCGCATAGGTCTTCGGAACGAAATTTGAAATAACGTAAAGTCTCTGTTTGCTTTCAAGACTAAAATTCGGCATCTTATAAATGCCAATTCAGATCTTTTATTGTTGTTATTGCCTAACTCATACCTTGATATTTAGTTAAGTTTGCAAATTGGAGGCAACGTTTTAGCGACGTTCTGTTTTCATTCTAATGTGAGAATGGTTCAATCGAAGAGACTGCATCTCGCCTGCAGGAATTAGGTGTCAAGAACACAAATTTCTCCTTACCTGTCTATGAAAACAAGTCGCCACGAAAACTTAAGGCACCTAAACATATTGGCTCGCATGTACTCTGTTTAAATGCAAAATCGTTTTCACGTGAATATGCGAAATTTTAAAATTCATTTACCCGAAAAAATAGTTTCGCATTTATTCATTATATTTCCACGCAATGTTTGCTGGCGAGATTTCTATCACAGTCGGCGATCTTTGGCGCTCTGAACAAAGTAAGAACTGCTGAACAAAAAACTGCTGTTAGCGCCTTATAACAGGGTTGAAATCGGAAACAGGTGGGGGAAAATGGCAACAAAAGAATTCAACTCATGCATGCGAGTATATAAAAATATGTTCTAAGCAGCAAACGCTACTTTGTGCTTGCGAAAACAACAATTACAAACAATTTTTTATTTTTTATTTTTTTAACCAAACACACAACCATAAGTTATTTTACAGTGTTTGAGCTTAACTCTAAAATATTAATAATAACATTAAAATTAGAGATGTTTTGGGGAAACAAACTTGACAAGGGGATATAGTAGGCTGTAAAAAGTGGAAGTAGGAGGAAAAGAACAAGGAAGCATTAGAGGAGCATAAACGTGCGTGCATATTAACAACTTAGTGAACAAAATAATGTATGAGTTCATTTTTTAAGCGCAATGCACTTCGAATGGCTTTGATCTTTTGTGGCAGAGCGTTTCAAAGACGAACAGCAAAAACGAAGAACTGACGCCCAGATACAAGACAGATACTAAACACTAAGAAATACAATGAGTGAAGTTTTTTAAAAATATCAACTGTTTGCTTGCTTTTGGCAGCATTTTCGTTTTCCTTTGTTTATTGGAAAAAAGGGGCAGCAACGGAAATCGTTGCTGTGCTGAAGTTCATAAACATTTTTCTTGAAGCACAATAAGATAAAAAAATGATTAAGAAATATTACAAACTTCAGATGTACAACAATTGCGATATGAGCGTAAGAATATAACTGAGGAATATCAAAAAAGGTATCTCTAAATTACTCCTTTTGATCAGCTGTTAAAATTTCCTACTGGTAGAACTTGCTTCTGGCTGTTACTTGAGAGGCTAGTTGTTGCTGTTGCAACCGCTCATCAAGCTCTGCTAGTACGGGCGATCGTCATCGTCTATCCCCCCCAACGGCAGGCCCAGGAAAAATGCTTTTAGATGATTGTGTTTAAGGGGCATGTGAATAGGTGGTTAATATCGTGAGGGGTACTTTCACATGAGGGGGTACGAATGCCGTGTTTTTGCTTTGAAAAATCGATTCACCATATTTTTAATAAAATATATAAATTTTCGATATTTGCATTCAGTAAAAAGTTAAGTGTCAGATGTTTCAATTAATTGCAAATTATGCGTTTTGAAGTTTGCTGCTATCATAACACGAAAGCTACTAAACGGGCTCTGCTCTAATTTATATGACATATTTTCATCAAAAAATTTGTACTCAGCACAAAAATTTAATTTTTAATATTGTTGTGAGGTCCGACTTTAACTTGAGTGGAAAACTTCACTGATTAAAATACCACATAATTTTCAATCTCGCTCAAGGGACGGCCGGTTTTGTGTTTCTTTTAAGATTGATAGATGCGCTGCTGTATACTTATACATATGTATGCATGTGCGTGTGCACATAAAGATTGAACTAATATTTTAAAATCTTTGAAATACCTAAATAGGAATAAAGAATTACATAATTAATATCTTCGAGGTGCAGATTCTACCAGCTTCCCAGAACAAACTCACAAAAAAATAAAAACAAGCAGTCGTCGCAAGCGATGGCTCCCTTGTCAAACTTTACAAAGCCGCTTTCGATAATAGTGGGTATTTTCTCATTATTGCTACGGAATGACAAATGAACTCTATTCCGTGAGCGAAATGATTGACCCTGCGTTACATGCAGGCACATGTGCTTGCAGCTGAGTTTTGCCGCTGCCTCAGCACCGTGCATTGAACCGCCTTGTGATTTGAGTTACGTCTCAGATTCAACTTTCATAAGGAAATCCAGTCGTAAATAGACTGCAAATTATGCGTTCACGTTGAATGTCATTTGTGTATTTTGCATGGTTTTGATGTACTCGTAGTTGTTGTTGTTGTTGCCGCTGTCAAACCAAAGCAACAATGCATGCAATGAAATGCGGAATGAGATATGGTAGCGATTTACATGATTGCGACATTTTTTCCGGCTATACTCGTACAGCTCCCGCTACTCTAAGCCGATTTTACTTTCCGCGCCTCTTCGTTGCTTCATTTGTCTAATTCGGCGGTGGCATATCAATTCAATTCAAATGTTTTTATTGTCGCATCCGAATACCATAAAAGTGAAAACGAGGCGTGGAGTCGCCGGAACAATGCTTAGCTACCAACTGGCGCTGTGCGGTGGCGGCTTAAATTTTCCACGCCACAATTTGTGTAGCGCTTTATGGAATGCCACATCAAATAGTATTTTAAATCGTTGGCAACTTCTCATTTCTCATTTCAGATTTGATAGGCTTATACCACTACGTTAATATGTATGTATGTTTGTATGTTTGTATGCAAGCAAATATGTTTTACTCTTCACCTGCTTTTGTTTGTTTGCCATTTGCGCTCGTATTTTATAATTTACATTTTCACACTGGACTCATTAATGTTATCTTTAGCACCTTCACTGTTGTTGTTGTTGGTGGTAGTGGTGGAAGCTTTCTTCACTGTCGTGTGAACAGCTGTTGCGATGCGCGTTTGCAGTGGCGCAGTTCGCTTCCGACTTGAAGGCGTTGCAGTTAATGTAGGGAGGGGAGTGGAGAGGGACGTGCCCCACCTCAAACTCTCTCACTGCAGTTGCATACAACGTGAAGCAAATGCATTTTTAATTGAAATGCCATTTTTTGCTCATACTTTTTGGTCTTATTTTTATTTTATTATTAAAATGCCGCTGCATTTTGCAACTTGTCGCATTGCAGAGTCAACAAAAACAAAGAAAAAAATGCAAATCACTCAGGAATGGAGTGGGCGAGTAAAAGTGAAACGAATGTTGGCAAAATGAGCGAAAAAGTTTGCGCTATGCGCCAAAGTATACGTTTCTATGCACGCTCGTGCCAATGTATGTGTGTTGCATGCAGCATGCAGCACGCAAGGCACTTCGAAAATTATTGCATGTAAGCCGTTTCCTCGAGCCGAGTTTTTATGCTGCCCACCTGAACAAAGTGCAGAGTAATGAAGCTGCGCTGCGACGGCGCATCACAAAAGCGCACACGAAATCAGAATCTTACCAGCGGCACCGCCCTATTCTCCCGCAACGCCGAAACCGCGTCTCTCTGAGCATTGTTGATGGCGCGCTTTGTTGTCGGATTTATCGTTATTGCTCGCGTTGCATGTGTGATTCATATAAATGAAACGCGCTGCTATTTGCCGCCGTCACTTGCCATGGCCCCGCTCTGCAAATCAAGTGAAATGAGAACCACATAAATTCCCGTGCCAGTGCCAATAACAATGAGTTGCCAACTGGCGGCGCAGTTGCTCTGCTGTCGAGTGTAATAATTGTGGTTTGTGTTCTATGACCATCACGCATAACTTACACACACACACACACACACAAGTGCAATGCAATGCATACTTGCCCCTTTGCTGCTATAAAAATACCTTCGTAATTAATGAAGCTTTGTCAGCGCATTTCAATTTTATCAGTTTATAGCGGAGTTCATGTGTTTATATGCATGTGTGTGTGTGCTTGTTTGTTTGAGAATGGTTTTCAGTGTAATTTCTGTGCGACCGCAAGATTGATGATCAAGCGTAATAATGCAAGGGCGGGCGTGTTCTTTAGACAACAGAGATTTAGCCGAAAGCTTGATAACCTGCGGCTATAAAAGAAAATATTTTCCAGTTAGCTGGAAATTTCGAAAGCGTTAAACATTTTTTTATTTATCTTCTTCATTTCAATGCATCTCGTGGATTAGATTATTGTAATAAATTATGGAAATTATGTCGAAAGCAGCAGTACGCACAGCGAGTTTTAACAGTTGAAAATATCCATCCGTAATTTTTGTTTTGAGTAACTTTCATCTCCCTACATTTGAAATTCTTCAACTAAATTAGTATTTAGGTGCTGCATTACAGCAAGCACAGGGTGGTCCAAGCGCAAGTTTTTAATCATGCATTGTTTGCTGATATTAGCTGTATTCTTTTTGGACCCGACTTGTAAAAGAACACTAGGAAATTCAGACATAATTGGTTGGAATTGAAAGCACATAAAGCACCAGATTCTTACTTCTTACTGTGTCTTCCCCATCTTAATTTTCAACAGCAGGTGACAAAAATCTGTAACTAAGATACACTCTCGTATGTGTGTACACATATGTAAGGGCATGTGTTTCATTGTTTAAAATAAAAATGCGCATGATAATGAATCGAAAGTGGCGATTACTTGGAATTTTCCTCTTCCACTTCTTCAGCGCATTCGAACCCGTATATTAAACCATACGTGTCAAAATTTAAGCATCTGCTTTCGAAATCTTCTTGCCCTTTAATCTTAAATAAACTCTGCGCAATTGCAGCTAGACACTTAATGGCCCAACCCAGTTTCAACCGGACAAAAGCTCACACAGCGCAAATCTCCAAACTTGGGCGCTCCCCATATTTCAGCCCAGCTCTGAAGTTGTTGGCTATGTTTGCGGAAAATGCCGTAAAGTGTCACCAAACTAGAGCGCGAAAATCAATTTGCCACCGAACTTAGTGGCGCTTAATATTAACCACTGAGTTGTAGTTTTGGGTGTGGCGCGGCAGCAAGCAGTTTTTCCGAGCCGGCGTGTGTTCGTAATTTCTTTTAATAGCTTTCTGCCACATTGCGTAAATGTGGTGAAAATTTGTAGAAGTTGTTCGTTGCTGCAACGATTATGATTATTGTAGCTGCCACTTTGCATTAATGAAGCACCGAGAAATTAATGTGCAATGGTTATTTGGAACACGTCGCATCACTGCCAATGTACCAAATAGCGGCTGCAAGAAAAATCAAACTGAAGTCAGAAGAGCAAAAACACCTGGGTACTGGGGAGTGATTCGTATGACGGTTGCATGGCGCCCGCTGTGCTGGCCACAGTGGCATGTTGCTGCGGCTGGCTGTGTGGTTGGTCGCAGGTGCGTCAACTGGTACGTGTTTGGCTGCTTGTTGCATGACAAGCGAAATGGAACTAACTTGTTTTGTTGCTTGTGTGGCATCTTCAGAATGGAGCCGCCACTCGTGCGCACCGATATAACAACCATTTCCAATTTGTGTTTTTTAGAAAATTCATAAATTGTTTTTGCCACAAATTCAAACAGGCACATCTTTTGCTGACCTCCAATCATCGCCGTGTATGTCGAGATTTCCCCAGGCTAGGAGCTCCCTGTTTCACTAGAATCGCTAAGTGGTGTGACTGGCAGCAGGTCCACCACTTGTCCATCAGTTAGCCGAAAATGGTTACGAAGAAAGTTGAATTGACCTTTTTGGCGTTCATGGCTGAAACGCGCGGCTGTGCTCTGCCCACTGGCCGCGCTCATGTATGAACGTTTTGCGCTGTGTTGACGACAATGATGCCCAGATGCCTGCATTGTCCAAATGTGGCAGTTTAGCAAGACGAAATGCAACGAAAGTAGTGAAAAGAATATTTTGACAGTGTTTTGTTATTGTATTTTTAGTCTTGAGATAGCCATTTGATAGTGGCAACATTAAGCGTTTGGTCAGTGGTGATGTGAAAACTGTGGAAACCTGCGGGCCGGGCCAGGCCATGGAGCTAAGCTTATGCGTACGTGTCTAATCTTGTGCGCTTGGCGAAATTTTAATTTTTGCTGTGCTTAAAAGGCTAATACGCGCGATGTGAAAGTGGCAGTCTAATCCGACGTGCACATCGGAGGCGCCGCAACCTCTTTCGCATCTCTTCACATTGGTTCCCATTTGACTGCGCGTTCTTCTGTGCAGGAATAGATGTGCAATGGCGCAGGTGCTTAACCTTTCACGTCTATCAGCAGAAAATATGTCTTGTGGCAATTTCACACACACATGCGTGCGGAGGCGATAACGCTCTGGCATACCTTGCGTCATGTGTGGGAAAATTTCTGAAGGCTTTTCAAATTTTGACAGACCGAAACCACTGAATGTGCGCTAAACTGTCGCTGCTGGCCTGATTGGGAAAGTGATGCCTTTTGTTATAGGTGTGGCGCAGAGCGGAAATTTAAAGCCTTGTAGTCAATAAATAATTAAAAATTTTATTACTAATTACATACATTAAGAATACACTAAAGCTATGATATGTACAGTGAAATTAATATCGTCAGAGCCTGCGACTACCAGCTAAACCAGCTGCTCTTCTTCTTCTTTTGCACATCTCGTTGTGCATAAAGCTTGGTGAGGAAGTTTTCCACTGCCGGCTCTGGCGTGTTCGACTTGAAGCGAGTTTTGCGCTGTATCTTGCGCGTACCCTTGCGTATCTGTTTCATCAGGCGTCTAACGTAGCGGTTCAGCTTCTTCATACTTATCAAGCGCGCTTCATTCTCTTCACTCGCGGATAACATCGGATCGTTATCATTGCGATGCATGCTGGCCCTTTTCACAGCCAAGTCACCATCCAACGCTCTTTCCGCTGGTATTATGTCCAATTTGGTGTAAGTTGGCACCAGTGGCCCATTAATGGGCGCGAAGGCGAGTATATAATAGCCGTGTGGACGCAGAGCGCGAGGCTCCACTTTGATGTTCGTAGCTTCCTGACTATCGTCGCTATTATCCGTGTACTTGGCAGCCAATTTTGCAGCGGTGCTCTTCTTTTCACTTGCCTTTGATGGAAATGATATTAATTGGATCAATTTGCTTATATCTTCATCATTGAGGCCATCACTGCTTTCTGAGTTGCTGCCTACCAAAGCACGTGATAAACGTTCGGTACCTTGTGGTGGTGTAGAAGATGTTTGAGCGGACAAAGCCTCCTTTTCGATTTCGTCATGGAGTGCCAACAATTCATTCACTTCTTCGCCGTCCACAGGCAACTCCATGATTTCGATTTCCGGTTTTTGTGCCAATGGCTCCTTTCCGGTTTCTAGCGACGTCGTGGCGGGTTCATTAATGCGCTCTGTATTTAGCTGTTCTACTTGCTTCTGAGGTTCCAGTACCTCCTCAAATGCAGGAATGCTGGTTTTGTTGCCTTGCTCATTGGCGCCAACGGAAGCAATAATAGCCACAACCAGCAGGCACGAAAAGAAAATAAAGCTCGTTGAATCCATGCGATGAGTAGTTTGTCACCTGCTATTAATTGAAACGCGTTGATTTGCTTGCGAAATGTAAATAAACTAAATGCCGAACGGAAGTCGCACTAACTTATATACCTTCAGGGCTGCTGTATGGAACTGATGAGTCGTATGACCAAAAGCGAGGAGCGAATGGTGATGTAACCGCCGCTGTGTCCAGTTGGCGCACTGAATTATTGTCAACCGCGTGAAGGTAGAAAGCCATAGCGTTGTGTTAGTGGTTGTTAGTGTAAAATTTCACTTTTCGGTTGTGAATTTTGGTGTTTTCGGAATATCTAAACTCTTTATTTTTGGCATTTCTTTCATTTCACACAAACGTACAAGTTGTGATGCCAGTCACAGCACTTCGAATGAAAGAGCGGACAAACAGAGTTAAATGGAAGCGCGAATGGCATATTTATTTCAATTGAAATCTTGTAGATAAAAAATAAAAAGTGTATTTATTAAAAGTATATTTTTTCGCGACCTTGAATTTTTTTTTGCCAGAAATGGTCCCATACAAATTTTCTGAGCAGAATTGTTGTTTTTACAAACTCTTTTTCCATACATAAAGAATACATATTTTTTCATAAGCTTACAAGCTCCTCCAGCCAGATCGGTACATTTCTTTATGTTTGGCATTCGTTTGAATCGAGGAAGTCGAGTGATTTTCCTTTTCCATCACCGCAAGGCACCAGCTCACGCCTCAGCACTTGTGGTCGCAAAATTAATGGACTCGTTTCATATGCCCCCTATCCTCCAGACTTAGCTTCCTCGGATCCCTTGGACTGCTATTTGTTCCCCAATTTGATGAAATGGCTGGCGGGAAAAAGATTTCATTCAAACGAGCAGGTTATTGCAGAAGCAAATGGCTATTTTTCAGACTTGAAAAAACCTTTTATTCGAAAGGAATCAACGAACTAGAACAGTGTTGGACGAAGTGTATGAGCCTAAAAGAAAACTATATCGCAAAGTAAAAACTAAACAATTAAGTAGTTTTAATTTTTGCACGCACTTTTCAAATGACCCTCGCATATTTCTCAATGTTTTTTTGTTAATTTTTCAATTAATTAGAACTTTATTAATTTTCTTAAAATTCGTCTATCCAAATTGTTGAACAAAAACTCGTCTGAATGTGGTTTATGTGTCATATTTTTGTTTTTTATTTTTTACTAGCATAATTTGTTATAGATGACTTATGCATGAGCCAAATTTGAATTCATCTTCACTTCTGCGACGATGAGTAGATAAAAAATGTACTCGGCTCCTTAAGCGAACAACTCCAAAGTAAAATATAAATATAAGATTTGAATATATTAATTTTTCTGGTTCTTCAGTTTTATGAGGAAAAAATAAATAAAATAAAAGTCAATATGCAAATTTTGTGTCAAAATGGGAACTTAAGAGCGAATCAGTGACCAATAAGAGAGCTCACATTTTAGTGAAATTTGCTTGTTTATCATTTGTGTTTTAAAGCATCGAAAAACCGAGGGGAAACAATGCGCGTTAAAAACTGGCGAATTACCTCGACGCCTTGAAAGCATGCGACCATTGCATAATTGCTTTTTGCTTATGAGGCTAAGTGGAATGATTAAATTCGCATACGTTAGAAGAGAGTCAGTGAACTTGCATGTGTACAATCGTGAGAGGAAATATTAATTGCTCATATCCACACTCACCAAGATGGAGTTTTTTTTAATTAATTGATTTAAATGATAATGCTTCAACGGTGGAAAAGAAAATTAATTGTAATAACAAAATAATTATATTGAACATTTCGAAAATATAGTGACCTTGCTTACATAGCAAACATTCCATTGAGGCCGCCTATTTTGAATCGAGTTGCATTTTTGTATTGGTGGTAGAGCATTTTTGAAAACTGTCACGTGCGACAACTTTGACTTAGGTGGAAGTAGCAGTCGATCTTTAAATTAACTCACTTAGGCTGTTTCCGATCCCTTGTTAAATTTTGGGGCTTAGACATGGGGAATTACATATGTAGATGCGCAACGCATAGAAAGTGTAAAAGTCCAATACTGAAATGGTAAGCGTTTTGTTAAGACGTTTTAGAAAATTATGTTATTTATGTTATCGTGAAGTGGCCACCAAAACTGCGCTGCTGAACGCATTTGTACTGCTTCGATCGAGCTATTTTGACAGTAATGCTGATAATCTTGAACCGAAAACAAGATTCGATGCGACATCTTGCCAAAGGGACCAACGAGTGCGATTGGTGGCTCGATGGCCACTTATCGGATATTTTACTGGGGTCGAGTAGGAAAAATTTAGCCAATATTTACCCAAAATAATATGTAAATAGTAAAAAATTTACTTAAAATAAAAAAAGAAATAAATAAAAAAATTAGAAATAAAATATTTTTTTTATAAAACAAAAAAAAAAAAAATTAAAAAAAAACATTTAATAAAAAAATAAAAATAAATATAAAAAAAGATTATAAAAAAAACTAAAAAAATATAAAAAAATTAGAAAAAATAATTTAAAAAAATAGTTAAGAAAAAAATGTCGATCGTTATCCATTTTCGTGTAATAAACGTCTTTTCAGTTTGCTGCTTGGAACAAACTCTTTGTGGAAAATCATTGAAGGAGATCAATATTGCCTTTGTTTTGACTTCTCCAAACTATTTGTTTTTTGGGTTTTAACTCATTGGTGAGTTGAAATTGAGGGCATTGCTTGACTTTTTGTTTTTAATTCCTGCCAAGATTTGATGGAATTCGGCTGATAATGAGTGTCGGTTGTTCATCACTTTACTAGATAATCTAGCTATTTAATCTACTAAAGGCATTCATGAGCTTAACTAGTGGGTAAATAATACCATCTTTTCTTCAAATCACCAAATGAAAGCTTTCGAGAAAATTGTTTACCAAATTAAAATTTAATATCAGCTCTTTATGCGAAGCAAATTTTTCTGCGGCTCTTCAACTCATGCAATAGCTGTACATCTATTTGTCTCAATGAAAAGTATTTCAGAAAATCTCGCAATATGTCAGTGCAGACCTATCGTTTCGATGTGCTACGCACTTTATTATTCGATTGGACTACTGGTTACTTAGGACTGGCTAAGTGCGACTATAAAGTGATGCCAAGGCTTTGGCCAAAATTTGCAATTTCCTGTCAAGATGTAAAAACGATGAGTAATGCTAAATAATTAATTAGTTTCGTATTTTACATAATCGACTCGTTTCCTTTCCATACTGGTTGGTGCAACGTAAATTTATTATTTTTGCAAATTAGTTTTTATTTCATTGAAACCTTGTAAACATAAAAAAATGGTTTCCGTTGAATTAATGTTTTATAGAAGTACTTTTTCCAAAAAGAAAATAAAATTAAATGTATATTTAATAAACTAAATTTGAATTCAGGCAGTGATGGCTTGAAAAAATCAATTGGTTAGTTTGTATGTAAAATTAATTTTAATATTTTGTGAGCATTTACGACAGCGAACGATGTTAAACAACGAAAAATAATTATAAACGCCATGCGCTACTTTCTTTTGCTCTTTTCGTATTGGTTTTAATAAATTGCTTATGAATAACTATCGTTTATTTTGAAGTTTTTAATAGGCCAATTGGTTAGGAGAACAAAAAAAAAAAAAAATAAATAAAAAATAAAAAATACAAATATAATATTTAATGTTGGTTTGGTAGTCAGACCACCATAATAACCATATAATTGATTTTGTTGTACTATTTAATGACTTGCACTCAACATTTGTGCTACTTGTCGTCCTGTTTGTTATGCGAACCTCTTAAAGTTATTATAAATGAAAATGGCTAAAAATAACCACGACGATATTCGATTATCTGAAAACTAGTCGTGTACTTGATTAATTATTTAATTTCCTGTACATTGTTGCATTGCTCTTTTGTTACGGGAACATACATACAAATATTTTTTGGATTTAAATTTTTGTTTACATTTATTTTGCATATTCAGTAAATGAAATAATAATTTCATACAGACCATTTAACAATTCAGACCATTCATTCAGAACATCGTATTAAATTGAAATTGAATTGGGCAAAAATTGTTTAAGAAAAAAATTAACATCATCAGGGGTTCAGATTTTTTAAATTCGAAAAAAACCCTTCCAGTACGTGCACAATTCGTTCTAGCATCAGCTGCGTAGTAAGGCAGCGAAATACGAGGGTACCTCCGCTGAGGGATCTTAGATTGAGTAGCACTAAACGTGCCGAGAAACCCAATGAACGTAAAGCAAATTTTGAGAAACACTTTCTGCATGCACTCTATCACATCAACGTGGAACTGGGCGAACAAAAGAGGTTTAAAGCAGTTTTATGGTGCACGGATCGGAAAATTTAGTGCTATTATGCCGCACAAAACCAAGCGTAGCAAAATTAATATGACTGATGAATGGAAATGTACTATAAAAAATAATGCCAAGATTCTTAAATTCCCGCAGGAATTACGAGTTACCTTCAGATAAACTGTACTGAGTTTCTAATGAATTGCGTGCTGTGATCTTAGTCACCTTAGATTTAATTCATCTAGTTCAGATTAAGGTTAGGTTGGGTAGTGCTGGCTGATCTGTAAAAAGGGCTCACTTAGACCTCTGGGGTCCGTTGGGTGGCCAATGCTATGTATTTGGAGTCGAAGATATTATTTTATGTATTTCTTAATGCACGTCTTCGCGAGTTTTAGCCAGCCGTTCAGCCTTAGTCAGCGATATCCTTCAAGGATGAAAAATATGCTGACCCTAGGCACATTTGTCGAGTCCCACAAAGAGCAGGGCAGTGGCGAAGTAGGTGTTCAAAGTACCCCTAGCACTCGCTTGGTTGCTTGTGTTACACGCATCGCTCTGTACTAATCCCATTTTGGAAGCGTGATGTGGGGTGCTACAGAGTCCCGTCGGATATTTTGCAGTATTTCCTAGACAGTGATAAATAAAGTTTGCAGCTGTCGTATTCGAAATCCTTAGCATAGTTTTGGCAGTTTTGCACGAGGCTGATAGCTCTCATTTCGGTTGCGTTTCCAGTCGTTCCTCATTTAGTTCATTAGGTCAGGAGACATATGAAGAATATTATCTGCGCATTTCAGAGAGACCAGATGAATGTCATGAATGTCAATGCGAACGAATTTCTGGCCAAGAACGCCACAGTTCAGGCTGAGAACTGCAATCGTTGTTTGGATTATACGTTGGGAAATGTGAATTATTAGGTCAAAAGCTTTGAACATTTATTCGCTTCATGTCCACTACAAAAATCACATTCGAATTAGATCAAATATTTCAGAAGTTGCCTTTGAGGCTGATACAATAAATTTGAAAGAATTACCGGTATTTCTTTTACACGGTGTACATGCATAGTTAGTATGAATAATGTAACGGTACTTAATGACCGCGGTAAATGGCTTGGGGCCAGCTTCGGTGACACCCATCAATTAAAATATTTATATGAATTTTTCCATTGATTGCCGCCGCAGCTGTCAAATAAGTGTGCTTGCCGCTGACCTCACCGGGCAGAAATATGCGCGTTTGTCCGTATGTGAAGTACCGCTAGAATTCAGCGGCAACGATTAAACTCTTCGTGACAAAGAATAAATAGCCATTTTATGGACTATTTAATGGTATTTGCGCATGCGCAACTGCACGCACAACATTCTCACAGAGCCACTCTCACGCATGCATAATTCGCTAGTTATGAATTTAGTGGCAAAGCGCAATAAATGAGTGAGCGTTGTGCAGTGTACCTCGCATGTGAAATGGTTTCAACGCAAGCGGTAGAATGCCGTGGAATGTGGCATGGCAAAACTTTTTTGCATTGCGCCGTCCGTTTTTTTTTTTGTTTTATGTTTCCGTTTGAAACGCATGAGAGTCGCTGTGCCTATGCAAAAATTATGTTGAGAAGTGTTATTGTTATTGTTGGGAAATTCCAGCGCGCATGAATGCAACATGTTGCAAAAAGCACACACCCACCCATGCATAAGTAGATACTTAAAGAAAAATAAATACTCGCACACCAGGGAAATGAATTTATGGAAAAAATGTATTGTTGCCTCGTTTCGCATTCGCTTTATTGTTTATGGACTGGCAACAATTGACGTTGGGCAATAAAGTGGCCGCCATGCGGGGGACGTACACGTTGGATTTGTTGCGAAATTTCGACGCGATCACCGCCACCGCTGCTGTCACTGATTTACATACAGCCGCTTAATCTGACGGGAAGTTGATGGACAGGTAGCTGGCGCGTGCGGGTGCGAGTGTCTGATGGTTTGCACAATTTCTGTTTCATTTGATTTTTCATCGAACTTCTAATGTAACTGGCTCGCTTGGGATAATAATGATAAAAATAATAATAACAATACTGTGGGTTGCAGCTACATGACGTTGGCGTGGTTCGAGCGGCTGCCACCAGCTGACAACAGTTGGTGAATGCGAAAGCTGTGAGGCGCTTAGCCTTGATATTGCATATTGGCACACAGCAAAGTGATTGTCTAGAAAATATGTTGAAAAGGTTGTTGGTGGATGTTACACTCAGCCATCACAACAACAGAGGCAATTTTTATGACAGTCAGCGCTTTCGTTCATTGCCATGTTGAACTTTCGTATTTACCATTGCAAGAGGAATCGAATGTGAGTGTTCGCAAAATTTTATGATTATTACGGCATAGTTGGTGAAAAATGATTAAAATACCTTTGGAAAGGAAGAGGAGGAAATGGTATTGTTGCATACATCCATTTGTTTTGTTTTTTCATGCCGCTGTAATGAGTTGTGTGCAACTGCTCAGCGCCTATGGAAATCCTTTGCTGTTCACTGCGTTTAAATATTTCCTTAATTCGCAAACAACAACGACAAAAATATTACCCAGCATCTGCGCATGTGCGAAATGGCTCAGCGGCAAACACGCACCTTCAGACGCGATGATGTATACTTTCACTTTCACATGCGCGCACACATGCATGGCTACATACATAGCCAACGCACATATGCCAGCGTGTGTGCTTATGTGCGAAGCGGAAGGCGCGTACTGGGTATAGGGGATAGTCGCGGCTGATTCGTTTGTCAGCGCCGCGTAAACTGAATATCTCATATGCCTTCATGACAGCACAGATTACGAAATCCGCAGATTACGCACAAATGCCAGCGTCAAACGGGACTCAACGACAATTCCAATAACAGTAACTGCACATTAACGGCAGCTAAAAGAAAATGCCATAATAATTCAGTGGCGGCACGCATGTGTTGCATGCATAATTGCGGCGACAAGGAAAACAAAATTTATGGCTGTCACTAGCAATGCGCGCCAATTGCTCACACTCAACGCTACCCCCTAGCGTTACCTGCACCCCGTCAACGGACACATTTGCATCTCTGTGCGCGTCGCTCTATGTAAACAACTAAATTAACCATTGCCATCCATCCATCTTCGGTTGCTTTGTCTATGAGCGGCGCAATCGTAATTGTTTTGCATTTGATTGTTGAGTTGAAGCACAGGCAAAGCATCAGTGGCGCGTCTAGCATTGCGTGTCGTTGAAGCGTCGCCCAGATGCCGCAAATGCGAGGAAATCGCGCGAATGGAGCCGCATGAAGCGCACCGACCAAGTGCCAGTGGATTGCCGTCTAATGATGGTGCGCTATTGACCACGATTAATGCCACTGCAAAGTGCCAGTACGCTGAACGGCGGCGCGGCAGCTTGTCATTGTGCGCGTACGTGCAGGCGATGGAATGGTCAAGTGAGCACGCGCTCAATTAAGCACTCGTCCAATATGTTTGCCTTCGATTGAGATGCTCCGGGATGAGCTGTGCCTGACACGCTGAGCAATCACGCACTCACACAGCTTTCGCGTGGGACCATCCATAGTTGTTGATTGCCAAGTTTGCTGCGTAAATCTAGCGTTCTCCAGCATAGAGTGCCGAGCAATTAAGAACTCAAGGCCTGCGTGTATTCAATTTTGGAGTTTTCAATCACGCTTGATTAGTGATGGGGATTGCTTTTCCAAATGCCAGCCTTACATAGTAATAAATAAGTAATAGTGTGGCACGCACAACCTTGACACGTTTACGCCGAACTTCCAATTGCAGTGGGGTCTTATGCCACGTTTGAACGCGGATGATTTTAATGAGAAGCCTTTTCTGTGGTGAAATTGTAAATGAACAATTTGCCATTACCTACTTTTCTGGCATTTCGAAGTTGAATGCCTCTTGGCCTCTTGGCCGCATAGCTGATATGCCACGCACAAAGAAGCTGGGATTGGGTAAACATCAGCAGGTGGCAAAGAAATATTTCAACCACTTAAACCGGCAGTCATGATTTAATGACAATTCTAAGCTAAAAATTAAAAGACTCGCACGCGCATTATCACACATTGGATGTAATAGCATCAACAAACATAATTAAAATGTTGCTGCTTTTCACATCGCCCATTAGGTGCCCGTTTAGTTGATTGACTCTATTTTGCTGCCGCTCACCTGCTTGCATACGATAATTATTTCGATACTTATTTTGTTTTCGTGTCTATTTAGATTTCTAAGCTTCGCTTTGCAAGCAGTTTTGTTGTAATTATGTATCGTTAATTTCCACAAATAAGTGGTTGCCATGTGTGCGCGCGATTAAGTGGTAACACTCGCATCGGTACCTCAGTGTTGCCGCTGATAATTGTTGTTCGCTGCTTGGGTGTCGGACAGCCGGTGGCTGAATGTCTGCTTTCGGTCATTACTTGTGGTCAACAGCAATGGAAAAACATGTACACAATTCAGGTGCGCGTGTGTGTGTGTATACTTGTATTGATGGGGCACTCAGTCGTTAGTGGCAAGTGCTGATGCACAGGTTAAAAAGTTGCAATGAAATTAAGTTGGAAGTAAATTGCCAAATTTAGTGCTAATTTTGAATGCGTATTTTATGACATCGATTGCAAAAAAAGTTGTGTAAAATTTTCATAAAATTTTAAATACAAAGTTTTAACACTTTTAGATGAATTAAACGGATAATTTTTTACCTTTTCCCATATTTCGAAATTTAGCGAGTTGTGTAACTGAATTTACAAAAAAATCATTTACATATAACTTTGTCTATATTATCAGAAATATGACTGTTGGAATAATGTTCGAGCACTTACACACAAATACAATAGTAAAATTTCCTAATTCGCATGCTTCTCAAATGCAAAAGCGACGTGAGTCATTAAACACATACAACAAATTGGTGCTGCATAATAAAACTGTAGCTCAGTTTAATCTAATAGCGTCGTCTTTCCTCGTAATAATATTGCATTCCGCACTGCGTCGGGGCTGTCACACTTTCATGCTCTTTTCTCAGCATATTCGTAGGGTTGCTTGTTCTTTTCTCAAAATGTTGCTCCCTAGTGATTTAAACCTTGCACTACCTCTTACAAACTGCATACTAATCAAAAACGAGTTTTACATATAAGAATCCTTGAGAATTTATTATCCACTGTCAAGCCATACGAAAGAAAGAAAGTACTTCGATTTAGTTGTTGTTGTTGTAGCAGGTCACTAGGCCCTGCTGGTGCGGTGAAGTCGCCGATCATCAGCGTCTAACTCATCTAACGGTAGTCGCAGAAATCATTCTCTTTCGACAGGTTGGGCATAGAGGCATGCAAATAGGTGGGGGTACCGGATATATATTGAGTATGTCGAGGTCGATTCTGGATAATTGCTGTATGGAAGATTAAACTGTATTCTTCCAGTCAGTCGGTTCAAGGCAGTCAGTTTCGCCATTAACGAGGTCAAAGATAAATGATACTGCCTGCAGAATACCTCTGTCACTTAATCGAAAAAGAGTAATCAATCGACAGCGAGACTCGTATGATGGTTTCGGATCTGAAAAATTTAGTGACTGTAGTGCGAAACGCAAAATTCTTGAACGCTTTCCACTAAATTTATATGGACTGTATGATAAGTTCTCCAACTAAAAGCAACGTAATCTAATTCAGACCGAACAAACGCAGAGGTTAACATAATATCTTAAGAGTATATGGGCCATTAAAGTGCGAAGTGCACTTTAACAACACCTTCAAAGGGTGTAGAGCAGTGCTGTCCAAAATGAAAAATGTGAGTGTATAAGTGAGAACGAGAGAATGGGAGCAGCCCAGTGCGAAATTTAAACCAAAATAAATAAATATTGGATTGGAGTAGAAAATTTTTGTGGGAGGAATCGAAATGCCTTTTGATATTACATCTATAGCTTCCTTTGAACGACTTGTAACATAAAAGGCATTGCAAGTCGCCAAAGGCATTTTCTAGCATAAAAAAGTTCTCACAGGGCATTGTATTGCATACATTAAGCGTCGCGGACAAACGTGGTGTTTATTCGTTGCTGGTTTGCTAACGACTGAACGATGGAGAGTAAGAATACGTGTCATCAATTGATGTATGGGATGGACAGCACTGGTGTAGAGACAGCAGATATTTTAGAAATTGGTTTTTAATTGGCAATATCGCGCGTATTGCCGCTTTTGTAAATTGAAGTGACTGAAGTCAGCTTCCAATCATCGATAAATATACCTTCAGCCAAGGATTTATTAAAAATTAGTTTCAGAGGTTGCACCATAGAGCGACAATTTTCAAGTAATGCCATCGAGATCTGTTTGAGAACCGTTTTTAATCTTTAACAATACCTCAATGACATTGAATGAGCAGAGCGGCCGTTTTCACTTGCTTTTACTAATAAGCAAAAGGTACTAAAAATACGAAATTTGTATTTGTAATTTTATTGAAAGCACAATCCTAGTGGGTCTACGCAAGTACTTAGTGGACTATGTCATACATACAGGGTTGTCCATATTCGACGGACCCGACGGATTTCGATGACTCTTTGGGCCCATTCCAATCGACGAGGCTTGTCCGCAGGCAACAATCCTTGCGTCAATTGAATCTTATACAGGAATAAATGCAAATCAATGCGGATAATTCGTTGTAAAGTGGTCCGAGAAATGCTCAACTGCTGAAAACGGCGATTTTGGGATGTCCTCGGCGACGCCTTGGTCGGTTTTGATTTGGCCTCTTTGGATTAGAAAGATCATCACCAGTCGAAAACCTTTTGTACAAACGTTTAATGGTGTTCTTAGAAGGTGCACTTTTCACATTATTTAATTTTTTTTACACACGTTGAGTTTTCACAATTGACTTCTTTTGTTGAATGTAAATTTCAACAATTTGGGAGCGCTTGCGTGGCGTGTACTGTTCCATGGTAAAAATCTGCTTGGGCTGACGCTTCCAACGCGGTATGTCATTAAGTGATCTGACGTCTCTGTCAAAAGATACAGGGTTGCCAGATGGGTCCGTCGAATATTGGCAACCCGAAGTTCAGTGTGCATCATTTTTACCACAAATTGTAGTGCAATAGATTCAGATCTGGACTTGCAGACGGTTAATCTTCTACTGTTATGAGCCCAGGAATATTGCTTTTTAGCCACTACTGGGAGGTTTTTGCCTATGGGCTGGAGCGAAATCTTGCTGGAAGATCCAATGATCTCCATTGAAGAGAGTACTGCTCAACTGCTTCACCACGCCTACGCCTTCTGCTACATCTTCCTGGTACACTTTTGCGTCGCTCTCAACCCCTTTTTCGCAGAAATGAAGAGATGGAACGCCTTTACAAGACACTCTCCACCAAACCATTACGGAGGCTGGGATGGTGGCCAGCTGAACCCTTGGTACAACATTTTTGGCGTGTTTAGAAGGTTTAGCATAGATTTTGTCGTTTTGCTTAGTAAAAACCTCTTGAATAGTGAACATTTTCTCATCTGTGAAAAGAATATTTTAATGGCTGTTGACCGCCTGCCACCGAAGAAGCTGCTTGCATCTATCGAGTTTAATTTTCTTCGCCTAACTGGTCGGAAGGCTTTCATGTGGAAATTATCTCCAATCTGGATGGATCTGGTCGATACATTCATTTCCCTGGACATGATTTTCTCGAATGGATTTTATGGCTGCACTAGTTGGAACCACGGACGGTAAACAAACATTCTCGAAAAATTAAGTTTTTCAGCAATTCGTAAATCTCACTTGCACTTTTACCACACTTTAGTAATGCAATCACTGCACTGCGATTTTCCTTAGCCCCCACTCCATTGTTAATGAGCGAAATTGCCACGAAACTGAGTATAATTTATGAGTAGACAATGCATACAAACAAAAGCAAAACAACGGCACTCTTTTCTGCAACTTTGTTCTGGCCTTACACGTTGTAAAATTTGTCCCAGAATTTATGGCAAGACATAGTAGTTCATTTCATATATATTTTAGGACTTCACTTCTGCATTGTGAATGATCGAAATAAACAGAATTAATCTAAGTGATGCCTTTAGAATGAGAATTGATGTATCTATATTACTGCGATTTTATCGCTCCAAACCGATGTTTTCAGATGGGAATGCAACTTTTGCTGTATATTTGTTTTTATAAGAATTTGATTGATAAATTGTTAGTTTCGAAGACAAAATCACACACTTCAAAGGAAAGCAACATTCTGATTTGAGAAGCTAGCAAAATAAGTAAAGATTCTAAAAAAAAAATCTACGACCGATTAGTCGAACGAAATGATTTTTCATTTCCCAACTTTTACTATAGGGTTTTCCAATCAGAGGTGACTCTGGGCCGTTGGCGTCGACCTTTCCTTTCACGTGGCCCCAAAGAAAAAAGATACAAGGTATTAAATCACAAGATCTGGCCAATTGTGATCATCTCTTCGAGAGATAAAACGGCCCGGAAACTTTTCCCGTAAAAGATCAATGGTTTCGTTGCACGTAGTACCGTCTTGTTGAAAATAAACGCTGTCCAGATCAATACCATCCAATTCTGGCCATCAAAAATTGTTAATCATCTCTCGAAAGCGCAATCCATTCACCAATGACACCTATTATTGGAAAACACATTATTTACCATTTAAGCAAGTAAATTAAACTTAAAACAATGCTAATATAAACATACATATCTATGTAGTCGACACATAGTTTATAGTCGTACACATGTATGTATGCCTATTTGAACTGCAGTCAATGATTCACTCCCCCAGCTCATTTTATTAAAATAACACAAACTCAATTAACCCGCATATGAACCGAGAGAGTCTGTTGCAGCGTTGAGTGCAAAAATAGTGGAGCCTATCTGTCTGTGGTCACATTTTTGAACTTCAACACTTCGTGAATTTGGGTCAATGGGAATTCTCGTATGAATGCATTTATAAAAACGAAAAACAAAAGTGCGCTGGGAAATGCTGCTGATATTTTGTGACTTTTTTTAAACCAACTGAAGTAGGTATGCATCAATAAATGGGTGTGTGCGTGTGTGCGAAAACATTTTTAAAGTCGCTGCGATGGCTTTGAAGCTCGGTTGCATACAGCCGCAGAATTGTATTGTGAAATAAAGACCCTGCTTGGGCTTGGCCGCGGTGGCGTTTCGAATGTCTGTGCGGGTTGTTTTTGGACAGTTTGATGCACCACTAAATAAAGCAGATAAATTTCGACTTTGCTGAAATTTCATTTTTCTGATTAGTTCCTCATTTCGTTTAGGAACTTTTGTGTTTGTTTTAGAGAAACTTTGAATGTATCCTTTTTTTATTATTTACATATAACAATTTTTCGCATGACAATTTTTGCTGATTTGTACTTCTTCTTTTTTTACCTTTGCAGACTTACAACTGGCCGCAGAGCTGGGCAAGACGCTGCTGGAACGCAACAAGGAGCTAGAGACGCTGGTCAAGGAGCTGAAGAGCACAGTTGACGAGCAGCAACAAGAAATTGTGGTAAGTTGGCGCACACAAACTGCATCTTTTCATCTTAAGTTTGTACGCTAGAATGTGCCTCATTTGCATACGCAGCATGTCGCATTGGCCATAGGCGTTCAGCAATCAAACTATTGGCCTCCAACAGGGCGCTACACTGAAATCCTATCCTGTTCGCGCAGCCACCGTCCACCTGTATTCTTGAGCGCTGGCCGCTAGTGCGTTGCCTGGCTGCAAATTGGAAGTTGTGCAAAAGATCCCGTACATATTTGTATATACAAATGAACCGGTGTACACAAGTGCACTTCTATGTAAGGCTGTGTGTGCGCTATATCATTTGGCCAATTACAGCACATGTTTTGCTGTTGTTATTAGAGCATGCTAAAGGCAACACGCCAAAAGCCATGCATAGCTGTGTGTGCGCAAGTGCTTATTTCCATGTTCGAAAGCAGCAGCAGCGGGCGCCTGGATTGTTGGCTTTGTTACTGCCTTATTGCTGTTGGCAGTTGCAAATTCTATGCATGCGCCAGTTAGTCGGTTGGCTTGTTGCTAGTCACCAATCGCCAATCGCCAGTTGCAAATTGCACTTGGTCAACCGCATTCCAGCGCCAGCTATGAGGACTGGCAATTTCCTAGCTTTTCTTGTGGGATTTTTCTTTTGCTTATCAGTTGTTTCTTTGGTTTTTGTTGGGACCTATTATGTGGTGCAGCTATGCTATCCCGTCAAAAAAGTACTGGTTTGAATATTTGTTTTTCATAAAATCTCGTTATTCGTTAAAATACTTTCGGTAGGTAGGTAGGTGAAATGGTTGAAGTACCAGTCCGGCTCTCCCCAAGTTGCACCAAAGTGCCGTTTTTGTACAATTATGATACCTCCAATAGGCAGATATCTACAGGCAGCCAGAGCTGTTGATCTAATGGAGAAGATTGGTGGGATTTAGATTGGCGCACTGTTACAATCTGTCGAATAATGGAGCATCCAGTGACCTTAATCGTCTGGCTGCCAAGCCCAGACATTTACAGAGAAAGTGCTCAACCGTTTCCTCCTCTGAATGATCTCCACAGCTTCTGCAATGGGGGTTAAATGGTAAACCTATATTTTCCGCTTTTGTGCTGATCGTCCAATGCCCGGTAAACATAGCTACGAGTTTGGAAATTGAGTGGCGTGGAGTCGCCAAGACTTTCTGAGTTTTGAGTCTAGGGCCAAAGGGTTTTCGAAACAGAGTTGGAGCGTCATCTTTTCTGCACTTTCTTGAGAAATAAGTTGTGCGATTCTCCTTCAATAACAGTCAGGGGGATGCCAATGACCGGGTAGGAGGTCTCTGAGACCAATTCAGTTCCACTCCTGGCAAGCTCATTCGCAATTTCATTTCCCTCTTTGCTCCTATGTTCTGGTACCCAAATCAGATAAATGTTACCTGCACCTGGCTGTTTGCCCGAGCTCCTCCTCCTATTTGTGGTGTGCGTCTTGATGTTGTTTCACAAACAGAGATACCTACAGTTTTAAGTCGACTCCTGAGGGGCTTTTCCATTGACTGGAGGCCTTCCTGCTACCATCAACTGTTACCGAATCGAACACTTTCAGTGCATTTGTATCCATTCGGACGACATAACCCAACTAAAGATGCTGCTGGATCTTTCTCTCAAATACTCCAAGGGGCACCTCATCGGATGTTGTCATCGTCCACGCTTCTGCGCCATACATTAAGACGGGCATGATTATAGTCTAATAGAGTGTTAGTTTTGTTCGTCAAGAAAGGATTTTACTGCGCAGTTGCCTGCTTAGTAGTAGTACTTGTTGGCAAGAGAGAGATTCTCCGTTGGATTGTAAGGCTGACATTGTATCAGTCTTGATGCTTTAAACGGTTAGTCCAGTATATTTTGAGATAGAGCGCGCCCGGACTTCAAAAATAACAAATTTTAGAAAAGCGCTTTAAAGTTGAAAGCCGGCTGGAGCACCGGACGCTTAAATATGCACAACTTCGTCAATTTTACTCCGATTGACTTGAAAATTCGACAGAATATGCTTAGGGGAAAAAGTTTATAGAAATTGAAGCTTCTGGCTTCTTTCACTGGGTGTCGTAGAAGTTATGTCCTAATGTCATAGGGCCTCCGCTTTTATGTTACAATCGGCGTGAATATCGGCGTTTTGTTTTGTCAGCCCTACACAATGTGCTCGAACAGGCAAGAGGTTGACTGTGAACTTTGTCCACTAGGGATGTCTGAAAACACGGCTGCCCTCGTTATGTTCGGCTGTGCTAGTGATTCAATGGATCAGTCTTCATTCCCTCCAAACCAAATTTCTTATCACTAGGAAGATTTAGTTTTACTATGCTATAAATTCGAAAAAGACAATCCTCGCACCATTCACCCGGATGGAAAATCTATCTGTGATAGAACGACGCTACGGAGTAAAAGGTTACGTTTGGTTAGGGAAACAAGTAATCTTGATGTGGTAGTTGGCAGAACCTTCACTTGTAATGCTCACTTAGATGCTGGGGTCCATCTGCTAAAATGACTTACTGGTTATTTACTTCCGTTGTTGTGCTTCCTTAGCCTAGGTCATCAGGTCAAAAGGCAAATAACAGCAAGAACTTACTTGCTTACTTAGATAGCACTACAACCGTATGTCGGTTTTGGCCGGATCTAAAGCATTGCGCCATCTAGCTCGATTCGCTGACAAGGAGTGCTGCCAGGTTGTTCCTTACTTGTTATCACCAAAGGAGATTGTGTCTTCCTTTTCCTTGTCGTCTACTAGTGGGTTTCCTCTCGAAGGACTGCCGTGCCCGAGCACTTTCGTTCATCCGCGACACATGGCCAAGCCAGCGCAGCCGCTGTATTTTAATAGGCTTCACTATGTCCACATTTCGGTATAGCTAATAAAGCTCGCTGTTCCATCGTATACGGAACTCATTTTCGACTACGCGAAGAGTACCAAAGATTTTTCTGAGAATTTTTCTCTTGAACGCTCCCAGTGCTCTTTCATCAGTTGTCGTATCGCCCAAGCTTCTGCCCCATATAAAAGGAAGGCTTTTGTGCAGTCTTGTTTTCGTTTTTCGAGAGAGGGCTCTACTTTTCAATTGTCTACTGAGCCCAGAGCAACACCTGTTGGCAAGAGTGATCCTTCGTTTAATCTCTAGGCTGACGTCGTTCTAGCTATTTACACTGGTTCCTGAATAAACAAAGTCCTTCACCACTTTCACTAAATTCACGTTGGCAACCTGCAGCAGCAGGTACTTTGTTTTACTCTCGTGCAGCGTAAGACGTTGTTCAGGCCGACAATATTAATATCGTCAGCATACGCCAATAGCATGACACTTTTTTAGTAAATAGTGACAAAGCTGAGGCACAGTGTTTTTGCAGTATTAAGTAAATTGCTACGATTGGTGTGACTTGGCATATTTTGGGCAATGAGAACCTATCCCACGGATGCACTCAGTGCACTTGTAGGAATACTTTTCTGACCAAAGGATTGGAAATTCCATAGGATATAAGGAATATTTTTTAAATAAGGCACGGAATTCCTACGACACTGGTGGAAAAATTGTTTTGCCAGTACAGAAGCATCAAATAGATTCCTAAAACTGGGTAGAGAGGACTTACGAATTCTTAATGGATATTATTCGGGACCTTCAGGTATTTGTTATCATTTCGTTAAACTAGGATTAGTAGAAATAAGCAACTGTCATTGCTGCGAGTTAGGCATTGAAACGCCAGATTACATCTCTCGCAAGGCGAAGGCTCCATCGCCTAGGTATGGTTACTATAAAATCTGGGAAAGTGCTAAAAATTCATCGCAAGCTTCAGATTGTAGGCTCGCGCTCAAACAAAGTAGCCTTTATGAAACGTCGCTGCGCCTTAAGTCCCAATAAAAACTGAAAACTGAAATACGCTTTACTTCGTTACATTTTGGGCCGGAAAAATGTCATAACTTGTAGTTTTCTAAAATTTCGTACATTTGTATTACTGGCATGCCTACACTCTTCTCACTTCATTTTATCCATACGATGAAAAGTATTCGAAGCCGTGAACTGCTCGCTTATCGTCATTAAAGAAACAACTACAGCAACAGTTTGAGCGAAGCTATTTACGTACATTTAAAATTTTTGTTTTTGAAAATTCATTTTTTTTTCAACAATTCCAAATCGAACCAATTATCATAAATAGGTATTGCACATAAATACGCAGTGTAAATACTACTGTGTCCAAAAAATAAGGTGACATTGTATTTATTTTGAAAATTCTTTATTTATTCTTCCAAATCAATTTCATCCCCTTCAAAGTAATCCCCTCCCGACACAATGCACTTATGCCAACGTTTTTTCCAATTTTCGAAACACTGGTTGTAGTCACTTTCCGGGATGGCCTTCAGTTCCGTCTTCGTTGCGGCTTGAATCTCCTCTATCGTGTCAAAACGGTGTCCCCGGAGCGGTCTTTTGAGCCTGCTGAACAGCCAGAAGTCGCACGGTGCCAGATCAGGTGAATACGGTGGTTGCGGAACGATATGGGTTGAGTTTTTGATGAAATGATCACGAATTACGAGTCCAAAAAATTCAATGTTTTCGGTACCAGTCGAGATTTGACGCGCTTGAGGCCCAAAACATCCTTCAAAATGGTATTGACTGAGCCTTTCGATATGCCAACATCATCAGCAAGGTCTCTAATCGTTAATCGACGGTTTTTCAACACCAAATCTTTGATTTGTTGGACGTGAGCTTCGTCAGTTGAGGTTGATGGTCGCCCAGGACGCTCTTCGTCTTCGACACGTTCACGACCGGCTTGGAACTCACTATACCACTTGTAAACATTTTTTTTAGACATAGCCTCATCACCAAAGGCTTTCTGCACCATCCTCAACGTATCCGAAAATTGATTCCGCAAACAAAATTTAATGCAAATTCTTTGCTCAACAAATTTCGACATTGCAAAAAACGAGAAACTCACTTTTAGCAGCTCACAAAACGACGCGTATCTCAAACAGTAAATGAATATTTCACATGAAATTTGACATAGATGTCACTCACAGTACTACCAACCTAAAAAAAAAAAGAATTCTCCTAATCCTTCAAAGCGCGCAGTTTAAAATCAAATGTCACCTTATTTTTTGGACACAGTAGTATAATATAAATAAATTACCTTTGAATATTGATTCCGACCTCCAGTTTTCAATTAACTTACATTTAGGTCGGAAACCGTTATACTTTAGTGCATATTTGGAGCGCGGGGCTGCAGTGTCGCATTGCAAAGGAAATTAAAGTCTCAAAAATCTCGGCTCTGCGATGTGGCATAAAAACAAATGCACAGACGCTTACGAGTAAATGCAACTGTGTGTGCCGCTTTGCTCTGAATACGCCGTGTGAGAAGGTTGCGCTTCATTAAGCCGCCACGACACAGTTCCAGAGGCGCCAGAAGCTCAAATATTGCCAAGAAGCAGGCGTTGCAGCCGTTTCATGCTACGCCAATAACAACAAATGTTGCAACTCAATCAGGCGTAACTGCTTGCCAGCATTTCGCCGGCAGCGTAATGTTGCCACAATTGATGCATTGATACAGATGCTGGAGGTGCTGCTGCCAGCTGCTGCATTTTCGCGAATGCAAGAAATTTCACCAAAAACTATTTCGATTTTGTGTATTGATTTTTTTAAATACATCTTTGCCATTTGTGAGTATGTACATAGGTGCTCATGTGGAAAGTAAAGTCTTTGCTTACGAATTCACAAAATATTTGCTCTTTACAGTTGCTGTGCAAATTGTTTTGCCTGTACTTTTCGTTTTTTGCTTCGGTAATAGTTAGTTGTTGTTGTTGCTCGGGGAATTTGGAATATATGCAAATGCTTTTTTGCAAAGTTTTTCTCTGCTATTTCCTTCGCCAATACAAATCGAATGCCAGAAGTAAATTTAAGCGAAACAAAGAAAAAGTGCAACTGACCCATTTAACGCACGAACGCCTGTGGCGCGCGATACATGCCGCAGCCGCCCGCCGCAAGCCACGCCAAACGCGCGTGCATACCTTTCGATGCCGTTTCTCGTGCTGGGGATTTCCGCACTCACACGCCAAATCGCTTGGCACGGGGTGCAAAAATAGCCCAGCATCCCAATTAAATTTAAATGCTCGGAATTGATTTGTAATTGCGGCTATTTTTATTTCATCTTGCAGTACTTGAAGAAACACACAAATGCATTGCGCGAGGTCAACGATACGCGCCTCAAGGTGTACGAGCAATTGGACATTGGTATCCAGGATTTAGAACGCGCAAATCAACGTCTAACTGCTGAGAATACCAGTGACAAGAAGCACATAAAAACGTGAGTTGGCAGCTAGTAATCGAAAATAGTAGCATTTCCCCATCTTTAACTTATTGTTTATTTTTTAATTTCACACAGACTCGTGCAAAGCATCGAAACACTTGAAGCGCGTCAAGATGAGCTCAATAAGCAAGTCGAGGAATTGCGCCAAGCCCTCTCCGTAGAGCGCCGAAAAAACGAGCGTCTCAGCAGCGCTAATGAAAAACGCCTAGCAGCCGGTGCGGACAGCGAGACGCATCGGAATAATGGAGCACGAGATAGGAGCGCTGCCGAACAGTCGACAAACAATGACTGTGAGAGTAGCGGCGAAGTGGTAAGTGCTGTTTGTTTCATTTGTGGCGTTGCCTGGATAACGTGGCTGTTTGATTTTCCAATAGGGTTACGAATCCATTACAACTGCACCCGAGAACTGCAGTTTTGCCTTTCGATCGACGGGCCCCATGGATAGCAAAGTCAACTCGACCAGTATTGGCACCAGCCAGAGCCAGAACACGTCGATGGCGTTGAGCGACTTAGTGTGCAGTAGCGAAGACAGTGAAGAGATAATAAAGCTTGTAAATGACTTGGAAATGACGAAAAAAGCGTTCTTAGCTGAACAGCAACGCTGCACTGAGTTGGAGGAGCAATTAGTGGCCATAAGTAAGTACAAACGTAAACATATTTGGTTTCTATCAATTTCACCGGTGAATTTTTACTTTTCGCCAATTAGTTCAGGAGAACCAGACGTTGCAGAACCGCTTGGCGAACAATAGTCCAAACGAGGAAATGCGCTCCATGCAGGAAGAGCTGTCCATTTTGGACGAAGTGAGGTTAGTGTGAATGAAATGCCATTCACAAGGTTTTGTATGCATAAATACTTTATTCGCTTTGCAGGCAAGGAAAAATGTGCAGCCGTTGCTTACGCGTGGTCGAGGAGCGCGGCACTATCGGCGACGAGCAGTCATCGCTGGCCCCTACGGAGGAGTACCAAGATGAGGAGCACAATCTTCTTGATAACGCCAGCGAATGCTCCCAAGCGGGCTATCGCGCGGGTGTATCGATTAAGGTGAGAAATTGTTTCTATTTCAAGACTCTGCTCTTTGACGTAATGCGCGGTTTTTGACATTTGCATTAATGCATTTGATGGTGAGGCTGGCTGCACAAGCGTTTTTCAAAATTGTGTCGCGTCATTGTTCTTGTTGGCTACTTTACACAAAAGTACTTTGATTCATTTCATTTATCGAAAAGAAGCGCTACGCAACTGTCACTATTTTAACACGCACGCACACACACACACACTTAGCAACATTTGAGAACCGCCATTTGTCCCATCCTTCGCCAACTACTCACCTCAAATGCATTTTTCCCGCCACCAACATTCGCATCACCAACGCCAACGTCCACAAAGAGTTGTGTTTTAGGAGTTCTTAAAAAAGAACACAAGAAAAACACAAAATACTAAGAAGAAAAATGCGCATTGCAAAAATCATTTAAATTTTTTAGGTAAAATTTATTGCATTTCGCATGCTCATTGTAGTGTAATCATGTTTCCTTGCCACTTGTGTAATAAAGAAAATAGTTGTTTTTGTTTTGCGCACAAGCAATTTATCGTTATTTTTGAAAACTGTGCTATTTACCACCTTGAGAAGCTACTAATGGTATTATTTTATGTACTTAATTTTAAATACTCGTTTATGAATGTGTTTACATGCATACTTAGTTTGTAGCTATGCCTTAATGTCATTAAATGGAAAACAGTTTACATTTTTATACGAATTTTATATTATATTCAATATCGAATAAGCGACCGCGTCATCACTCTCTCACTATTCATCGTTTGCAGTTCACCTCATTCAAACTTTCACACATACACACATGTAAATAAAAACCAAGTGAGGCCCTAATGCTACGTTCACACTTTAATAGTTAATTAGTTATTCAAAGTACAAAATACTCTGCTTATTTGATAAAATTAATAGTTTTGCATAATGTTAAATATATTTATTGGGAGATGTAAATAGTTTACCATATCCAGAATGAATAAATATCCAAGTTAATGAGTTCCACAGATAAACTATTGAAAAAATATGAGCGAAATGATTAGTCGTCTTAATATGGTATTGTTTTTGTTCGTATTCTGTTCTTTTCAAAAAATTGATAAATATCAGTTTTTTCGTAGCTTTTTTCAAGCCGTTGTTGCCACCTATGCGGCGGTAACTAATGTCGGTGACGACCATTAAGCAAAAAATTCGAAAGGGATGTAAATTTTGCCAGAGTTTTTATTTTATTAACGCGGCAGAATAGATCTGCATCAAATTACAGTGAAGCCTCTATATACAGGCACATTTAGATATTCATATGCCGTTAAAACCTCAACTGGTTGTACTTCTGAAGAAAAATCATCAGAGGTGGTTATTTTTGTTTTTAATAATTGAACATAAAAAATGAAATTACAATAACAAAATACATTGATTTAATAACTGTTAACTTTTTTTGTCCAAAATTAAGAATTTTTTATGGCTAAGAAATACGCATAAGAATTCCTTAATATTTCCTTAGTTTGTTAAAGAAATTGTTACAGAAATTGAGTGAATACCTTTTGCTGAAATGTTAGAATAAAAGTTTCGTCGCGAGGGTCTCTCAAAAGAGCGCCTAGATATTGTTCTAAAATAAGACAAGTAAAACTTTAGATTCTTTCACCTTTCAATATTTTGCATTCAAAATACGTCTCTGCAAAAAAATCACATCATTTAAATGTCCACCACGACCACGTCTATAGGCAAAATCCTTCTGGCTCATGTCGATTCATGAACGTCTCATTGTTGAGAACGTCGAGGGGGCGATGTTGACGGTTGTTCAGCAACACTTTGCACTACAGCAGCAATTTTCTCAACAGAACCTGCAGTTCTTGGTCTGCCAGTCCTTTTTCTATCTTCAATAGAAACAGGTTCCGGAATGTTAGAATATTTCTTCGCCAACCTTTGAATTGTCGACTCATTCGGACGATTATTGCTAGCAGAAAAATCAGTAACTTTCCGATATGTTTATTTTAAAGATCGACCAGTTTCATAATAAGTTTCAATAACACGTTGCCTATCATTTGAAAAATCTACTTCTGTCCATTTGACAAATGTTTTATATATATAATATAATTGGCGCGTACACCCTTTTTGAGTGTTTGGCCGAGCTCCTCCTCCTATTTGTGGTGTGCGTCTTGATGTTGTTCCACAAATGGAGCGACCTACAGTTTTAAGCCGACTTCGAACGGCAGATTTTTTATGAGGAGCTTTTTCATGGCAGAAATACAGTCGAGGGATGACCGCTATTAGAAAAATGTTTTTCTTAATTTTGGTGTTTCACCGAGATTCGAACCGACGTTCTCTCTGTGAATTCCGAATGGTAGTCGCGTACCAACCCACTTGGCTACGGCGGCCGCAAATGTTTAGTAGTGATATAAAAAAAGGCACCGTCTACTGATTATACACAACTGCCATCTAGGCACCACTTTTGTCTGTGGAGTATTTTTGTATGAATAACTTTTTGAAGTGAAAACTTCTTTAGAATCGTTGGGAGTGATTTGAGAAAAAGTGAAACGGAAATAGCGACCCTCTTGGCTACGAAGCGTTATATTATATGTTGATATAAACGTAGCGACGAACTAAATAACTTTTATTTTTTCTTGTGATTCGAACCAAGGATTTTGGATCGGAAGCTCACATTGCTAGCCGCTCGGCTACCGCGCCATGCTGTCGGCGCTGGCCTAAAAGTTATTTAGCTACGAAGCGTTATATTATATGTTGATATAAACGTAGCGACGAACTAAATAACTTTTAGGCCAGCGCCGACAGCATGGCGCGGTAGCCGAGCGACTAGCAATGTGAGCTTCCGATCCAAAATCCTTGGTTCGAATCACAAGAAAAAAAATTTTTTTATACAGTTATTTTTTGAAGTGAAAACTTCTTTAGAATCGTTGGGAGTGATTTGAGAAAAAGTGAAACGGAAATAGCGACCCTCTTGGCTACGAAGCGTTATATTATATGTTGATATAAACGTAGCGACGAACTAAATAACTTTTATTTTTTCTTGTGATTCGAACCAAGGATTTTGGATCGGAAGCTCACATTGCTAGCCGCTCGGCTACCGCGCCATGCTGTCGGCGCTGGCCTAAAAGTTATTTAGCTACGAAGCGTTATATTATATGTTGATATAAACGTAGCGACGAACTAAATAACTTTTAGGCCAGCGCCGACAGCATGGCGCGGTAGCCGAGCGACTAGCAATGTGAGCTTCCGATCCAAAATCCTTGGTTCGAATCACAAGAAAAAAAATTTTTTTATACAGTTATTTTTTTTTTTTATGATATGTTTATGAGGAGCTTTTTTTCATGGCAGAAATACACTCGGTGTTTTGCCATTGCCTGCTGAGGGGTGAGCGCTATTAGAAAAATGTTTTTCTTAATTTTGGTGTTTTCACCGAGATTCGAACTGACGTTCTCTCTGTGAATTCTGAATAGTAGTCACGCACCAACCCATTCGGCTACGGCGTTTGTTTAATTTTACTGATGCAAAAATGAGGGAAAATATTTGAATAAAGTTTGCTTACTGTTTACACATTTTCCAAAGGTGACGGAGAACCAAAATCAATAAATAGCATCACGGAATTCATTCACGAAAATTTAATAAAGTATACACCAGAAGTATCGCGGATACGATAAAGTTCCAATGATTTTAAGAGGTGATTTCAACGTAAATTTTGCATTGGACACAGCGGTTCCTTCAACTGACTTTCTCAATACAACATTCAATTTAAAAATGTGTAACAATCGCACTGAATCGACAACACGATCAAAAACAACAATTGACGCGGTATTTCAAAGATATGTTGACAACATCGAAACCAAAGCATTTGTATCATATTTTAGCTATCATAAGCCACTCGTATCATTTGTTGAAATTGAAAACATTGAGGATGAATAATAATAAAATGAAGAAAATAAAATATGAACTTTATATCAATATTATAATGAACCTATAATTATCCCGCCCCTAATGCTGTTTTCGTCTCATTCTCTCTCAGTTTGTTTTACGGAAGGTTTCACTTCTATCGCGTCTAACCGTTAGACTGGTATTTTTTTTTTTTTTATGATATGTTTATGAGGAGCTTTTTTTCATGGCAGAAATACACTCGGTGTTTTGCCATTGCCTGCTGAGGGGTGAGCGCTATTAGAAAAATGTTTTTCTTAATTTTGGTGTTTTCACCGAGATTCGAACTGACGTTCTCTCTGTGAATTCTGAATAGTAGTCACGCACCAACCCATTCGGCTACGGCGTTTGTTTAATTTTACTGATGCAAAAATGAGGGAAAATATTTGAATAAAGTTTGCTTACTGTTTACACATTTTCCAAAGGTGACGGAGAACCAAAATCAATAAATAGCATCACGGAATTCATTCACGAAAATTTAATAAAGTATACACCAGAAGTATCGCGGATACGATAAAGTTCCAATGATTTTAAGAGGTGATTTCAACGTAAATTTTGCATTGGACACAGCGGTTCCTTCAATTGACTTTCTCAATACAACATTCAATTTAAAAATGTGTAACAATCGCACTGAATCGACAACACGATCAAAAACAACAATTGACGCGGTATTTCAAAGATATGTTGACAACATCGAAACCAAAGCATTTGTATCATATTTTAGCTATCATAAGCCACTCGTATCATTTGTTGAAATTGAAAACATTGAGGATGAATAATAATAAAATGAAGAAAATAAAATATGAACTTTATATCAATATTATAATGAACCTATAATTATCCCGCCCCTAATGCTGTTTTCGTCTCATTCTCTCTCAGTTTGTTTTACGGAAGGTTTCACTTCTATCGCGTCTAACCGTTAGACTGGTATTTTTTTTTAACTGTGGTCAAATGTGCCGGTTCAAGGTTTCACTATATTTTTGATGATGCATTATAAATAATTATTTGCCATAATAACTATGTGGAGGAAAAATGCATTCCATCATTGCTCATAGAATTAAATTTGGCTTAAAGTAGAAAATTTATTTCATAAACTACTACATTTTACAATTTTTATTTTTTATTTTTTCAAACATTGTGTTCTTTTTTGTTTGATTTAAATGACTCAAAGCAAATATTTTGTTCTGAAACTTGTGTGAACGTGGCATTACTGCGTTACTCATCATTTTCCTCTTTGGTACGTGGCTTGTGTTGTCGTTCGTCTCGTATTTCTATGTGTGTTTATGTGTCTGTGCGTATATGTATGTATGTATGTTGTGCTAATTCGTTCATTTGTCAATCAGCCCTAACATCAGTGCTAACATTATTCGTTTGCGTGGATCCCTTAACCGTTGGAGTGTTTGCGCAAGCTAATCACTTTCTCTTTTTTGTTCCACCAGACGACAATATTCTAACTCCTTTCCAACTAAATTATTTTTAAACAAGTGCCCGTATCTTGGCTACTCTCACCAATACATCTACATCACAATAAAAACACTGTCTTTATAATTTCTACTAGTGTTTTTTCGGCTGTTTTTTGTTGTTTTTTTCTATTTTGTTTCTGTTTTCTTTAATTTTTAATTCAAGGCTGACAAAGCGACGATTTGTCCGATTTGCAGCTCAAATGCCAACAAAATGTACCTGCAAGATCAGTTATCAAACTCCCTAGAAAAAATATTTCTAAAGCATTGGCAGACTATGAGAAAATCCAATATTTTATGTTGGATTACGAATTTACTGCAATGGCCTGCCTTGTTCATATACCGTCTGATTAGTTCCATACCAGATGATGAAGACTTCGCATTGAACTTTTGACAAATGCGAGGCAAAGCGAGGCGTTACGAAGCTACATAGAAATCTAAATGCATACAAACAGTACATACCTACCTGCTATACATACAAACATAAGTACATACTTGCATATGCACATGTAAATATGCATCGAGAGCATATCAATTAATCTCCTATACTCGTACATACTCTTTAAATATGTATCTGAATGACATATGTACATACTTATGTGCAACATAGAATTTGTAATTGTAATTAAGTAAATTTAATATTAGTGCGTTAGAAGGCTAGTCTAAGTGATTACTGTTAATATTTGCCAATGTTTCTTACTTGTCCGTGTTAATTACAAATTTTAATGTTTTATTCATATACAAACCTATATTTTAAAACTAAAAATCTAAAATAATTTGAAAACAAAACCTGTAAAGTACTTACAAATCTACATTCCGTTTCTGAGAATGCGCGCAAGAGACTAAAATACAATCGCTCAAAAGACCTTCTGGAACCACCATGAACAATTTCAGCAGTGCCAAGTGTCATTTTTAGTTTAGTGGCCGATTAGTTTTAGTTGTTAAATGTAAAAAAATATATTTGTATATGTTGACATTAAATCCGCCCATATCATACTTAAAAGTATACATGTAGTTGTAAGCAAAAGAAAAACTAATATTTATATATTTATTTTTGCTGTTAATAAGTTAAAGACGGTGAGAATACAAGACCACACTTGCCTCCGTGATTCCAAATATTTACATACTAGCACTAACGCATTACACTTCACATTTAATTTAAACCAAAAACATTACTTCCTGTAACTAACAGCTGCTTATGCCTGCAGAGTTCTCCTTAATCTGTTATGGTAAATCTATAAAACTCTCTTGAGCAACTACTGTAAAGTGTCTGTTGCAGTTGTATTTGCATTTCTTGCCATGAGCAGACACTAACTTTTTTTTTATATCAACGCGCACTTGTGCACGCGACATTTATATACCAAAGAGAGGTTTTTCGATTGTAGTCATGTTTGTCCGTCTGCCCGTCTCTCCGTTTTTTCGAACAAAAATTAATATATTTCAATGAAATTACTCTTTGTCCAAGTTGGCGGTGCCATGCCCACTTTTGGGTAGCCTAAACTTGGTAGTAGATGCATTGCTTCCCACCTCATTTACATGCTTACAAAGAAAGTGTCCTTCAAAAACGCGCCTAGATGTTGTTTTAAAATAAAGCGTGTGAAAGTGTAGATTCTTTAAGGCTTCACTACTTTTATATGAAATACGGCTCTTCACAATTATAAGTGAAAAATGGTTTCATTTAAATATCCACCATTAGCACGTCTGCAGGCTGTCATACGAGAATTACAATTTTCAAGCACTCGATCACACATTAGCGCATTGCGTTCAGCAATCTCGATTTGAATGTTGTGTTTCAGTTCTGGAACCGTTGTTGGCTTATTCGCATAGCTTTGCCTTTTCGAAGAACCTCCCATGATTTAGTTGGTCAGTTTATTTTGCCATTATAATGCTTCTTGATTGGCGCGATAACAGCTTACGTAATTTTGACCGAGCTCAACAAAGCGCGCCAGTCGTTTTTTTCTCATGCTAACTGGTGCCAATTGGACACACCAAGTGAAGCCAAGCCCTTCTCCATCTTATGTTTCCAATGCAGAGGAGACCTTCTTCTTCTTCTGCTACCACCAGCTGGTACCGCATCGAATACTTTCAGAGCCGCAGTGTTCGCATCCATTCCAACGAAGCCGCTGGATCTTTATTCGCTGCCTCTTGTCGTAAAGCTCATACAGCTCATCGTTCCATCGTCTGCGATGCTCGCCAATGTGCAAAGGTCCAACAATTTTACGCAAAATCTCTCTCAAAAACTCCTTGAACACTCCTTGGGACGCTTCATCGGATGTTGTCATCGTCCAAGCTTATGAGCCATACGTTAAGACGCGCATGATGAACGCCTTATAGACTGTTGGTTTTGTTGCCGAGAGAGGGCTTTAATTTCAATTGCCTGCTTATTCCAAAGTAGCAATTGTTGGCAAGAGAGATCCTCCGTTGGACTTATAAGACCGACATTTTTATCGGCAGTAATGCTGGTTCCTAGATAAACGAAGTCTCTTACAATCTCGAAATCATAACTGTGAACAGCGACGTGGGTGTTTTTGTTTTGTTTTTATGAGGAGGAAGCATTGAAAGCCTTACCACGTCAGTGTGGGACTTTAACCCGAACTAAACCTCCTACTGTCAAAGTACCGACCCCCCCGGTACTACCGTCAAGTGTTTCGTCAGGGGTGGCTTGAGCGTTGCACTCAACATCAGTTACTGTTCTGATGCAAAACGTCACAAGCTGCCTATTACCGCCCACTGTTAAGTCATATCTGCAGAGAGCCACCCTTGTCGGATCTATACGGCCCCTCCCTCCATGCCCCATGTGCGCTACTATAGAAAAGTTAGTTTCTCATAGTGGTGTCGTCAGTTCACCTGCATTTTCATCTCTGGATAGGCGCATCCGCCTTGCCTGCTCGCTATGTCGGAGTTGCTGAACTATTTCAGCAGCCATAAACTTTGTTCCATGGCTGTCTTCCAGTTTAGCCCTTATTCTTCTGAACCGGGGACTCGTGAAAAGCACATGTTCTGCGTCCTCCTCAACTGCTGGTGTGCACTGCTCGCAGTAAGGACTTTCCCAAAGCGGTGAAGGCACGCTTTAAAGCAGCCATGACCACTTAGGATTTGGCAGAGATAGTCGTCTACTTCTCCGTGCTTTCTCTGGAACCAAGCTTCAAAATTGGGAATGAGACGGTGGGTCTACCTGCCTTTGTTTGCACTGACCCATCGCGTCTGCCACTGATCCACGCAGCGGTGGTTTATGGATTTTCTCAGTGCCAGCTGATCGCATTGGGCTTGGTTGTTTCTCATACTTCTCATTTCGTACATCTCCTGCGCTATCAAGTCGAGTGGGCATAAATCAGCTATGATGGGCGCCGCATCTTCTGAGACTGTCCTGAAGGCAGAGAAGACTCTAAGAGTACACAAGAGGTACTTGGAGTTACTACTTTGTACGTATGAAGCGTGCTTGAATGCATCACCCCAAACTGTCGCGCCATATAAAAGGATAGACCTCACTCCTCCAGCCAGGACCTGTCCTCTGGTGTCTTGGTTCTCCTATGTTCGCCATTATTCTAGCCTCTGGCCCCGTCGCAGTCGCAGCTTGAATTTGAATTTGAAAAGGTCGAGCCAAGAAGCACCAGGAGATTTGGAGGCTCCTAAAACACCCAGGCTAAAGAATTGTATTTAAAGCTCTGGAAAGGGGGTAGATAGTCAAGGAGGGAGGGAGAAAAGTATCAGAGAAAGAGATAGGAAAGAATAGAGCTTTTGCTAGCGTATTCCAAGTGGTCTCGGAAGCTAATGCGGTGGTCTACCAAGACGCCACCAGTGACATGGGTGCCGATACGCGAATGTGCGAACTGTTCGTTTGCTGTCACCATTATGTGAAATTAATCGACCGGGAAACTTAGATCACAATAATCCAATGTTGGGTGTGTGACTTGTGGCTCCAATCTGTTCGTTGATGTGTTTCTGAATCTGTTTCTTGAATCAGTTGTCTATAGGGATGCCCATTGACAGCAACAGCTCTTTAATTTTCATCTTCGAAGAAAAACGGGTGAACTATTCCACCAGCCCAATAACCATCTTAAACTGTACATGCTTTGTGAAATGAGCTTCATAAAAATGAAAAACCAAAATCAAAGAACCGATTCACGGAATTTCTGCGTTGCCTGTGATCTGTTGGCTTCAATTCTTGTGTTACCTCTATTCTCTAAGGCTGCAAATCCTTGTATAAAATCTGCCAAACAGCCAATTCATGAATGCCTAGTTGTTGAGAACGTCGAGGTAGCGATGTTGAAGGTTGTTCAGCAACACTTTGCGCTGCAGCAGCAATCTTCTAAACAGAACGTCCAGTTTTTGGTCTACCAGTCCTTTTTCTATCCTCGATAAAACCAGTTTCTTGAAATTTTTTCACCAACCTTTGAATTGCCGACTCATTCGGACGATTGTTTTCTCCAAAAAAATCACGAAATTCGCGATTGTTGTTCTGAAAGATCGAACATTTTTATAGAAAGTTTCAATAACTTTAACGCGTTGTTCGATCGTGTAAAATGGTACATCTGCCTACTGGACAATGGAATTATTCACTACTGACATCTAGGCGTCACTTTTAAAAGACCCTTTATTATGAAGCTTAAATTAAAAACGCACCCGTTTGACAAAGTAGCGTAAATCGAGTAGAAATTTTTCACATATTTTTTATGCAAGCATGCTCCACTAAACAATTTTTGTATTACATTTTTTCTGTAAATTTAAATAAGAAGTAACGATAATAGAAAATTAGAAAATAATGCGAAAGGTTAAGCATGCTGAATGCTATTAAGAAAACCATTTCATTTCCGACTTAAACTACTATTGCAAACCTCCACAAATGTAAATATTAACTCGAGAATATGTTGAAGTATTTTTGCGAAAATGGGCGCAAACCGTTTATAACCACACCCACCCCGCATATACATAATGTAAATTTTGTAAAGAGTAAGAAACGTGATATCTCTGCCATAAATAAAGCGAGTTTACTCAAATTTGATACAAATTATAAACCAAAAAATAACAAGAAATATCACGAAATCGAAATTTGCGAAAATGGGTGGTGCCACGGCTACTTTTGAGTGAATGCGTGGATCTCGATAACGAGTTAATAAAACTCGCCTAAACTTGGTACATCTCATTTAGATCCGACTTTAATATTATTGAGATCGAATAAAACCCGAATAAAACCACGCCCATTATTTACAAGCATCCCTCTGATGTTACAAGCAGTAACTTTTATTGCCTATGAATTTGTTTAGTGCCAAAAATTAACAGTCAGCCCAAATTAAATTTTACCGAAATGTGCGCGGCTGTATAAGCTCGGTCCGATCGGTAGCTTTCCTAACTTCTTGTACAAATACATCGAAGGTTTCTCGATTTAAATGTCTGATGCAGTACAAGGCCGAGCAAAAGCTCTTCAGCTTTGACGATGACATATCTAAAAATGAGCACACATTTAAAACTATTTTTTATGCACACATACATACACATGTATGTAAATATATATATAGAGTAGAGATTCTGTAAAATCGATTAACAGAAAGAAACCTACTAACATTTCTGGGATTTTATTCTGCTGTAAATCTCTTTGATTCGCCAGGCGCAGCGGCAGTTCGCATTTTATTTGACAATAGCATGAAGGCGAAGTATTTCTGTACAGAAATTAAGCGCCAATTCACACACACACACACACCTAACGCAGGGCTGTTATTTCACACTCATTTTCAACATTTGACATTTTTTACACTTTTAACACTCATTTTCGGGCTTAATAGTTTTGAACCTAACATTCACCACACAGTATGGGTCTTGTGTTCTGAACCGTCGTTTCGTTTTAAATAAATATTAATTTTTTGTCATAAATAATAGATGTGAACTAAATACTTTATAAATCTGAAGAAACGGTTTTGTGATAATTTAATAATTAAAAAACAATTAAAAATTTATAATTTACATTGTTTAATTTATTCACACCAAAATCCTGGGGGAAACCTTAACTAAGATTAGGAGACGCTGTGCGGATTTAGCAGCCAAGCAGTTGGACAATGTCGTATTTGCCATCGTATGAAAAGTTTTGATTTATAGTATTTGTAAGCGATACTTTTCGTAAATCGTGTATTGCCTTCTTATCTAAACTATTCTTGCATGAAACTTGTATTCTGTTCTTTCAACTATCTATCCGTTGTTCTTGGTATTGTTTTTGTTGCTATTGTTGAGACTGTGATTCTGCATTTGCAACTATGATAGTGTTTATTCTAATTTAGTAATTGCCATCCATATCACTTTCCATAAATGCTTTCTATTTTTCCCAATATTCGATATTTTACTCACAATAAATAAATGAATCATTATTTTGCAAAAACAGAAAAAAGATAGAACCATAAAAAATTAGATTTTTTTAACAGCAACCTGTAATGCCATGGCCGCCTATTAACTATATCACAACCCAATTGTCCATCACCGTTTTTCAGGTTTCCTCACGTATTCCGGACTCTTTGGATCTGAGCGTTCCTGGGAGCCCGAATCCGTATCGCGAGCTGGTGGAAAAATATGAAGCTCTGCTCGAGGTGCAATGCTCCGCGATCGCGCGTAAGAACATCACGGCAGGTGGAGCTGACATTGGCTCCGGTGGCGGCAGCGGCAGTGGGGGTGACGCTATGTCATTAGCCGATGAGTTCCAGTCATCTGGTGAGTTTAGTCAGTCACAAAAATCTCATACACTATCGTCGATGGCCGACGAGCCAACGGCAGATGTGTGTGGGCAAATAACGAGTGCAAATATGCCAGATGGCGGGAACTCAAATGTGCAACTGCCCAGTAATGATGCAACCACTAAAGTTGCCAGCAGCACGAAGAATCTGCGTGGGCGAACACCCACTGAATACTCAGAGACGGAAACATCTTCCTCTGGTTATGCCGATGAGACTAGCAATAAGTTCACGCAAACGGAGAACAGACCTGGATCGTTTCTATGTACTATCGACGATGGTGAGGTTTGCAAGTTCAGCATTTATGATGACGCAAGCCCCATTGAATCGCATTTCCGCAACAGACCTGAGTACAAGGAACTATTCAAAGAGATTTTCGCTGTGCTAAAGAAGGCGGCTACCAATAAGGAGGAGGGCGAGAAATTGCCGCTACTCGATGATACAGAGCCCATTGCTGCTAGTGCTTGTATTGCCGCCAAGGTGCCACCAGTGACGCCTGCAAATGAAGAGCTGCCTATCGACTTCGCAGATGATGCACAGAGTGTTATTTCGTCAGCAGTATCCGAACAATCGTTCGCCATGTCCGAGTGTATAACGAAGCTAGAACGAAAAACCGCGAAGAAACATATAATTGAAAAGAACCAAGAGAATCAACCACCCGTGCATGCGGGCACATCTATCACTACATTGGTTCTTTCCGGTAAGTCGCCAATCGTTGAAAATGGCCGTGTCCTGACGCCCTTGAAACGCGAGCCACTTGAATACCTTTCGGTTGGAGTGGGTATAAAGAAGAAGAACCGCCGCAAGAATCGCAACTTCAGTAATGATCGTTGCGAGTCTCCAGCCACATTGCCATCGCCACCACGCTTCTTCATCGCGAGTGGAAAGAAACGACGCGATGTGCGTCCGTATGTTCAATCGCCGCTGGCAAACACCACTGCTGAACATCCACGCTCCTCGCGCGCCAGCGGTGGTGCACGATACGAATGGAACGGCAGCTCGATGGTCATTTACAATCGCAGCCTGAATTCGCCTGCCACGCCGTCCACATCGCGTAGTCGTGAATTGGATGCAAATGGTCTTGAGTACCGACCAAGCTTTCTATCGATGGAGCTCAACCAGTTGAAAAATTTAGAGATGTCCTATGCCGAAGTGCTGCGCAGCGCAGGTAGCTGCAAGCACGGGCATTGCCAGACAGCATCGCATCACCACTATCACTATCCCTATACGCAGCAACCCCTCAATCATCAACTGCCCCAACCCAATCAAAAGTTGCCCCGACCGCAGCAGCTAGACCATCAGGCACAGCAGTCTCCTCCGTATATCAAGCAACAAAAGCCACCCAAAAACCGCAAAAATTAAGCAATAGCCCTACATTCAAATATCTTGTATTTACTATAGTGACCCATTGGAACCCATTTAACTTAAACCATAGAGATGTAAGAACACACATACAATTATTCCCAATCGGACCCATTTAACGGGTAGAGACTGTAGAGACATAAGAACATACATACATATGTATAAGCGTACTGATTCTAATACTGCTAGAGTTTAAGAGCTGCGAAAAGCAAACCTTTTGCCCCACTCCACTAGCTAGGAAACATACTCTCTTCCAACAAAATATAGAAAAAATAGGCAAAAACAAAAAACAGTTATCTCAAACAAATGCAATAAATGTAATCCATTGAACATAAACCCAACACTAATACAACTCAAGTGACAAATTTTAAATCCTGAAGTGCTTATCACAAAGGATAACCAAGAAAGAAAAGTTATGCGTTCCTAGCTAGTTCAAGGATGTGGAAGAGCAATAGTAAATAGTTCCGGAAAATCGTTAACAAAAGTTGTGCGGTTTTGAATACCTTTTTCTATGTAGTAGTGTTAATTTTTAGTTTTAAGTTAGGCTTAGTCCGCAAAATGTTTTTAGCTTATTGAAAATGTTTTGCTCCTCGTCTTAGCTTTAATTACTCCGTAGGCTTAGATAAACAAAGAATAATGTTCGAGTCTCCTCGTGAAACCATATTTGTACAATTCATCAAAGGTATTTGCAGTGCGCAACGTGATTTGAAGTGGGCGGAGATAGTGGTAGTGATTTGCGTAAAGTCCACACCCGCCACTCCTTAATATAAGTTAATTTAGGTCCCGTTTGTTTAAATTTGTATTTGTCGTAAATCATCACCCAAAGGCCGTTTCCTGTAAATATTGCACCTTTAAATTATGAATAATTTCACTGACTAAAAAGAAAAAGGACTGAATGTTTTCCGATTTCCGCGACGTTAATATATGTACAAGTATTTTTTGTAAATCATCACCGAACGGCCTTTTCTGTAAATAGTGCACATCTAAATTTAATGTCTTCTTACTCTCTCAAAAAGGTAAACTCATTTCGCCTTTCGAATTTATTGCCATAAAATATGTGTCTCGTTAAGTGTCTATTTCACCATCTCTTTGTCTGTAAATAGTGCACTTTTGAATTAAAAGTAGGTTTAACGGAAGTATTTTTGTACTCAAAGATAATTTTAATGAAAGAAGAAAGTATTTTTGTAAAGCATCAGCTATTTTTGTAAATAGTGCACATTTCAATTAAAAGTAATTCTACCCCCTCAAAAACTCAAAATATCCTTTTTGTCTCCATAACTTTAATGTATAAAATCTATGTTTCTCTAAGTGTCTTTCTCAACGTCTCTTTGTCTTTTTCAACGTCTCTTTGCCTTTTTCAACGTCTCTTTGTCTTTTCCAACATCTCTTTGTCTGTGAATTGTGCACGTTTAAATTAAAAATAGGTTTAATCAAATACGAAATATGCAAGTATTTCGTAAAGCATCACCCCCATTGTCAATTATCAAGCGACCTAAATAATTAAACTCGGACTGAAACGTTTTCCGCCTTCCAAGAACTCAAAGTTTCCAAGAATTTTTCGTAAAGCATCACCCAATCACGCATCACGCATCACGCAATCACCCATCTTTGTATGAAAGTATTTTTCTTGTACTGTCATAAATGTCAAAAAGGAATAATCAAGTGTTATCTAGAATTTAAGTTTGTAAAAATAAGATAAGAAGGTCCAAATGGCCCAGTGAATAAATGAGTGCAGTGGTTGTGAATCTAACACACCAACTGTCACTTTCTAATTTTAATTAATTGTATTCCTGTTTTGTAAATAGTACGCGTTTAAATTAGCATTAATCTTCGAAATGTTCTTTATAATATTAAGCTATAAATAATTTCTTGGTAAAAAATCGCACAATTTCTGGTAAACTTAAAATTCATTCTCTCATCTTCTTTTACGTTAAGGCCCACTTCGAAAATTTAACACTTTGTTAAATCGTGGAAAGCGGGGATAAGATTTAATACCAGCACTTTCAAATCTTCAGCACGCTTAAACTTCAAATTTTGTAAATTCAAATTTTTGTTGCAAATTAAAAATAATTGTTTTAATAGCACAGCCAATTCTAGACGCTTAATTAACATACATATGTATGCTATTCCATCTAAAACTAGTTCGGTGTTTCTCAAAAACATTTTCATTGGATGTAATGCATGTGTGCATTTGTAACTTTAAATGTTTTTTAAATGTTTTTTAAAATTTAACATAATGAGTGTTAAAAATAAGAAAGCAACACCAATATTTAATACTTAATATTTAGTCGGGCCGATTGAACTGAATATTGTATAAGTAATAATAGCTCCATAACAATAATAAACCAAGCGTAGAACAATAGCAAATAAGAGATGTTTTGATTTTAGCCTTTGAAGAGTGCGGTAAGTATGCACCTGCAAGTATATTTGTATGAGCACTTGAGCGACAAGAAGCTGCTATCTCTTGCTCTCTATTATCTGTGCGCTTTATAAGTTCGTCTGCTCCAATATGTTGTGTGTCTCTCGAACGGAGAGACTTACAGCTTTTAGTCCGGTCAATTTAGACATTCGAAGCTACTAGAATTCATAAGAAGCTGAAAATGGATGAAATTGTTCAAAACATTTTATATGTAAAACAAAATTTTAAAGCTCCCAATCGATACGGAGTGACGCTCAAGACTAACAGTAGTTCATTTAAGGGGAATTCTCACACAAAGCAGGCATACGACCGTAGCCAAGCACACAATTGAACAGATGGGCAGCTGTCGTTTCAAGGTTACACTAGCATACAAAATAAGGGACTGGGTTTCATTTTACCTAATATTCTGAGAATTATACTTATGTATGTGTATGTTTTATATTTTAAATCTCAGTTAAAATCACCGATAGAAAAGGATGTTTACTTATATTACAGCTACAAAAATGTATATAGTATACACAAACGTGGCGTGCTTATGCATATTATTACACTTGCAACTCTTTACTTCGTTATATCTTATAAACGGTGGTATTTAGGGAAAAACTTATTGATACCTTTTTTGTAGATAATTTTATGATCTACAATTTTTGTCTGAGTTAATTTTGCGATAAAACTGACCGTTTTCGAGAAATTCACGAAAACCCCATTTTTTTAACCTTTGACCTCGAGTAAATTTTTTTCCCCCGGCCGGATCGATTGGGAGCTTTAAAATTTTGTTTTACATATGTTTTGAACAATTTTATCCATTTTCAGCTTGTTATGAATTTTAGTAGCTTCACCCTTACGTTTGGGCCTAATTTGACCGGACTATTTATGCTGCCTCCGAATGGCAGCTTGTGTTTACCAGAAAAAAAAAACGCGTATGCCTTCTTAATAAAAGTATGGACATATTTTCATCTGCCAAAAGATATCGCCATGCATTTTTTCCCGTAAAGGAAGAGCTTGTGGCCATTTCTACAAACTTATCTGTTATTTGTATTAAGTAGAATGAGGAGAGTACGAGCATCTACGCAAAATTAAATTTATGAGAAAAAAAGCCATCAATTCATTGCTGGTATGTATTTTTGATTAAAGCAAGGAATGTGTCAAATATTTCAAATCACACAAACTTATTTAACTTACAATGAAATTAATTTTTTTTCTTATATTAAGAAAATGTTCTAAAAAGCAGGGAAGCCATAGAGACTAGCCGCAGACAGACGGTTGCATATCTATTGGGTACCCGGACATAAGGGCATTGCAGGAAACGAAATTGTTTATGAGATTGCCAAACGCGCTGTTTACAGACAATTCGAACCAGAAAGCGACATACTGAAACCTTTAAATTCGGTAAATAATACCATCGCTGCGGACATGAAAACACGGATAGGCAGGAGGTGGAATAATCTAGCCATTTGTAAAACCGCGAAACAAGCGGTGCACGCTTAGAAGATGGGATTTACAAACAACGATAGCTGCAGATTTTGCAATGAACTAGAAGAGAGGGAAACGCTAGAACACCTTCTATGTTCTTGCCCTGTATTAGCTAGAACCAGATTAAAATGCTTAGGAGCTTTACAATATGAGAAGTTAGAATGCCTCCCGGGGATAGAGCTCCAAAGTTTACTTAGAATCGCAAAAGACCCAGACGTAGTTATTACAAGATGTCTACTACTAAACTATATTAACAGAGGATACAGATATTTATATAGCGTAGGGATTTGTAGGGACAAAGTGAATTTCTCTTTATCTCTCTAAAAATTGACATTCGTTAATGAAATGTTTTACTGGTGCGATTAGGGAGCGAAAGGCAACAGAATCTCGGACAGCAGATGTTGATGGGCTATGTTTGTATGTCCAATCTTTAGGTCCCCAAAAATTGTTGATTGAAAACGTGTAGTACTGCTGGGATAGACTGTTTTTTTTTCTGGTTGGGGTTTATTTTTGTGTATTTGTGGTTAAAATGTAGCCATCTGATGCTCTACATGCATGTGTCGATGAATGTATTTGCTCAGATCTCGCTGATTCAATGATCAAAAGTAAAAAGTATGGTAGGTGCAGCAAAAAAAAAAAAAAATTAAAATTAAAATTAAACAAAAAAAAAATTAAATTTAAGTTAAAAAATGGACAGTCTTGTCGGCGGGCTCATTACCACTTATCCCAGCATTACCAGGCACTCAAAAGCAGTGCAATCTAAAAAACCTTGGCATTCTCTGTTGAGGTAAATGAGAGATATATTAGAGCCACAGTAGACCCTGAACCCGAGGTTTATCGAACGATAGTCGCGCACTAATGCCTCAGCAATGGCGCACAATGATTGATTAAGGGGGGCCTCTTATCAGTGGCCTCAGAAAAAGGTGCTTTTTCTCAATTTTTTTCGAGGTGAAAAAAGCGACACACAGGAACAATCTATTGCATTTATTTGAAGGCATGATTGAAGAAAAATAAACAAGTTTTTAACATAAATAAAAAAACAAAATGGCGGACGTGTGAGGGATCTCGCACAGCTTCTCGTTGCGCGCTAGTAAAACGGCGTGTAAGATTGCGGTCGTAGTTTTCACCTGAAACACAAAAGTAAAATATTGTCTTATTCAGAAGGCTTTCCCGCATATAATAGACTACTCTTGTATGGTTTTCAGAAAACGTGTTTCAAAGTTTTCAGAAGGTAGACAGTTTACTCACACGAGGAACGGTACACAGGCCTGTAACTCCGAAATCACTTTGGATTCCGCTATAAATTTTTGAGGGCATATTCTCCTATAATATATCTGTCGATTGCAGTAAAAAAAATCGATTTTTTGAAGCCGACTGATAAGAGGCCTCCCTTAAGTAAAATCTGCAATTTTTTTCCTCGGAAAGTGCCTCAGAAAAGTTTGTCAATTTTTCATGGTAAAATTATTCAGTAACTTAATTTCCGAGAGTTCACTTTTAAAGAGGAAAATATAAAAAAATGCATGACAGCAATACCAGTAACAATTTGCAAGTATTACGAACAACTGATTAAAGAAAGCTGAGAAAGTCGATCTCTTAAAATTCATTGCAGTTTTGTAGACGACATGTAAATATTTGGACGTGTTGTAGCATTAGGCTCGTACTGGTACATAAACGCGTACATATCAAGAAAGAGAAGGGTTTTCATAGAAGTTTTGCCATCGAATTGTTTAAAAACCCAAACCTGTAATAAACATTTACATATAGAACATACAATTAAAGGCTTATAGTATACCAACTTGACCAAAAAGTTCTGGGAATATATTCAGGAAATTCAAATTACAGTTTATTGCTCAAAAGTGGTGTTCTTGCCTTCAAAGTACTTCCAATTAACCCATTAACTACAACTCACTTATGCCAGCGATTGATCCAGCTCTCCAAATATTTGTGGAACGTTGATTTTTCCATTACGTCCTTTTGGCTGTTAAAACGCTTTCCTCGAAACAGAAAAAATCGCAGGGAGCCATATCAGGTGAGTTCGATGGCTGTTGGATAGCACTCGTTTCGGTCGAAGTCAAAAATTTGCGGATACTGATGGCACTGTGCGACGCTGCGTTATCATGGTGCAAAATCCACGAGTGGTTTTCCCAAAAAACCTTTCTTTTTCGGCGAATTGCTCCACGTAAATCGCTCACAACGTCAGTTATTAACTGTCTGAGCCTCTGGAAAAAATTCGTGATGTTCAAAACCGCTGTAATCGATAAAAATCGTAAGTATTGATTTGTTTCTTGACTATTTTTTGGTCTTAGTTCCTTCGGAGGTTTCCACTTACTGGACTGATATCTGGATTGCGTTTAGTACTCATAAACCTACGCCTCGTCTCCGGTAATCATTTATTTGATGACTGTTGGATCGGATTCAGCTTTGAAAATCATTTCTTTGGCGATATGAACGCAGTCGTTTTTCCGCATGAAACTCAGGTCCTTTGAGGCCAACTTTGCAGAAGCACGGCGGAAAGCCCAATCATTAACGAAGATGTCCTGAACGGATTCATAATCAATGTTCAAATCCTCTGCCAGCCCTTTGATGATTAGTTTGCGGTTTCTTTCACTTTTTCTTTTTATTGATGTTTTATCAATTATCGACGGCGATATCGACGGCCTGCCACTACAATCGCCATCCTCGATGGACTCATGATCAGTTTCCTAACATTGCCAAAGTTTTCGAACCTTTGGATCCAAGCAAAATAAACAGAACTGAAATCAGTTGATTTCGAGCGTCGTCTGGTGATTGTTCTGGGAACTTTTTGATCAAGGTAGTACGTATATACATACATGTATTTATATTTATGTACTGCGGCCGCCGCAGCCGAATGGCTTGGTGCGTGACTACCATTCAAAAGTGCGTAGGTTCGTATCTCCGTGCATGAAACACCACAATGATGGAAAAAGTTTTTCCTAATAGCGGCATGCAATGGTAAGCTTCCGAGTGAATTTCTACCATGAAAAAGCTCCTCAGCTGACCGTTCGTAGGGAGGTTAAAATTGTAGGTCCCTCCGATTGTGGAACAACGCACGCAAGACGCATACCACACGCTCGGCCAAACATCTAACAGAAGTGTATGCGCCATTTATTTATTTGTTTTTATACATTTATATAAAATTCAAAGAATTTCCCTAGGAAAATATTATAGTTTCTGGCTGAGTGCTGGAGAGGTGGCTAGGTAGTAACACCAATTTTCTAATTTTCTGTTTCGGGCACTACTAAGAAGATTTCAGTCTGCCTTTTGCATCACTCTAACTACCGCCACAAAGCGGCTTGACTACACTTCCGTCAAGAATCTGTGCGTCATAATAACAAATCACTCAATTGGGAATAAGTTCACAACTATTGAGTTTGCCTAAATGTATACTTCGGTTTGTAAGAAAAGCTTTTAAGAAGAAAGTTTGACGAATTGCTCTATGTGCAATGTTGCCACATAGATATAAAGTTTAAGCGCGCAATGTATTTCATACCAGCTGATAAATTTCGATAGAAGACTCCAATAATCACTGAACTGGTTCTGATTGTATTATTTATTATTTAGATGCTCAAATATTTACATACTATATATGTATGTATGTATATAACTGTAAATTCATACTGCGACCATTACGTGCAAAGTTTAGGCGCACGGCTAAGTAATTTACGTCTGAATGCAGTTTCTTTCTATAGCAGTGTTTCTGTACTTCGATGTCGTTGTGCCGTCTGTGTTCAAGAGTAAATTTGAAACTACCGTATCTACTCAGTGACACTCACTACTGCAGAAGCACCGCGCAAAATGTTGATAATTTTGATTCAACCGTGGAGATGTCACGCATGTACAAAAACATCCATGCGATTGTACGGATAAATGTGTGTGATTGCGTGCTGAAATTGAGAGCCGCATACGCCCTCGACCGGCCAGCTTCACAAAGTTGACGAAGAATTCGGTGCGCCTGCTAGTTGGTGGTGGGCAGAGGCTGCAGCCTGTTCGTACTAACATGGTTTTTGTTGAGTCGTAAGCAGCCATGACCAAGGGCAGTAAACAGGCGACTCGAGAGAGTATCGCATTCGTCTCGTTGTCGATGAATGTTTTGAAGCTTTTTCAAGCTGTTGGGAAGCTTTTTTTGACTTCGTTGAGAAATAAAGTTGCCGCATACTTGACTGGAAGTGACGCACGTGCGCCGTGTGGCTTTGGAGAGTGGAAGAAGCAGGGCCGCTCCCCCGAATGAGGGTGGTGAAGTGAGAGAGAAAAAGAGAGCAAGAGAATAATAAGTTATTTGGAATAGTCAAGCGTAAGGAGAACGAAACTTTCATTTAAAATTTTCCATTTTTTCCTATAAATTGAGAGGTGCGTACACACAGATGCGTGCGGTGAATCGAAAAAATATGTAAACATAAGCGGAAGATGATTTGAGCGCATGGGAGAAGGTATGGTTTGTCAAAATAGGAAATTGAAAAAAAAAAACAGTTGCTGTGGATAAGTCGGCGGTAATGAAATACTGTAGATTGACCAGCAACGCCAAACCATTACCAACGGCAACAAAACTATCTATAGGCATTCGAGAGATAATACGCGTATTATGACAGATATCACAGATAGGTGAGGGGGTTGGTATTTCAACTTTTTTGTACTTTTTTTTGCAATATCCCAAGAAGATTGTGTCAAAATTTCAAGTCTATCGGAGCAAAATTGGCAAAGTTATGAGTATTTCAGCGTCCATTGCTTCAGCGAGTTTTCAAATCTGCTCGACTTAAAAGCGATTTTCTGAAACTTTGTTCTTTTTTGTATGCCATAACTCCAAATCTATTGCATTAATCTTTTTAAAAGCGTTTTTGTTCCTTTAAATAAGCATTAATCGGATTTATGCCTTCCAATTCCCACGAAAAATTTAAAAATCGAAAAAAAAATCTTTCCAAGGATACCTCGAGAAGCTTTTTCTTTAATAAATGTATAATATCTTAATGCTTTTGCTTCCGATATTTTATTGCAAGCTTTGATGTACACCACAGAACAACTTGAGTTTGAAGGGCCTTCAGAGACTCCGGTATCGTGCAATTGTGGTCCGGTATTGCAGAAATGCGGAGTTCCGCGGAAGCGAAACTACAGACTATCGACATAGGTTACGGATAGTGATACGGCCTTCAGATATGAAGGGTAGCTGTGAATAAGTATTTAAATACAAATAAGCAGTCCCGGACAAGTACCGGGGTGGAATAGCGGGTGTGGGTGGGCTTGCCTTGGGGTATGGCAAGACATTTAAAAACCCAAAACGCCTGATAATTCCTACTGACAAGGCAAACAAGATGGCTGGGTCATATAACAAGAATTGACGGTACGAAGGCACTAAAGAAAATTGCGGAAGCCAGGGCGTATCAATACTAAAGCAAGAGGAAGACCAAGAACGAGGTGGGCCGACGAAATAGAAGAGGACATCAACAAAAGTGGGATAAGGAATTGGAAAAAAGTCGCAAACGATTGAGATGTATGGAGATCCCACATGCAGCAGGCCTAAGCTCACAAAGTGCAGTAGTGCCGAAAGACGATGAAATCAGTTCACGTGGATTTCACTATCAAGAAAATCCAATATGTGTATATTCTTTCGGCGATAGTGCCATATGCCAAGAGTGCCAAGTATCTAAGCAGGACTTTGGATGCAAAGCTCAAATGAAACAACCGTTGAGAAGCAAAGCTGAGCAAAAGTTTCAATGGTTAATAGGCAAAAATTCTGAGCTATCAACTCAAAACAAGCTCCTCATCTACGACCAAGAGCCAAAAACGTTGTGGCAAGTACCGGAAAGACCAACGTTGATGTTATACAGCGTGTCCAAAATAAAGGTTAGGTACGCAATGAAGATTTACACAAGAGTTTGTATTTGTATCAGATTCTGTTAATCTCTTTGCCATGGAACATGCTGAAAGAGTAGAAACAGTCATTAATGATGAAGGAACTGCTACAAGAATATTAAAGAGAGAAAAACCTTAAGACTTATGACCGTAACCTGAATTTTCTTACTTGAAATTACTTATTCGGTTTTAAGTAGGTAAACATCCTACTCTTAATTCTTCATGAAAACCCATTTTTTGACAAAATAGCTGTTAAATGTTGTGTGAGGCAAGGCTGTGCTGGACACTGTGGAGAAGAGTGGCATTCCATGGGCCCTCACTGAAAGGCTTGAGGATTTAGACTACGCTGATGATATCTGCCCATTAGGCAGCACCGCTGCCAACATGGAAAGAAAAATATAACTGGTGGTTAATTTTGCAGCGAAAGTAGGACTGTGGATAAATGTTGACAAAACTAAAGCCCTCCGAACTAATATCGAATTAAACGAATGCAACTTTTTCATCTACAATAAGTCGATAGAAAATGAAGGCCGTTTTTTTTTTAAGCTCCATCCTTGATAAATGTGACGGCTTTTCGGCAGATGTCGTTAATCGGCTTGCAAAAACTAGACAAGCTTTCGCGCCTTAGGCCCAGTCTAGAAATCAAATTTCCCGTCGTTCAAAACTAAAAATCAATCGAACGTAAAATCAACAATGCTGTATGGATGACAAAACTCAAACAAAGGGCACAAGTGTTTGTAATTAAGTGCCTACTCCAAATCATCAACGTCTTCTCGCCCAATCCAGTAACAAATGACAACCTGTGGCACTTGACACAACAGCACTCGAACAATACGGAAATTCTAAAACGTAAGTGGAATTGGGTTGGCCATACGCTACGCAAACTACCCGACGTAATCGCTATTACATGGAACACACAAGGTAGTTTATGTAGAGGAAGACCAGCTCATACCTAGAGAAGGCAGCCGGAAATAAAATGAAGAATCTCCAGCTTAGTTGGAACGAGACCAAAACTCATACCCAATATACATACATATATATATATGTATATATATAATACATACATATATATATATATGTATTTGGGTGTTTGGTTGAGCTCCTCCTTCTATTTGTGGTGAGCGTCTGGATGTTATTTCACAAATAGAGGGACCTACAACTTCAAGCCGACTCCGAACGGCAGATATTTTTTTTGTTTTTATGAGGAACTTTGTCATGGCAGAAATACACTCGGAGGTTTGCCATTGCCCCTATTAGAAACATTTTTTTTCTTCATTTTGGTGTTTCACCGAGCTTCGAATCTACGTTCTCTCTCAATTGCAATGATAGTCATGCACCAACCCATTTGGCTATGGCGGCCGCTGTAATTGGCACATACAGTGACCGATAAAAGTCAGTGAAAGTTCAAACATTTTACTGAAAAATGTGTTTACACAGTTTTATTTGAAAGCTTTTTATAATCATTATAAACTTAAAAAACTCCATAAAATAGCAAAGCTATGGCAAAAAAACCTAAAACCAACGTTGACAAAAGTCTACATACAGTACACAAATATCTTACTAAGTAATATCGCTTCTTAGTATAATATTTAGTTGGTCCACCACAAGCATCAATCACAGCTTGAAGCCGTCGTGGGTGGCGTCGAGGTGACTAAATTTGTTAACCCTGCAGAAGTTATATTGTTCCTTTTATTTATTAGTCGTTCTTTGAAGACTGAAGCGCTTGAAATTGGATTTCTTCTAATTTTTCTATCTAAAATTTCCCAGATAAGTTCAATAATATTCAAATCTGGGCTTTGCGATGCTGTATTTAATTGCCTTGGAGCATGGCAAAGCAGCCAATCCTTCACAATGTGTGCTGTGTGCCTGTTGAAAGACCCAACCTGGACCAAGCTCCAAATCATCCACCGAAGATTTCAGATTGACTTCCAATAGTGATTTGTATTTATAACGATCCATATTACCTTGAATAAATACTAAACTTCCAACTCCAGATGCAGCAACAGCTTCCCCAAACATTAGGTTGCCGCCATCATGCTTCACTGTTGATACCAAATTCTACGGACTCCGTGCAGTATTTTTTTCTTCAACACTTCTGCTCTTCCATCGTTACCGAGTATATTAAACTTCGACTGATCTGTGAACAAAACTTTTTGCCAAAAATCCATACTCTCTTCCCTGTGTGCTTTGGCAAACTCCAGGCGAAGTTTACGGTTTTTTCAGAAATAAGAGGCTTTTTTCGTGATGTTCTACTATTAAAGCCGTTTTTGTTCAGAACTCTTTGAATTGTTCTTGAATGAACACACTTGTTGGATGAGCTTGCTATATTCTCGGCCAATTTCGGGGCAGAAACTATTGGATTTTTGTTCACTTCTTTTAGAATCAAGCTGACGTTTCTGCGAGATAGTTTGCTTGGGCGGCCACTGCGTGGCTTATTTTCGGTAGAACCACTATTTTTAAAGTTTTTTACAATGGTCTGGACTGCTACACGACTTAAGATTACGATTTTTAAAATCTCGCCATTTGTTTTAGTTAAGTCAATTAGAACAGGACATTTTTAAGCAAAGTGTTTCTACTTTGTAAAAAACGAAAGGGGGGGTGTATGTAGAATTCTGTCGGCCACTATACGTCCTTTGCTGGATATTTGGCTATGCTTCTTCTCTTATGTCTTGAGGTTGTGCCACAAATGGAGGGACCTACATCATTTTTATAATTTTCTTTTTCTTACCCAGAGCGGGTTTCGAACCCATATGGCTACGGCGATCGTGAAAAGAAATGGGGAGATGAGACCAACAACAGACCGTTGATCGGCTCTGAGCGAATTTGACAGAATAAGCAGATAGGCTGACGTAACTGGAACCACGAAACGGCATGATTACGATAAACTAAGAATGGTTAGTGGTTCACGAAAAAAATCAACACAATGTCACTTCATTGCCGTCTGAACAACGACTGGTTGGACGAGTGAGTGCGGCGTCCGAATACCCCCGACGTGGCAGGCGAAGTTTCCCTCACAATTCTTGTAATTTTCTTTGCAGAATTTTTTTGTAAATCTATCATTCTTGGCTATGGCGGCCATAAAATTTGTATTTTGCTTTAAAATGACTCGGTAGCTAATGTGTCTTTAATTTTGCTTCACACTGTATCTACATTTGTTTTATGCATTGGGCTAATGTGTTCACGTGAACCAATAAATTGTGAAACGTACGAGTTTTCTGTTCGCTTTTATTTGTGTACTTATTGTCAATTTAAATTTACGAGTATTCTTTACATAGTACCAGCTTAAAGACACAATGCATCTTCGCTTCTCACTTCCACTTCTACGCATCATTTTGAGTGCACTTCAATGCACACCTCCATCCTCGGTGATGTATTTTCTGTATTTGCAAATGTTCGGGTGAGTGTCCCGTTGTAAATTACGGTCGTTTACACCTTAAGGTGTCATCGAGTGCTTGTACGAGCACTTCAATTGTCGCCGGCATACAGCAATCATTCAATGGCCATTGTACCCATAACAGTAGTTAATTCTCACAGAGGGAGGGGAAATTCGAAGGCAGTATGAATAAAAACGAGTATGGGAGGGGGATACTTTGTGTGAATGACACTTCGTTCGGCGGGCCCCCGACAAAGAAGACGATGATGATGCATTCAACTTCTCAAATGCATATTTTTTTGGGGACTGGCCCCATTGTCAACCTGACAATGTGTCATTGAGAACAAACAACAAATAAGGCAACTTTAACTATTGTAGGCGAAAGAAGAGCAATGTTAAAACAGCAACGTCCATATGAAGAAGAAAAGAGTGCACAAATGAAAATTGTGGAACAAAGACAACATCAAACATCTCAAAGCAATACAAAATGCTTGCAAAACAGTTGAGTTGAATGCCTGGGAAAAATTGAAAGATTGCTAAGTGGTTGCAGATATGGGGAGAGAAATCTCATAGTGAAATCTGTTCACGTGCGGCAATAAAATCTTTATAGCATTTGGAGAGGTGTTGCAGATTAAGAGTTCCAAAAGAATGTAGAGGATAATTCAATAGCTGCGCAATTTGTTTTTCTTCGACTTGGTAATATGTACAGACACGGCAGCATGCCTAAGAGACGCTTTGAATTCATAGCTTGACAATCGACCACTCTTCGAATTGTCATCTTGTTCGTAATGTTCACTAAGTGATTGGCATGCCCATTGAGTTCTGCTCGTAGCAACACATCACCCGAACTATTTTGCTTCGTAACGCGTTGTGTGCCTCAAAAGTGCATTGCGTTCTTTGTTGCTCTATGGCAGATACAACTCCCCATTTTCCTGCAATCCCTGGCAATCATTCGCCATGATGCTGTTTCAATTTAGCAAGTTCAAAGGTCGTAGAATGTCACACATACTCATATGTTCATATGCAACTTGCCAAGTGCGTACGTGATAGGTTCCTATTCCATTCATCCATTCCATTCATTGTTTTCTTCCTAAATTCTTCTCTGCACTCACTTACTGCAACTCTCGGCTCACCTTTACTGTTCTTTAGTGGCTTTCCTTTGCAGGAAATGTGTTTCCCATTCTGCTTTAAGCTACAAATTCTGCCGGTGCATTTGTCTTTCTTGTTTCTCGTCCCCCTTCTAGCTGGGTGGTCAGGCATTCGAAGTGACAGATTTGAGGATTTATCGCTGCCATTAAGCGTAACAGTGGAGCCACTTCACTTTACTGCAGACCACATTCTTCCATTCCATTGCATAACACCGCATTTGCATTTTCATTACTAAAGTGCAGGGCAACATGATCGCCTGCCACTTTTATTGGTGAGGCAAAAGTTTGATTTTACGTCCTTCTCTAAAATATGGCAGTTGTAAAGCGGTAAAAAAATGGGTATTTCAGACCTGTGAAGACGACTTCCGAAGGAGTTGCCACGTGGTGGTAGGGACCGAAGAAAATGCACAAAATGGCAAAAAATTTGTACTGGCTGAACGAAAGCTTTAAGTGTAACAGATAGCGGAAAAAATACAGATAAGCAAAGAATGTATAGGCCCTCTAATTTGTGTGTATTTAAACATCTGCACATAACAAAGTTCGTGCGGGTTGGGTACCGCGAATGCTCACACCGCAGTGATGATTAATGAGTTGTAAGGAGTTTTTGGACGAAATGTGCAACAACATTTTGACCCTTGATAAAATCTGAATTTGTTTGTGATTGGGGATCCAAGAGACTGTCTATACAGTGGATAAAAAGGGGAGCTCGAATAATGAAGCTACGGATTCACAGAAACGTATCACCCAATATTCTACTTCGGACTATTAACTTTCTCCTTTCTACAAATTTAAAAAAGGAGTTACCGGGACGCTGATCTTTGGCCGATAATAAAATGCAGGCGTCCGTAGAAAACCGTTTTGTAGAGAAATATGAATAAGATTCCTTCGGTGATATAAATGCATTACATGGTATGGTCCTTTCTATGCATACCTGAATTTGAACAAATCGATGACATAGCCATTTAGAGGGATTTCAGATAGGGATGGTTCAATGATTTGCTTCAAAAATTTCTCTAACAGTCATTGAAAATCACGTGAGTAGCTTCGGAGGTTAGCCCGGATAATCAGACACACACATAATAAGTTTAGGTAAGGTTTTGATTACCTCCTACATTTCAAAATCAAATTCCGTTTATCTAAGGTCAGGTCTGAATTATTTTCATACTGGGCAATCAGCCTTCCCCTTTTTACTAATACCTTTAATATTTTGTCATAAAATTAAAAACGAATACCGAAGTAAGACGTGAAAAGCCCCAGGGCTAACGTTAAGGTAAGTACAGCTGCGATTGCAAATTTTGGTTTGTGTGGCATTGTGCAACGACGCTATCTCAAGAGTGCAACGATGGTTGAGAAAGGCAAAGCTCGAGTTGGCGGGACATAAAACCGAATCGGTGCTGCTGAGCACACGACGGATGTGTGAGGAATTAACTATTATGGTTGTTGAGCACAACATCTCGTCTCAACCGTATATACAATTTTTGGGAGTGCTCATCGATTCGCGCATGACAAAGCTAAATGTATAAATGGTGCCCTGTGGAGGCTGGAGCCTAACATTGGCGGTCCGCGATCAAGCGTACGGCAACTCTTATAAACAGTGACAACCTCTGTGATCCTATACGCTGCCCCCTAGCTCTTACGGCGAAAGTGGTAAATAACACTGCATGCGAATTAAAAATTAGGAAGTAATATTACTGAAAAAAAATTGCTATCGAAAAGAATAAGTCATGATCCTGCGAACGACTTGTATTATGTCGACTTTAATAAGGCACACAATTAAAGAAAAAGTAAGTGTAGGTGAAGTGAGGTATACTTCGATAGTTTAGAACAAAACAAATTGTATCAAAAAGTGGAGCTCCGCTAATAATTTTCAGATATTTAAAACGTCAACCTTGCGTGATGGCATAGGTTTGCAATTAAGGGAACTAGAAAATAATTTTATTCCAGTAACTACTCTGATTGGTTGCTACGGAAGAGTATCTGTTTTAATTACCCGAAATCCAGTTCTGCGACGAATTATCCATTAAAATTCAAACGATTTCAATTTGCGATTAGTTTGTGTTTTTCAGTGACAATTAACAAGCCGCAAGGATAGATTTAAAAAAAAACACGTATTGATCTGCGTACTGACTGCTTCTCCTATGGTCAAATATGCGCTATTATTCCCGAGTAAGTAGATCAAACGATTTACACACTTTCGATACGGATATAAAACTAAAAATTTTGTCTATAAGGGGACACTTCAATAAATATTTGTATTTACTTACTTACAAAAAATTGTTCACCAAAAGCTCTTTTATTTCGCAAATTGAATGGTGGTAAGTATTTTACTAAACTTGTTTCATTTCATACGCAAACGCAGCCAGTGGGAATTTTTTAGAATATAAAAATAAATTATTTTTCGCAAATAATTTTCGCTCGAAAAAAAAATATATTGCAGGACTGGTTCGCTGTGGATATATCCGTAAGTCGTCACATTAAATTTGCAAATGAAACTCAAAATTTTAATTTCATTACCAATATTTCATTTGCTACTTTCACATGCGTACATTTACCCAGGTGTAGCAGTTCGTAAAGCGGAGAGAGGTGGGCAATATAGTAGGATGTGTTGTTAAATGGTATTGGTGTGTTAAAAGGGCATCGCCCAGCCTTAATCGTTCACCCAAGTATAGTAGTCGAGGCTGGCAGTGTGATAGCGGAACCGTGTGGATTTAATTCTTTGTATTGGTGCAGAAAGGGATACGAAATGGTGCCCAGCTAAGACTTTAAAGCGCTGGAGTATATGGTTTAATTGATGTTGTACTAAGCGGGTTGTAAAAGTGCGGACACGATTTTAGGGCAAGATCATTTTGATTGCCGAGTATACCCGAATGCCCAGATATCCATCCAAATTAGTTTCGTGTTTGGTGCTTACTTAATTAACAATTGTTGCATTGGCCCTACATCCATTCGAATGCTTCTTGCAGCATTGAACACTGATTAGCTATCGGTGCATATTTAAATCTTTTTAGTTTTTACAAGATTTAATGCTGAAATTACGTCTTGTAAATCAGTTTCAAAGATGTTGGCGTCCTGCTGCAGTAGTCCTTGAGAAATGGTTTGTCCAGCTTCATTTGTAACAGTTAATGCGATACCATTAACTTGCTTGGTGCCATCAGTGGAAAGAATATTCCACTCACTTCGTTTCAGACGGTGTGTTATGCTTCAGTAAATTTGTTGAAATGTTGGTGCATTTGGTGCTGTTGGTGCACTGTTTCCGTAAAACGCACAATTTTTCGATAAAGCTTTTTGAGTTTATAGCCCAGGTTTGGTTAAAGGTATTCTTATAAGATTATAGGTGATCTATTTCTTGCTTTGTTTTTTGCTGGTGCCATAGGCTGCCTTTATTATTCGGATTTCACTATTCCACAAAAAAAAATCGCTATTCCAAAAAAGAAGGTTAAGAAATCACATCACTTTGTTAGAAAGTTATTGGCTAAGCATCAAAAGTGTTAAATATTAATAAAGCTACCGTGTTGTGTCGAAACAATTGTCTACAACTTGTTATAAGTAAATGTTTCTGTGTTCCGTTCTCAAAATTTCGTTCACCTTTCCCCACTTCCTACTATGTTAGCACTTCCTACCGTCTGTTTACTTTGAATAAGGCCAGGCCGGGGTTTTATTTTTGACTCAAAGTGCTTATTCCACATTAATTGTACCATTGCCAAATCCCTAGGCCAGCCTTCATTTGAAGCTCTTGTATACGTCCCCAGTGCGATCCAAACTTCAATATGTGGTGCTCATTTGGATACCATATTTTGATTGCCATTTTAAGGTAGTCAAATACAATGGGAACATTTTTTTGAAAAATAACACAATGGCGGACTTTTGAAAAAAAGGTATGTTTTTCGGGTGGAAATCAGACTGTAGTATGGAAAGTTAGGGTTGAAAAGAAACTAAAGTAGCACCTGTCAGAATCACAAAGGTACTGCTACAACAACAACAACAAGCCTACAGAATAATAATCAGTTTAACTTTTTCGTTTCAGATGTCCTGAAGAGCCAAAATCCTGTTGACAAGCCTTTTATCTTTTTTAAGACGAATATGTCGAAAAAACCAAAAAAATTGTGTTTGTACTTTATGCTCAAATATGAACGAGACGTTATCAATAAAACGATCCGCGGATGACATATGGCAAAAATAAATTTTTCGTTTTTTGGTAGGACTGTTATAAGTTTACATGGCAAATTTCAGCGTGATATGTCACATAGTTTGTTTTCTGTGCTACTGTAAACAAGTCAAGCTCGAGTGTGTTCTTCGAATTCTCTTTTATGACTTCAATTGTCTCAAAATGTTTTCCACGGAGCGGCAACTTGAGCTTGGGAAACAGGAAAAAGTCACTTGGAGCCATATCAGGCGAATACGGTGCTTGCGGAACGATATTAACAATATTTTTGTTCAAATAATCGCGAACAAGACGTGATGTGTGAGCTGGTGCATTATCGTGATGCAAGAACCATGACTTGTTGTCCCACAATTCCTTCCTTTTAAGACGAATGTTCTCGCGCAAACGCTTTAAAACGTCTAAATAATAGTCAGTGTTAACCGATCCGCCTTGCGGAAGGAACTCCGAGTGCACCACACCTTCGTAATCGAAAAAAACAGTCAGCATAACCTTAATTTTTGAGCGACTTTGGCGTGGTTTTTTGGGTTGATGTACGGCCCTCTTTGAACGATTTGTTCCACTGGAAAACACGTGCACGCGATAGAGCAGAGTCCCCATAGGTTGTCTGCAACATTTTTAAGGCTTCTGAAGCCGAAATTTTGTTGGAATAACAAAATTTCAAACAAATTCTTTGTTCAACTTGAATTTCCATCGTTAAATTCGAAGAACACACTCGAGCTTGACTTGAAATTTGCCAAAAAAATTTATTTTTGCCATATGTCATCCGCGGACCGTTTTATTGATAACGTCTCGTTCATATTTGAGTAGAAAGTATATTATTTGATGTCAATAATAACATACTAATTATAAATCAAAACAATCGCATTTTATTTTCTTAAAAAAAATTCCTAAAAAATATCTATAAAAAATGAGTATTTTACCAGACTACTACCTTAAAAGATCTGAGTGTATCCCAAACGTATTTGTTCGATTTCCCGTCCAATCTCTAAATTTTGTTGACCCAATCCTATCGTATAGTGCCAGATGTAAGATAATCTGCCTTAAATCATTAAACTGCACGAGAACTATTCTCTCCCTCTCATTTGTCTTTGGTATTTTTAATGGAGTACTTCTTTCAGAATGCATTTCCACTTTCTTTAAGAATGCATTAATTTTCACATTCCTCAATGCTGTCTTCGGAATAACGAACTTTTTTTATTGAAAAAAAGGCTTAGAACTGAAATTCTTCTCAAATTTCTTGGGCTTTAATTTATTTCCGCCGAAGTCGAAATTTATACTATTCTTAAATGAATTTTACAAGTAATTTGAATCAAATACATTGAAAGTGTAAAATTAGTTCTCTTTCTAAATTATGGAAGATTAATTTTAGTGTCACGTTAATTCTCGTAGTTTAAGCACAGAGTTGTGAACATGTAAGTGAACTATGGTGACATAACACAGAATAAATAAACAAAAATAAATAATAAACTTTTCCTGACTGAGTTTATTAGTTAGTTTATATATATTTTTTATTTATATTTCGTTTTAATCTGTAAAACAATGTTACACTTTCATCGTTCCATGCGGATGCTCTCGCGTAGGCGCCTCAATATAACTAAATACTAGTTTTTATTGATCTTCTGTCCTCCTGGAACGAATACAAGCCCCCACCGCACTACGAATATCGAACACTTGAATGCATACGTACGCTTCGTTGGTTAGATGTGCGTTAATTTTTGCCTACGCTTTAGGTCACATATCTACTTATATATAAATCTACATACATTTGGCTCATACGCCCATTGTTGGATGTTCCGATTCGATGCTCCATGGCCCCAGCATAGTCCGCGTACATGGAACCCACCAAATGGTATTTACGCGCAACTATTGAGCTACGGCGGCTGCTGATCTACAGGCGTATCAAATAAGCACTCACACAGATATGAGTATTTACATACGTACGCAGCTTATAAGCACGAATAAATGCATGTCGGCATGACGACGCCCTTATTAGCTTATCAGCAAGAGCACAAGAGCTTTTTTATTTAAATTTTAGTTCTACAAACAACAATAAATTAAGTTGGCGACTGCGTTATATCTCATACATTTAATTTGCCTTAGCTTTTGACTGTTGCTGGACGAAAACTTAGTAGTGACTCACGTCGATTGTGTGTTGTTGGTGTTTTGCTTTAGTTTTGAATTAGTCGATATTTGTTTTTTGCTTGTAAGCTTTCTGACTAATTTTATGTATTATACTCGCCGCTTTATGCAACAAGACTCCGTGGCGCAACGGTAGCGCGTCTGACTCCAGATCAGAAGGTTGCGTGTTCAAATCACGTCGGGGTCAGTGTAAAGGGTTCTCGAGCATGAGGATTGTTTTTTTTTGAAATTTCGGAAAATTTATTAATTGGAATAGTTGATTCAACTCAAATTCTTTGATTTCTATACCACAAAGGAAGTATAAATCCACGTGCACAGCTTTTTCGTTAGAAACTCAATGGCTTGTAATATTTACAATAGATCAAGTAGTCGCACAAGCTTCCTGACAGTAGGATATGTTCTGCTGTGAACAATTCCGTTACAAATTATCAAACCCCCGCAATTTATCAAAAGTTACTTACTGTAATACAGATGAGTGCAAGCGGTCTCCTATAAACGTTCCTTATAGTTAGTTTTAAGACAGTCTATATTACACTATGCAACAAATTAAATATCTTCTTTACACTGAGCCTATGAGTAGGTTGCTAAGATTCTTCAGTCTTAAATCACCACACGACACCAAATTTCATAGTGAAAATAATTTATTAATTTTTATATCCGCGCACTTGTGCAGAAAGGTATTTTAATTTGGTTCACATAATTCCTGTATGTAACAGCATAAAGGAATTTGGATAGACATATCTATAGCAAAATACTCAGAATAATGACAGGAGTCGATTTAGTCATATCTGTCTAGCTATCGTTGAGCAAAAATTAATATATTTCAATGAAACTTGGACACATTACTATTTATCCAAGGCCGTTTGTTGTTCAAAATAAATGAAATCGGTCTACAACTGCGCCCATCTTCCATATAGTAATGATAATTTTCAAAAACCGAACGCACTGTCTGTATGATCGGATAAAATCACGCCCATTCTTTATATACGAGGTGTGTTCAAAAAGTATCGCGAATTTTGAATTTTCGCAGGTTACGTATATTCGAATTTCGATTCTTTTGTGGCGATATGTTGGTACTCATGTCATTCATTGTGAAAAAGGAAATTAAGTGTGCGGAAGCACTCCGAATGTTGACTGTGTCATACGGAGAGGCTACTTTGGGCCAAAGCAACGTTTACAAAATGTTCTTAGAAGGCCGAGAAGATGTGAACGACGAAAAGGGTGCCGGACGCCGGAGCACTTCAACAACAGACGAAAAAATTTATGAAGTGAAGAAAATAGTATTGGGCAATCCTCGAATCACCGTTAGAGAAGTTGCTGAGCACCTAGACGTATCGATTGGCTCGTGCCATTCAATGATTCGGCATGAGACAGGTCGCCGCAAAATTCGTACCAAAACTGCTCGATTTCGACTAAAAGCAGCATCGCATGAACATTGCTAATGAGATATTGGACTCTGTCCGCGAAGACCCAGGTTCATAATTGATGACGAATCGTGGGTTTATGGTTATGGCGTGGAAATCAAAGCTCAATCATCTCAATGGACGCTGCCGCACGGACCAAGACCGAAAAAAAACGCGCCAAGTTCGGTCGAATGTAAAAGTTTTGCTTACTGTTTTCTGCGATTGCAGGGGCGTTGTGTATCATGAGTTCTTGCCACAGGGTAAAACGGTCAATAAGGAATATTACCTGCAGGTTATGCACAATTTGCGCGAAGCAATCCGCCAGAAATGCCTGGATTTGTGGAAGAACAAAAATTGGCTCTTGCGTCACGATAACGCCCCTGCTCACACATCTTTGCTTGTGCGCGACTTTTTGGCTAAAAACAACACACTAATAATGCCACAGCCACCGTATTCCCCAGACCTGGCCTCTTGTGACTTTTTCTTGTTCCCGAAACTGAAGAGGCCCATGAAAAAACGCCGCTACGCTACTATTGACGAGATAAAGACGGCATCGAAGGAGGAGTTGAACAAGATAAAAACTGGCGATTTTGAAGTGCTTCGAAGATTGGAAAAAACGTTGGCACAAGTGAGGATTACTTTGAAGGGGACAAAGTAGATATTAATGAATAAATAAATAATTTTTGAAAAAACACAAAGTTCGATATACTTTTTGAACACACCTCGTATTTAGAGTAAATTGCCTCCTGTTCATCTGATGCTACAAACTACAACTCGAGAAAAAGTTTAGATATTTTAGCGAGACTCAACAAGGGCACTTTAATGGGACAGATACCTGTAAATTTTTTTTTTCATAAAATGTTAATATAATCCTTTAAGAATATGTCAAAAAAATTTTAGAACGTAAATTTAAGTATTTCTTATATTATAGATCGTCAACCGTGACGACTCTGCTCTTTTGCGTTCGAGCGCTGGGAGACCTCTCGTTACGTTGCATTCAAACTTTAGGCGCGTTTTTTTCAAAACTATATATTTCGAATTAGCGTACACGATAACTCGAAAAGTTATTGACCAATCTCCCTGAAATTTTGTTCACAGCTTTTTTATGATATTACTTTCTATGTGAATTTACAAGTTTTTGAAAATTTTTCGAAAATAATTTTTTCGAAGCAAAAATAGGAGGAAAATTCGTCCCAAAAGTAATTTTTTTTAAGCATTTTATTCCGCGATTTTTTTTCCATTGTTTTTTAATTCATATAGAAATTATGACATTAATAAACAAAAAAATTTTTGGTTTTTTGTATTCAGGTCACTGATACCGATGCGACAATGCCCGCCGATTGAGAATCCCCACTGCGACCTTCCTGGAAGAATTGAGTGTACTATACATCCGCCATTTTAAATGATTAAAATAAAAAAACAAATTTTTATATTATCTTAATGTATAAATAAACTGTATGTCAATTTTGAAAAAAATATATTCACTTCGTCATTTTAAATAATTTTAACGAAAATCAGGGAAAATATGGCCGTTTACAGGTATCTGTCCCCTTAATTGATAAACGTCAAGTCTATGCTCAAAATCGGTCAATAAATAAGCCCATAACTCTTATTGTCCATGAGTTTGCTTGACTCCAAAAATTGTCAGCCAGCCCAAGTTATATTTTACCAATAAAGTATAAAGGTGCATAAAGTATGTACAGTCTGGACCGAAGTTAGCACTTTTTATTTGTTCTTTTTAAATTAGATAAATAAAATTTTTCCTCTTACTAAAAAGCATGCATATGTTTTTTTGAACGATTGGTTTTCCCCTTGAATTCATTTATAATGATTCCCCTTTTGGTTCCCTGGCTGATAGCCTTTTACTTGGATCAAGCATTTCAAACTCTGTTTTTTCTTAATGAAAGAAATTTCCGCCTTCATCGCTTACTAAGCCCACATTTTTCCGGGAAGTACCTCGAACGGCAGTGTGGAAAATAAATTGTCAATGATATATTGTCCCCAAGTTTTTGATAAGCATTCAGAATACGTTACATTTTTTCTTTTGCTTGCTGAGTAAATTTTTTATGAGGTTAAAAAAGTCAACCGTGTCTCCTTTTTGTTGGAATTGAATTTATATACCATAAAATAATGGATTAATTATATATTTATTTATTATCTGAACCTGGAAAGTTTCTTCATTAACATTAGTAATTTTTTTGAAAAACTGTGATTTAATTCAGTTTTACATTGTGACCACTTATGTTTAGTTGTCGCACATCAAAATGGGTGGTAACCCCTGTTTTAAGCCGACTCCGAACGGCAGAAACTCGGAGGTTTCCATTGCTTGCGAAGTGCGACGGCTGTTAGAAAAAGAACTTTTTCTACCATCTAAAAGTATTGAATATAAGTGAAAGTTTTTATTAAAATAACTGTAAACAACAATAACAATAAAATACTTTTTAATAACTGATGGTTATGTAATTTATAGTAAAAAATGATAACCAACATTCTTAAACATTTCTTTAATTTTAAACGGATTTAGTCGAATTATAAATATTTTGTTTTTTTTTTTACTAAAGAATCTATTTAACGTAAAGCAAATATCCGATTATGGCAATAAAAGAATTTGTGTCAACAAAAAAAAAAAAAATTAACGATCCATTGAGAGTGGCATTTTGAGAAATGGGAAAATGTATTCCATTATGATCACCAATTTTATCGTCTTGGACTAACTTTAAGAAAATTCTGTTCGATTTTTTGAAAATTACAATAAAACTTAACTCCTTAGTAAATTATGGAATGAAGTTCAACGGCTGTAAAATAGCTGGCTTGGCTTATATTTTCTTGACCAGTCTTTGACCTAGCCTTTAGGGGTCAATTTTGTTTTAAGTGGTTCATGGCCGTACTTACCCATCTACCACAGAGAAAATACAATACAAATATTTCCTATCGCCAGTTTTTAAAAGCTATTACTTTTAGATCTCCTCATACAGACTGTTTGTATTCCGTATGTTTCACCTTCTCCAGAATTAGTTTCAAAATACTCGGAATCCTCTGAGGCAGGTGCTTTACGCTACAGACCAGAAACATAATAATTTTCTTTTGAAGTAGAACTGCCTACAGAACTTCATTCGTCAATCCCGTAGACATATTCTTGTTCTCATAAAAGGCGATTAATCTGAAGGTTAGTTGGCGTACCCTTTGTTTCTTTCTAACTTGCCTTAAAGTGAAGTGAAGGGAAATTAATTAAGGCTAACCGGCATTTAAAGCATTCAATATAATTTTTATTTTATACATGCCGCAGTTTCGGATCTAGAAATTTTCTCAATGTAAGATAGTTGGAAAAGTGATTCGTTTTGGGTCCGAGATATCTAAATTTTGGGATTCGATAGCTAAATAAGAGTTTGTGCACCTTTGTTTACTAGGTGTTTGTAAGCTCACATAGTTTGAATAGTTAATCTTTTTTCTTACTATTGCAGGTTTACCATAGAAAATATAGTTTTTCAATGTATGAGGTGTTGCAATTAAGTACCAGGAATTTATTCTTCTTCTTAATTGGCGCGATAACCGCTTATGCGATTTTGGCCGATTTTAACAAAGCGCGCCAGTCGTTTCTTTCTCGTGTTAACCGGCGCCAATTGGACACACCAAGTGAAGCCAAGTCCTTCTCCACCTGATCTTTGCTGCTGGTGTTGAGCAACGTCATCTTGCAAAGCCGTATTAGTTTTGCGGGGATAATAAATTTAGACATCGTGGCATACAGGAAACTCCTTTTCGTACTGTCGAATGCAGCTTTGAAGTCGACGAAAAGATGGTGTCTGTCGATTCTACTTTCATGGGTCTTTTCCAAGATTTGGATCAGGTCTAAAGCCTCACTGAAAAATACAATCAGTTGGTTGATGGTGGGTGAGGAGGATGTCCAAATCGCAATTGGAGGTATTATTAATGGTTCTTTCGATATTCGCGGTATCATTTATCGTGAACTAGCTTATACCCGTGGGTTTCACCCCACATTTCTATCAAAAAGTATGCTATGTTAATAAAACAACGTTAACTTTTTTAAGTCAGTTTAGGTATTATTTAAAACGATCAGATAAACGACATTTTTTGTAGTATTATTTTGAGTATAAATAAAAAGGTTTTTCGGTGCGCCAACTCTGGAGCAGGCTACATATAATTGGCCATGAGTTGGTTAGATTGCTAGACTGTTTACTTACCGATAAAGCTTTACCAATAAGAGAATGCATTCAATTCAGCAATACCTCTATCGTTGATAATATAAATTCTTTTCTATATCAAATGGTCTAACCCCCATTTTTCTCTAAGCTCATATTTTTTCTAGGAGTACTAAATACTAACTTCATTAAACTTTTTACCAATTTTTGGTATTCTACCATAAATGCGTCTAGTGATATGCAGCATGAAAAATCCCATTTGTATAGGAGGTGTCACGCCCCATTTCTAGCTATCACCAGTTTTCATGCAGGTGTTAGGTATTAACCTTATATAATCTCTTACCAAATTTCAGTTGTCTAGCCCAAATACTTCCGGAGATATGGACGATGAAAAATTGCATTTATATGGGAGGTGCTAAGCCCCTTTTATCGTTTTTCTCAGTTTTCTTGGAGGTGTTAGGGATTAACCTCATATAACCCCTGGCCAAATTTCATTGGCCTAGCCTAAATACTTCCAGAGATATGGACTATAAAAAATTCCAGTTGTATGGGAGGTGCCACGCCCTCTTTTTCGTTATACGCAGTTTTTCTGGATGTGGTAAGGATTAATGTCATATAACCCCTTACCAAATTTCAGTAGTCTAACGTAAATACTTTCAGAAATACGGACTGTTAAAAATTCCATTTGTATGGGAGGTGCCACGCCCCCTATATATACCAAATTATTTTTTAGCTTATGACCATCCCGGTAAGGTATCCAGTTCGTGTTTCAAATTTGGTTACGATCGGTTTATGCGTTTAGGACGCAAGTCGATCTATATAAAAAATTCCAGTTGTATGGGAGGTGCCACACCCCCTTTTTCGTTATACACAGTTTTTCTGGATGTGGTAAGGATTAATGTCATATAACCCCTTACCAAATTTCAGTAGTCTAACGTAAATACTTCCAGAAATACGGATTGTTAAAAAATCCATTTGCATGGGAGGTGCCACGCCCCCTCTTTAGTTATACGCAGTTTTTGTGGATGTGGTAAGGATTAATGTCATATAACCCCTTACCAAATTTCAGTAGTCTAACGTAAATACTTCCAGAAATACGGACTGTTAAAAATTCCAGTTGTATGGGAGGTGCCACACCTCCTTTTTCATTATACACAGTTTTTGTGGATGTGGTAAGGTTAATGTCATATAACCCCTTACCAAATTTCAGTGGTCTAACGTAAATACTTTCAGAAATACGGACTGTTAAAAACTCCATTTGTATGGGAGGTGCCACGCCCCCTATATATATAAAAATATTTTTTAGCCTATGACCATCCCGGTAAGGTATCCAGTTCGTGTTTCAAATTTGGTTACGATCAGTTTATGCGTTTAGGACGCAAGTCGATCTATAGATACATACATAATTTGAATTTTATATATATAGATATGACTCTGTCGGACATATACATGTATGTATGGACTGTACCCTTCTATGATGGCCTTCTTGGGCGGCAATGTAGTCGCAGGGGAACTCATCATCTGTATACCGATAGCCGAGGAAGTTGGAAGCGTGGTGATTAACGGGTTAATTTCGGAGGATTGTATTCCATCACGGTGGCACATATCTCTCATCTGACATATTCTCTGTACCTCTGTACTATTCCTTTCATTGTATTCACTTTGTTGTCTCAAAAGTCCCTTCATTTATTTGCCAAGCTGCTGCAGAGCAAGCAAACTCTTTGTTGGCCGAGTGAAACGGAAGTGGAAATAGCTAGAAAATTTATTGCTTTCGCAGTCGAGCGAAGCGCATGAGAGTCTTCCTGCAGATGTGCTACACTGGATATTTTTTTGGACAAGACGTTGTTGATGCTGGTTTCGTGGATAATTATAACGCCGTCGTTATCTTTACAACCCTAAAGGCAACCGGAAATTCAGCGAGAGTTTGACAAAGAATTTACGCCACGTATGTGTGACGCAGCGCCAAGAGGTGACGAAGCTTCAATAAAGCTCCAATTTAATTTCACATGAAGTGTTGAGTGATTGCGCAGTGCAAAATGGCGCATACGATGCATTGGGCAAACAAAGAGCAGCGTCTTGTCCGAAAAATTCGGCACTCGGCGAATCTTTCAATTTCTTATGTCACACGTTTTCAATTTTTAAATATTACATTTATTCTAGGCACAATCCGCTACACCATTGCCCTGGTTCGAGATGCTGCCATTTCATGCCAGCCGAATGCAGGCGCCGTCGACGATGTGTTAAGTGTAAATGCGTTGAGCGTTTTACAGCTCATAAAAATCTATTAAATTATTCAAATGCACATCAGACATTGAAGCTTAGTGAGGGAAAAAACGCTGAGACAAGCGCAAATTTACAGAAGCCGTCAGCGAAAAGAAATTGTTGGATGGGTAAGAAAGAAAACTAAGGAAAAAAAAACAACTGTCACTGCGCCGCGTTACATTAAAGCATCCGCTGAAAGCAATGAAAGGACTGTAGCCGCACTCTACTCGTACACTGCAGGACATATGCTCCAGATTGTAAAATAGACGACGTACATCCTATGCACGAATACAAACACACACACAAGTAAATGGTAAATGCATTCGCTTGCCCAATTCGTCTTCCTTATATATGTGTGGTTGCGTGTATGCATGCTATGAACTTTAGTCAGCGCGCGCTGGAAGGTATCCGTCTGAAATGGAGATGTTCGGGCATTCTGACGCATAGGACGCATAGCCATTTGTTGTACTTGCACGAGTTTCGCAGTTGCAATTCGTCCTTTAGCTATTAAAAACCACTGACAAAGGCGGCAGATTGCTCGTTGCTTACGTGTTTGGAGGAGGTTAATGGGTTAAGAGCTTGCGTGTTGCATGCACTTTCTTTATGACTTAAAGAACCCATGTCGTGTATTCTAGTAAATGTGATTGTGTGTGGGTATAGTAGTTACTGGGGAGGTTTTGGTAATATGCATCAGTGTGGATGAGGAATTTAAAGATTAAAACGTGAAAAAATGGAACGATGTCGAAGTGTTTTTAAGACGATGGCTTACCGGTGTTAGAAAATATATCCTGTAAGAAAAAGTACGTGAACGAAGCTTTCCAAACACTGTTTGTTTTTGAAGTCGGAAACCAATCTTCTTAGTGTCAAATTCCTCTGAATCTACGTATATAAGGCGTGGCTATTAAATTACGTGACTGACGCTGTAAGAACCGTCTTCCTCCCCCATACTCCTCCTTTATACATACAACCAACCATTGTTCAAAACAGTGCTAGAAACCTTCTTCTGTCGAATTCCAAAATTTATTGCAAGTTTCGTCTTAGAAAACAAATAGAAGTGATGCGGTGAAATATCCCGCAAAAAAGACTAATGGTTTAATCCTTGGCTACTATACTTAGGTAGAAGCCTACTGAGAGATAATAGGGAATGATCCAGTGCGCTTTGGTCTTTTGTAATACTTAATATTTTTTGGCAAAAAAACAGCTCTAACGAGAATGAAGGCTATGGAAATACTAATTTGTTTACTGGAGAAAATATTAACTGATTTTTTTATATTTTTATCAAGAGGAAAGAGCGGTATGCTTTATACCTGTAATATCTAAGTAGCCAAGAACTTAGCTTCGTAAGCTTCCAATAAATGTTCATCGATCAAGAAGTATTTTGCTCAGCTCACCCGTAATTACTTTTGTTACGGACTCAACCAAGAAAAAATGGTGTCAAAAACAACGTTTTAAACCAAACTTTCCTCAATGTGACAAAATTGCACGTCGAAGTATGGGAAACTTGGACATGCTGCAGAGTGCAACTAAAGATAATCAGCTTTACCATTGGACTAGAAAATCTGGGCTAATCAAACATCTTTTTGAAGGAAACTGATTACAGAGGCCGAAAAGAAAGCCCATCGAGCTAATCAACAGACGGAGCTAACCAGCAGACGGTTTGGTTGGATAGGCCATACACTGCGCTAAGATGCCGTCGAAGTCTGCCGGGCTGTCCTTTCTTGAAATCCGCAAGGCGCAACGTATTCTGGCGACGTACATATGATAGATGCCCACCTAAGATACTCCAATACTAACTGGAATAATCTTAAAAAACATATGAACAAGCGTAACGGCTTCAATAACTTTGTTTTGGCCCTACGCTCCACCCGGAGTTAAGAGATATTATGCACATATACACACCACAAAGGTCCAAAAGTGTTACGTGCATCTGCAGCAAAATATTTGAAGAAATCAAATACGTCCATAAATAAGTGGGTGAAATGGTAGATCGAAGTTAAAAAGTTGACGACTTCCCGGTACGATGCAAAAAAAAAAAAATACCTCTCCAAAGCAAGATCAGAAGATGATTGATTTTTTGTGACAAAGCCGAACTTATCATTGCGTCAATCTGAAGTAGTTTTAAGGAAAAGCGGTGCTAATGCATCCAAAAATACGATTCGAGAACGTTTGCATGCATAAGACCTCAAATTCCGAACCACATAAAGAACCCGCTGCTCTCATTATTGCACACTGAAGAACTACTTGAATGGGCTAAGACAAATTCAGAACGGAATTGGGCAAACGTACTATGCACGGATGAATCTGCTTTTTGGGCGAATAGTTGTATACATCGATCATGATGTGCTGCTGAGCCCAGATCTGAAAAGAAATCAGTAAATATTTAATCAAGGTATAAAGTGCCAGTGGGCTGGTAAGAAATCGGATGTGACTACAGAAAATGTGTGTAATACCTGATGTTTCGGAGATCTTAAGAATGTATGAAAGGTATTTGAGTAGAAACTCGCAAAAAAAAAGAGAACTGCTCACTGCATCACCATGCAAAGCGCCATATACTCGTATTATATTTAGTTTTCTTTGCACAACTAATTGATCTTTCACCTGACCTGTGTGCAACAGGAACTTTTTGCCGTTGATGAACCAAATATACTGTGGGATAGCGCTTTGAAAGCAAATTAGTATTTATGTACTCATATTAGGACTGCAAATATTAACAGAAAAATGTGCTGCCTGGATTTCGGGATTTACTTTGTAATTTAAGCATGCCATGAATTTTAACTATTTAAAATGAGAGATACACTGATTTTAAAAATCAGATATTTAATAATACAGACAAATCTTAAAGTAATACAATTTTTCATCTCCGTAATACCGCAATACATGCACGATAAAAAGTATGCAAATACAATATAAATTTCTTACAAAAGTACTAATTAACATGAAAAAACATTAAACAAAAAATGAAAATAAAAATTCCAAGAATAAAACCTTTATATTTTTTTTTCTACTCAAAAAAATAAAAATTAATTATTATTACATTTAAAATTCATTCAAGGCAGACTTTAATGTAGCGAACGCTTCTCAAGGGACGAACACGCTAGATTTCGCCCTCCCCAAGCCAAAACTCTCGGCATCATCGTAGAACAATCAGTGGCGCTCCCCGCTTTACTTCGTTGACTTTAAGAAGGCATTTGAAACAATTAAATGAGACTCAATATGACTGGCGCTGAGTAGAAAAGGAGTTCCCGCAAAGATAATGCGTCGCATCAGAGCCCTTTACAAGAACTCCGAGCTGGCAGTACTTCACGACGGCAACATCAGCGACGCAGGCGTACACAAGGTTGTCCCCTGTCAGCACTTCTCTTCGCCATCGTGCTAGACCATCCAATTCACCCTACACAAAAGAGGAATGGCATGGAGTTTCACCAGACTTCTTGAGGACTTGGACTTCGCCGATGACATCTGCCTCCGCTCTCACAAACTCACTGACATGCAAGCGAAGGCGGGCAGAGCAATACATATAATGGTTGACGGATGCCCTGTAGAATTTGTCGAAAGCTTCTGCTACCGGCGGCCGCCGTAGCCGAATGGGTTGGTGCGTGGTTACCATTCGGAATTCACAGAGAGGTCGTTGGTTCGAATCTCGGTGAAAGCAAAATTAATAAAAACATTTTTCTAATAGCGGCCGCCCCTCGGCAGGCAATGGCAAACCTCCGAGTGTATTTTTGCCATGAAAAAGCTCCTCATAAAAATATCTGCCGTTCGCAGTCGGCTTGAAACTGTAGGTCCCTCCATTTGTGGAACAACATCAAGACGCACACCACAAATAGGAGGAGGAGCTCGGCCAAACACCTAACAGAAGTGTACGCGCCAATTATTTATTTATTTATTATTTTTTTCTGCTACCTCGGCTGCACTATCACGACAGACGGCGGAGCAGTAGAAAATGACATCTGCAGGCTAAACAAAGCAGGGGCGGTATTCGGGTGAATGCATACAGTATGGGCGAGTTCACAAATCTTTAGGCGTACTAAACTGGAACTTTAGCTCATGTGTGAAGTTAGTGTTGTTGTCCGGAAGTGAAATAAAGCTGGTCTTTAACACCATCATTAAGAAGCTACAATCTTTCGTAAACAAATGCCTCCCCATCATCTGTAGAATATTCTAGCCGAACATCATCAGCAACGACGCGCTGTGGAGATCAACGAATGAAGAGCCCACCCTATAAGGCAAAGATCACTTAGAGAAGGTTAATGTTGCGCGAACTATCAGATGCCGACATCACAACAGCCCAGAACCGTGTACAATGGAAGAGTCTTGTTGAGGTTCTATGCTTCCGAGAGGAGTGAATAAGGATATGAAAAAGGTAAGAGCAGCAAAACATATAAAGTGGAGTTTTCTAATCTTGGCCTGTGCCTGTTACATACAAATCTGGCTGATGAAAAATATCTTTCAGCCTCAGCACTTGTCGGGGAACCCGGCCAAAGGTAGTCAGTCACAGGCCATTTGCAGGGAATGAACAATCATCCCTTTTGGATTTAAGGAAGTTTCGCGCAGATTGATTTCATAAATTTTGCAACTTCCTAAAAATTTTCTGTTCCGGCTACATTAAATCTTCTTCGTAAAAAGATTTGGGCTAGAAATTTAAAAGTATAGTTTCGAACTCTTTCCTAATTCTAGTCAAAGATATCATCTTACAAAAATCATACATCAACTTATACTCGGATCCGCCAGATAAGAGCAAACGTCTGACATAATCGTTCGACGCTGTTTCTTATTCTTCTTCTATTCTATATTGACAGTAACCGCCTAAGAGATTTTGGCCGAGTTCAACAAAGCGCGCCTTTCGTTCTTTTCTTATGCAAATTGACGCCAATTAAAAATGAAAGTGAAGCCAAGTCAATATTTTCCTCGCACTTTTTCTCTTGAAGAGACTAAGGTCTATTCCATCAGGCGTTGTTATCGCCCAACCTTTTGCATCATACAATGGGATGGACATGATGAGAGTTTTTGTTCTTCTTGAGATGACTTTACTAGTCAGCTGCCTACTTTTCGGGATTCCGAAATTAAAAAAAATAAATTTAAAATTCGCGCAACACTTCTGTTAGGTGTTTGGCCGAGCTCCTCCTCCTATTTGTGGCGTGCGTATTGATGCTGTTCCACAAATGGAGGGATCTACAGTCTTAAAGCTGACTCCGAATAGCAAATGGTTTTATTTATGAGGAACTTTTTCATCGCAGAATAATAATCGGAGGTTTGCCATTACCTGGCGAGGGTCGACCGCTATTAAAAAAAACATTTTATATATTATCATTTTGCTGTTTCATCCATGGAGATTCGAGATTAACACAATCTAATTCCGATATATCTGGAACCTGATGAAAAATGTGATCCCGGAATCTTTGGTCGGCATATGCAGAAGCTGGTATTGACAAAAACGTAATCAAGAGCACCAACTTTTCGTGTAGTACTCGTAAATTGCCAAAGTGTCAGATGTGGTGATGGCGGGCAGCAGAGCAAGCAGAGCAGCGTGTAACTTTTAAATTAGAGTATTTTCAAATGATTCCCATTGAAATGAACTCAACTGCATTGATTCCATTTACGCGTGCAGTGATTACTGTTACATAAAGAGATGAGGTGCTGGCACTGGTGGAGAGTATGAGCGTGGAACAGAAGCATTGCTAAGAGCGATGCTTTGGGGGCGGCGAGGGTCGTCTGTTGAGGCTAAAAGGGTGTTGCTATCTATCATAAAATCAATACGGTGCATACTGGCCTCTTTTTATTGAGTGTCTTATTGGCTATTGCGTTAAATCCACAATACGAGCTTTTGGCCTCCTTTATCAGCAAACTTGCCACATAGCGCCCTTTTTGGAAGCTTGGCTATTGATGCCGTTTGTGCTGCTGATGGTGTTGTTGATGGCCTGCCAGTCAACAACTGCCAGCGAGTTGTCAGTTCGTTTGTGCAACCCACTGTGTGTGTATGAGCGCAATTTGGACGCGTGACATTTGCCACATTTGCATTGATTTTCAATTTGATTTCGTTTTGTCAGGTTTTTTATTCTCTCAGTGAAGCGTATCCAATTGAAATTTTGTCTTTTTGGTCATTTCCTACTAAAGCTTACTAACCAGTGCTTGTGGGTAGTGTTGGTGCAGTAGTGGTGGCGCCACTGGCAGTAGTTGAATTGTTGGATAATGTGGCATTCTGATCGGATATGTGGCAGCTTTGAAAATGTTGACTATCGATTTGGTGGCAGTGATTCGAAACGCAAACTAAGTGCCGCACGTCGTTGACTTTTGCAGCACATCCGTAAGGCGGAAGAAATAAAATGAAGTGGAGCACAGAAAGGAAATAAAAGTCGCACAAATAGAAATAATAATAAAAAATGCTCAAAGATGTAGCGGAATTGGCGATAAAACCGAAAAATGTAAAAAATCCAAAATTACCAAAGCGTTGTTAGCGCTGGTAGAAAATATCAAATTTACATTTTGCAACAGCAGACACGCCATCATCATAGCAAACATAAGAAGGAGCGCATCGTTCGAAACCTCGCTCGTACATGGCGTGACAGCTGTGCAGTGTTGCAGCGTCAGTGTGACAGAGTGATTCGCTACTATTTACATTTGTCATTTGCTTGCAGGATATGTTCATGTGTTATACGTATCACACGGCGCGGCGCCTCCCCTCCCGCCCTTCTATATAGACTTAGCTAACTAAGCAAGGATGTGAACAGAGTTTTGCATGGAAGGAGATATGTGGCATGCAGCTGCCTAGCAGTTTGAATTGCATGGCTGTGACACTGACTAGAGCTCCAACAAATCCGCCTATTAGGGAGTGGTGCGAGTGCTTCTACGTACATTTGTCTATTTGCATCTGCTGGTGTGTGCGTGCGTATGTTTGTGCATAAAACATTTGTACTAGAAATCGCTTAAGCGATCAGAAAATATGTGCATTACAGTTACTGATGTCCGCCGGCAGTATTTTATATTGTTTGCAGGGAGAATCATCTGAGTATTTGCAGAACTTTTGCTCCTTTTTAAGCATCTTAGAGGTGGGAAAAGAGCTGGGGTAAGAGAGAAAAAATTAGTTGCAATTATCTTGAAGGTATTTAAGGCTAACTGCCGACTCGAATACAAAAATTGTTCATCGCATGCACGAGGTATAACAACACGGAGGCTTTCCTCATATAAGGTTTTACAATAAGAGCGGTTTGAAATGGAATAAAACCTGTGGTAGGTAGGGTCTGAGGGGTCGAACTTTGAATAGCTCTGCTGAATAGTTATGTTTATTCTGCACACTTGATGCATGATGAAGCAACGCGTTAAAATTATTGAAACTTATTATGAAAAAGGTAGATCTTTAAAGATCTGGTTGATGAAACTGGTTCTGTCAAGGGTAGTAAAAGAACTGGCAGACCAAAAACTGGACGTTCCGTTGAGAATATTGCTGCTGTAGCGCAAAGTGTTGCTGAACAACATTCCACATCGATATCTCGACGTTCTCAACAATTGACATTCATGGCGGATTTTACCTGTAGACGTGCTTATAATTTAAATGATGCAATTTTTCGTATATAATTAATAAAGGATCATTGTTTTAAATAAAAAGAGTGAATGCCGCAAACAATATCTGAGGCGCATCATTTGAAAGACCTTTTATTGCAAAAAACATCACCATGAAGTCAAAATTTAAGTATTTTTCAACTTTGCTGCCCATTGCGCACAAATAATAAGTTCGTGCGGTTTTACAACAGATGGCGTAACTTGATTATTATTCCATCGATCCACATTTCCAAACATTCATTGGAGAGCTACTGTCGTAAGGCACAAACGTCAGTATAAGTTTTTTATTTGAAGCGTAAACAACAATATTTTTACCACACTTGAAAATGTCGAATTTCGTGCCAAATAATGTGTTTTTGCGGGGAATTCTTCTTCATTATTGTAACGGAATCGAAACAAAGTTAATTTTATTAAAAAACACCGGTATGATTTTTTGCGAGACGAAGCAGCAATTTGTCCTGCGCACTTATGCTGTCCAACTTCGATTGAAATACATCGCTAGCCTCAACGCATACGCAGCCTCATATAGCTGTAATAAGTGGCGTGATATTTCTCTCTATGTACACTAAACCGGTTTTTAATACATAGATGCACATAAAGGTAAAGGATGTGGCGCGTGGTTACATGCACATAGAGGTAAAGGGTGTGGCGCGTGGTTACATGCACATAAAGGTAAAGGGTGTGACGCGTGGTTACTGTACATTCTCCCCTCCGCTGGAGGACTCCGGTCCTACTGAGATTGGAAGCAGGGCCAGTTTATGAATGGGTCGCATGTACTCTCCCTTTGATGTTTTCACCGTCACGACTCTGATCTTGTTATCTGCGCTGGGATGTAGTTTAATGACTTTTGCGAGCACCCACTGTGACTGCGGTACATTTGCCTCTCTGAGAATAACAATGTCTCCTAGTTTGAAATTCCGCTCATCTTTTCGCCATTTATGTCTTTGTTGTAAACTCGTGAGATACTCAGAGTGCCATCTATTCCAAAAACCCTGTGCCATATGTTTCACTTTGTCCCACTGCTTCAAGGGACTTGTATTTACAGCAGGATCGACAGGCGCCTCAGTTCTTGCGGTGAATGGATGACCGATTAAAAAATGAGCTGGAGTAAGTGCATCAATTTCCCCATCGTTACTGGGACACATCGGCCTGGAATTAAGAACTGCCTCAATTCGAGTGAGTAACGTATAAAATCGTTCATAAGTTAAAACAGTCTGGCCAATTACGCGCTTTAGATGGCTTTTGACTGATTTGACGCCACTTTCCCAGAGGCCACCGAAATGGGGTGAGGATGGTGGTATAAAATGCCAAGAAATATTATTGCGCGCAAAATAATCAGCTATGTCGGAACTGTTATTCTGTTTGCTCACGATATAGTGGATTTCGTCGAGGCTCCGCTTCGCTCCCAAAAAGTTAGTCGCATTATCTGACCATATCTCCATCGGTTTGCCACGGCGTGATATAAATCGATCTAAAGCGCCGATGTATGATTGGGTCGTTAAGTCTCCGACTAACTCTAGATGAATAGCCTTTGTTATGAAGCAAACGAACAACGCAATGTAGCCCTTTACCCGTCGAGGTATCTTGCCAATCTCTACTTTAAGAAGAAAAGGTCCTGCATAATCACAACCCACTTTACTGAAAGCTCGCTGAAACCGTACTCGCTCCATGGGTAAGTCAGCCATCAATTGATGTTGCTTAGTTTTTCGTAACTTGAAGCAGGTAATACAATCATGCACAATACGTCGTGCGATGTTGCGTGCACCCAGAATCCAATACTGCTGCCTTATTATAAAAATCAAGTGATTCACGCCGACATGTAGATGCGTTAAGTGCATATATTTAACAATCATTTCGGTGACTATATGCTTCGCTGATAATATTACGGGATGTTTAATGCTGAATGTCGCTGATGAGTTTCCTATACGACCTCCCACTCTCAGTACTCCAGCGCTGTCTAAAAATGGTGTGAGGCTTGAAAGCTTACTTTTACTTGCGACTGCTCTGTGATCTTTCAACGCAGAAATTTCAGCTGCAAACAACTCCTCTTGCACAGCACGAATTATAAAGTTAGTAGCATCTTGCAATTCATTGGAACTCATAAATGAGCTAAATTTTTGTTTCCGTAAGGAACCTATGAATCTCAAGCAATAGGCTGCGGCACGCACCAATCGAGACCAGATAGACATGTGTTGTAACAAGGAGCCAAGGACGACATGATGTTCTGTTGATATAAGAAAAAGTTTAGTAATACGTTGAATTTTATTCTTACGCTCTTCCAAGTTGTATTGAGATATATTCACTAGCGAATGTGTTTGTGGCCAAAACTGTTTTGCCTTAGCAAGCCAACTTGGACCGTTCCACCAGATAGTTAAGGATTTCAACTCTAAAGGCAAGACCCCTCGTGACCCAGGATCCGCTGGATTGTCTGCAGACCTAACATGATTCCACTGAGATCTTGTATAAGATGTTAAAATTTCAGATGTTCTGTTTGCCACGTACACTGACCACCGCCTTGGGAAGGCTGAAAGCCAATGTAAAACAATTGAGGAGTCTGTCCACATATAGATACTAGTACTGTCGAACTCAAATGCCTTTTTAACTTCGTTCATTAGTCGGCAAAGAAGTACGGCGCCACATAGCTCAAGTCGTGGTAATGACACCGTTTTAAGGGGAGCTACGCGGCTTTTCGAAGCAACGAGCTGCGTGGAGATGCTACCATTGTAATCTCATCGACAATATACAACTGCTGCATATGCATTTTGCGACGCGTCGCAGAAACCGTGGAGTTCATTGTGACCAAGTTTAATTATCGCCCTTCTGGCAATTTTTAGTGTGTTCAGCAGTTCAAGTGTGCTCCTCAGATTAATCCAACGAGTAGCTATTTCCGCGGGTACCTCATCTGTCCATTCCAGTTTGACTAACCACAATTCTTGAAAAAGCATTTTAATCAGAACCATTGTGGGGGTCAAAAACCCGAGGGGGTCGAATATACGAGCAGCATCAGATAATATAGATTGTTTTGTTACCCTAGCTGTTGTAGAGGGTGATACGCAGAACTCAAATACATCGTTAGTTGGATTCCATTTCAATCCTAGCAGCTTCAATGGTTTCGCGGGCTCAAATGACATTGGAGACATTTCGCGCATATTTTCTGGAAGCGATTGTATTAGTTCAAAGCAGTTGCTACTCCACTTTCGTAGATTCATTCCAGCAGTTTTCAAAAGAGCTATTAATTCATTATGTATTTTAAAAAGTTCAGCTACAGTTTCTGCCCCAGTCATCACGTCATCCATATAAAAATCCTTTAAAATTACCTGTGACGCTAATGGGTAAGCGGCGATTGATGTACGAGCAAGTTCAATTAAGACTCTTACTGCCAAGTAAGGTGCACATGTTGTGCCATACGTCACTGTCTTCAATCTGTAATGTTCGACTGGCTGATTAGGAGCATTACGCCATAAAATACGTTGAAAATCTCTGTGGTAGTCATGCACCCAAATCATACGATACATTTTCTCTACATCACCAGACATAATAAATCGATGTCTACGAAATCTCAAAATAACGGAAAATAACTCACGCAAAAGCGATGGTCCAGGAAGCAAAGCTTCATTAAGTGACGAATGATTACCCATGCTTGCAGACCCATCAAACACTACGCGAAGCTTTGTTGTTGTACTCTCGGCTTTGATTACAGGGTGATGTGGTAAGTAGCAACATTCGGTCGATGGCTTTTTGATTTCGGCTTCCGGCACTCGCTCCATATGTTGCAATGCAAGATATTCTGCCATGAAGTTGGTATATTGTTCTTTCAATTTGGAATTACCTGCTAGTCTTATTTCTGTTATAATGAATTTACCATCATCAGCCCTCGTATGTGTATTTAAAAATGACCTTTCTGCTTTGTCCTCTTCCTCTGTATACGGTAGTATACATTGAATTTCCTCTGTTTCCCAAAACTGTGAAAGTGCTTTATCGATATCGAAATTGTTGAAGAATACGCCTACGCTTCTTTTATTTACACGGCAAGTAAGGTCTCCGCCCACTATCCACCCAAGTGTTGTCGAGAATGCTTTCAATTATGGGCTTTTGTCGTTGATCTTCTCACCCTTCAAAATTTCAAAGAATTTTTCGCTCCCTAAAAGAATATCAATGGGCGAAGGAATATAAAATGTCGGATCAGCCAGATCAAGTGATAGAAATGATGAGTATTGTGCTTTATCAAGACGCTGCACCGGGACGAATGAAGAAATTGTTGGCATAATCAGAGCTTCGACATTGAATGAGTCACCATCCACCATGGAGGTTATATGAAGGGAGACCCAGCCATGGGAAACACCTGTAGCTATGTTGTTCAAGCCATGTATTGGTATTCTTGAGTGCTGACGACGTAAACCCAAACGCTGCACGCAATTTTCGGAGATTATTGTTTTTTCCGAGCCGCTGTCTAATAACATGCGACACTGCTGTTGTTCACCATAACAATCAGTAACCTCACACACCGCTGTAGGAAGGAGGGTGTTGATATCTGGCAATGCGTTGAAGTTGACGGTCACCGCTTGCTCATCACGGTTTCGTTGTAGTGATGCCTCTGTAGTGTCTTGATGAAGGAGACTATGATGACGTTTGCGACAGATACGGCAAGAGAATTTAGAGCGGCAATTGGCTGATATGTGTCCCACTCTTAGGCAGTTGAAGCAAATACGTTTACTGGCCACAAGGTCCCGTCGTTCCTTAACATCCAATCTAGAAAACGCGCTGCACTGAGGTAACTCGTGAGTATCATTGCACTTCACACAAGGCATTGACCTGGTTACTGTTGTTTGATGAGCCTTCACTGAGACTATGCGTTGGCGAGTAGGTGATGTTGTTGTCAGTACAGCAGACTCCAAGGCGAGACATGTGGTATCTAGAAAACTAACTCATTAATGGTAGGAAAATCAATATTAGATTTATGTAATTTAGTCCACTCTCTAGTGGTAGCTGGATCAAGCTTGGATAGTAAAAGATGTATAAGCCAGATATCGCGTTTCTCTGCCTCCTCTCCTAAGGCGCGTAATCCACGCAAAACCTCATCTGCGCCATCGTATATCTTACGCAAATTAATCGACGATTGATTAGTAGTAGTTGCCAAATTTATAAATTTAGTAATATGCGTGTTAGCAATAACACCTAATTTGTTGTATCGAGAACATAGCTTACTCCAAGCCTCTGAGTAATTTTCGTTTGTTTCAGGAATATGCCCAACTAGTTCATATGCTGCTTCAGCCAAATAACTTTTTAACAGCTGGAACTTCTGGCAGGCAGTGTACACTGTGTTATTGTGAACTGCGCTGACAAAAGAGTCATGGAATGCTTTCCATTCCGTAAGTTCACCACCAAATGCTTTTATTTTTAGCTTTGGCAAAAAACTTATATTAGGACTAGACACTTGTCTTGCCAAATTTTGCAGGATGTCAGTTTGTGATGATAAAATACTCGTTACTGCAGCATCTTGACGAGTTGACTCAAATGAAGCTGATGTAGCTGCCGTTAATCGAGAGTTTTCAGCTATGTGTAACCGTAGTTTGCTTTTTATGCAGAGCATTCGCTCTTCAAATTCTTCCCAGTCTGCCTTGATTTCAACATGCATCCCTTCCTCGTCGTCGCTCTTCTCGATCATTACCCGAACAATGTCCTTGTACTCCACCCAAATCTCCTCCAGACGTTCCAAGCGACACTCCCAATCTTCAATGGGCTGATCGATGCCATTGCTATTCACAAACGTGCAAATGCGTGTAACAGCTCCCTTCAGCAATGCACGTTTAGACCTCAGTTTTTGCATGTTGATTTACTGCAATTTAACCCGAACAGCGTGCGTTTTGCAGAACATATACTAAGAAACCCGTAAAAAACTCTGAATTTTATTATCTCGCGTCTGATCCGGCTCGAAGGACCAAAAATTATGTAACAGAATCGAAACAAAGTTAATTTTATTAAAAAACACCGGTATGATTTTTTGCGAGACGAAGCAGCAATTTGTCCTGCGCACTTATGCTGTCCAACTTCGATTGAAATACATCGCTAGCCTCAACGCATACGCAGCCTCATATAGCTGTAATAAGTGGCGTGATATTTCTCTCTATGTACACTAAACCGGTTTTTAATACATAGATGCACATAAAGGTAAAGGATGTGGCGCGTGGTTACATGCACATAGAGGTAAAGGGTGTGGCGCGTGGTTACATGCACATAAAGGTAAAGGGTGTGACGCGTGGTTACTGTACAATTATTTTAATATGAAGAAAAAAGCAGCCGAAAGTCATCGTATCTTGGTGGAAGTTTATGGTGAGCATGCTCTAGCTGAGCGAACGTGCCAGAAGTGGTTTGCACGCTTTAAAAGTGGTGATTTTGGCTTGGAAGACGAAGAACGCGAGGGTGCGCCGCCAAAGTTCATGGATACCGAATTGGAGGAATTGCTCGATCAAGATCCGGCTCAAACGCAAGAAGAGGTTGCAAAAACTTTGGGAGTTGATCAATCAACCATTTCCAAACGTTTAAAAGCCATGGGAATGATCCGAAAGGTAGGCCATTGGGTGCCGTATGAATTGAAGCCAAGAGACGTTGAACGCCGTTTTATGGCATGCGAACAATTGCTTCAACGGCACAAAAGAAAGGGTTTTTTGCATCGAATTGTGACTGGCGATGAAAAGTGGGTCCATTACGACAATCCAAAACGTCGGGCAACGTATGGATACCCTGGCCATGCTTCAACATCGACGTCGGCGCAGAATATTCATGGCCTGAAGGTTATGCTGTGTATCTGGTGGGACCAGCTGGGTGTTGTGTATTATGAGCTACTGAAACCGAATGAAACGATTACGGGGGATGTCTACCGACGACAATTGATGCGTTTGAGCCGAGCACTGCGAGAAAAACGGCCGCAATACGCCGATAGACACGACAAAGTTATTTTGCAACATGACAATGCTCGGCCACATGTTGCACAAGTGGTCAAAACATACTTAGAAACGCTCAAATGGGATGTCCTACCCCCCCCGCCGTATAGTCCAGACCTTGCGCCATCCGATTACTATCTCTTCCGATCGATGCAACATGGCCTGGCTGACCAGCACTTCCGTAATTACGATGAAGTCAAAAAATGGATCGATTCGTGGATTGCGGCAAAACCGACCGAATTTTTCACAAAGGGAATCCGTGAATTGCCAGAAAGATGGGAAAAAGTAGTAGTAAGCGATGGACAATACTTTGAATATTAAATTTGTAACCATTTTACGTCAATAAAGTTTCAAATTTCGAAAAAAAACCGCACGAACTTATTCATAGTCCTATTATTATTATCAGCTTAGGGTTAATACTTTAAGTTTTTAATATTTAAACTTTGAATCATCTTGGCTTTATAATTTTTTAGAGCGATGTAGTAAATACTCAATCAGTGTTCTTGGTAAGAGATCCTCAGGCATCCTGTCGGTGTTCAGCCACTTTGAAAATTTGATGCTCAAAAGGCATATCTACATATGTTTGTAGAATAAGTTCATCGATTAGGCATTGCCAGTTTATTGCTTTCTTTGCTGTCGGCAATTGACATTTCAGCTTTTGTCTCATATGGCTTAGTTTCATTGGAAAACTTACTTTGTCTTTACTTTCTCTTTACTATCGACCTTTGTATCAGCCTCAATCCCTCTCAGCTGTAATAATAGTATTATCTGCATATCAAAATACGCATGTTGTTGTTGCTGGCCGAAATGCGTTGTCTTTACTGGCGACATTCGTTTGATTAGTGATGCCACATTTTACATATATGAAGTGTATTAACCCATGCGAGCTGACCTGGTTGCAGTTAATTTCAAACTACAGCTGCATATCCCATTGCAAGCAAGATTTTCACTTGTTTATCTTCCCAGGTATCGGGTGTTTTTTAAGATCTTGAGAACTTGAAATTATAATGCAAAACAGAAATATTGTTGGAGTGAATTTTTTTATTATAATCTGGTAGATAATTGCATGACATTTAATTTTTTGGAATATGATATCCGGCGTAGGTCCGCCGAGACTACGAGTTACATGGTATATTCGATCAGTCCAACTTTTGCCTATTTTTTCCAATAAATTTCACCGTACGGCGTCATTGGTGGCCTGAGTCTTGGCTTCCAATGCTTCCACAGTTGATGGTTTGTCGGCTTATACCAAGGACTTAACATACGTTAGGTTAGGTTGGACTAGGTTGATCCTGTAGATTGCACATAGACTTGAAATGTATCCCAGTGTTTGAGTGGAATGTTTAAGAACTTTATGTTTTGTCTTTAATACACAGTTTAGATAATTTAAGTAGGCTTCTAGTTTTTTGATCTGCCACTTTCTTTCTATGGGCGAGAATGATACAGAACCCAAGCAGTTTATTCGTGTTTTGTCAGGTGCGAGGCAGTGGCAGAGTAGGTCTTCCAGAGTTCCTCTCGCGTTGACTTCGTCAATATTATGCATGTATCGTTCTGCACTGGCCACAGTTTGGCCGCCAAGAAGGAGGCAGTGTCCCGTCAGTATCCCCACTACGAGCTTATACTCTTTCCCTGGAAGAGATAAAATATAGTTTGTAGAGCTGACATTGTGCCAGCGTTGCATGATTTTCGAGATCCTGCAGCACTGATTCTTTCCGTTGTTTGCAGAGAGGTGGCTGTGTACCGGCCGTACTAGTTACAGAACCATTTGCTCCTGCTTTGTCTAGTACATCCATTTTCTCGTTTCCTTCAATTCCCTTGAGTCTTGGAACCTAGTAGATGGTGGCTTGTTTCTAAGTTCCTAACTCATTTCGGCCTAAACGTCGAAAAACTAGGATTACCATTTACCCCTTTGAAGACGTTGTGGAGACCTTTCAGAGAAGAAGACTGTTGAGCCCTTTCTCTGCAAACGTCCGGGTGACGATTAAGGTCAATGGTTCTTTCTTCGGTAGACTGGGGCAGTGCGCCACCCTAAGTCCCATCAATCTTCTCCATTACAGCAACAGCTCTGGCTGCCTGTAGATATCTGCCTGTTGAAGGTCTTCTAATAGGTGTCAAAACGGCACTTTGGTGTTACTTGGGGCGTGCCAGAGTTACCACTCTTCAATCGTTTCACCTACGTACCTACCTTGTCATTCTTAGTTCTCAAACCACAGTTATCGATACCGATAGTTCGCATGCAGCTAAAAGAACACCCGGTGCATGCATAGATTCACACATATTTATACAATTGACTGTAACTGCGTTCATAAGCATTTAAATGGGTTTCTATGTAATGTACATTGGAGCATCAGTATGTGTATGCGTGTGAGTCGGTGTGTGTATACATACAAGTGTACAGTTTTATCATTCGCTCCGCCTGCGCATTTGACTGCCATTCAATTTGCATAGCAAATTAGTTTACTCTTCGTTGTGGATTGGAAGTTGTGTCCATAGGGCATGAAAAACTGGGCTACTGTAACATGCAAATAACTCGCATACCATTGCAAACTATCTCACATGCACTTACAAACACACACACACACGCTGTACAATTAACACGTCTTACCAACACATTCGTGCACACCGCTGACGTTTGAATTCGTGTAAAGTACACACTGCCATGTCCTGTTGTTACTATTGCTCTTGTAACTGTTGTCATTTGTGTTGCTGTTACTGTTACTTTTGTCTCAGTGCGATTGTTACTTTTATTGCCGACGGTTTTGTATAAACGCAATTAGGAAAGTAAGTGTTTTGATATGCATTTACAAATGTGTGTGGCACGCATAACCCCTGGTGACCCAGCATTACAGCTACAACTACTCGGTGCATGCCATGTAACACGGCACTGACCAGCACTTTGCTTTCCAAAACAAGATAATCAGCAAAATCCGTTTGGCAGCAACAGCACGAGGCAACTATAGAAGCCGGCAACAGTAAATGCAGCAACAATACCAAAACCCAAAATATACAGCGTCATTGTACGTTTTTTGGATTCTCTTGCTCTTCCTGCTCTTCTACTTCTTCTCCCGCCCCAGCGCACCCTCATTACATCACCCGCTCAAACACACCAGCGAAGCAGCCACATACATACAGACATTACATACAGAACTTCCAGTGACATGATTAAATATTTAAACTCAATACTAATCCGTATTTGCTTTCGTCCAAGTCTGGGCGCCTGCAGTTATGCAACACACTCATGTGACAGTACTCAATTTGTTGCTGTTGCTGTGGTCAGTGCGCGGCTTTGGAAATGTTTGTATGTATGTACGCAAGGATTTGTGTTAGTGCAAGTCATCCAAACGGCGGATATTTTCAAATTGCAGCTGCGACTAGATATCCTCTACTGCGCTTCTATATCCATTTTTACTTTTCCTAAAACATTTTTAGTTAAATTGAACTTTTGAATATTTTCAAAGCCTTTCGCTTACTTCGCTTCATCGCATTTATGAACTGGGCTCTGTGTTTGCGTTTAAATGCTCACTTCAAATGGAAAACTTTACGTTGGCTACAAGAGAGCTCAAACTATTGGTAAATAATTCATGCAGCTGTTTGACTTTAATAATTGCCTTCGCATAAAATGCAACTCAAGCGCATTACTTGCAGGACGATGTTCAAGTAGGTGCACTTATCACGGAATTCGTTGGTGAAATAATAAAATTGAAACTAATTTATGAGTTAATATTTTGAAAATCACAAGAATGCTTACAGCAAATTGAATCTTGTTTCAGAGTACTTACAAGACAAAAATAAATTACCAAGGCTTCGAAAACTAATTCTGGTAGAGAGGGCAGAAAAAAATGGGCAGGAATATCGCCGATTTGAAAGCTTACGTCTGAATTTTGTTTTGGAAGATGAGGGCACAATTTTTCACCACTTCGTAAGTTCTTATGATAAGTCGACATAGCAAACTGTGTGATCTTTACATTTTAGATATGTGAAGTGTTCAGAAGTTTTATTTAAAAATATTGGGGGACATTTTTGTCAAATGTTTTAATCCTCTCCCTCCTCAATTTAAAGGCTTTTAGTGTTCCTTTTGTGGGAAGGAGCAAAAATTGCTTATAAAATACGAAATGTAATAATGTAATGTGAAATAAACGAAATGTACCAGAAATGATAGAAACAAGATTGCGCCCATCAGAGAGTGCGTGCCGCCTCACTAGCCTAGTTGCGCAGTGTTGCCAACCGTTTGCTCTTTGCAATAAATTTTTGCGCTTTTTTATACCCGAATTGAATGCGAAAGTTTTTGAGTTTGGTGTTTGTTTCTTTTTTTTTAATTTGAAGTTACTAAAACTATAAGAAAAAAATAGTATAATTTAAAAGAAGGTTAAAAAAGGCCAATCTGAGAAGATTTCACTGTTACTTAAAATTTGCTGTTTTGAAAGTTAAAATCTAATTTTTCGCTCCTTTTGAGGTTATGCAAGCATATTGGATCTTTTTCTCGCAACTCTTCTGGACAGTTAAAACCTTTTCATAAACTTAAAAAAAGCCTTTGAATTTACTAAAGACGAATTAAATCATTGAGGTGCATTAATGTCTTCCGGTCCCGGTCCTCAATTCCTCGAGAGGCATATGGCATCGAGAGGTGTATTCATGGTAAAAATACAAAAAAAACAAAAGTAGCAGATAACACTAAAGAAACCATATCGAGCTTTTTGAAAAATTATTGTATATTAGTATCTTATTTTGTGTTCTTTAGAGTCTTACCGAAACAGTCTCTCAATACTTCTCAGGTTTCCGCACCATTTAATAATAATTTAATACAAACTCGTGGTGCAAATTCAAATCCATTTTTAAAACTATCTAAAAATCGAAAACATGTGCAGAGGTAGACGGGCTAACTTTTACAAATTTCAAGTCATGGCGATGAAATTTTGGTAGCAATATTAATCACAGATGTGGCAACCTAACAAAAAAAAAATAAAAATAAAAAATTGAATTCTAATCAATCCACTTAGAGCGACACCTAGCGGTTGTTTCAGGAACTTTTTGATCAAGTTGGAGTTATACACTACAATGGGGATTTTTTTCAATTTATTTTACATAACGTTTTGTTAGGAAGCATAAGAATTTATGTGAAAGGACGTCGAAAAAATGCCTCAAATTTCCAAATAAAGACATTGTGGTGCTAGAGCACTTTCAAAACACGTTGCCGACCTCTAAAAATCCTTTTATTACAAATTATTTTATAATTAAAATTAGTCAGGGTATGAACTTTGAAAAATTGGATGGTCAGGAAAACTTACTAAGGAAAATTTCTGTCATGAAGGGTTTTCCAATAACAGGTGTTATTGGTGAATGGATTGCGCTATCGAGAGATGATTGACGACTTTTTATCGCCGGGATTGGATGGTATTGATCTGGACAACCTTTATTTTCAACAAGACGGCGCTACGTGCTACACAAGCAACGAAACCATTGATCTTTTACGGGAAAAGTTTCCGGACCGTTTTATCTCTCGAAGAGGTGATCAAAAATGGCCACCGAGATTTTGTGATTTAACACCGAGTGACTTTTTTCTTTGGAGCCATGTGAAAGAGAAGATCTACGCAACAGCCCAGGGTCGATTCAAGACCCCAAAGATGGAATTCGTGAGGCTATCGAGGACATAGGGCAGCCAATTTGCAATTCGGTTATGGAAAATTTCATGAAAAGGATATTGTCCTGTAAGCGTGGCCGTGGTGGTCATTTGCCTGATGTTATTTTCCACTATTGACGGGATACCTTCCTCTTTATAATGAAATAAACATCCGAGCACTTATATTAAGAAATAAATTTTTTCTTTGAATATCAAAGTAACACCTCTTATTAAAAACCCATTAGCTGTTAAATTTTTATATTCCATTTTAGAAAATAAACCTTCTCCGTAAAGCTCATATCTTTAACATTATATTAAGACAATATTATTAACGTTTTTGAAAAGCTAATAAAATGGAAATGAGCAATGATAGTCTACCCCAGTCTTCAAATACCATAGCCTTGAAAAAATTGTTTGAATGAAATAAAAACGTTTTATTTTTAGTTTGCCCGCTCTGCATAAACTGCCACGCTCAAAGTTTCTGATTTCGCCTCTAGCAAAAAAAAAGAACAAAATTGTGGAGATAATATTTTTAACAAAAGGATACTCTGCCGTTATCGTCAATAAAATTTTGATTTTGTTAACTTTTATTTGGCGCGCCCACTTTTATGGGCTATTGACTTTAGCAAAAATCTTTCCGAGCAAAATTTTTTGCTGAATGCGTATTCTGCCGATTTTACATTTTGCAAAAACACCTTTTTGGACCCCTTGCTACATATAACAACAAATTAGTAAAAATTAAAAATAAAAATAAAAATCTTTACTTAATATTAAACCAAAAATAAAAACGATAAAAAATGTATTTTCATTCATAAGTGCGCAAGGCTTCATTATGTAAATCCAGGCTGAACTACAAGGTGGCGCAAAAGTAACCTTGCGATGTTTTTTGGCTGTAATTTAAAAAAAAATGAAAAATTTTGATTCTTCTTGTGGATTATTTTTATTTGGTCTTTTAATTTTTTTTACATCAAGTCGAGAATATGATGTCATGTAAATGGCCGCCGCCACAGTTGATTGCCACTTGAGCCCTTTTTATGGCATTTTCCATCACTTTGGCCAAAACTTCCGGCGATACGTCCTCACATTCTTGACGGATATTGTCTTTAAGAGCTGTAAGAGTCTGAGACTTGTTGACATAAACCCGCGACTTCAAAAAGCCCCACAAAAAGAAGTCTGGAGCGGTCAAATCAGGCGATCTTGCTGGACAGTGCAAATCGCCAAAACGGGATATTAGGTGCCCGGGAAATGCATCCTTCAGCATATCGGTTGTGGCACGTGCAGTGTGTGCGTTGCACCGTCCTGTTGGAACCACATGTTTTCCAATCCCAATTCATCAAGTTGCGGCAAAAAGAACTCGTTGATCATTGCTCTGTAGCGCTCACCATTCACAGTAACCGTTTGGCCCGCGACGTTTTCGAAGAAAAAAGGTCCGATGACTCCTCCAGCGACAACGGCACACCATACAGTGACTTTGAGCGGGTGTAATGGCTCTTCGTGGGTTACACGCGGATTTTCAGTGCCCCAGAAGCGTAAATTTTGCTTATTTACGTACCCGCTAAGATGGAAATGGGCCTAATCACTCATGATTATTTTTGATGAAAAATCATCTTCCTCTTGGTGGTGATTAAGGATGGCTTGAGCATCTCGTGTTGTGCCAGTCTCTTCGAGGCGAGCGGCTAAACGTCGCAGTGTTTCACCAGTAGGCGTTGGACGGCGAAGAAATCTGCGACGAAATTCACGTTGTGCCAAAGTCACCGACCGATTATTGGTCAAATAAATAGTCAGCAATATTCCGCGTTCTGGAGAAGTGTAGCGAAACATTGTTTATTAACGTGTATTTCGCATGTGTTTACTGCACAGATGTCAAAACAGAACTGACATTAGGGGCCAATCGCAAAATGTATAGCATTTTCTGATAGGAGGATTACTTTAGCGCCACCTGTTATGTCGGTAGACATAATAGCCTGATGCTAACATGGCCTCCTCTTTTGCAACCATCAAAGTCACGGTTAGCAAATGGGTTACTACAACTTACAAGCGAGATGGACTAAATTGATGTTACCTGTCATGTCCGACCGACTGTCATAAATCTGTTATTAAGCAGAGGGGACTGCAGACAGCTGGTTGGGTTAATAACGGGTCTACATGCTGTCTACATGCTAGTCTGTACCGACAAAAAAAAAATAGACTTCATTATTATTTCATTCCATTTAATTTAAATTTTCATTCAGTCTGTGAGATAAAAACTTTACATACTTGATTACAGAATTCCTTGATAACTTACCTATATAACTTAAGAATTAACCGGAAATTTAAGTTTAAGTTAACGAATAGGTAGATCTCTGGCTGGATCGTAAACGGGTGATGGAAATCTTGTCCATGATGGACTCGAAATAAACAAGTATCAATTTGTAAAACCTGATTCTTCAGCTTCTGATTATTTGCTCCCTATAATTTTTGCAAATGTTGTCGAACGTCAATTATATTTGATAATTAGAAAGTTGTTTTATATAATATTATACAAACAGACAATCAATGCAAACAGACACTTCGCAAGAGCGTGGACTAATTCTGTCGATTTTTTCGATCAATCGGTCGGTGGTGTTGGCGCAGCGTGAATATTCTTAATCGTGCTGCGCTAGCTGAGTAAACATTCCGGCACTTAGCTGCTCGACTCGAACAGACTTAAATCACACGAGACCTTGCCGGGCGTAGGCCTCACGGCTTTGGCTACGGATGTCGCTGCGAACAAAGAAACATCAACCAGGCTACGAGCCATGTAATTGGATACCAACAGACGGACCCTACAGCAAATTTTATTGAAAGGCCTCCACATGATTCTGTATAAAATATGTACAAACAATGCATCAGTTAATGCCTGCTGACCGTGAGCCACGTGTGAATTACTATCAAGCCATCTTCGATCTCAACAACGAAGAGGACGATTTTGTGCCGAAAATCATCATGTGCGACGAGATGCATTTCTATTTAAGTGGTTACGTCAATCTTCATTTTTGGGGCACTGCAAATTGGCGTGTAATTCACTTGTAGCTCTTATATTCACTCATAGCCACTGTGTGCTGCGGCGATTACGTGGGAGGAGTGATCGGCAATACGGTCACTATTACTGCCGAGCGCTACTGGGTCATGATAAACGACTTCCTGCTGCCGGAATTGGATGAACGGGGCATGGTGAACATGTGCTTTCAACAAGACGGAGTAACTGCACACATACAATGGATATTGGGCAGGAAGCGTTTCTTGGTTGCGTAATTTCCTGCTTGTGCGGTGTGGCATGGTCAGCAGGATCACTCGAGTTAACCATTTCGGACATAATCCTTTTGGGCTGCTTGAAGTTGCGGGTTTACGCTAACAAATCTCAAACAATCGCACCCTTTAAGGATAAGAGTATACAGGAATTCGAATAGTTATCACCGGAAATCTTGCGGAAAGTCATGGAAAATGCAATGAACTGGGCACAAATGTACGGATAACCTTTTTTAATTAACAAAAAAAAAATTGTAAAGGTTCAGGTAAGGATTTCCATTACTCAAACTTATTATTTTTAATTTAATAAAAAAGTAATTCAAAACCAATACTGAATGGCTAATTCGTGGTTACACCCTTTATTCGGTGTTTGGTGGAGCTATAATTGAAAAATTGAAGGAGTCCGTTAGTTCACAATGGTTCCAAATTGAACCCAAATTTAAATTAAATACCTTGAAAATATACACATTAAATTGTTGTGTTTGGATGTACAACCATGAAATCTCCTTAAATCGTTTGGAAACTGAGTTTATAGAGTGAATGAATCTGAATTTGTTCTTATGGAAAAATTAAAATGCGAATATCGGGTAGAAAAGAAATAGGAAGTATTGAAGAATAACGTTGGGCAAGGTGTCAGTGCAGGCTAGCTTGGCCAGTTCTTTCAATAGCACGCAAATACACGCACACACACAGACCCAATTTACGTATTGTATTTGCCATTCAGCGGAAGCGGAAGCGCTGTGAGCACCGTGGGGAAATCTCACATCGGTGACATTTTTCCCTATTTTTGCAGCTCGTTGCCGTACATTTTTCCATGGCATTTATTGCAAGTAAATAAGCAGCCATTTTGTTGTATAACGGTAGATAATAAAATTAACAATTCAATGATGCGAATGCGAATTGGAATGTAACGCAGGACAGTAAGTGACTGCGGATACGAGAATAAAGGGATGCGTTTGGCTGGTCTTCCGACGGCGGCATCTAAATATTATTGAAAGTACTTGAGCACAGAAAATGGCGCCATAAAAGTGCGTTTAATTGGATGAAAATTGGCAAACGGAAATAAACATTGCTGGGGCCGCAGAAGAACTTAAGAATAAATAGAAGCTAAGCACTCAAGTTTGCAAACTTCTCAGACTCGAAGGCGTCGGTAGTGGTAGTGGCGAAGGCGTCGTGATACAACATAAAAATAATGATGTCCTATTTCTTCAAGATAAATGCGTTATCAATGCAGAGATGTATATCGCTAATGCGGTGGGCATTAATTTTCATGAGCAGCCAGATAGAATTTGCACGCAAAATTCATTGCCCGCCATCCCATTGCCAAGGGGCAGAAGGCGCTGAATGAGTGCGCATAGCGATGTGCGCTAAGCATAAAATTACCGAAATGGACTGCTGGAATTTCTATGCGTTGTGAAAAAGTGCGAATTTAGAGTGAAAAATTGGCAAGTGGTCAACTAATGATGCAAGCGGCTTGTCAAGCCACGAGGGCGAGGAAAAATGAGAAACTTAGCTGCTATGTGCAAAAAGGTGGAAAAATGGTAAATGACAGAGAAAAGCGAACGGAAAATGTTGCCCAACCCAAGAGGCTATGATAATAGGGGATGAAGTCCCGAAGGACGCCGCAAAAGGATTCATTTCGGTAAGCGAGAATAAATGTGCGCTTGAATGTTAATCAGCCGATGTGTTTTTGTTATCGATGTCAATGTTTTTACTTTTGCCAAGGTTGCGTAATCCATAAAAGTAACAGAGAGTTCATTTCCTTCAAGTCCTTGCATAATACAATAATAAAAGTTAAATTTTCCCACATTTCATTCACTTAGCGCTGGAATAAGTGGCAGGCGAAATTATGTTAACACCAGAGAAAGAAGGGCATCCAAAAGAAAATAAAAGCGAAATAGATAAAAATATATTTTTAAAGCGAAAATGTGCAAACCACGTAACAAAGGAGGGATCGGGCAGAGTGTCAACGAACCGTTAGAAATAGGACGCCGAGAATACCGAACACAACGTCACTAACGCCGAATAAAGTAACTAAGCAAAAAATAAAATAAATTTAAATAAAAGCAAATGTAAAAAAGGTAACAGGAATTTTCTAGGGTATTTTGCATGCACAAATCTTTGCTTTGATGTGAATATTTGCGGGTCGTCAAAAAAACTAAAAAGCAAAACAAAGGAAGGCGTTAACGTCAACGCCGGTCTTAAATTTGCCTAAAAGTGAAAATACACAAATTTCCTATTTTTAATTAAAACCACGAGGGAGAAGCGAAAAACAGGTGATGCAGTTAAAGCACGCCTTTGCGGTCCGACGTGGATTGCGGTGGCTGGTGGGCTCAGAAAGGGCTAATTAAAGATGATTGCAAAATATGTGAAAGTTAATTTAATAAATTATAATTTTTGGCGTGAAAGTTGACCGTGAGCCGCGGAAGAGCCTTTACCTGTTTTGTAGGTTACTGCAGGCCACGTGAAAGTTGTCAGAGGACGCAATGGCCATTGGGTGAACGGCTCAGGGATGAGTCAACGAGTTAAGAGCAATTAATGATATTTATGCATTTTGGCGTTAGTTGTTCAAAAGCCACAAACAGTCCGCAGGATAATTACAAAACCAAATTTGAAATTTTCTAGCAAATCGAGTTTGTGGTTCCGAGTTTATGTCGGGTATTAATTATATTTAGTACACTGAGCATGAAAACTATGCTGTTTAGGCAAATATACAAATATATTCAAAAATTGCAATGAAATTTTACTTAAAAATAATACTTTACATAAAAATAATCTATATAGAATTTATAATTTCATGTTAATTTGAGTTTTTTATGACTTTTTGAGAGTTATTTATGCAGGGCATAATTAAAAAAAACATAAATTCTTTTCAAAGAGTACCCCGAATTTTTCATATACATAAATGAATGGAGCGTGAAATATTTTTAAAACAATTTTTTTCTCAGGTCAGTTCGTCAGTTTTGGGTATAAGCAGTCTCATAGTGTGTGCGGGATAACTTTGCAGACAAGTCATTTTTTGATGTGCTCTGAGAATTTCGCTTCATTGAAATCAATCGAGCAAACAGTCTGAGTCCAATTTTTTTCCCAATAAAATATCACATGCGGAAGTGTTGAAAATGTTGGTTAGGCTAAAGTTAGAATGCTAGACTGGACGGTGTGAAAATTTCACCAACACAAGTGGTACACAAGTTCTCCTCTATAACTGACGAAACCATTGAACAAGTTAAGAAAATTGTATTCAATAAGAGGCGTGTGAGCATTAGCTGATATTAGTTTGAAGGGAACAAAAGCGAATACTTAGAATTTTCAAAACTTTTGGTAAGCATTTTTTTTAATTTCTGCACAAAATCTGGTCCCTTGAACATCGTGATTAAATAGTATTTTTTTTAGGAATTGAGTATTAGATGAGAACGATTAACGCACAGTGATCTTCAATCAATGATTGGTATGACTAAAATTTCCACCAAAACGGCTTACAAACCTTTTTTGAGCGAACTCATAGATCAGAATGCTGTTGGAATTTGAATAATTTGAGTACCTGCTCGCTTGTTTAAATTCTAGTCACATATCCACGAATGATAGAAACAAGATTGCGGCTATCAGAGAGTGGGTGACGTCACGATTGCCGATTGTGCAGTGCGAGTGTTGCCAAGCATTTGCTTTTCGCAATAAATTTAGTGCTTTTCTATAGCCAAAATGCGAAAATTTTTAAGTTTGGTGTTTGTTTCTTTTTGTTTTTAATTTAAAGCTACCGAAACTGTACGTTAAAAACAACTGTGTTACTAAACAAAAGAAGGTTAAAAAAAGGTCACTCTGAGAAGATTTTAGTGCTAATGAAAATTTGTTGATTCTTATAAAATTTGATGTTTTGAAAGTGAAAATTAAATTTTTTGTTCTTTTTAAGGTTATGCAAGAATATTAAATCGTCTTCTCTCAACTGTTCTTAAGATTGAAAACCTTTTTACACATTTTAAAAAGCGTTTGAATTTACTGAATGCGAATTAAAACCATAGAAGTGTTTCGTTTTTTCCGGTCGTCAATCCTTAGTGGGACATAGGGCATTAAGAGGTGTATTCATAGTAAAAATAAGCAAAAAATACCAGAAAATACTTAAGAAACCATAATGACAATTTTACAAATGAGTACCTTATTTTGTTACATAACCTGAAATATAGCAAATAAGTCGTTCCCTTAACAAAAGAGTTTCTTTTAACAAAAAAAAAACTCATAAATTAAATTGTACATATCCATAACACATTTATTAAAAAAAAAACGTACATTTTAAAGACAATTTGTCACGCATACAAAGTTCTTAAGGTAATTCAATAAAATTTGGTATTTTATTTACTTTAAATGGGCATTTCAGTGTGTTTTTAGATCCAAGCAAGACACCACTGCATTTGCGAGAGACAGATTTGACTGCTGATAGAAGAAGAACACCAACAACAACTGAAATCACGGGCAATGCGACCAGATGTTAAGAAAAGTAAAACTAAATAAAACAGAGTGAATTATTGAACTAATTTAAAAAAAAGTGTATATTTTACAAAATTATAAACATTACTTTTAATTAGAACAGGCTACAAAAATGTCATGAAGAAAGAACTAAAACTCAGAGACTTAGAACAAAAAAACAAAATGCTAAATCAAGTTGGGAAAATGGTAATCTGGCCATACTAGTGCGAAACGGCGTAACTTATTGTCAAATTCGCTGAGCGCAAAGTCACGGTACCACGATAGGCGCTATCTCATTATTCTTTCCATCATGTCACATACCCATGCCCCCACCACCAACAATACACACTCGCTCATTCTCTCCTTACCTCTCCTACTTATATTCCCACATCGCTTCTTCACGTTTCTTAACTTGCTTCCTTACTAACACATCTTATCTTTAATCAAATTATCAACGCAACAACAATTTACATCTTGACTCTCGCTAATAGTTTTTAAGCTCATATTTGTTAACTTGGTTGTAAGAATTGTGTGATCTTGGAATTTATTGATAAAGCTACTTTCGAAAAGAATGGATTATTATTACGTTATAAAATTAACGTTTAAAAGAAATTCAACTGCCACCTTTAGTATTTGTTGTTTAAAGTATTCTAGAAATCTTGTTTCGCATACTCGTGCCGAACCAAGGGAAATATATTTAATATTTCTGATAAAAACTGTGATAATATGTATTTCGAGAAAGTACTCCCTTATTGCCACCAAAACTAAGTTAGGTAACTATCATGGACATACTACTGAAATTAATGCTTGCCAAAACACTCAATAATCTTGACATTTCATCATTTCGATTGCCACCATTTATTCCAATTTGCAAAGAATGTCATAATGACTTTTTTTTTATAACATCAGTTGGATCAGAAAAATGTGAAAAATGGTCTGAGGAAGTTGGAGAATCCATTTAATATGTATTTTTAGGTTAAGGCTCAACTGCAAAGGTGATTTGATTAAGATATCTTTTGAACCTTTTGGATGGCCTCTGCAAAAAGCTTTTCTTTCATGGGCAAATGCATTTCCCGAATAGGTAGGGAGCCATACCATGCGATCATGGTGAGTGATTGATGATTAAAATGCGATTTCTAGTCAAAAAACAGTCACAAGGGTGGATCGATGAGATGGTGCATTATCGTGCAATAAGCGCCAGCTTCCCCCTTCGCGGTATTCAGCGCGATTTCGACGAATGCGATGCAACAAACGCTTCAAAACGCCAAGATAGATAATTGCATTGATGGTTTGGCTCATTGACACGAACTTCTTGTGGAAAATTCCCTTGGAATCGTAAAAACAAATGAGCATCGTCCTGATTTTTGACTTCGCCAAACGCGATGTTTTGGGTGTGGGCTCATCTGGGGCCTTCTATTCGGCACTTTGACGCTTAGTTTCAGGTTCATGTTAGAAACACCACATTTTGTCACTAGTTACAATGTTGCAAAGGAAGTTCTCGTCTTTTCTCGCCTCCTTACGAGGTCTTTCGAATGTTGAATTCTGAGCAATTTTCGGTTCTCAGTTAACTTGTGCGGAATAAAGCGTGCACAGACCTTTCATAAGCCCAAATGATCAGTTAAAATGCGATGAATCGATGTTTTGGAGATATTCAATTCCGATTCCATAAATTTCAACGATGATTTCGGTTCATTTTTGATAAATTTACGATTATATCGATGGAGTTTTCGGTGATTACTGATTTTGGGCGGCCTGTATGTTCTTTGTCATTTATGTTCCCACAACCATCTCTGAAATGTGCAAACCACTCATGAGCTCTGGCACGAGATCATCGCCATAAACTTTTTTCATCAATTCAAATGTTTCGGTAAACGTTTTATCGATTTTAAAACAAAATTTGGTATTAGCTCTTTGTTCGAAACTCATTTTTGTACCGATGACACAAACATACGGACACTTTGGACGCAATAACTTCGCCTCTACTGAACCGAATGTCACTAAGCTTTCAGCTAGGGATGTAACTTCCAACGCACTAACACATTTATTTTGGACTTTACCTTGTACAACCCATTTGGTATAATGCACGTCATCCCAATTCTATCATCATCAATCGTATGATCTAAAAGCTTATACATATATCCTGTCAGTACTGCAAAATTTTTTCTTTGTTTGCTATTTTAATGCTGGTAAACATTATTTCGCATTTCTCATTCCAATTTATTATGTCATTTTCCATGCCATTCCATTTTAGGTTATAAGATTAAGTTTAAGATTTTTCGTTTTAAAACCGAATTTGATAGAATATGCTTTATATACAGTGAATCAAAAAAGTATTGGCACATTCGAAAAATCAAAGTTCTCAGTGCTATAACTTTTCTTCTAATGAAAGTATAGTATTTTAAGCTGTTTGCAATGGTATATCAACCACTCCTGCACAAGATAAGATGAATGTTTTGGGTCATTATCTTGTTGAAATTGTCAAGTTGTCCCTTTAAGGCCCAGTTTTTCGAGCCTTGGACTTAAATTTTCTTTAAGAATGTCGCGATACACATGCTTATCCATTGAGCTATGAACTAGAGCTTTCCGACCCCAGATGTCGCGAAACACCTCTCTTGAAGCTCTTTATTTGGCTTTCGCCAAATCTTTTGTGCTCCATCTGACTCAAATAAATTAAATTTTGATTCATCACTAAATATGGTGGTGTTCCAAAAAGCGTTGGGCCTATTTAAATGCCTCTTTTTAGCCTTTTTTTCTTATTGACAGCCGTAGTTTTTGAATTTCGTGCCACCGTGAACACCACAATTCGCTCCTGTCGTTCAGTTAATTTTTTTGGGCATCCAGATCTGCTCTCCGGAGCTATTTTGCCAATATTGCAATAATGCATAACGATGTTTCGAACGCTGGACCATGATTTATCGCTAATTTTGCGATAGGATTTTTTTCCAAAATACAGTTTTATCAATTATTGACGTAGTTCTGGGGAAATTTCAGCACACGGCCCATTTTGGTCTATGCCCGTTGAAATCGCGATCAAAAGTGATTGCGATCGTATGCAATTCCTAAAACGTACGAATAAGTAAAAAGCAGGAGTGAAAATAACGGGAGTTTACCGTTACGACGCCAAAAGCATAAGCTAACATAAAGAATGTGCCAATACTTTTCTGATGTGAATTTGTGCCTTATTTTACCTTTCAAGGTTCAACTTGTAAACCTAGGTCGAATTTAATTTTTTTTTGTGCAGATACCTAAGAAATAAATACATTTAGAAAAAACCGTTTTCTATTTTCTTATAGTTTCATTAGAAGAAAAGTTATAGCACTGAGGACTTTGATTTTTCGAATGTGCCAATACTTTTTTGACTCACTGTATTATCTTTCAATTGGGGTGGTAGAGCATAAATGTGTCCTTTTACTAATTCTGCGGTCAAATAAATAGTGTAAAATGAATTTAATTTATCCACATCTTAAAATAATTCATGTCCCCACATCTGCGCAGCATAACTTTGCATGAGTCCACAAACAGCTTGGAACATCTTCCAGAAAATATATAAAATTTAGGAAATGAGAATTATTAAATACTGTAGTTAATACAAGGTGGCGCAAAACTAATAATCCTATGAGAAGATTTATAACTTTTGCAAATGGAGAAGCACGCAATTATATATGTGACACTTGTGAAATCTTTACTTAGAATAATTTTTTTTTATTTAGTTAAAAAGTAATTTAAAAACAAAACTTGATGATTCATTTTGGGCCACCTTTTTAATAACTGCTAAATCAGTAAATTGAAACAATTTCTGCTTATAGTGTACAAAAGTGTTATAATTAGCCCTGCATGCCTATATGCCTGGGTTTCGAAAGTTCAAAGTTTTCCTTTTGTACATTTTCGGCATAGCGGCATATATAATTTGAATGCCGACGGCAATTTGATCCATGAGTTCGTAGAAAAAAGCCCTACATGCTGTGGCCGAGGCCCCAAAACTCCTTCTAGGGAACTGCCATTCTCCACATATATATATGTACATATGTAAGTGTACTCTCATAAAATATTCATACGTAAGTTTTCATTGCATATAAATATTTATAATATTATGTTTCAAATCCATTAAAATAAATTGAAATGGAAGCAATTTCGCAACAATTGTGCAACGACTCGTAAGGAGAAAGATAAGTAAGTGTGTGAAATTCTGGTTAGCAAAAGCACAAAAACAACAAATGCTGAAATCATGAATGCAACAACGATAAAAACTGCAACAAGGATATGCATAAATTGCGTAGCAAACGAAGCGAACGAAGCAACAAAGAAACAATAGACGACTAAAGTACGCAAGTGCCGGCAGCAGCAGTAGCAGCAGCAGCAGTTTTTGTGGCAACAAAACTAAATGAAAACAGCAAAAGTAGTAGAAATTATTTTCCACAAATTCTAATACAGGCGCTTTTGTTGTTGTTTAGCTTAAGTTGTATTTTTGTGATAAGTTACTGGTTTTATTACTGTAGCAGCTTCACTGACTGCTGAGCCATTTGAACCTTTGAGTGAGGCAGGTTGATTTTCCTGACTTTTTGTTGGCAGCATGAAGATTGCGGGCAAAGAGGAGTAAAGCAATTTTGTTTTGTTTAATTGTTTATGTTTTAGCAAGAAGCAAAAATGTTATTTTGCAAAGCTGCAGTTCATCCATTTTAAACGTGGAGATGGGTAAACTGAGCTGGGCACTTAAAATTTGCTAGAAATAAAATTTGCTTGAAATAAGTCGAGCTAAAAGGCTTTTGGCACACACTTGAAACTTCCTAATTTTATTGCAGACATATTGACTGAAGCATAAATAATCGTATTTCTCAGAAAGCTGGATGCTGAGAGATGCGAAAGGTTATAATATTGAAGGATGCTTTCTGCTGGTTACGCCTTTGTGGCTGTGAGGCAGTTAGTTTAAATGGATTAGTGAAAAGAGATGCCTTCTAAACTGGATGTATGGATTCTTTGCCAGTTCAGCAGGTCCTAAAATTCAAACTTGTTCTTGGATATAACTGCTAGTGAGGCCACTATCATAAGCCTATGATATGTATGTATACATATAAGTTAACACAAGCCAGAACGAGCTAGCACATTTTTATAAACTTACCCTGTACGTAATAGCCAATTCAAAACTTACCCTGTATTGCAATTAAGCTGCGACAGCGGTTCGCATTTCAGCAGAACTCCAAGCGAGCACAACACACAAATTCCATAAGCTAGTTGCACTACAGCAACAACGCACAACTCTATAAGCCAAGCACTAAAGGGTGTTACTCTAGTTTCACTGTATTTAGCGACAGCGCGATAAAAGTCTTAGAATTAAGTTGAGTGCCTTTTATTTTAGAAAATGCATAATTGCAATTCTTAGAATTAAGTCGCGCTTGAAATTGCTTTAAAATACTTTTGAGAATAAAAATTGGATAAAGTTTAGCCGAACTGCCCGCTAAACAAGTTGTTTTAATAATCGCGGATAACTTGTATGAGCGTTGCCTTATCTAGTACTTATCAAACATGTAGCTGTTTTCCGCGGTGTACAGAATGTGGGGGTGCGGCCAACATTAGATCGGTAACCGGCTCTCTACTATTTTGAAGGAATCAGCTGATTTGCTGGCGTATAACAGCAGTTTGATTATGAAAAACTAAATTGTGTTGGTGATATGCGAAAAAAATCAACGCAACCTTCTCCCATGTTACTTCGTTGCCGTTTGCAGCATAGATGACTAGATGGGAAACTCTTTTTCTCGTGAGAGCGCTGAAAAATGTGCATTTTTTATAACATTTGCCAATATCGCCACACCGGTAGAAAAATGATTGGGTATTTTTTAAACAAAAATTGGGAAATTTTAGTTTCCACACCACCATTGAGGTTAGTATTTAGTGTGCGGTTGCCCAATTGCCTTATATCACTCGTAAACACCTACATATATAGGGTTATTTAATAGGTGCGCTTCAACTTTTTTCCGATAGGGAGGGCGAACGACGCAATATTTTTTATTTTTTCGCTTGTCATTTGTAAACTTCATTAGTATACATTTCATCATGGAACGCTACACACTTGAGCAACGATTGCAAATCGTGGAAATTTTGTATGAAAATAATCGTTCTGTTGCTGCTACTTTAAGAGCATTACGGCCATTTTACGGTCCATTTAACAAGCCGTCCCGTTTTGGGGTTATGTGAAGTCATTGGTCTACAATAACAAGCTGGCGACGATTTGTGAGCTTAGAGCCAATATTGAACTCGAAATTGCTGGAATTTCGACCGATTTATGCAAAAGAGTGTCGAAAATTGGGTTCAACGATTGGACTTCGTAAAACGTGCACGCGGTGGTCATGCAAAAGAAATCGAATTTCATACTTAAATGTATATGTTCAAACTCGATAATAAAAAAAAAATTAGTTAAAAAAGTCAAACCGTTTGTGTTTTATTCAAAAAAGTTCAAAAGTTGAAGCGCTCTTACTGAAAAACCCTATACTAAAAATAGGCACAATCCGTATGAAATATGTACATAAATAACCCAAAAATTTAAAAAATTATATGTAAATGAAATTATTTAAAACTGATATACAAAAGTAATTTAATAATAATATAGTAATGAACCCGAAAAACATAAGTTATAATTAAAAACATGACATAACACAGAAAGTGGGTAACAAAAAAAAAAAAAAATTCTCAAACAACGAACAGAATAAGTTAAAGCAGGTTACCTTTAATCTTTGTAAAATATCTCAAACTCAAATTCAATTCCCTTACCTACGCTTTTCAATCATAGAAGTTTTACGTATATACAAATTTACATAAACCAACACACAGTTTTCAATAAAATTACATTATGTACATAAGACTAATTAAAAGTAGAAGTCGAAAAGGATATAACGAGCTTTGGATTCTACAAACTTTTTAATTTTAAGACAAATAATTATAAACATCTCAACACGTCATTTCTCCATTAAGCAAAAACGAACTGTTTTCGTCAATTATTTTTGGCGCATTTCTTCTGGCAGCCTGCCATTTCGCCTATCAGCTGTTCAAAGTCCCATAATGTGTGAGTGCTGCCAAGTTTTGAAACGTCCTCATAGGCGCGCTCTCTCTCAAAATGTAAGAGTTTCCCATCTTATTATCTATGGTTTGCAGAAAGACTGATTGCACGCGTGTTTGAATGCATATGAAATGAGCAGGCGGAGTTCCGTTGCCGAATCCCCGATGAGGTGGTAGCCGAAGTTACTCTCACAATTTTGCTTCGGATGGCTTCATCCTTGGCTGTTTTAAGCTAGATTTACTTTTATGAAGCTCTTCAACTGTTTTCATGTAAATTGAACTAATTTCAGTGCCCTAAATTGTTTTATTTTTTTATTTGTTTTTTATTTCATTCGGCAGCATACAGTAAACGACGATATATGCGATATAGCAATGAGAAGAGGAGCTATAGAACATTGGATTCCCTGCAATTTTTGTCTATAAGCGTCAAAATTTTGAATGTACAGTGTATGTAAGTTTTTTAGTTTAGCCTCAAGTTGATCTAAGTTATTTGAAAAAAAAAAACGTTTAAAACTACATTTATCATAAATGTTGTCATTAAGAGCCTATAATAAAATAGAATGAAATATTTGTACATAAAATATTTTAGTTTAAAACAACATCTAGGCGCTTCTTTTAAATGACCCTTTATGTACATACTCTAAAATTGTAATTGGCACGTACATGTACATAAAAAGCCATTCAAAAGATGCGCCTAGACGTTATTTTAAACTAAAATATTATAAGTAAACATTTTTTATTCCTCCAGCTTTCACTATTCTTATTTAAAATACGGCGTTGTTGCGAACGCAAACATATCGATTTTAAAGGGTTTTCAGCAATACTTTGCGTTACAACAACAATATTCTTAATAATACGTCTAGTGTTTGGTCTCCCAGTCATTTTTTTATCCCTCACAGAACAATTTCTTGAATTCTTTTCACCAAGCTTTGAATTGTCCACTCATTCGGACGACTACTTTCACCAGATATTTGTATATGTTAATGCAAAATTTGTAAAATTAAACGCCTCACAATAGCATTATATTTATATAGCTGTCTTTCTCTGTCACGATACTTCCGAATCTACTCTGCAAAAGGTCTATAAATTTTCTATGTACTGCGTGAGATGACTTAACCTTAGTGATCTCTTGAAATAAGCCAAAATGTAAATATTGAAATCAGTGAACCAAATCATGGTTTACATAAATTTGTTTATGAGCCTTAATTATTTACATGTTAAAATATTATATATACATACCTATATCTAATTGAGTTGTGTGTGTCTTTGTGTATGCATGCACATTGAAATTTACCCAGTAAACATTTTGGTTTGAACTTCGCTTGAGTTTAAGTTGACAATGAATCACCTACGCAGAATCATATAATAATTTTCTTTTAGAATGTTTCCCAATTAAAAAAAAATATTTATATCAACAGTTTATTTGTATTTTTTTCTTCTCTCTCCAATTCTAAAACTTTTCTGATGCTTGCCTTAAACCAGCTTTCCTCCAATAAATATTTTTGGTGTAGGCGGATTTTGTAAAATATTAACAAATACTCGGCATGCGCTGCCGTGCCGTTAAGCTGGCCACAAACAGGGTACAATTCACATGCACATAAACTATTGCGATCGTCGGGCTGTTAACATGCGAAACAAAAAATCGGATGACGCGATTATTTTGATGTGCAGTGAGAAAAAAACAAAAAAACAGAAAAAAGTGTTTTGAATAGCTCATTTTTTATTTGCTATAATGATGGCTAACACTCTTGAATTCTTCTAAACAATTTTTATAACAATTGTCATTTTTCCGTTTACCCTTACCTCGACGACGTCCAGTAAAAAATGAGAAAATCCACAAATTGCATCACAAACTAGCAACAAATCCCAGGTAAATGAAAATTTTCCATTACTTGGGATTTGGGCCCGCAGTTCGCCATACGCGATGGGTTTTCTTCCAACTGCGACAAATCGCTGGGAATAGTACCCGGTTTGTGGACAGCTTTAGAGACTTTGGCACATACGCAAACAGCAATCTTTTGCGAAAATTTAAATTTATTTATGACATGAAATAATTGATAAATTTGATTCATAGTTTTAGATTGACAGCTTAAGCAGATTTGAGTAAGAGTGAACAATTCAAAGTTTTATATAGCGGAGCGGTTGAGTACTTTTTTTATTTGTCGCAATTTGAAAATTCATTTTATAATTCTTTAGCACATTTTGTCTTACAAATATAGCTCTTTTGTAAGATTGTGAAACTTATATAAAAAAAAAAAACTGTGGAAATCTGTGTATACTGTGCATAGTTATTAACGTACATACGTGTCCTATTTTTGGATTTAATTTTATTAGATTTAAAGACATTTAGATAAAAAAAAGTTCCTGGAGCAACCGCCAAGTCCATTGAATTTTGCGTTCAAAATGGAATCTATGGTACGAAAGCCTTAGAAATATTGGGAAACTGTTTCGGTAATGATTCTTTAAAGCAAAGTAAGCAAGCTTGACAGAGGAGTTGAACGTTGCTTATGGATCCGTTCAGGACATTTTAGTTAATGGTTTGGGTTTGCGCCGTGTTTTTGCAAGGTTGGTCACAAAGGGCCTGATTTTCATGTAAAAAAGGATCGCGTTGATATCGTCAATGTTATGATTTCCATGTCTGAACATTCATCAGATGACCCAACATTCATCACACGCATCGTTACTGAAGACGTGATATGGGTTTATGAGTTCGACATGCAATACAAACACCAGGGATGTAACTGGAGAGGTCTGAATGGACCAATACCAAAAAATCAACGTCGTTTTCAGTCAAAAAAGAAAGTGATGCTCCAGGTTTTTATGCGTTACAACGGTTTTGTACATCACGAATTTTTGCCAGAGGGTCAGACTGCTAATAAAGACTATTATTTTGGCGCTACATGACGTTTACCTGAAGCAATTCGGTAAGAAGAAAGCATTTGTGGGGAAAACTATGCGCTTACTGCTTCATACGGCTTCATCAAAAACAAACAGCAAACACAGTCAGTAATGAAAAAAATTATAAGTGAAAAATGTTAGGATTTAAAAATCAATTTAAGTAAACAAGTGAAATATTAAAAATCACTTTACTTTTCGAACACTCTACTGAAAAAATGCCCAAGAGTGTTTGTTTGATCATAAAATTGATTAACGGCAGCAGCATACCACCGGAGACGAACTGCTTTAGACAAACAAATCGAACAGACGCTTGTGACAAGCACTCCCTACAGTATCAGACAGCTAACAAGACGATAGCTTCTAAATGTCACACTATCGCAAAATTTCCGATATACCATTTACCCTAAAAGCACTGAGGCAGAAATGGATGTTATCGAAGGCGTAGAGTCTCCCAGTGGTGTAACTAGGTATGGCAGGCCATGGACGCCGCACTAGGGGGGGGGGGGGGGGGGGGGGGCGCAAAGTGAAACCTCAACTTTGTATATTCAATCGCGATTATGAACTTCAGTTTTAAATAAAGATACAAGAAGTCAGGATAGTCGACTCTGTAATCTGTATACTCGCCAGCGAGAAAAACTGAAACGTATACTGTATGCGCCCCTCTACGCTGTTTAAAGTCAAAGCCGGGTTAGCTGATGACTGCCGGTGACTCGAAAAACTTCGAACAGCGTGCGATCGAGAGAAAACACTGGGGTGGGAAGCGAAGGACTGCCCCTTTCTAGACATTTTACATTTTTGTTTGTCACATAAATATAAACTGTGTAAGGAGCCATCATGTCGGTAAGTATTAATTTTCATCGAAAAACATACGATAATGCTGCTGTCATGGCTGGGCACAAAAATGGCGTGAATGAAAGACTGACAGAAATGAATACACGTGCATTGTTAGTAAACTGTGACAACCACTCACACAACTTAGTTGGTGTACATGCAGAAAAACAAAATTTAGCAATGGCCACTTTTTTGGAATGATTGAAAGTCTGTATGCATTTTTTCTCGTTCAACACAACGTTGGGAAAAACTTAGGGAAGCTATACAAGTTGTCATGAAATCGAAATCTGAAACCAGATGGAGTGCAAACGTAGAAACAATAAAGCCAGTTAACAACCATTTGGATCAAATTCTGGAAGTTCTTGAAGAAATAGCCGAAGGCAAAAATCAAACAAGTGAAACAAGAAGTGATGCCCAGCAACTAAACAATCGAATGCTGAAGTATGATTTCTTGATTTTGCTGGGATTTTGGAATAAAGTACTAATTCGCATTGACCGCGTTCAGAAGAGGCTGTAAGACCCCACGATGAATTTTCACGATGTAGCTGAAGATTTGAAGGCTCTTCAAAATTATTTCGCAAATGAAAGAGAGGCCATCGTTGATAGTTCACTCGAGGAAGGGATAATTTTATATCAAAAATGGGGCGTTGCAACTGAAAGACGCCGAAGAAGAATACAAAATATGGATGGCGAGATGTCGATTGGTGAAGGTTTGAGTGCCATCGAAGAAATGAAAAGGGATTTGAAAGAAATAGTTGATCGACTATTTAAAGAAATGAACGGAAGATTCATACCGTTGAATGAAATCGATGAAAAATTTCGATTCCTTCTCGATGTCAAAGGTCTTATTTATCAGAAAAAAGAAAACGATCTTAAAAAAAGTGCCACGAGTTAGGTCAATTCAAAGTGAGTGATATTGATGGAAATGAACTTTACGAAGAAATTCTTGATTGCTGGTTGTTGCTCACGAGCCACGAACATCATTTTAAGTCCAGAAACACTCCTCGAATTCATTGTTCAGTTCGGAGATGAAAGCGTGCTCCCGAATCTTCGCGTTGCAATTCAAATTTTACTGGCAAGAGCAGTTTCCTTTGCTAGCTGCGAGAGATCCTTCAGCATGTTAAAACTTATACTGTCTTGCTTAAGAGCTACAATGGGTGAAGAAACTCGTTCAATTTGGCGTTATTAAGTGTAGAAAGGGACGAAACTGAAAAAACTGATTTCGATGATATTATCAATGAATTCGCGTCAAAAAAAGCAAGAAAAGTACAACTATAATTTTTATTAAGCTTCCAGTGCAGTACCAAGTTATTTGAAGAAATATTATTGTAACGATGCGACGTCTTTCAACAAATAATTTAAATCTGACCTTAAACGTGTTACGTAATAATTAAATTATTATATTAGGTGCGCAACTAAGTTCCCGCTGTTTGTCGATAGATGCCCCAGCAGCGTGTGCTGGTCGATTCTGACATAACCTAAACGTCATAAACCAAGCTTAGACATATGGCAAACAAACTGCTTCGACACATTAGTGATTTTGTTTTGGTACCATATACTTTTGGTTTTGTGAAAATGACTGATTTTGTGCCAAATAATCGTCATTTGCGGGAAATGTTGATTTTCCTCTTTCATTCGAAAAAAAACGGCGGATGAAGCGCATCGACAGCAACAAAAAAAAAAGAGGTTGTCTGTAAAGTCAGTTTACTGACGATAGCTTAACGTGACAACGTCATAAGAAAATATTGATGGAATGGTTGCATTTTTCAAAACAAAATTTTAATTTTATTTATTTGATAGATATTTTGTATGGATATAGAGGAGGGGGTAAATGGAATTGCAATGGAATAGGTCTAGTTATATTTACACAAACGTGAAAAATGACGAAACATTTATCAAATTCATGAAAGATATGTTCAATTTCGATTGTGCATCAGCCGTTAATAAGTCAACAACACTAAGAGGTACCATCATCGATTTGCCTTTTTCAAGACACTTTACACTCGAAACACTCCGTTTCATTTCCTACTTTTTCTATCATCGTCCTATTCTCAACAGAGAAATGGTTCATTACCATGCACACAGGAAGAAGGCATATGCAAATACAAGTATGTGAATTTATATACAAATGCGCATATACATACATATATATGCTCACTCAAGTAGGACAGAGCCAGATGTCGAACGTTGCCGAACGCGGGGGCCGATTGTGCTCTTTGTCGTTCGTTCCGCGCTCTCGCTTGCAGTTCAAGCACATTAGCTTACATTTGCTTGCGTATATGATTTGTATGCATCTTTACATATAGATGTTCTTTGTGAAAATTGCGCGAAATTGTATACGTATATGCATGTTTATATACATATATTAGTATACAACATATCTTATAAGTAGGGGTGGGACTATTCGAATAAAAATTATTCGAATAATAAAATCTTTTATTCGAGAGGTATTCGTAATTCGAATAATATTTATTCGAATTTTTATTCGTTTATTCGAATAATGCTATTCGAATAGTTCATTATTCGAATACCTTACTATTCGAATACCTCACTATTCGAATAGTTTACTATTCGAATACCTCACTATTCGAATACCTCACTATTCGAATACCTTACTATTCGAATACCTTACTATTCGAATACCTCACTATTCGAATACCTTACTATTTGAATACTTCACTATTCGAATATTTTTGGTAAATATTTACTTAGATAAGCGGACTACTAATCGGTTTCTGTACAAGTGCATGTACCTACATATGTATGCAAATTCAAAAACCACGCAAAGGCTTATATTAACACGTTCCCTGTCCCAATACAAAAATGCAAAATTGACCGTCAAGTCCAACAGGGTTTTTTGAAAAATTTGTTTTTTTGTAGTCATAGGATAGCTTTAGTAATAATAATAACTAAACAAAAAAAACGGATGCAGGGTATTTCTACCTGAAACACATATGGTCCATTTTTGCTTCTGCATGTTCATGAAACACATGTGGTTCAGGGAACTTTTTCTATGCTGACACACATATGGCTCAGGAACGTATCAGTGCTTATCAGGCGCACGTTTACTGAACCATATGTGGCTAAGCGTACAGGGAACGTGTTAAATGAAAATACTACCTACTTTTTATTGTGTCGGCGCTTTGTTTTTGTTTCATATTTTGGTAAATATTTACTTAGATTAGCGGACTACTCTTGCTTGAGGCATGAAATTATTTTCTTTTAGGTTTTTTGCTTTTCGCAGCACTATTATATGCACATACATACATATACCCATATACTCTACCTGCTACTGACTGACCCGATAAACTAGTGCAGACAGTCCTACGACCATGCATACGCTTAGGTAACTGGCGATGAGAATTATATATGTATGTATGTATATGGACATTTCAGGCAATAAACTGCATGTGACACTGAAATACGTAATCTATTTCAGACTTCTTTTTAAGAGAAATAAAAAATATATATTTTATTATCGAATTAAAAAAAATTGTTTACTTTAAAAGAAAGAGCGTTAGCAAAAGCATACGTACATAAATACTTCAAAAACCATTTACTATGATAATTATTTATCACAAATAGTGTCTTATAACTAAATATACAAAGAAATATCTACCTACTATTGACCACTCAGCAGGGTAGGTACATGTACATATACATACATACATATGTCATGTATGTATCTGTTGTTGTTGTCATGTATCTGTTGTACACACATTAGCAACAAAAAGTAAGTGATATTTTTATTTAATTTCTTCTATTGCGTAATTTTTTGAAATTACATACATACATAGATACATACACACATGCATTTGCGCATCAATCCAATTTCAAAGCAATCTGCATGTGTACATAAATAAGTACATATATAATTCTATCCTATTATTGGCCTTGAATAACTTCTAAATCTGTAGATTAAGCAAAAGAAGATTTTAAGGCTCCATATTTATCGTTTGAGAGAAAACCATTATTTCGATCCGTTACCGACAATGTTAAAACCGATGCGGACATAGAAAATGTGAAATCATATTTCTCCATAGAATTTATATGGGAAATTGAAAAGTGCGGTGCGGGCCACCCTAATATTAATATTAAGGCGTCTAAACACAAGAATTGTTACGAGGGAAAACCAAATATTTTTTTAGAAACGCTCTGATGTTTTTATGCACATTTATATTAGTTATGCACATACATATAAGTATGTATACCTGTCGATGTTTTATCAAGAACAATACCAAAGAAATATTATCATATTAGCTAATTGAAACATGAAGCGGTCAAATCAAAAAATCACAATGTTCAAAATTCGAGAAAAACTGATTAGCACCATGAGAAGGGCCAATGTAATTTTTATATTTTTAAAAGCATTTTCTCCCTGATATAAATGAATATATAGTGAGGTATTCGAATAGTAAGGTATTCGAATAGTGAGGTATTCGAATAGTAAAGTATTCGAATAGTGAGGTATTCGAATAGTGAGGTATTCGAATAGTAAGGTATTCGAATAGTGAGGTATTCGAATAGTAAGGTATTCGAATAGTAAGGTATTCGAATAGTAAGGTATTCGAATAGTAAACTATTCGAATAGTGAGGTATTCGAATAGTAAGGTATTCGAATAATGAACTATTCGAATTATTTGAAACGAATTGTATTATTCGTTTTATTCGAATAATGTTTATTCGAATATTATTCGAAAATAATCCCACCCCTACTTATAAGGCATATGGTAAATATTACCATACATTTTTTCCTTCATATATAATAAAAAAATTAATAATAATAACATTAAAACAACAGGTATTATTAACAAACTTGGTTTTATTTTAAATTCTTCAAGTAAATCAAATTAATAATGATCAATAAGAAGGCATATGCAAATAAAATTACGTGAATTTATATATGTACATATGCGCATATACATACATATATACGCTCACTTAAGTAGGAGAGAGCAAGATGTCGAACGTTGCCGTTCGTTTGCTTTGTTCGTTCCGCGCTTTCGCTTGCAGTTCATTCAAGGTAGCGGCAATGAGCAAGGTAACGACAAATGAGCAAGGTAACGACAAATGAGCAAGGTAACACTAATGAGCAAGGTAACGACACATTTTTTCGTGCATGCAGCCGGCTAAATCGAATTATAAGACGTTATCACGTCAAAAGTTTATGGAGATGCCGTTTTAACTGAAGCAAAGTGCCGAGATTGGTTCCGTCGCTTCAAAGACGTTGATTTTAATGTTGACGACCGTCCGCCCGAAGGAAGGCCAAAAACCTTCGAAGACTCTAAATTGGAGGCATCGCTCAATGAGGATCCATGTCAAACGCAAGAAGAGCTTGCTTCAGTATTAGGAGTTACCCGCCAATCCATTTCCAAGCGATTGCATGCTTTGGGAATGATTCACAAACAGAGGACTTGGGTTCCTTATGAGTTAAAACCAAGGGATGTTGAACGTCGTTTTTTCGCCAGTGAACAACTGCTCCAGCGGCAAAACAGGAAGGGTTTTCTTCATTGCATCGTGACGGGTGATGAAAATTGGACTCATTACAGCAATCCAAAGAAAAGAAAGTCATGAGGACTGCCCGGTCATGCTTGTGCGTCGTCGCCTCGGCCGAATATTCATGCTGCGAAGGTTATGCTATGTATTTGGTCGGACCAAGTTGATGTTATTTATTATGAACTGTTAAACCAAGCGAAACCATCACTGGGGATCGGTATGCACTTCAATTGATGCGATTGAGCCGAGCACTGCGCGAGAAGCGGCGGCAACACGCGGAGAGGCATGAAAAAATGATTCTACAGCATGACAACTCTCGGTCTCACGTTGCCAATTCCATTAAAACCTACCTGGAAACACTGAAATGGGAAATCCTATCCCACCCACCAAATTCGCCAGATATTGCGCCGTCCGATTACCACCTGTTCCGATCGATGGCACTTGGTCTAGCTGACCAGCAGTTCCATTCATATGAAGACATCAAAAAATGGCTTGATCCGTGGATAGCCTCAAAAGATGAACAGTTTTACCGCGACGGTATACCAGACCTACCAGAAAGATGGGAAAAAGTAGTAGCCAGCGATGGGCAATACTTTCAATGATTCACTTGTAACCATTTTTTTCAGAATAAAGTTGTATTTTCATCAAAAAAACAGCGAGGACTTAGTTGCGCATCTAATACAATTTTTTTTTATTCATAAGAATTAAAAACGAATTCTACAGATTAAATACAACACATTCATAACTCTATGGAAAAAAGAGGAGTGGGGGGCGCAATTTTTTCGCTGCCATGGGCGCTACGTCCCCCAGGTACGCCTCTGGAGTCTGCATACGCCCACAGGAGAGGCATCTGGACGCAGATACCTGTTGTGTCAGCAGCCATAAACGTGTCTCAACTCTTATGTAATATCTTTAGATCTGTAGGTACCGGAGTGGAATTCCGCCAAGGTGGGGGATTGTTGTAGCATTAGTGGGATCATGTCAAATATACCTATACTGGTGCAAAGGATGGATGCTGAAATAAGCTCAGTACGGTTTAAGTCAAATACTCGCTAACGTTTTTTTTCCTTTTCTTCTTTTCGTTTTTATTTCCCTCTAGTATTTTTTTACCAAAAATAGAAATTCTTTAAATGTTTAGTATCATAATGCGAATGTTAGAAGCAAACTTGGTTGTCGTGTACTGCACTTTAATAATATTTACTACTATGTAAATATATGTAAATGTTTATGTAAATAATAACATTCCCAATTCTCATTCTGTTTATTCCATGCGTTTTGGAATTTCTGTGATGAATTTTACGGCAAAACATTTTCGTTGACTATTTGATTTTATTGAACTAATCTCTCATTTCATCGCACTTCAATTCACATAACATGGCAAAATAGGACACATACACACACACACACAAGCGCACATAAATACTCTACATTTGTTATGAAATTCAGCAAATTCTATCTACAGTTGCCGCAGCATGAATATTTGAAAGGTGGCGAAAGTTTGTGGCAATCAATGAGCGAAGGATGAGAATATGCTTTTCATCACTCACACACACACAAACACACACACATGTTTAGTAAATATTTTACATTGTAAATTCCGAAATGAATTACTGCCATTTCTCTGAATAAAAATGCATTAAATGCACAAATCACTTCAACTGAAATTCGTGTAATTAAATTTAGTAATACAGATTTGATAACTTCATCTTGAACAAAAGCTACGCATAACTGTTATACGAGTATTTATGTAGTATAAGTACTGCAGGCCTCTGATAATTTGGTTAATTTACTTAATTTCGTTCCTTAGCTTTTTCACTTTTGATTATTGCCATATTTGCCTCTGAGAATAATATTACCACTCTGTATAGGTTAAAGGTTGAAGCAAATGGAAAAATACAAAATAGTATTGCCTGAACCTTTTCGCATCTAAACAACGAGACGTTCAATCCGTTGCCCTCTTCTAGTCGCCTAGGTTTTTGCCATTTTATTGGTTAATTTGCCTTTCTAATTGGGGCTCATAAAATCCTTTGCATTTCGCAGCTGTCTGAACTCGTTCAAGTCTTTGCTTTTCCACTCAGTTTTGTTCACAATGTCAGTCACCGCAACATTTTCTCGCACAATTAAAATTCACCAAAAATTTACTATCAACTCATAAAGTCGGGGCGGACTCGGAATTCCAGCGAGTCATTTCGGTGACATTAAAATGTTGCTGCAACAACCTGTGGCAAAGATGGTGAAGTGAGTAAACCTAGAAAAGCTTAACGGATTCGCACATCAGACTTTGTGAGTGGTGTTTGTGGTGGCCACAGTCGATCGGATTTGAAGTGGTGCGAGTAAGGTGCGATTTTGTGAGCGGAAGCAACATGGGGGGGGGTCTGCTTTATGTCCATTTATATCTGACACTTTTAGTGCGCTATTAATGTGTTTAAATTAAGTGCGCTAATATAAATTAAAGTGTGAAAAATTTACATCGTTGAAGAGTGTAAACGAAGCAAAGGGACAGCTGTTGCTGGTGCAGAATATGGAAGTATGCATGTATGTGTATGTACATGTGATTGTGCTTGTGAGGGATTGTGCATGAGCTGGGCTACAACAAACGACGAATAGTGTGGAATTTAATTAAAATACAGTTACTCAGCAATAGGGTTAGTGCAAAAGTAGGTGGATGCTTTTGTGAATGTGTGGCGATAGCAAATGGATTGAATTAGAGGCGTTGAAGCTGTCCGAAGATTTGCTGAGGGGGTCCCCACGTTGGGAATTCATGTAGCTGCACTAGCATACTTTGTTCGGAATATAGTAGATATTTATAAGTAAATGTATGCAGCAGATGCTAATGAGTTACTAAAAAGCTGATTACTCTTTTATTATATAGCATCTTTTAGCCCAGCTGACATTTCACAGCTTTCAGTTTCAAATACAACAAGTGAGTGAAGAGATCTTACCTCTTCAAGCCATGGCCATTAAATGCAAATTTAAGTATAATCCTCAGGATCCGAAAAGGCCAACTTTGTACGCAAACGGAAGAGTGTTTTTATTTAATGAATGTCTGAAAAATATTCTGTCAAAATTTCAAGTCAATCGGAGTAAAACTGACAAAGCTAAGGCTATTTCGAAGTCCGTTGTTCCAGGCCGGGTTTCTATACCTGCTCGACTTTAAAGTATTTTACTAAACTTGTTATTTTCGTAGTCCGTGTATGCAGCAACTGAAAGAGTACTGGACCAGCCATTGGAAATTTTGGACAGTACTTCTTTCCATAATTCACCAGATATCCGTGGGATTTTTTTCACTTTTTAATAATTATTTATCTTAAAATGGCTAATTAGTAGCTTGTTTTCTTGCTTATAAATGTCACGAAAAATTCAAAAATTGGCCAAAGTTCTGTAAAGTACCTATATCTCCCTTAACAAATGAATTTGGGTTTTGCCATGGGGAAAAGATTGTTAGAGGTGTATGCTTTAACATACTCTGAGCGAATTTGAAAGAAGAAAGAAGTCAGCTGATGGGCTGACGTCACTTGGGATGTGTTTACAAGAAACTGAGATTATGGTGGTGTTATGCGAGAAAAAAACTAACCAATGATACCTCGTTGCCATCTGAACAACGACTCGTTGGACGAGTTTGTGAATGTATGCGAAATAAATTTGAGAAATCCCACTTAAATATTTTTGAGATCGGATAAAAACTATACCCACTTTGTGTATGTTTAAGCTAACTGTCTGCCCGTTTCTGAAATGCTACAAGCTATAACTCTCATTGTTTATGAGTTTATTTAATCAAAAATTGACATATAGAGCAAGTTAATATTACTAAAATGTACGCGTGTATTCAGGGTTAACAAAAAGTAAAATTTGTCTCAAATGCAAAAAGTTTTGAAAGCAGAAAATAGGAAACTCTAGGAATTTAGGACTACTTTCCCGATGACGCCGTACAAAGCCCGGTTCAAACCGAACTTAGCCTTCCTGACGTATAGGTTAGGCTACATCATAATGGTTGCCCAGAAAGTAGGCCCACCTGGACGAAGATTTCATCCTTTGTGATACCAGTGAAAGGGAAAAGAGGTGAAAGAAACCGAAAGAACGAAAAGAGTGAGGAGAGGGTGCGGGGAAGGAGGAGGGGTTGAGTATTTGTGGATTACGAGTGAATTGAGGTTATGGTTCGAAGTAGTTCCAAGTCTCACGGCATAAATACCTAGCAGCCAGAACGATTTCGCGGCCTTACAAGTTTATTTTCTTGCACACGCTCGCTGAGTTGAGGCAAGGCCCATCTTTCCAGGATTAGAGCGCAGGTTGTCAAGGGGAAACTACCTCACAAGTCCCTTGTCTGGCTCGTCCGCCGTGCCACAATGTCGCTATGACCACTTACTTACTTACTTACTTAGGTGGCCATAACAACCCGTTACCGAGTTACGGCCGACCTCACTAGCTCTCTCCAGGCGCCTCTGCTCCGCGCGCGCCTTCTCCAATTCTGTACACCAAGCGAGCATAGGGTTTCCTCCACCTAGTCTTTCCACCGGAGCAATGGTCTTCCTCTGCGTTGGCTACCTTGGACTTCGCCCTCGAACACCTTCTTTGCTGGAGTTTTTTCATCCATATGCACCACATGCCCTAGCCAACGCAGGCGTTGGATGGCGATGCGTTGAACTACGTTAATGTCAGCGTAGAGCTCATACAGCTCGTGGTTCATTCTTGAACGGTAGTCTTCGCCAACGCGCACAGAACCGAAGATCTTACGAAGAACTTTTCTCTCGAACACCCCAAGAGCGGCTGCATCGCTTTGTGACACTACCCATGCCTCTGCGCCATAAATCAACCCGGGTATGATGAGCATCTTGTAAAGTGTCAGTTTGGTCAAGCGAGAGAGGGCTCGACTACTCAATTGCTTACTTAGCCTATAGTAACACCTGCTAGCAAGAGTGATTCTCTGTTTAATCTAAATCAGATATCGTTGTTGCTGTTAACGGCGGTGCCAAGATAATAAATTCTGGTACAACTTCGAAGGTATAGTTGTCCGCAATGACGTACGTTCCTGCATGCCGTGTGTTCCGCGTTGTAGACAGCATATACTTCGTTTTACCCTCGTTCACCGCTAGATCGATAGCAGAAAAAGCAGCGGTGACATCTCGCTTACAGCGGCCGATAATGTCAATGTCATCGGCGTACGCAAGGAGCTGGACACATTTGTAGAAAATAGCGCCATTATGATGAACACCTGCTTTTCGGAGCACCCCTTCCATCACGAAGTTGAAGAGGTTACATGACAGTGGATCGCCTTGTCTGAAACCACGAACGGTACTGAATGGCTCGGAGAGGTTATTTCCTACCTTGACGGCGCTGGTTGTGTTGCTCAACGTCATTCTGCAAAGCCGTATGAGCTTTGCTGGTATACTGAACTCAGACATGGTGGCGTACAGGCAATCCCTTATCGGGCTATCGAACGCAGCTTTATAGTCGACAAAGAGATGACGGGTGTCGACTTGCTTTTCATGGGTCTTTTCCAGGATTTGACGTAATGTGAAAATCCAAGTACCCAGATTAGCCTTATGTCAAAGAATGCGGATGCAATCGAAAGTGAAACCAGGCATTTCCTGACCAATTTCGAATACACCATAATTGAGGCCAGGGCTTTAATTGCCGCTTGGCTATCGGAGTAAATATTTACTGTCTTAACAGTTATTACGGAAGTGAGTAGGCAATCAGATGCTCCTTTGATTGCAGCTACCCACATTGCAGTAATCCGTTAACCTGAGTTTGAGTTTGATGAGCTCTTTGCAAAATACTCTTCCGCCAACCCTTTCGTCCAACTCCGAGCTATCGAAGGCTGTCTCCAAGTGTTGCATCCAGTCCACTCCTTCCTTGAAGGAATGTGCGTGCAGAAAGTTCCGTTTGGACTAAGCGAGGGTATACACCGATCCGTTCTCAGGCGGATGAATCCACTGTTTCAAGGGATACTGGAGTGTTCGTAAGTGAGGTCGAGCCTGAAGCCCGAACCTCTCAGCCTGATTACGGCGTGTGCAGCGGCAGTTTTGCTCGCGATGTGTACAGGTACCACATTTATCATTACATTAAGCGCTAGAATAGGAGTGGTTCAAAGCGCCCTTATTGATTCCAATGGGCGGAGACCTTTGTACTTTCTTCTTCTGCACCGATGTCATCCTCTCCAGTGAGTTTCACCAGACAATATCTCCATATAACAAAATTGGCTTTATAAAGGTTCGACGCGAGATGCTCCATCTTTTTCCAATAGCGCCCGTGCAGTCATAAAGGGCTATTGTTGCCTTACTTACCCTCTCCTCAACGTTGGGCTTCCCGTCTTAGCTTAGTCTTTAGCTTACTGTCAAGGATTAGGCCTAGGTACTTCACCTTCACCAGAAACCACCAACGGAGCGCCCCCTATTAAGGGAGTTTTTTCCATCCCTGTATTGTTTTATTTTTTCTCCGTAAGGCGGATATGCCGGAGTATAGACCGAAACAGTATACATTGTATGCCCCAGCTGGCCGTCAGTAAAGCCAGAGGCGATGTTCCATAGTAGCCCTGTCAGTCACTTGTCAATTAGCAATAATTAAAATTATTTACTCAATTTTTCTTTCCACTTGGTTTTTTCAGAAATTTCGTTGCAGCAACTGCAATGTAGAGTAAAAAAGCAATTGCGTTTGTGTGTGTGATGTAGGCACTGCTGGTTTTTTATTAATCTAATAATTTCTTTATTTGTAAAAATTATCGTCCAATTAAAACGAAATTAGTGTAAATTTCAAATCAATTAACTGGTCAAGTATCAATTTTATGTGTTGATAGAGTTGTTGCCAACAATTTACTTACTTTAGTCAGCTGCTTCCCTCGCTGGTAATTTTGTGGTTTGTATTATGTAAACAAACCAGCAAATAAATGCAATATTGTGGTAATTGGTGGACATAGCTAAAAGATACGACGCAGAGTAACTGGTATGTGGCAGAGCCGCATTCGGATATCGCATTGCTCTGTTCGCCTGCCAGAGTGGCTGGTAACTCAGCCAGGCGGCAATAATGAGCTTTTTATCATTTTCGCGCTAAGTTGAGGTAACACGCCAAAATAGGCTTGAGGCTAATGCGAGCAGTGTGGAGCTTTGCTGTTACAGCTGGCCGGTCGCAGGCGCTAAAATGTGCAAATATTATACATTAATGCCAGTTGAGGCGCAATTACATTATATTTGGTAACGTTCGAAATACCAATCCAGCTATTTCGATAATTTGCTTTTAACACTCTGACTGTGTTGCTGGCCGTGCTGATGATGCAGCAAATATAATTCATTGCCATATTTGCTGGATTAGTGGTGAAAAATATGTTGAGAAGCGTGTGCAAATACCAATAAACGGCAACCCACTGACCAGAGACTGTTAATGCAACTGTGAATGTGGATGTTTGTGGGAGGGGTTGGTGCCACGAGTTTTAATATAAACTAATCAAAAATGGGTAGAAGAGAAAAATGTATTTTACCTTCGGTTTTTGATATACAAAATATTGCAGTTCTGCATGCTTCGATTGCAAATTTGGTTTCAAAAAACAGTTCATTCATATCCAGTGCAGTTAGTTTGATAGTCATCATCTAAAGTAAATGCTGGAATAGGATAGGTAGAGAGTTACCTGGGGGGTACGGTGTCTAAATTACAATAGGTGGAAAAAAGTTCTGAACAAAGTCTTTGAAAAGTGTTTTCGAACAAAGAGCTAATATCAAATTTTGTTTTCAAATCGATAAAACGTTTATCGAAACATTTGAATTGATGAAAAAAGGCGATGATTATCTATTTCATGCCAGAGCTCATGAGTTGTTTATACGTATCAGAGATGGTTGTGAGGACATAAATGACATCGAACATAGGGACTGCCCTAAATCAGTAATCACCGAAAACTCCAAAACATCGATTTATTGCATTTGAAGTGATAATTTGGGCTTATGAAAGGTCTGTGCACGCTTTATTCCGCACAAGCTAACTGAGAACCAAAAATTGTTCAGAATTCAACATACGAAAGACCTAATTAAAGAGTCGCGAAAAGGCAAGAACTTCCTTTACAACATTGTAACTGGTGATAAAACGTGGTGTTTCTAACATGAATCTGAAACTAAACATCAAAGTGCCGAATGGAAGGCCTCAGAGGGCCACCGCCCAAAAATCGAAGTTATCAGAACAAAGCTCTCATCGTTACTAACGGATGATTTTTTTGCTATTATCTTTTTAAACAGTTGTTTTAAACAGCTGACGCACGTTTCGTGTTTTGTTTCACTGTCAAACATCTTCAGTTTGGTCTATAATTTAACCATGAATCGTCTTACAAAGGAACAACGCTTACAAATCATTGAATTTTATTATAAAAATGCGTGTTCTGTTAAGAAAGTTTATCGCGCGCTTCTTCCCGATCCGCTGAAGCCGCTATTCGAGCTATTGTGACTAAATTTAGAACCAAATTTACATTATTGGACATCAAACCACCAACACGCTTACGTAGCGTGCGAACTGAAGAAAATATCGCAGCTGTATCGGCCAGTGTTAATGATGACCATCAATTATCGATTCGTCGCCGTTCGCAACAATTGGGCCTCCGTTGCAGAATTTTTGGTGAATGGGCTCTTGGAAAGTTGGCCGAAGATCCACTTTTTTATCGAAAAATTGTGTTCAGCGACAAAGCTGATTTTTGGATCAATGGGTACGTAAATAAGCAGAATTGTCGATTTTGGAGTAAATATCAGCCAGAACAATTGCCAGAGCTACCAATGTATCCAGAAAAGGTCACAGTTTGGTGCGGTTTATGGGCTGGAAGTATCATTCGACCGTACTTCTTCAAAGATGCTGCGAATCGTAACGTAACTGTGAATGGTGAGCGCTACCGTGAAATGATATCCAACTTTTTTTTGCCCCAAATGCAAGAGCTTGACTTGCATGACATGTGGTTTCAGCAAGACGGTGCCACATGCCACATGCCACACAGCACGCGTAACAATGGACTTGTTGAGAGGCGAGTTCGGTGAACATTTTATTTCACGTTCGGGTCCTGTCAATTGGCCACCCAGATCGTGCGATATAACGCCTTTAGATTATTTTTTGTGGGGCTATGTTAAAGCTCATGTCTATTCAGACAAGCCTGCTTCAATTAACGCATTGGAAGACAACAATAAAGCATTTATATGTGGGATACCCGCCGAAACATTGGAAAGAGTATGCCAAAATTGGACTAAGCGGATGGACCATTTGAAGTGCAGTCGCGGTCAACATTTGCATGAAATAATCTTCAAACATTAAATTATATGGACTGTACTATCGATTTAAATAAAAATTTCATGAATTTTACGTGTGGTTTTTTGAAAAACTTTCCCATAGCTCTTAAAAAATTACCCTTTATTTTAGCTCAGTCTTGTTCATTTTGGACTTTACCTTGTATGATTAACATTTATTTGGATGAACTATCTAAATATTTTTTGAAATGGATATTAAAAAAAATGTAATTTGTGGGCAATAAATGAAATGAAATAAAATGAGTCGGAAAGAAGTCATCCATACACGCAAATAACCCTAATTGATGCCAAGTTAAATTTAACTGAGTGCAATTCGGTTATTTCCTGTGTTTAATTTATACTAAAGCCCTTGAAGTTCAGTTATTGAAATGATTCGATTTACGAGATTAGTGAGTACCCGAAATCAGCCCATGGCCATTTATAGTTAAAAAATTTTTTTTTGGTCACTAATGGCTGCAGCTTTTTGAGAGTTTCCAGTTGCCATTCTCTTTGAAATTGAATTTTCCACTTGCTTGCTATGAAACTTTCTAAATTTATCGCCAGCAAATATTGAATTGGGCGCGGCCTCGGCGGTTGCCAAATAAATTTACGCTGCGCTTGAGCTCTGCATCGGATACGTGCGTACATTAGCTGTGGCGTGAGGGCTGCAGCGAATGTGGCAGCGTGGCGATGTGGCTTTTGTGCACTTTTCGAGTAGCAAATTAGCTCCTAATGTTGCCCTGCAATTGCAGCAGCACACCTCGCTACACTTTGCGTTGTTGCATTCAACCAGCTGCATGCCGCTAATGTGGTTGTTGCGGCAAGACCGGCTCTAATGCCATGTGTGTGAACAGGTTTCTCCGTGGATGTGTTGCATTTGTGTTTATGTGTTGGCAATTTCGACATTTTTTCTCGATTCTCTGCTACATAGCCGTTGCACTTGGCGTGTGCGCGGGTGTGTGGTGCTGATGTGGGTGTGGCAAGGTATATTTGCTCCGATATATTAAATTGCTGGGCTTTTATGTGAAATTCTGTATTTCGTTTTGGCAAGTGCAGGCAATTTACTCGCTCAGCGCATTTGTGGTGTTGCCACCGCAGCGATAGCAACAAAAAATGCTGAGTGTGTGTGTGCATACATGAGCACTAAGCGAGTGGGCCTGTTACATTAGCATAATTAGCTGGTGTTGAAAGCGCCTCGACAGGTGAGGAGGGCGCGAGGTCGATTTTATGCGCCTATACATATGCAACGATGTGGTTAATTTAGTAGCTTCGCAGTTACGCTCATACGTTTTGTGTGTTTGTGTTTATTTGCATGTGTGTGTGTGAAACCACTTAAAAATTTCGCTTTGCCAACTCAGAAAAATTAACATTTCAGTAGCAGCTAAGTACTCGAACACAATCGAAAAAAAAGAAATTGCACCAACAAAGCCCCGAACTTGAGGAATTTCCATGAATAATTCGTCTTGGCTCACATTCAACTCAACAAAATTCATACCGTTGTGTGCGCGTTGTGTGTATTTGCTGTGCTCTGTTTTGTTGCTGTGATGGCAGAAGAATTTTGGTATTTGTGTAGAATACACGAAAAACTTCGACATTGCATGCCTCACCGTTCCTTCTGAGCGCTATTCGCTGCTTCGTAACTCGGTTACTAAGATTTGCGAGGCTTCCTCGCCGTTCGTCCACTCTTTTGTCTGCAGCCTGTCGCTTTCTCTATTTATCTACGCCATTGTTATTTTGTTGTATAATTTATGTGTAGTCCATATTTTTGATCGTGGCATCCACCGTGGCAAGAGCTTTTATTCATTTTACTTAAAATTTCATATTTCTGCTAAACAAATTTGTACTCGCACTACGTTGAGTAGATATGTGCGCCACAAGGATGCTGCACACAAACCACGAAGCCGCCACAGCAGAATAAATGCTAACCAGGAAACACAACAATAACAAGCTAACAAGAGTGCTTAAAAGAATGAAGTGGTAAGATAAACATAAAAAAATGCAGAAGAAGGTGGGAATAGCAACAGTGGAAACGCGCATATAAAAAGTTTGCGCCAGCCCTACGAAGTATTTGAACATTGCTTACAGAACCTGAATGGGGGAGAGTTGACGAGGGGAGAGTGTTATGAAGTAGTAGTGGCTTTTATGTGCCACGTTCGAAATTATTCAAATTACTTACTTCATCATGGCTCCATAAATTACCGTCTCGCTCATTGTTCTATTGTTATTTTGTATTGTTGCTTTTGGTGGCATTTACTTCAAAGATTCACAAATTATGCTGTTGTTTTCAATATTACACAGAGTCTTGCATAAAAATTGATACATATTTTTAGAAAAAGTGTACAAAGTAAATCTTCTCCCTAAGCTAGCGATACATTAAAGTGAATTTTTTTGGGTACACAATCATGCAATTCACCCTTACACATTTTTCTTTTTGACTCATTTTTGGCGGTCAATAGAAGACAAATTGTATGTCATTAGAAGAAAGCCAGGCCACACTTGCCAATAGTGACGAGTTAGAGGTTCGTGAGCTTGGTTGCGAAATTCTTATGTGTCCACCGTATTTTTTCAGATAGTCAAGCAGCCATCGGAGCTCTAAAGCACCTACAACCAATTCAAAAATTGTGAGACAATGCAAAGAAGAACTTAATGCTTTAGCGCGCACGACGGACGTCACTCTCATCTGGGTACATAGAAGGAAATGAGAAAGCTGATGAACTGGCAAGACAGAGGCTTGGTTGGGCTTTAACGAATCCGAAGCAGTAGAAATAGGCAGTCCCCAAGGCATTCGCAACATGGAGATCTTTTCGCTATTCCAGAAACAGGCCGTTGACAGATGGACTAATACGGATACCTGCGAAATGACTAAACACACTTGGCCCAATTTGAACAAATCCAGAACTGATGAGTTGTTAATAAAGCTACGAACAGACATATTCAGAATTACGTAACCAATAACCGCCACTTGACAGACCATAGCAGGAAGGTGGGGTGACGGTAAAACAATAAATGTAGAAGGAAACAGTTTTTCACTATCTGTGTGAGCATAGAATGCTGGAAGAATTCTCGATGGCCAACTTCGAAGAAATTGCGGGAAAGAAAATAGACGACGTGGCAGATTCATAGCCAAATGAAGATAGTTCGAATATTTAAAAGCAGTGGTTCTACAAGTGGTGTATCAAAATGGCAACTTTTGTGCTAAATGAGCTTGGGCTGTGTCACTCAGACAACACCTCCACCACTAGCACCACCAACTTATAGTTCGGACCTGGCACCAACCTGCCTTTCGCGTCTATGTCGACTGATTTTGCTGCTGTAAAATTCGCCTTAAGAGGGGCCATTGAAAATCGAATCTCTGAGTATATTTATATTCGGATCGAGGGGTCTTATAAGAGAGGCGTAACGGAATTCAAAAAACAGGTTGTATGTTTGATCAGTATAATTTCGCAAAATAACGCCTTTAATGTAATTCGAAAATAAAGAGTCTTACAAAAGATGCGCTTAGATATTGTTTTTAAGTAAAATATGTAACAATTTACATTCTTTGAGCTTTCACTGGTTTTATTCTTCACTCTTAACAGTTATATGTGTAAAATGACATTATTTAAATATCCACCATGAGGACGTCTACAGGTAAAATCCGCCAAACAGTCGATTCATGAATGGCAAATTGTTGAGAACGTCGACATATCGATGTTGAAGGTTTTTCGCTGTAGGCTACAGCAGCAATAATGAATATTGCATTAGAGCCTTCTCAGCAGGACAGCAAGTCGACTGCATTCACATGAATTTTTCCAAAGCTTTAGAAAGAGTCTCTCACAACATTTTACTGTGTAAATTCACTCTGTTTTCCTGCTATTGTTTTTTGTTATATCCTTGTTTACTTCGCTCGGGAGCATAGGGCCTCGGCAAGACTCTTCCAACGTATACGGCTCTGGGCAGTTATTTTTGCGTCGTCCCATGTGATGTCGGCATCTGCTAGCTCGCGCAATATCGACCTTTGCACCCGCACGCAGTCCAGTGCCATTCTCGTGATGCCATCAGGTGGTTTTCTAAGCGTGTGACCTGTCCATCGCCACCTTTTGTTTTGATTTGCTTGAGCTTCTCATTTGTTGATCTCCACAGAGCGTCGTTGCTGATGGTGTTCGGCTAGAATGATGGTATATCCTCTGAAATATTCCTTGCTTGCTTTGAAGTGCCTCTGGGAAGGGTTTTAGGTCCGCTACTCTTTTTGTTATTCATCAACGACACTGCTAGTGTGCTGCTGCTTCTCATTTTATAATTTTCTGTTATATGCTGACGACTTCAAAATATTTTCAGTTATAAATAACTGCAGGCTACAGGCAGACATAAACAAATTTGTTATGTGGTGTCAAAAATCTCAACTTTCTTAAATATCAAAAAATGTTGTTGTTGCCACTTTTTCCAAAATCCCTATTGTCTTTCATACTTCTTGTAGCCTATCTAATCTTGTACTTCAATCTGTTAAAGAATCTAAAGAAATTTGAAATCTGCGAAATTTGTACTAAATAGGATCAGTAAAATTTTCTTACACATCTCGTTTGCTATTGATCAGCTTGGAGTCTTTAGAAAGGAGAAGATCAATTCTCACTTCTTCGTTTGTTTTCAATGCAATTAAAGTTTGTCCATTTCTGCTCCAAAGTATTAATTTTCTTATACCTCCCAGAATTCTCGTACCGCGCTTCGTTTTTATCTAAATAAGTTCAATACCAATTACGCCCGCAATGCTTCTATTGATTGAATTCTCCTTTGTGATTGAATTCTCCAATTCCTACTTTCTAGATTTCTCAGTTTCAAAGAAAGAATTTTCTGTACTATGGCGCTCTATTTTTGAGTTTAGTTAGATGTAAGTTTGTATTTTAATTATGTAAATATATATTTATTTTATGGTGATAACGAATTTCGCGATATGTTGTTTCTAAAGATCCAAAAAATGACAAATGTGAAATATGACTTAAAAAATGTATCGTCATGTAAATATTTCCTACTGACATCTTGGCGTCTAAGCTGATTTTTATACGCACACCTTTGAAAAAAGCTGTGGGTTCTTGGAAAAAAGTACACCCTAATGTGTACATGAAAGCAACTTTGTTGGCACTCACATATTCGCAGGCATAAATTAGCTCAAAACTATCTCTGCCGTATTCTCCATGTGGCCTCTTGCAGAGCATTTCAAACCTGCCACGGCAACTAAGTTTGAAGGGCGCCTGATGCCTTTTATGCTGAAACTGAACAATTAGTAAATATTTTTTTGTTTGAGTTTGCCAGAAAAATTCTCGCGGAAAGTTTGCGGTCATGTCTGCAAAGTTTTTTTTTTCACTTTTGCTCACTTCTGTGCACTTTATCGTGTAAAATATTTGTGTGTGTAGATGTGCACGAAATATGCCCAGTACGTATATTATTGAACTAATTAGTAGTCAATTAATTGGTCTGATATTCCAAGAAGCGCCAATATAGAACAAAATCGGGAATTAAAGTACAGAAAATAAAAGAAAGATATTAAATGTTTAAATAAAATATATTTCCAGTCTGAAGGGTATAAATGTTTAAGCCCAGCTGGTTAGGTATTTCTCGTTCTGCTTTATCTCGCCACTTTCTGCACTTACATCTTATGCATTTTGCGCGAATTAAATATCAAGCGTTTATAGCTGGAACGCAAGTGGGCATACTTAAGGCTTCCCTTAACTATTATAATTCCCTTAGAATGCTCGGCAAGCGGTAAAAGATTAGCAAAATTACTACAAAGTAGGAAGAGAGTTACTTACGGAGTTGGTTATATATATAAAAAAAAAAAAAAATTTAGTAAATGAGCGCAGCAGGAGTTGCGTAAAAGTTGGGCTGTCCGCTTTCCTCTCCTTCTGTGAAGTTTCATGCAACTTTGTATCTGTTGTAATTAGAGTGAATAAGTCATTATTAAAAAAAAATAAACTTAAAAAACTCTTAAGGTCATAATATGCATTAAAATACAGCTCTGTTCAAAATAATAGTAGTGCCATCAACTTCGATCAATGTTAAAAATTCATATGCAAATTTCACCTTTCGTGTACATTTTACGTACTTTAGGTTGTAAAATGATATAATTTGGGCATACGAACAACTAGGACGAAATTCGCTGCGCCACCAATTTTATTAAGTGCCCAACTAAGTTCCCGCTGTTGGTCAATAGATGCCGCCAGAAGTGTGTGCTAGTCGATTCTAACATAACCTAATCGTCATAAACCAATCTTAGACATATGGTAAACAAACTACTTCGACACATTAGTGATTTTGCCTTGGTATCATATACTTTTGGTTTTTTGAAAATGTCTGATTTTGTGCCGAATAATCGTCGTTTGCGGGAAGTGTTGATTTTCCTCTTCCATTTGAAAAAAAAAAACGGCAGCTGAAGCGCATCGAAAGCTACAAAAAGTTTATGGAGATGCTGCTTTAAGTGAAATAAAGTGCCGAGATTGGTTCCGTCGCTTCAAAGACGGTGATTTTAATGTTGACGACCGTCCGGGTGAAGGAAGGCCAAACACCAAGACGCTGAATTGCAAACATTGCTCAATGAGGATCCATGTCAAACGCAAGAAGAGCTTGCTTCAGTATTAGGAGTTACCTGCCAATCTATTTCCAAGCGACTGCATGCTTTGGGAATGATTCAGAAACAGGGGACTTGGGTTCCTTATGAGTTAAAACCAAGGGATGTTGAACGTCGCCTGTGAACAACTACTCCAGTGGCAAAAAACGAAGGGGTTTCTTCATCGCTTCGTGCCGGGGGATGAAAAATGGATTCAAAACAGGAATCCAAAGAAAAGAAAGTCATGGGGACTGCCCAGACATGCTTCTACGTCGTCGCCTCGGCCGAATATTCACGCTGCGAAGGTTGTGCTATGTATTTGGTCGGACCAAGTTGGTGCTATTTATTATGAACTGTTAAAAACAATCAAAACTATCAATGGGGATCGGTATCGACCTCAATTGATGCGATTGAGCCGAATACTGCGCGAGAAGCGGCCACAACAGGCGGAGAGGCGTGAAAAAGTGATTCTACAGCATGACAACGCTGGGCCTCATGTTGCCAAACTCATTAAAACCTACCTGGAAACACTGAAATGGGAAATCCTACCCCACCCACCAAATTCGCCAGATATTGCCCTGTCCGATTACCACCTGTTCCGATCGATGGCACATGGTCTAGCTGACCAGCAGTTCCATTCATATGGAGACATCAGAAAATGGCTTGATCCGTGGATAGCCTCAAAAGATAACAGTTTTACTGCGACGGTAAACGAGATCTACCAGAAATATGGGGGAAAATTGTAGCCAGCGATGGGCAATACTTTCAGTGATTCACTTGTAACCATTTTTTCACAATGAAGTTGTATTTTCATCAAAAAAAAAAAAAAAAAAAAAAACAGCTAAAACTTAGTTACACACCTAATACTTGTTTATGAGGAGGAAGAGTAGACGAAAGCAATAGAAACTACCAATCGCAAGAAATTATATTATACATACACACACACACGAATCTTCTTACCACGCAAGCTTCCGCATAAAAACGCAAAAAAACTGCATTTAAAGGCTTTATATTTGTGCTTTCACAATTTAAAATATGTAGAAAACTTTTTATTAATTACTTTGTTTAGTTTAAATGTCACAAATCTCAATATTACCAAGTCATTCACTGCATTTTCACAAACATGCAGTTTCTCTTCCGTTTGTTTGCTTTTTTCGTTTGTTTTTGTATTGGAAATAAGCCTGGCGTTAGACTTATCAAAATCTCGAAAAATAGAGTGACTGATTTAGGAAGATGCCACCTTCAGTATTCAACTCACCTTGGTTATACCTTAAATAAAAATTAAAAAAAATGTCTAATAGTTGTCGCTCCTCGGCTGGTAATGGCGGACATCCGAGTGTATTTCTGCCTCGAAAAAGCTTTTAATAAAAAATCAGTCTGCCAATTGAAGCGGCCAGGCTTAAATTTTCGTCTTTATTAAAAAAAAAATGTAAAATGTACCGAATTTTCTCTTTGTGGACTTCCATTGTTATACCCAGTTACTCACTACTGAATGGAACAAACAAAAAACAGCAATCAAATTTTTTTAGTGAGAAATGTGCCCTTGACAACGAGCATAAACTTTAAATTGTTGAGTACTTAACGAGATCTCGATCACTATGCCATCTACACAGAAATTAATGGATTTCTTTTTCTCCAAACTAATATTTTCATACGAATAATTTATCTTTTATGTTTTATTCGCACACTTCAAATTAAGTTTTGCGTTACGAAGAAATGTGTGCCTTGCATATCCATTTTTTATTATCAATACTTGCTCTCCACAATGAAAGCAAGTTTCAGTTCAGAATTAATAAATATCTCACACTCACCTCAAACTATTCTTCTTCCAGTGATGGCGTTTCAAAGTACAAGTCTTCTTGCATACTTGGCTTAGAAGAAATGTTTCTTTCGCATCAAAGGAGAATCTGTATGAGTTGCTGTGCGGGCGTTCCATTCGCCAAAGACGCCCCTGCTGTCCTTTGCATTTGCCATAATTCAGCAGTACATTAACATATACTCGTACAGCGCTGACAAAAATTACGCAACATCCTTGCCTTTATTAATTCGTATGACTTATGTTGATTGTGAAATATTACGACACTGCGCCGTATTTCTTCGGATAAATGTGAGCAAATATGAATTCACGTAACATTGCCGAAATACTCCTACAAAGGAGTAGTGTGCGTGTGCGTTAGCCTGTGCGGGTCTTAACAATTCACCTGAGCTCATTGTGTGACCAGTTTTATTGCTTGCCATCTTTCATCGCTGCAACGCCGGGCCATTATTGCTGCTTCATTTACATTCTATCATCCTCGCCATTTTCTTGCTATTTTCTCAGCATTCTTCAAGAATAATGGATTGTGAACTAAGTCTTCTTCTCTTCTATCTGTTCTCCGTAGCATCTGCTTGGCTTCGGTCGCAAGTACAAACAAACAGACAAATAAAAGCGAATTCATTTGTAGGCGTCAGATCTACTGGTTGCCTCCTTCAACTTTTGCGTCATGAGATTTTCAAGGGCTCCTTTTTGCTTGAGTTTTACTTTGTCGAATGTTAATTCAGTTCAAGTAAAGCCAGAAATATTCTTTGTCGGCTCTAGTGCAGAGGTGAATCTAATTACCCTAAGCTACAATAACAACAACGCAAGTTATAACACCAACTAAGCTGATTGACAGCAGAGTGCTTTTGCATTTCGTTCGCCTTTTTTCCAGCTCTCACTCTTACATTAATTTTCTATCAACTGCTATGACAATTTTGCTTGCTTGTTATTCGTAATGATGCCATTGTTGTAGAGATTTACTTCATCGTTGTTGTGGATGATTCCCACAATATTGGGCAGAATTTTTATTTCGGTTGTAAACGAGAGCAATTTACAATTTTAACACGGCCATTTGTGGCACTTTCACGAATTCTAAGGCGACATTCAAATGCCAACAACAGCAGCCAAATCAACAAAGCTGATTTGACAAACTGTCAAAGGCTCGAAAACCCGGATGAACTTGAGCGTTAAAGGCCGTACCGAGTATATGAACAAAGCTTGGGCATAAGTTAGGGGTGGAGGGAAGATCTGAAATATGAGAACTGAGGGGGAAATCTACCAACACTGTTTCTTAAAATTAAAGTTAAATTTGTCATCAGCATAAAAGGAAGTATTTGTTCGTGTAAGGAAGCTAGAGCCTCATGTAGATGGGATAAGTGGGGAGTTAATTTGACGGTGGTGTACTAGTTTAATAGTTTCGTGTTTGTGTACCCTTAGGTTTAACTTAGTTGCTGCTAATGGCGCATAAATAATTTATCTGAACTCGATAATTCGCTGAGCTTTTGCTGCACAGGAGCCGAGAGCATGCCTTGAGAGGCTGATTTAAGGGATTGGACAACTGCCGAAATTTAAAAGTTTCTCTAATGCTTTAAAAATAATTGAACATATTCTGGCGCTTTCCTTCGTAGTCCGACACCTACCGTACTGAAAACTTAAAATGGATTTTCCTCGAACACACAGTTTATAAACAGGTCGGAGTCGCAACTCGAACAAATTTTGGCCAACAGACTTGACATTTCAACTGTTCAGGTACATCTGCCATTATATTCTACATGGATGGATTACTTTTTTCAATAGATGACAAGTTTTTTATTCACGATTGTAGAACGAATTTTGTTTTTAACTTTCGACAGTTTCAAAAAAAAAAAAAATCTTACTTTTTTACAATAATCTTAGTTTTTTACAATAGCTATTCACATATCTAATCGAAAAAGTTTTTTGTTCCCTGTAAGTAAACATTGCACATCCAGTTGACTCGACCGCACGCTTTTTGCAGCTGTGAAGTTTAGAAGTTTGAATATATGGCCCCAGAATCAAGCGTTCTGTGCCGATGGCTAGGTTTCTCAGCATCTTCCAAGTGGAGGTGTATGCCATCATTCTATGTTAAGAGATTAACTTAAATAGGAACTTCCGGAATGGCGAATTGTCATTCTGAGCGACACTCAGGCGGAATCAAGCCTTTGTCATCCTATGAGATTAGGTCTTCACTGGTCCTTTAGTGTATCAGGAAACTGAATCTATTAAGAACGCACAGTAGCGTCCAGATAATTTGGGTTCTGGGGCACAAGAGAATAACTGGGAACGAAGTAGCGAACGCATTGGCAAGAGAGGCTGTGACTCGTAATTAATAAAACCCGAGCCCCGTAGGACAACACACCAGCAAGGAGAAGCTTAGGAGTGAATAGCTAAAGCTAAGAGAGGTTGGCTGCCCCCAGACTGTGGAGCTAAGCCAGGCGAAATCCTTACTGGGGGGTACAACCAAAAGGGGTTTAAAAACTCATAATTCTCCCCAAGGCTAAACTGAGAATACTCATAGGTATTATCACAGGCCAGTCGATACTGCGCAGTCATCTACTCATGATCGGGATATGGCCCACTGACTTTTGTCGTTTCTGCGACTAATCCTAGGAGAAAGATACATTCGCTTTTGTGCGAACACTTAGTCAACTATTCGCTAGTTAGAATGGTAGATATTATTATTATTATTTCATAAGCTTGTTGAGAATAGCAAACATGTGCGCTAGGCGAACGAAATAATTAGCAAATAACACAGTTACTCTTTAAGTACTTTTAATAAAAATTATAAGCCCAATGGTTGTCATCCTTCTACGAGGGGCACAGTCCTCATGACGAGCGGATAATTTTTGGTTTGGCACCAAGAAAGGCAGGAGTTTAGCGTCAAAATCTAAAAATGTTCAGCACAAAAAAAGAAAGAAAAAAATCATCAGCTGAATGAAGATTTAGAGACATGCCTCCCCAGCAATTTTTTGAGGGCTGATCGCATAGTGTTTTTGATGGTAAAAAATGGTTGCGATATATCAGAAGTACTGGAATATGAGTTAAGACTTTACCATTTTGTCATTAATGTCGTAATTTTATTTTACATGGTTTTAAAAAAGTACCTAAAGTACCTCCGTGTAGTAGAGAGAATATTAAGCTTAACCTCAGACAAAAATGGACAGACAATTTTTTGAATGTATTGTAGCTTATCTATGAAAATTTTATAATTCGGGCTCCAGACTATCGATCGTACTCCTGTTTCGATCGTACGGAAGTTGCAAAAAGCGCTTTAGCAACACATGAACAAGGAACTAATTAGTCAGAGACAAAACGGACAATTTACTAACGAGCAATGATGAACAGTGATAGAAAGAACATTTTGAGGAAATTAGTAACGTCACCCACTTTTATGAATCGGTTGCGGCTGAAGCGTGCAACACTAAGCCCGAAAAGATTCCAATAAACGTTGCCAGTATGATGGAAATTAAGGATGTAAGTTTAAAAATAAAAGAAACAAGGCAGCAGGAGAGGGTGGTGTTCAAGCCGAATTATTAATGACTGATCCACTAACTTCAGCTGAAGTACTGTATCCTCTATCATCAAGGGCACCTTTGTGGAACTACCAAAGAAGGGCATCATACGACACTGCAAACCTTGGAGGGGAATAACACTTCTGAAGAAATTCTTAAGAAAAACTACAGTGGATTGAGAACTCACTGAGCAATCAATTGGATGGCTTTCGCCACTCTACATGCTTTTCGTTGGCTTTAAGAAAGTCTTCCATACAATCAAAGAAATCGCAATACGGGTATCGTTTTACATACAGCAGATGAGCTCCCAGGAACTGATTAGTTTCATAAGAGTAATGCACGAAAACTCGGTGCTGGCAGTACTTGACAACGGTGTAATTAGCAAATCTTTCAACACAATCGCTGGGGTGAGACAAGGATGCCCTCTCTCGCCACTTTTCTTCGCAACCGTTCTAGACGATGTAATGACCAAACTAACGTTGCAAAAAATAGACATCATTTGGATTTCTCCATACAGCTTGAGGGCTTGGGCTTTGCCGATGACATATGCTTACTCTCTCGCGGACATACAGGCGAATGTGAATCTACTGGTTCTGCTAGAACGAGATAACGGTTAACCAAGGCCGTGAGAACCAATCACTCCTAACGTAATCAGATACAGATCGAGGGTCATCTAGTGGAATATGTTGATAGTTTCTACTACTGCGGATGCACAATAACAACTAAAGGCCGGAGCCGAGAAAAATGTCAATAACCGGCTAAGTAAAGCCCGAGCAGCGTTCCGCCGACTTAATCCCTGTACGGTAAAGCTCACAAATCTAATAGAATAGACCATCTACTAAGAACTTCGCCTGACAGCATAACAGACAGAAGCCACGTGACAGAAGCAGAACTCGCGGTGCCCAAGCAAAAAAATACTTAGAGAAGAACAACAATGCGCGAACTTGCAATAGCCAAAGACTGGAGAAATAATTGCCCCACGACCGGGTAAACGACGATTTTTTGCATTGTTTTTGTATTTCCTTAATGTGATTTGTTTCTTCTTATCGGCTTAAATTTCTTCCTTGGTATTCTTTTCTCTCCTATTTTTAATTGCTATGTATTTTAACGAACTTTATGAGCTGAGACTTTCTTCAAACAACGGCAAATCCAATGGTGAACATAATTAATTGCATAACAGCTGCTGTTGATGGAAACGTTATAAATCGCTTGATATCAAATAACATTTGCAAATTAAGATTTACTAATTGAGGGTATTAAAAGGAATGAAGGCAATTGCTGTACCAGAGTAAAGGCGGCCAGGGTTTCACTGAATTTTTTGGTTGTTGAGATGTGAGAAGGGTTGGAAAAGAAGGAAAGCGGCGCCAAAAAGTTAAAATATTTAATTCTAACCTAAAATCATCGTTAATTTACGGGTGAGAAACGTCGAATGCGACGATAGCCAACACAAACTTACTACAAGTATTTTTAAAGAAATCATCATCATCATTGTTGGCTAGAAAGCCGGGTCTTGGCCGCTGCAGCATATGCCTCAAATTGTCCCGGTTTCTTGCCTGCGTCCTCCACGCTCGAAACCCAAAACACCTGTACCTTCATTTACACCGGCAATCCATCTATGTCTGCGGCACTTTCCAAAGAGTATTTGTTGGCGTGGGTTATCGGTATAGGCCCGTAATATGTGACCTGCCCATCTCAAACTGTTGATAATGATTGTGGCTATTACAGACGGGTGTACGTACAGTTTCGCCAGTTCCTTCACTGCTTCAAAACTATAATCACTGATTTTGAGTATCTGACCCACATTTTGTCTGACATAGTCCGAAGAAGTTGAACAATGCGCTTTAGTTTTGGCTTCATTTATTTCTACAGGGCCCGTCACTCGAAGTGTAACCAATTAAAAAGGCAATAAATTTAGTTTGGAAAATTACTTTTACTCAATTCAAAATAAAAAATGTGTGAAAATAATACAAAATTAAGCATCAATTTACTTTTCCTTGATATGATCACGTTTTGCCTTAACTAGGGCCTCGAGATGGTCCAGAAACGAATCACAAGCTGCCCGAATGTAACTTGCAGGTTACAGCGGCTCAAACCACTACTTGTGCGGGTGCTGCCTCCTGATGGCTAATCGATGACCTAAATTCTCGTATGAGCGGTCGGTCAAATAAACCCTATCGTTTTGGGAGTTTACGCATTGCTCAATTTGAAAAATTTTCTCGCAAGAAAGCACAATATTCGGAAATTGACTGCTTTCGGCCAAGCGAAGCAACTACTTCGCTCGCTCGAGTCTGACTTGTTGCTGTATGGAGCGGATGCTATGGTCAGATATTTCCAGTTCTTTCGCCATTTGATTGGCACTTCGTCGGAGATTTCGCTCAAGCCGCTTCTTTACTTTTTGAACTATTTCACGTGCCGTTGTTTTTTGATGACCACCTGCATAACATTTCGTCAGAATCATTGCGACAAGCAACAACTTTATTTACTTTAAGATGCTCAAGCTCCCGAACAATCGCTGGTTGTGATTTTCCAGCCAAATATAATGCAATCACACTATCACGTTTGAAATCCATTATTGATTTTCTTTTTTAACGTTTACTCTCGGCAAATGCTTCCGTGTGCTTGTAAACAATACTCTGGACTGTCATTGAGCCAAGTAACAGGCAGCTGATGCCCCAAGCTGATGTCGAGAGGTGGATGTGTTTGATGCTATTTTCTTCGCATTTTCCGTTTCTGCAATACCATTTAACTTATTTCTTTGGTATACTTGTGACCTGAGACGATATTCTTTATGATAGGTGTACTCTGCCAAGCTGCGTGTTGGATATTATTTATCGATCGAAGTACTTCGTCGTCGGGATGATCTTTTGCATTAATTATCTTCCAAGATTTGTTTAAAGCAAGCCCAATTTGTAGGGTGGCTTGCCAGTTTAAATCGATGTTGTATGGTCATAATATTTTGGTACAGAGTTAAACAAATAGGAGAGTGATCTCAAGACACGCTCAAGGCATTCTTAACGCTTACATAAGCGGTTGATAATATTAGTCTTGTTGAAATGCATCCTATCTTTTTAAGTGTATCGTAAAGTTCTCCTCCTATGGTCGTTGGGGGTCGTGATCCCCAGTGTGTATGTTTGGCATTACAGTTGCCACCCATTATAATTCTACTCCTGTTACTGTATTAGTTCTATTAGTTGGGCACATTTGATTGTATGCCCTATCGGCGTTTATCGTAATAGTAGTTGCCTAGATAGTAAGATAGTAATGTTGTAATGAATTTAATAGGTAAACCAATCGAACCAATTGCATATATTTTCACGTTTAGAATGCATCTAATCACGTCCTCAAATGAAAAGAAATTCAATGCAATTCAAATTACTTGTATCGGATATTTTTTTTCCAAGAATAAGCTTTTCTCTTCCTCCCATTCTGGTATCTTGAAGGTCAAATGCTTCTACTTGTTATGAATTTGCCTAATTGTTGAAACTGGAAGCGCTTCAAACACGTATTTTTCAACTTTGCATCAGGCATTGCATTTTTTTGACGAAAGTAAGGTCAGAGGGACTGCCTTCGCTCGCTATTACTGCTAAACGGTTTTGAGCTGGATCTCATATTCGTTGCAACTTGTCGGCATGAATTACTGTGCATTGAAGCACAAACCTAATTGACAACTTGACATTCAAGTTTTTGCGCTGGCTGCAGCAAGTCTTTGGCACCTCACGTTGTGAGAATTTCATGTAATTGTGTTGGCTGTCACACGAGAATTCGCGTCATATATAAGCAGCTTGTGGGCGAACTTAACACGCAGGTACATCAACGTGCACCAACGCATGCACACACACCTTCACACTCACTTAAGTTAGCTCGCCGCCACGAACGACTGCAATGAGCGCAGCGCCATTAATGCGAAATCTACAACGACACTGCGTTGTGTATGTGTGTGGGTGTGCTTTCGGTACATGCAGTTTCGACGCCATTACGCATGCTGGTGTCCATGTAGCATTAACAACGGCGATAACGGTGACTCATGTCGCAAGCGCGGGAACCGGTACATGTTGTCGTTGCGATTAGTGAGTGGTGTGGCGCCTGAGGCGGTGGCATGTGTACATACATAAAACTACTGTGCAACATTAATTATTGAGAATAGCAGCAATGAGGTTTGGATGACTCTATTGTTGCTGCAGCGAACACTTTGGGCATGGTGGCGACAGGTACGCAGCTCGCTGCCAATGGTTGCATGTTGCCGGTGCTGCGGTTTTGCTTGCAACGGCAATTGAAAGCACGCACAGAGTGGGATTGGCGTATTGGATGCATGCACTCATGTTGCACTAAATGCAATTTGTAGCCACATTTCAATACCAGTTAAAGTGAGCATGTGTTTGTGCTTATGAAAGGGTGTCTATGTGCCTGCTCGATTAAATTGCTGGGCGAGCAGCAGCTATTTCATTTGCTTGCTATTTGTCTTTTGTGCTCATACACTCGAATTTGAATTCATTTCGACATGCGAGCAGCAATAAATGCGTACACATACACACACACATGCGTACTATATATTTTATATTTGCATTTGCATCGAAGAGAAGAGAAGTGAATGCGAGTATTGGAAATTTGCAATTTGAATTTGAATCTCAATTTGCGCATTAATCCGAATCTAGCCTGATAAGCCATGCGATACGAGTTTTTTACGCACACACACACACATGCATAACATACACAAGCGCACATGCACATAAGCCAGTGTTGCCTACATCGTGCATCGTGAACTGAGTGATGCCTGGAAATATTGCTGATTGAGCTTTGCATTTGCTGGCTTCTTGGGATTTCTGTGAATTGATGATTTGAATACAAATTCTTCAGCCTTTGATGTATTCATAAGTTCCAGCCGTATATCGCTTTACAGTTACACTCATTTATATATATATACATGCATGAGCCCATATGTAGTAATATTGGGAAGGAGGCTGGAAATTGGAGTGTCAATGCATTGATGTGTGCATGATTTATGTGTGAGATGTGGGCTACACTAGAGAGTAAAACACATGCGTACTGACAGATGAAAGGATGTCAATTTATGTTCAATTCAAAGGCATCCCACCTAAGTGCTCAAAATTTCCATATTAAGCAAGTAAAACCATTGGCGTTAATATCGATTGGACTTCGAAATACTCATCTTGAAGCTACGGCAATGGGCATTAGTGAACACTTACCGCAAAAAGGTTGTGGTTTTTTGAGTGACAAGCTTTTGTGATGTGAAGAAGATTCACAGAGATCTTAAGTGACTTACTTAAGAAAACAAAAGAAAGGCTTTTTTATAGTGGGTGGGAGGAGGTGTCGAAATATACTCCCACCACAAGTAGCTTCTATGGAATCACTGACAAGTATTATTTCGCTGGAGTGATATGGCAATTAACTCTTTTCTGTTGCGTAATTTAGCTATATTCAGCGTGTATTGCTGCGGTTGGATTTTTTTGTTGAATTGCTCGGAGTTGCTTTTTGCACTGAAACAAGAAAACAGCACAGGAAAGTTTGGGTTATGGAAGTTTTTGCGGGAAAACTCAAAATTTGTATTGTTGTGTGCTGCTACTGTCCTTCACATTCTCCGGAAGGACAGACATAGTTTTGATTCTCTCAACTCCCTAATTTCTGGACTTGATTGGAAGTCAAGTTTCGATGCTGAAAATTTTTCGGCATTTTTGGAGGGCATAAACTGCCCTGGTATACTACCACGTCAAGCAATTTAAGAAACAAATATTTTAAGCTATATAAGTAAACTAACAATATTGCCTTTAAAGATAAATACATAGATTATGTGGCCCAGTTCAATGTCCTGGACAAATTTTTGTGTAATAAATGTATTTTTTGATGCCAAATAGAGTTGAAGAGAGACCCAAATATTTTCTGGAAGACCATCAATTCGAAAAAAAGAAAAATTTTAATGTCCAAGCAGAGTGGAATTTAATGACAATTTTTAGAGAGTTTTGCTGACTGCGTAAACCTTTTTGGTGCATTCTTCAAATCCAATTTTGTCGTGAATTCAGAAAAGACCAACTATGATTTTTGTTTTGATGTAACTAAAACCATACACTTTGGGTCGGTATTATTAATGATATTTCATCTTTACAAGGAGGATTGTAAAGGAGACATGATTGGTAAACACACCTTGAAGAATAACTTCTTTTTTACTTAAAAACTGTAGTAATTCACTTTGTGCACCCTCAAGCTTCTTCAATATTTCCCTATCTACTGGCATTTTCATTGACCGTTGGGAGCTGGCGTTCATCACTCAAATATTTACAACTGGAACTAAAAGAATGAAGTAATAGATTATAGGCCTATACCTAAATTATCGACTTGTTTCAAAGGCTTAACAGATCTTTGTGAGCATAGTATCCCGGTTTTTTGAAATCATTTCACACGTTCTCACATAAAATACTTCCCTGGAAACTTGAAAACCTAGGCTTTCACTCGGTTGTCCTATTATGACTGAAATCATACCTGCCAAATAGAACCTAATTTTTTGAAATTGGGAATACTAAATCGAGTACATTTGTGAATTTGTGAACTTCTGAAGCACCTCAAGGTACCATTGCTAATCCTGTCTTGCTTATACTTTTCATCGTTGTTTCATGTACTCTAAATATTCACTCTTTGCAGATGATTTGGAATAGAAGAATCACCCCTCTATCGGATACATTGTTATTACAGAAAGACTTGAATGCTCTGAATGACTGGACTCTTCAAAACAAACAATGTCCTAAGTAAGTGCAATCTTTTACTAGTAGGTGCTATAACGTGACGTTTTCCAAGTCCATGAATCCCCTTTCCTGAACTTAATATGTTTCAAATGTAACTCTTGTCTCAGTCAACGAAATTCGTGATCTTGGTGTTATTTTTGATTCGCCTTTTACGTTCGTTACCCATATTAACTCTATTTTTCCGAAAGCATTTCCCAACTTAGCCTTTCTGCGATGCCGTGCTAGTGGTTTTAATGCACTAGTGGTTTTGCATATATCTCCACAATTACGCGGACGAGATCCAAGACAAAACAGACAGACAGCTACTGGATCGGACAGTGTACAGACAGACCATAAACGACATTCATCGGGAGACCATTACCACCTTCCTAAGCTCCCGACCCCCGAATGCCGTTATCAGAGTCCAACCACCACCAATCGCAGACGAAGAGCTCCAACTTTCCCGAGATTCCCGCGTAACCTTGGGACAATTACGTTCTGGATACTGTAGCAGGTTAAACTCCTACTTATCCAGAATCGACCCCGGCATACTAAACATATGTCCGGCAAGTGAAGACACACCGCACGACACTAACCACCTTTTCACATGCCCTATCAAACCCACTCATCTAACACCCCTCCCTCTCTGGGCTCAACCTGTCGAAACAGCTAGTTTCCTGGGCCTACCGTTTGGTGAGCTAGACGAAGACGACCGGTGATTAAACTACACTGACAGGCCAAAGTTACTGCTGCAACAACAACAATCCATATACTGGAAAAGTCTTACATAATGCTTTAGTCCGCTCGAAGTTGGAGTGTGCCTCCGTCGCCTAGAATCGGATGTATTCCTCGCATTCTGTTAGAATTGAAAGAGTTCAACGTAGGCTTGTACATTTTGATCTCCAACCCTTACACTTTGATAGTCCCTTGCCATCATGCATGTGTATTTATGTAGTGACACCAAAAAAGTGTAGATTTCTCTAAGAACTTGAGGACTATAAGTTATTAGTTTACGAGAGCATTCTATGCTATAATAAAAGAAATTAAAAGACGCCGATAAGCCATTTTGTAAGAGTCTTGTTTCCTACGCTAGAGTGGTTTCGACGCCTTACTAACCTTCACATTTAGCCTCTTTGGTTTAATATTTATTTTCAGAAATGAAAAAAGAGTTCCTGGGAAAAATTTACTTGTGATGATAGCACAACTTTTTTTTGTGTTGGAAGAAATAAGCTTTTGAAAGATCTGAGAAGTGTATTGGACTAAAAGTAGAAGGCCCTTGAATTCAGCAGGATCATGCTATAGTGCCCACTCGCCAATTAAAATTTTTGAAAGTCTAGCGACAGAAGTACTTTTTATGTGTTAGCTGTGATTCTTACATACTTCTGCACCAGTAGATATGTATTCTGGCTCTTGTGCCTGTTGCCACTAATCTCATTGTCCGTCAGCAAATAAACTTTTGATTTGCGGTTACTGTAGTAACTTTACAAAGTGATTGATTGACTGACGTAATTGATTGTGAGAAAGACGAGTACTGGAATAGGAGTTTCCAGTGAGAAGTGGCGACCGCAATTTTAAAACTTAATTTCGCATAATTTACCGTTTAATTAGTTCTTCTCCCCAGTGCAAAGAGTTTGGTTTGAGTAAAGTGGTCGGAAATAATTGAGGAATTTATTTGGCCTCCTATTTCGCCACACACTGTACCCTTTCCAAAAATGTATACACCAACGCTTTTTGTCCGGTTCGCAACGTCATGCCATTTTGCATAGTTTTGTTCGCCCATTAGGGTAATTTATCATTTTTAGTTCCATGCCATCAGGTCGTGACGTTTTTGGTAGCTTAATGGGAGGTGTGTTGTTAAATTGGCAAGCAAAAATGCTTTTAACAAATTTTGTTGGGCTAGGAAAAGGTGGCAAGTGAGAGCAGTAGAAGATTAATTGCCCAAGTGGCCATTGGAGCAGTAAATTTTGTAGCAAAAAACTTTTACTTTAATTGTAAAAGCCATGGAGAAGTCGGAATAAATGGAAATCAACCAATATTGTTGAGCTCTGAAAGACTAAAGTATTTACCAAAATCGTTATGGTAGATGGCAAACGATGCTGAGACGGATATGTCAAAGAAGGCATTTGCCAATGACGAACAAGTGGGAAACAGGCACCAAAAACCACGAATAGGCAAACGTTTATTTGCACAAATCCTGAAATACGTGAAGACATTCATTCGCATGCGTCTGTGTAGGTGTGCAGAAGCGGTTGGGTGAGTTACTGCTGCTATTGGTTTTTGTGAGCGCGTTAATGAAAATGAATTCAATGTTGGTTTAATAGCTTGGAAAGACAACAAACCGACTGTGGTGGCAAAATATTTCACTGGCAATGAAAATTAATGAAAAGTTCATTTAAATTACTTTAAAGCGTTCACCGCAAGTGCTTGTCTGTGTCGTTTTGTTTAAATCCAAATAATGGGATGAACCGTGGGACTAATACCAATTTTCATCTCTTTAGGTGCGTTGAAATATTTATTGCAACCCTTTCTAGCCGAATGGGTGCGAAATGAGACTAGTGGATCTTAATACCCATCGGCCATAGTCGTCTTTATACCCAAATAAGACTCGCCTTTATACCCAACTACGGACGTTAAAGATGAGGTACCACCTCTGATAGGGTAATCATCAGAAACTCCGATAAAATAACTAAAATCTTTGCGCCGGGCCGTCATGCAAGCGCGAATTTATTGACAAAGGACCAAACTAATCCGTATAAACTTAAATATCTAAACTACATCCTCGAAAAATACGCTACATAAATTTAACACAGTCAGCATAATAGAAGCGTCACCACCATAACTTGGAAACTGTATAATTATCAGATTCGAGGAACTTTTCCCAATAGGGGGTTTTTAACAGATCACTCGTGAATACTGCCAAACTAGATATATACTTTTTTCAGTACTCATTCACATTTCATCAGGAAAGGGCTCTCGCCTCAACAACATTTACAAATCGTATAATTCCATTATGAAAATCGACGCTCTGTGAAAAGTCTTCATCGCGCGCTTAGGCCAACTTAAGGTAAATAGCGATGGGGTCCATTTTTGCTCAATAGCTACGTCAATAAGCAAAACTGTCGTTTTTGGGCTGAAGAGAAACTCGAAACTATTCTAGAACACCCATTACGTTGATTGAAAAAAAAAACAGTTTGCTGCGGCCTATGGGCTGGAGAAATCATTGGACCATATTTCTGCAAAGACGAGGCTGGCGCCAATCTAACAGTGAATGGCGAACGCAATCATGCCATGATAAACGACTTCTTGATGCCGAAAATTGAAGTCCGTGATCTCCACAACAATTGAGCTCAGCAAGACGGCCCTAATTGCCATACAGTCCATGAAACAATGGCTTTACTACGTCGTAGTTTCTGTGAATAATTTATCTCTTGTCTCCGACCAGTGGATTACCACCAAGCTCGTGTGATATCACAACTTTGGACCAGCTGCGAATAAGGCACTGGAAGCCTACATTACTAAAGTTATTCACGAGATACCTACCGAAGTTCTCCAGTGAATCATTCAAAATTGGTTATTACGGATGACCGAATTACCTCCAATTGCGGCCAACATTTGAAAGTGATTATCTTTAAAAAAAATTCTACGAATGGTTCTATGCAAAAATAATAAAAATTGCCCAATCAATTGAATTTTCGCTGTTTTATTTCAGTTTAAAATCCTATATTTGATAATTGAGCACCGTTTATTTGACACAATACATTCAGTAAAATGAACAGTCACCCCATTGGCTATAATGGCTTCACATCATACTTTAATTTATTTAATTTCTGCGGCTCCACTTCAGCCGACTTCACCTTGATAGCTATTTGACGTCCATATTGGTTTTCTCTTGAGTTTTTGTTTAACAATTTTCAATACGTTTGGCCTCAGACGACTGTGAAGGCCACTCCAACATTTCAACCCCATTTTGCGGTTTCCGATCTACACACTTCCAGCTTCAATGCATAAGATCGTTGCCTTCTGGTAAAATCCAAGGCTGGATAGTTCTTCCCAACAACTACGCAGCTGATGGTATAGATGATTTTTGGTAAATTTTATTCATCCAAATGGCACTTTAATTGGTGGTAAACACAAATAAACGGCCAAATTCTTTTTCAGACAAGCAGTCCCAAAAATGGAGCTTAACTGAGGATTATTACCAGCACACCAAGACTGACTGCAAGTGTTCGCCCAATAGGAAGATCAATCCGTGAATGTTTGCCCAATTCCGACCTGAATTTGCATTAGCCCAGGCAAGTCTGCTTTGAGTGTATGTGAGAACAGCGGTTTTTCAAAGGGCTCCAGAATTTGATGTCTTCTGAACGTAAACATCCTCGATTCGTGTCAAATCAATGATCTTCTGATCTTGCTTTGGATACATATTTTTGGGCTTGGATCGGGGAAGTCCTCTTCGTTTTTAACTTCGGTATAACGTTGCATCCATTTATTTATAAACATTTTCGACTTCTAGAAATATTTTGCTGTAGCTGAAAGTGATATTTTTGGATCTTTAGGGTGTGTACGTAGGCCTCAAATCGTTTTTCAAGTTTAAATTTCTCACAAAACTAACAAATCGCACAACACAAATTGTAAAAAGGCTATGCCTATTTAACAGTTTTTAATTTTTTTATAACGGAACTCTAAACTGGAATTTTGTCGGTCATACTCTTATTACACATACTGTAACTATTTATAAATTTTGTATTTTATAATTGGCGCTTACACCCTTTTTCGGTGTTTGGCCGAGCTCCTCCTCCTATTTGTGGTGTGCGTCTTGATATTGTTCCGCAAATGGAGGGGGCTACAGTTTTAAGCCGACTCCGAACGGCAGATATTTTTTAATGGGGAGCTTTGTCATGGAAGAATTACACTCGCAGGTTTGCCAATATCTGCTGAACCGCGACTGCTATTAGAAAAAACTTTTTTTTCCATGTTGGTGTTTTACCGAGATTCGAAACTATGTTCTTTCTGAATTCTGAATAGTAGTCACACACCAACTCACTGGGCAACGGCGGCCGCAACAGTTTTGTAACATGGACAAAGATATTTCAGAAATTTTCACTTAACCAAATACTTATCTTTTAGCCACATTCCGGTGCTGCGAATTTTTTTCTTAACTTTAATGCTTTTATTTAAGCAGCAGCTTGAAATTTGCATAAAAATTCATTGTGTAAATTTCCAATGTACATAAATGTAAACATTTTTCAAATGCCGATTCACAGGTAATAGTATATAACAACTTCTGCAATCAGAGCGATTATAGCATCATTAAAAAACAAAAGCTATTAATACACTTGGCGCCGTTGGGCACTTTAGCATAATTATGAGGAGAGTATTTGTTTACAGGTAATTTAGCGCTAGCAATAAGGAGAAACCTCAGCGAAGTAGCCTGAAGCCAAAAGTGTGAAAAAAAACGTGAGTCAGTGCGTTCGAGTACATACATACATATATGGAATTGTATTTACATATTTACATATGCGACTAGGAGTAGTGAAGGAGAAAACTAAGCAAAATGTCAATTGCTTATTTACCTTCCCCTTTGTTTAATCAAATGGAAGATGGGACAGCAAAAATAAGTTAGGGAGAAAAACGTAAATTTTTTTTTGTTTTTTTTTTAATATTCGTTATGTTAATTATATAAATAATAGATATAAATCTTTTGTACAATCAAAACAAAATTTCAATATTATTTCGAGAAATCAAGTAAGAAACAAAGGTGATGTAAGATGTCTAATATTCACCCGCAAATTCTAGAGAAATAGTATTCAAAGGCATTCTCAGTCAATTCGTCTTCCTGATTATGCCAGCGTGTTCCAGGCAGAACTTTTAGCGATCAGAGAAGCATGCAAATCCCTAGAGCTCTACAAGGAAGTTGGCGCAAGGGTAGCTATCTTCTCAGACAGTCAAGCAGCTATTAAGGCCTTAGACTCCAACTACATTTCATCCAAACTGGTCTTACAGTGTAGAGTAGAGCTGGAACTGCTCATCCATTGGCTTGAAATTACTCTGATACGGGTTCCCGGTCATAGGAACATACGGGGCAATGAGATAGCGGATGAGCTAGCAAGAAAAGGTTCGACACTAGACATAGCAGAGGCGGTGGCAGTCTCCACCCCACCCAACACAATAAAAGCATCCATTGCTTTACACTATCATGCTTTAGTCGAAAGAAGATGGAAGCAATTAACTACATGTATTACAACAAAAAACCCATGGCCGTCGTACAAAATCCAAAGGACGAATCACGTGCTAGGATGTTCTCGGCCAAACATTTCACGCATCACTGCAACCGTTACAGGTCATTGGAAAGTAGGGGATCAATCTTATCTGTAGAAGCTGTCAAGCGGAAGGGGCGAAGGAAAGTCTTTTCCACTATTTATGTGAATGTCCGGGACTAGCCAGGGCACGACTCCGATCCTTTGGTAAGCCTTTCCTACAGCAAATTAAGGAGATCCCAGACAGCGAGATAAAGTATTTGCTGCTATACTTGGAGCTCACTAAATGGATCTGACTTGGAAACAAAAAAAAAAATACATCATTACACGAGATAGTGGTAGTAAAACGGTGCTGGTCACTAATTAGGAGCATTTCAGTGGAAATGTTCAACCACCTCAACCACCTCAACAACAACAACTCAAAGGCATAGAAAAGAAAACTTTTGCTAAAAAAGTTTTTGTTGTGCCACAAAACGTGGGCAAAAGAGGACAACCTTAACGCTCCCTTCATGTCGCAAAAGATAAAATGAAAAGAAAAGAATGGGTAAAATCATAGGGCACTTCATTGTAACCTGGCGAAACAGTTTACGTGCACCTCTTTTCGGCTATGGATTTCTAGATCGGTCCAGATCGGAAGAGGGCGAAGTTGTCTAGTGTTGCTCTTCTGCTGCCTATTGCAGTTTTGCAGTGCTGGAAGGAGCTCGACCCCATGCTTTATTTGACACTTTCACGCAAATAGAGTGAATACTTTTTTTAAGTGTAGTTTTAATTAAAAGAATTTTGATTTAATATAGATCACACACTGATTATCGTGTGCTTCGAGATGGATAAGTTACGTCTTAAGTTACGACTTGTGAAACTGGGTAAATCCAAATAGTTGGAAAACCCAACCAAAACAATTCATTGGGCTTGAAAGATATGGCACAGGAAATATTGAAAATTCGTACGTATATAAAAAAGGTCTTCTGATAATAGGAGAAATATACATTTTGTGGGGAACTTATAGTTTTTAAGGTTGTCAGGTTGTCAAAGCTTTCGTGAAGCGTACCGAAAGTTGGAGAAATTGTTAAAATCCAACAATTAAGTTGAAAAGTCTAGTTAAGCTGTATTTTATATCTGTGTGGTTTTAGATATCCCAATTGTTTGTTAAGCTACGAGCTACCTTTTAGAAAGGGGATCAACTTATGCCCATTTTTCCTTTACTTCCAAATTGCATCAGTGGGTTAAGTAGCATCCGAAATCAGCTGTCAAACTTTACACAACTTTTCATTACTGAATCGTGACTTGAGACTATGAACTATACAAAGCGCATGATTCAATTATTAAAGGTTTGCTCACTAGTGACGTTCGATTTTTGACGCTCCCTTACAAAAGGTTCCATTTAAGAAGGTGAATAAAGTGGAAAATAGTAAATCCTTTTTGGTAAAAATGGTAGCAAAAAAGTATATTCTTACTTAAATGGAAAGAAACTGCGAACGATTTAAAAAATTTATTTTACTTTGCTTTGCTAAGTCTCCTCTGGACACTTCATCCATCCATGGGAAGGTGGGCTTATTGGAAATAAGTACCGTCAATTCCAATTTTTTTATATTGAAGTATGCAATTTTATCGATCGCGTCGAGACTATCCAATTATTCTCCCTGTCGTAACTCTTTGGGAAATGCTAGCTCTTTGCAAAACATGAATTCCGTCTAAATCGCCACATTATAAGAAATAAAGCTTTGTAAATTCACCACTCATCGATCTCGGATTGCGTCAATTACTCTATCATGTCCTGACTTAAGCGGTATGTATTCCATGACATACTCACATAGTCCTGAACATATCGATGAGAACTCTTTAGCGAGTTGTTGCTCGTAAGCAAACCATTTTGAAAATGAAATGTTGTTCCTACAAATTCAACTTTTCTTCCACTTTTACTCAAAAGGGAGCCGATTTGTCAAGAGAGAACGAGAAAGCTGCTTACTGAGCAAACCTATTATTATTGAATCATGTACAAAGCGTATCTTCCAAAAAATGAAAACAAAAGCAACAACTTAAAAAATCAAATAAAAAGTTATTTATTTTATTTTATATATTTATTTATAAATGTTTATGATTTAGTATATGTAAATTAAAAAGAAATTTGAAAAGGTCGGGCCAAGGAGCACCAGGAGATTTGGTGGCTCCTAAAACACTCAGGCCGAAAAGCCCATTGAATTTAGAGCTCTGGAAAGAGGGTAGATAGTCCAGGAGGGAAGGAGAAAAGTATCAGAGAAGGAGATCGGAAAGAATAGAGACAGAGATAGAGAAAGTTAGACCTGTGAGAATTCTCCAGATTCTTTGGCTAATCTGTAAATATCCTCCAGTTTTAGATAACGAATATTATTCATTCGCACGACATCGGAACCCCAAACTCCTAGCCGTGCTCTAGCAAAGGCAGGACGCTCATAGAGGAAGTGCTCAGTGCTGTCCGCCTCCTAGAAGCACGACAGGCACATTCGGTCCTCAATGATTCCAATGGTGGTCATATGCTGACTCCATGGGTTATGTCTGTAATAATACCGACCATCAACCGAACGTGTTTCCTTTCAAGTTTTAGTAGAAAGTTTGACAGTTTTCTGTTCACAAAACACTTTGCAGTACTGCAGCGTTTTAGAGCGGACCATCGCTCTTTATGTAGATTGCCTACATAATCGCGGATCCAATTCAGGATTCCTGCGGAACTGATTCCGATTATTGGCTTTGGCCCTTGTGGGGCAACCGCTGATCCACGGTTGGTCAATTCATCTTTAATTTCGGTGAACACTGGAATGTCCTTGAACCCATATAAGGGCAAGCCTGTTTTGTCTTGCAACAGAATTAGGCTTCTTTACATTCTTGAACAATCTTTCAAGTTTACTTCGCGTTCTCCAGGGCTTTCAGTGCAGCCTGACTGTCACTGAAAGCTCCAATCTGTTTCCCGCTCCACCTCCTCCCGATTATCCATTCGGCTACTTTCAGGGTGGCAAAAACTTCCGTTTGGAAAACAGTAGTTGCCATTTCCCCCATAGCATAGTGATACTTATTACTGTCGTTTAAGTACCATCCAGCTCCAGGCCCTATTTCGTTCTTGCACCCATCGGCAAAGAAAATATCCGTCAAACCTTCCTGTATGCATTCTGGATTGCTCCATTGCTCACGCAATGGAAATCTGACATCAAATTTCCTTCAAAATGAAATTGTGGGTATCAGATCGTCTTTAGGTGCCAAAAACAGTGTATATGTATAAGTACTTTGAGTACTTCCTTCCTCCGGACTAACCGAGGCGATTTCGGTGCTTAGGGTCAGTTCACTAGCATTTCTGCACATTTTAGTTAGCTATTCTGGTATACCATAATTTCATTTAGAATTAGACTGAATGAGCTGAAAGGCAATTGTCGGCATAGACGTTTTTTTGGATATTCGCTGAGTTAACCAGATTTGATCCGTGATTTCCTTATTGCACTGCAAATCGCAAATCGCTTCGCTGAATCTACTCCAATCACTTCTGCGTTTGGTTTTCAGTAAAATGTGCTTTGAGATTTGTACTCTCGTGGAATTTAATTTTCAACAAGTATTCTCACTAAAACATTTCGGGTACGTATTTGTGTGGGGCTATGAAACAAATTTGATGCGCTTTTGAGCAGGAATTAAAATATTATGATTTACTATTTTTCCAAATTTTTTTATTGTTATTTGTCGCTACCAGAAAATACATTCTGCCAAAAAAATATTGGGAATTGTTCATTCAAAAAGCGCGCGTTACACACTGTCCTCTATAGTGTCGCAGAGTGCTAGCGTGATCTGTCAATTAGCTTCTTTTTGGCATTTAATTATATCAGCCAAACGCAGGTGTGAACAAAGAATATGTCATATATTACATTTTGTATTTTTAACGAGAATTCGTGTGCCGAATCATTGAAAATGTTGCAGAAAGTCTATGGCCTGTGTGCTTTATCAAAAACACGGGTCTACGAGTGGGTTTTGCAATGGGCCGAGAAGTCGTGGAAGATTTGCTCCGATATGGGCGCCCATCAACATCTTCAACGGATGAAAACGTCAACAAAGTCAAGGAAATGGTCATTTAAGTTTGAGGGAGGTAGCTCGTGACCTTAGCGTGTCTCGTGAATCAATTCGTAACATTTTACACCATCAATTGGGTATGAGACCCAAGGCTGCTCGACTCGTTCCAAGAGAGTTGAATTTCTTTCAAAAAATTCATTGGAAAAAGGTGGTTGAAGACATGTTTGAGCAAGTGAATTCGGAGCCAACGTTTATTCAGCTCATCATAACAGATGATGAGACGTGGGTATATGAGTTTGACATCCAAACCAGTCAACAGGCGGCTGAATGGTGCTAGTCGGTCAAAAGTGAAAGTTATACTACTCGTTTTCTTTGATTATCATGGTGTTGTACACTCGGAATTCGTACCAAATGGTTCTCCGGTAAATGAAGAATATTATTTGGAAGTTATGCGACGTTTGAGAGAGAAGGAAAGAAGTCTGTAGGAAACGGCCCAATTTGTAGAAAGAAAATTCATGGATCTTGAGCCATGATAACTCATCGTCTCACAAGGCTCATATTGTGAACACTGTTTTGCCCAAAAACTCGACAAATATCACAGAACACCACCGTATTCACCGGAGTTAGCCCACTGTGACTTTTTTCTTTTCCCAACACTTAAATTGCCACTGTGGTGGCATCCGCGCACTTTGAATTCGGAGCTGAAGAAGAACTCTTCAAATGCGTTTAAAAGATGCTTTGACGATTGGACTAATCGTTGGCCTAAGCGTATTGCTGCAACAAAATAAAGTTTGATGATTAAACAATTATTTTGCGTTTATTGAACAATTCCCGGTACTTTTTTGACAGAATGTGTTTGTTAAATGCAAGGTGACATTCAGTGTTAAAATTTTTATTTGGACATACATATTGAATATACATGAAACAAGTTCAAAAAGTTGAAAAAAGGTATATTCGTCATTGACCTGTGTGACACACAACGCAAAAATATACAAATATATGAAAACAAATGCCAGTCGATGCCGGAAATATTTAAGAAAAAATTGGCAATGTGAAATGTTTTTATGGCAATAAGTGGATAATTGAGGGAAATAAAATATGAATGGAAAGTGTAATTCGAGGATATTGGTGAGAGTTATTGCTGGGGGCAAATTTTGCAGAAACTGTGGTAGTCTATTGAAGCTGCGATTTAAAAAAAAAATGCAAGAGACTTGTATGTGTTTTTACTTTGAAAGATTAATGATAGGTGAAGTAAAAAGCTTTGAAAGGGTTTTCGGTTGAAACCATGCAAATAATATAAATGCGTAGTTATAATGGACCATCCTTACGCAGATGGCTCTAAAAAATGTTCTGATGAATTTTCGACTCCCGGGTAATGGAATAAGTGCTCATATGTCGATCCGATCTGCGGATTTCCATGAATTCGCCAACTTAAGCGATGGCTGGCCTATCAGAACAAAATAATTGGAATCAACCGGTTGCTGAGTTGGGCTCATAAATATGAATCGTTGTTTTGGCCACCTTCTCCGACTTTTCATATTTCACTGAAGAATGTAGCGAATTTTTAAAGGTGAAACTATTTTGGAATGCTGTGTTTCACCAAATACAAATACAAAAAAATGGCTTCTTTAGGAGCCTTTTATCCCCATTAAATCGCTGTACAGGGTGATCCAAATAACGCGTTTTCTTCATCATATGTTATTTTGAAGTTCGTCATAGAAGTCAATATCTTATCTTCCCGGAACGAAATGCATAATTTTACACTTGAAAAATATTGGGAAATATTGAAAACTTATTAAATAACGATTTTGCTCGAAAAATCCTTTTTTTTTGAAGAAGCGTATTTTCATCTCGGGGACTTTGTTATTAAGCAAAACTGCCGTATCTGCGGGTTGGAAAACCCGCAATTGATCACCACAAAGGCACTGCATGCTCAGAGAATGACAGTTTGATACAAATTTTGGATCGGAGGTACCATTGGCCCATTTTTCTACGAATTTTCGGTGGATTCTAAGCACTACAGAGTCATGATTTTATGTGGTCAGAAGTTAAAGATGTAGATTTGGGCTGTCTTTGGTTTCAACAGGGCGGTGTGTGGCGCACATGTCACACAGTCCATGCCATAATTGATTTTGTGTGCACCAAGTCACCTCGGAATTGAAATTCGATGCCGTTATGCGAAAAATTCTTTAAGGGTTAAGCAAGCCACTCGTGAGATGGAGCCAGAGGAACCACCTTCTATGTTAATATCTATTTAAGTAAATACAGCCTTGGCCAAAAGTATAAGGCAGCCCCTTAATTACTGAATTTCTCGTTTTAAAAATTGTTAATTATCTTTTATTAATAAATAAGTACAAGTAGAGGGCTTTAATGATAAGCACATTAATATTTAGTGGGCCCGACCTTTGCTTTGATCACAACAGCAATCCTCTGGATCATGCTGCGTACAAGCTTTGCTTCCTGAATTAAAGCTTGTTTCAGGCCTGTTTGCGATGTTGCTGTTTCTTTTATCTTACGCTTTCAAATAGCTCACATGTGCTCTATTGAGTTTAGATCGAGAGACTGTGCTGGCCAATCTAACAAAGCAATGTTATTGTCTCTAAACCAATGCATCGTAGTCGCTGTTTTGTGACTAGGAGCATTATCTTGTTGGATTTGGACTCTACCTAAATTAGTGCCACCGAAAATGCGCATTAACGAAGGCAAAATTATAGTTTCTAATACATTTATGTGATTTCGACGACACTCTGGCAGATCATAATGCTTTCTTGGTACTCATGCTTAACAGTGGGTACCACGCAATTCGGATAATATTCCTCTGCAACCCGTCGCCTCACGAACGCCTGAAGGAAAGGAAAACTAATCGTTTTGTACAATAAGATTTGTGTTATTTCCTCGATATTTTAAAACGATGTAAACTAAGTTTACCTCGAAGTTCGTTTCATCAGACCACGGAGCATTCGGCCAATTTTCCTCCGTAAAATGTTGGTATCGGAGAGTCCATTCTAAATACTTTTCTGCTTTCTGCTGAAAGCCACGGTTTCGTTTGGGCTTTGCAGCATTTTAAACCTGCTTCCAGAATCCTTCTTTTAGATGCTTGAGCACTGACGGATTTTTTTTTAGATTCTCCGGCAAGTGTAAAATAGGGTTTTTATATATACAAATTCTGTATGAAAAAATTTATGTTATGTTTTAAATAAAAATGAATATTATTTACTTCTTCTTTATCATAGGATTAAATTCTGTACATCAACAATTTATACAAGAAATACCATTAAAATAGATATTATGATAATTAAAAAACTAAAAATAAGTGAAAACAATTGACAATTCAACAATAATATCGGGTGTTTTTAAGAGCTCGGGAACTTAAAATGATAATACAAAACAGAAATATTGTTGGAGTGAATTGTTTCATTATAATCTGGTAGATAATTTCACGGCTCTTATTTTTTGAAAATGATATCCGACATATGTCCGTCGCGGCCACGAGTTTCATGGTCCATTCGATCAGGCCAATTTTTGACTACTTTTTCTTATAAATCTGGCCGTATGGCGTCAATAGCGGCTTGGATATTGAAATAAATCGATTGTTAAGCCTTCTTTCTTGCCCGGGATTGGAATCTCTAGTGGCTACAAAAAAAAAAGTTGTAAAATTTGCAGTTATTCAACGCTTTGCATTACTATGTAGCAATTTTGTATGCGATTAAAATTTGGCAACAAAGCTGCTGTGCGTAAATAAACTTAAGCACTCGGTGCGCATGAAAGTGCCTGCGTGTGTGTGTGTGTGTGTGTGAAGCACAAATAAATCCATTTGGCAGTTAACTCAACCGAATGTGCATTTAAATTTTAAATGTGACCCAATTCACAAAGTCATCTGCACTCAGCAAAAGCGACGCTATTGTAGCACAACCAAAAAACAACAACAACGTATGCGAAATAAGAAAAACCAGAAAAATATGGAAAATAAAAAATAGAAGTGCCACCAACGCTACGGTGAACTTTTTCTGTTTCCTGTATTTCGCTCGATTGCTGTACGAATGTCATAACGTTTTGTTGTTGCAATGAAAGTTATAGCTCCATTTTCATTTCCGCCTTTGCACTTTATTTGCCCATTCACGCTGAACTTTCTTTGTTTTTGGAGGAGTAAAAGTTGCGCTGAAAGGTTGATAATGCCTCGAGGGTCCAATGGTGGCAGCGCACTTTTATCCAATGACTCAAGGCTGCGGCTGTTTGTTGCCTATGGAAAATTGACAGTCACTGCGCCCCATCAACTTCTCTGTGATAGTTGCAAGCCAGTTGAATGTGGCAAGTACTTAAAGAAACGAGCACTGCAGTTGTCGTCGACGTTCCATTTCATTCCATTTTCCTGGCATTCGCAAGTGGCCACACGTCGAAGCAGACGTTGTTGTAGTTCAAGTGCCGCTGCCAGTGTGAATATTTAAATGAACTCGTGACCACGCCCCGTGGGTGGACGTTTGGCCATAATGCAAATGGTAATTACGTGGAGTCGCATGATGAGCCATTAGCAGATATTCGCAGCGCGGCAGCGGCGGCGACAGCATCGTCTTGCAGTCAGCGCACGTTTGTCCATAAACAATTTTTTATTATTGTTTTTTGTTTGTTTTGAATTTCGTGTTGTTTTAGCTTTTGAATTCCTCCCGCAATGCGTTCCAGTTTGCTTAACGTCGCTTGCTACTTGCGGCAATGAAAGTCTGGCTGGAAATGTTGTCCTTGGTAATAAACATTTACAACAATTGAGGCACAAAGATGCGTCATTAATATGAAGGAGAGAGGCGATTGCCAGGGAAATGAGATTTCCGACACGAAAACGGAAACGAGAGTATGCGACATGCTTTATGGCTTTCTGGGTAATTTAATTAAAAATTATTTAAAAGCATTCGCATGCTTGGATGTGAGACGGAAATGTCATGCAACATGCATCGGTGGACTATTACTTAGTTGCTAAGTAGGTCAATTGTGATTAATTGGCAGCAGTGCTAGCTAATTAGGATTGATGTGCATATTTTGATGAATTGAAGGGCTGGAAGCGTTTTTGAGCTGCATGAATGGGGGAAGTTGTCTGCAGTAGCACTCACTTGAGGAATATTGGAAACTTTTCTCTGCTTGCATTTCTTGTACGCTTGAAGTGAGTCCTAGTCTGACTCGATTACTTAAAGCTACAAAAATTGTTCAATGGTAGCACAAAAAACGAGTTGTTTCGTTCAACTTAATTCCAAAATATTAAAATTTTTTTTCAGCAGCGTTAACACACATACATATATTACATAGGTTCTTATGAGTTTTCATTAGAAATCTCTGCCTATTTCAAATTTTGACAAGAGCTGCTAAGCTCTTTCTCTCCTGTCTCTTAAAGGCTTACAGTCACGCAAAGTTTTGACATTTTGACGAGCGGTAACGTGGAAGAGGCAGATTTCGGCCCTTGAAAGTTTTGCATGTATGTTTGTACTTTTTGGCATTTGTTTCTAATTATATATTGCCTGCTTCTGACGAAAAGTCATTAACAACTTTTCTTACTTAGTATAGAAAACAAGTAAATAAGTTTCTAACTTTAGGTTAATCTGAACTTTACTTACCTGAGGCATATTTTGAATGACATGTGACGTTTATAAAGGTTATATTTATTTATGCCTTTCCTAAAGACCTTTCAAATTTCAATTTCGTTTTCAGCAGTGTTTTTTTAGGCTGCGTCAGTTCGTTATCATCTCTTTCGACAAATGTTAAGTAGAGAGTCTACAGTTGACAAAAATGAGTTCGATTTCATTCAAGAGCCGTATACTAATTATTAGTATGCACTATAAAAATGGTGGATCCATGGAAACTGTATTCCCCGAATCTGTAAATAGTTTTGGTCGTTTTAATCGTCCAATAGAGTTCAGAATAAAGAAAATGGTTCCATCGAATACCCGAAGCAGGACTTAAAAGCAGCAATGAATATTCCATTCCGTTCGTTTGCCTGTAAAGGAAGACATTTAGTGAGATAATTTGGCAATTGAAAGGCGTTCGTGGCAATCGGGTCTATCTGTAACCCCAACAGCAAAGTTTTTAGGCCCGTTGTTGATAGTATGGATATATGGTGAAATGAGCTAGCTTGAGCCTCGGACTAGCGTAGGATTCAGTCGGACCTGGTGTCCGTATCACAAGATTCAATGTAGGTACTTTAGGAGCTTCGCCTTAATGCTCGTCTGTTGTCTGGCATACGATGCTCTTGGCCATTAGTCGCGGTACTCTTTGAAAACAATTTCGCCGTAGCAGTATTGTGGAGTCACCAGCTGTCCGCTATGATATAGTTTTGCATTGGTTTCTTAGGCAGCGGTTTTTTGCCTTTGAACGATGCTTTTGCGTGTATTTTTATCTAAGACATTCTGGTACAGGAGCGAGTGGGGTGACCGTTTTGTAGTACAAAGGAGAGTAAAGGCCGTCTTGATAGAGATTTGTGATGCACCAACAACTGCTGTTTTAAAATACAACATGTAAAAATTTTGTTTTATTCAATTTTTATTGAATTTTAGTGAAACGTGACATCATCTAAATGTCCATCACTAGCACGTCTGCAGGCAAAATCCACCTATCTCCTCTCGATTCACGAATGCCTAATTGTTGAGGATGTCTAGAAACCGATGTTGAATGTTGTTCAGCAACACTTTGCACTACAGCAGCAATTTTCTCAACAGAAACTCCAGTTTTTGGTGTACCAGTCGTTTTTCTATCCTCGATAGAAACAGTTTCTTGACATTACTTCATCAGCCTTTGAATTGTTGATTCATTCCGATGATTATTTCCGCCTTAAAAATCAAGAATTTTGCGTTATGTTGTTCCTAAAGATCGACAATTTGCAAAACAAGTTACGATACATTTTTTATCAATTTAGCAATAAACTGGTGTGTGAAATACCCTGTATAATTTGATATATACAATTGGACAGTATTGACTTTTAAACCTAAGAGATACAATAATAAAAACATTTTTTCTGAAATTTATGTTATGCACTTGCTTTCATTCGGACTGTAGAAATACGCAGAGTAAAAGAACAACCCCTTTCGGTGAAGTAAAATAGGGAGTGAGTTTAGCGAACAGATTGCCTACAACGGAAAAATATATACGTATTTATTTAGGTGCTTCAATACTTCTTATATACTAAAGAGAAACATTCTTGGAAAGTATGAAAATAACTGTGAAAGCGCAGATCGAGAGAGAATAGGAGAATAACCTGATACAATAAACAGCAAGCGACTTAAAGGTTAAGACGCTTAACACAGACGATGACATTTTGTGTGGTATAATTTTTAAAAAATAGTCGCTACGGCTCCGCTCTTGGTAAAGCATTCTAGTAGACTGCTTTTAGATGACAAATCCGCCCAAATGGGGCCCATCTAATGAAGAACGTGAGTTATGATGGCTTTCAGGCCAAGTAAGAGATTTTACGTTGTCCTATGAAAAATTAGCAGCGTTAAATCACAATTAACGTCTGGTATCGGTAGCACAAAACCAAGGAGCAACAAGGCTAGTCAATGTTTACACCGGCCTGAAATATTTTCAACTTCAGCTGGAGCAACTAGACAAATATAACCACATCCCTACAAGTGAGCAGCTCGATTATATTATATATATATGCATATATATATATATATACGTACACCTTTTGGGTGTTTGGCCGAGCTCTTCCTCCTATTTGTGGTGTGCGTCTTGATGTTGTTCCACAAAATGGAGCAGCTCGTTTACTATGTACTTTATTTTAAGCAACAACTGCGGTTGGCAGTGTGAAATAGTATATCTACATCAAAACATACTTCCCGCGAAAAAAATAGCCACCCTTTATCAAAAACTTAGTAGCAGAAAAACGGATGTTAGGGAAAAGCTGGCAGCAAACCAGACCTTTATAAATTAATACTCGTACAAAATTGAAATTTAAAATAAACGATTTCTGTATGGGCTCGCAGCTGATATTCCTTGTGAAAAGCGACTAAGGTTGTCAATTGATCAATTCAGCACAGGCGACCGCCGTAGCCGATTGGTCAATTGGGGTATAACTAACATTCGAAAGTGCACAGGTTCAAATCTTCGAGCAAGAAAGACCAAAATGAAAAGGTGTTTTCTAATAGCAGGCAATGGCGAACCTCCGAGTGCCTTGAAAAGGATCCTCATAGGAAACCGCCGTTCAGAGTCGTCTTAACCCTATTCGTCGCTCAATTTTGGAGAAACAGTTTAAGACACACACCACTAATAGGATGAGGAGCTCGGCCAAACACAAGACAAAGGAGTACGTGGGGGAAAGAGGCAAAGCTTTAGTTTTATCAGCTAGAATTACTGCTCCCATTTTCATCGACCATTTGTACATTTTTTATCAATCATGTTGAGACCTTGCGATATTTTTTCTTGAGTGCCGGTAGACAATGTGAAGATGTTATCTGTATAGATGCCAATGAAATCAGTTCCATGCATCTCTTTTAATGTTTTTGGCAATGAGTTCGTGTAAGAATTGGAAAGAAATACTGAGAAGGGGGAGCCTTGCGGAATTAAAGTTCTGAAATGGGTAACCATCTACCTTCACGGAGATTCTTCTGTGCGAGAGGAAGGATGATGCAAATTTTTAAAATATTTTGGGTATGCCTCAATCGGATAGCTCCTTTATTACTGATGCTTTCCATTTCAATTCAACCGAGCTATTCGGGTCATGTTCTTCGATTTCGATGTAACTCAAATATGTTGCTCTCTGGTCAAAATAATGAGACACGTATTTTTTTTCGCCCGAAAAACATTTTTTTCAAGAGTTATTGGTAATTTTGTTTTTCGGCTCAAATTCGATTTTTTTTAATTATGTAAGAAAATTTTTTTTTAAATGCCCATAACTTAGTCAAAAATGAATCGATTTTAATAATTCTGGGTTCAAAATGATCGTAATTACTTACACGAGCGACTTCATGTAGAAACAATTGCAAAAAAGTAGTTGAAAGTTTTTTATTTAGCAAAAAAGAAAAAAAAAGGAAATTTTTTCGAAATTCAATATTTCAAAAAGTGGATTTTTGTTTTTTTTATAACTTTTTTTAAATCAAAAGGACATCTCAAACTTTAACTGAGCTGAATGCCTAGTAGCTAAAATGCGTTGTTTTTGAGTAATGAATTTTTGAGTAAAAACCCTGTTTCGCACTTTTTGTTTTTTGCAAAATAAAACATTTTCAACTTCTTTATTGCAATTGTTTCTGCATGAAGTCGCTTGTGTAAGTAATGACGATTATTTTGAACCCAGAATCATTCAAATCGGCTTATTTTTGACTAAGTTATGAGTAATTAAAACAAAATTTCTTATATAGATTCTTTCCATTTCAATTCAAAAGGGCTATTCGGGACATGTTCTTCGATTTCGATGTAACTCAAATATGTTGCTCTCTGGTCAAAATAATGAGACACGTATTTTTTTGTTCGCCCGAAAAATTTTTTTTTCAAGCTTTATTGGCAATTTTGTTTTTCGGCTCAAAATCGATTTTTTTTAATAATATAAAAAAATTTTTTTTTAAATGCTCATAACTTAGTCAAAAATGAACCGGTTTTAATAATTTTGGGTTCAAAATGATCGTCATTACTTATACGAGCGACTTCATGTAGAAACAGTTGCATAAAGGTAGTTGAAAATTTTTTATTTTGCAAAAAACAAAAAGGGCGAAACAGGTTTTTTACTCAAAAATTTATTACTCAAAAACAACGCATTTTAGCTACTAGGCATTCAGCTCAATTAAAGTTTGAGATGTCCTTTTGATTTAAAAAAAGTTATAAAAAAAACAAAAATACACTTTTTGAAATATTGAATTTCGAAAAAATTTAAATTTTTTTTCTTTCTTGCTAAATAAAAAATATTCAACTACTTTTTTGCAATTGTTTCTACATGAAGTCGCTCGTGTAAGTAATTACGATCATTTTGAACCCAGAATTATTAAAATCGGTTCATTTTTGACTAAGTTATGGGCATTTAAAAAAAATTTTTCTTACATAATTAAAAAAAATCGAATTTGAGCCGAAAAACAAAATTGCCGATAACTCTTGAAAAAAATGTTTTTCGGGCGAAAAAAAAAATACGTGTCTCATTATTTTGACCAGAGAGCAACATATTTGAGTTACATCGAAATCGAAGAACATGACCCGAATAGCCCGGTTAAATTGAAATGGAAAGCATCTACTACCATTGATACTACCCTACCGAATGCTTTTTCGAGATCTTCCGAAACAAATATGCAGTGTTTTTGACGACTTAAGCTTTTATTTATTTTTGATTCTAGTAGATGCTCAAGTGTGGGTGCTCGAGTTTTTGGGTCGAGTTTTTGGATTGAATAGGCCTCTTCCTTTTCCTTTCGCCAAGCTTTAGCAAGAGTAGTGAGCCGAGCAGAGAAGTGACGAATAGAAGAGTTCTATATGTCCGTTAGTCCGCTAAAAACAACCCTTATGAATGCGTAAATAAAGTTACAGTACCGTTAGGCGGAAATGTGCACGGGCTTAATTAACAAAGGACTCTGTTTATATACATATACTCCTATGAATGTGTGTATGTGCATACATCTGGTGCCAAGAGATGAGGCTCTTTATCTCTCAAGGACAAATTGTTCCATTTGCTTTCCTAAGTCACAGCTTTCTTTCTTTGTTCAATTGTATTTATTTGGGGAAGCAAGCAATTTGGCTAAGCATTCAAAGGATTTCAGCACATAAGGCAACAAACTTTCTCGCAAGCACCTAATAATGATGCAAAGGAAAGAAATCTGTCACGTATACGCATTTATTCCATTTTGTTGAATATTTGCTATTGCCGCACGCTCCTTCCGCTGTTTTTAGTGCTTTCTTATTGCTGATACTACTAAGCTGCTATTTTAGGCCAATTCCTTGTTAAAACGCATCATTACGAGGCAGTATTTATTTTGCGATGCTCACCAACAAATCACAGCCTGCATTTGTGCGTCTCAACTGGTGGAGCTGGAATGAAAAATCTGATATCTATCGTAAGCATTGACGAGTTAAGTAAATGTCCGTCGTCTTGCTGTGCGTGAATTACGTAAGTTTCGAAATTTTCATGAAACTTGTCAGCTGGGAGCCACTCAAATTCACTTGGGGGTGAATGCGTTGAAATCTGTTGCTCCACTGATGCATGCCATTTTTCTATTTGCTTCGCTTATACGTACACATTTATTCCGCTGACAATCTAGATTTCATTCTCGCTTGATATTCGTCCCAGGTTTCATTGACTTCTGTTTGTAAGTGTGCATTCAATTTTATTTATTGGTATTCTTAATCCTTTGCCAAACGCCAATAAATTACTGCTGGTGAAACAGGAATCACGGCGGCCACTGCAGAAAATCGATTGAGGTCATATTTTTTTTATTATGGCGAAAATGAGGAGGGTTAGCAGTGCAAACGCGTTGAAGCAAGGAACAAATTATAGTAGAAGAGTGAAAAATAATAAAGAATTTGTTAAGTCATGTGCAGTGAGAATAGAAGGTAAGCTGAAGGATGTTATGAAAAAGGCAATGGCCTGCGATAGGGGATATTATTTTTGCGAGTATCGCCCAAAGAATGAAAATTGTCGAGTAATCAAAATGGTGGTCGTAAATCGCCTTTGCCTAATGCAGATATCAGAAGTATTCAAAATTCCATTTGAAAATCGTTAATAATGATTTACTTTGTAAAATAAGTTTCTATTGTGATTGAACATCCATTGTGAACATTTTATTGTGAACTAATTTAAGAACTTGATTAAAAAGAAAAAAAAAAAAATATTTTGCGGTGCAATCACTTACCGATGTGACGCCTATTCTTTTCTTACAACAGTTTCACTATCAGTCTCACTCAGGAATCATCTCAATGACCAACTCGAGCTGCTTTCAGTTACAAACTGGGAAGCAACAACGAAACTGTTGATCGATAGTCTTTGGCAGCTGAGTCGACTGGATTTCGTCTGTATTCTGGGCTAAGGAAGACAGCGATGCATTTCTGAAAGTTCTTATTCACACTTTTTCTACGGTGACGTACAAATAAATTGAAGTACTGCAATGAATTAGTAAGTGGTCTTTATCGCCCATAAAATTACCGCATTTTCGATACATTCTTTCAGCCAGATTATACAATTTTTCCCTTCGTTCCTAGGTGAAAGACACGGCCTCAATAAAAAAATTTAAAAGTAGGTTTATTTAAAGCTAGGAACTTTACTTGCCGCCAAGAACGGACTGCTTGTAGTGCCTCTGCTTCGACTAGTCGTTTCCATGTGTTCGATGGTCGGCCGCCTGTGCGACTTCCTTACGGGTTCCAGTCTAGAGCTGCTTCGGAGATGTCCCAATTGGATTTTCGGCTAAGTATGGCTAAACCATTTCCACTTCCGACGCCGAATTTCTAGCTGGACAGGTGCTTGTTTTGTCATGACCAGAGATTTTTGTTGGAGACAGTGTTAGGCAAAAAAATGCGCATGATCCTGCGTTGGATGCGATTGATAAAAACTTATAGGTCATGTATGTCATGCACAGAAGCGTTCCAAGTCTCGAATCCATACAAAACAACTGACTTGACATTGGACTCGAATATCCTTGACCCCTACACATTTTTCAATATACTAAACACCACAGAGCCTTTCGATATTCGACTGCGTATATCGGCTGCCGAACCGCCGCCTTTATTGATGGCACTCCAGGGATAACAAAACCCTTCTACTTCTTTGATGTTAGTACCGCATATTACCAGAAGTGAAGCTTCTGGATCTTTGTTTTGCCGATAATTTTTAGACCTGCCTGGGCTGTGCTTACTGCTCCCAACTTCGACTGTTTATATGTGAGTTTGTGCAAAACAGACAAATATCGTCCGCATAGTCAAGGCTGCCACCCAAGCCCCAGGAAGTGCCTCTTTTATTAGCGGCAGCTTGCAATATTAAGTCCAGGACCAGGTTCAACAAGAACGGAGACAGCACATATCCTTGCTTTACTCCTGTGCGCACTTAAATGCCACAGCTCAAGGAGTTTTCATGCCTCACTCGACGGCTGGTGTCGTTGTACAGGCAAGACCTAGTTCAATGATAGGATAAGAGGGCTCACTTAGATAGGAACCAAATTAGCCCATGGTGATACATCACAGGAAGAGGAATATGCAAGTGATTAAAGAACCGAATGGTGACTATTTTTGAAAGCTAAGAACTTAGTCTCGTGAAAGCAGGGCTGTTGTGGAGAAGGAATTCAGATATTTTTTGTTTATTCTCCAGACAGCCATCGGATGGGAGCTCTGCGTTAGCTTGGTTGATTCAAAGCCATCTTTCAAGAACAAACCTCAGGTAATAAGAAGATGATAATCTTCTTCCCAAAGCCACCTATGTAATTAGCGTATCATTCCATGCAATATCTCTGTGTCCAGTTTAACGCTTAATATCAAATTATTCAGACGCGGTCGAAGGAAAGTTCAGACAAGTTTAATGCTACTTTTTGTTTTGCTCTCTAATATTTGTCCAATTGCTATAGAAGCTTAGAACTTTTTGTGTTGTGTGCTCGCAGGGAAGAGCGACATTTTTTAACAACAAAATTATAAGGCAATTTCATCGACACTTCTACTTGCACCATAAGAACTAATAAGTAGGTAATCATTTCGAACTACAGATTTCTATGTTTTCAGCAAATGTTTAAGAAAGTAGCAGTTCTAAAATTTTTTTAGACTTTTATACCATTCAGGGAACTCATCCTTTCATCCATGAAATAAAAAAATTTTAAAGGCAGCATTTTTGATGTTTTCGAGTAAAAGTTCAAGACCTATGCCGAAGTGTTTAACAGAAATCATGTTTGGAAATTCGCTCAGAGAATTTGTCACCCCAGAAAGCTGACTATATATAGGTATAAAAAGGATACACGAAAGAAAACTTTAAACGCCAGAAATGAAAATGTTGAGATGGTCAGCCTCGGTCACAATGCTGGACAAAGGACCAAATCAATTCATTCGTGGAAGTCTTAAAATCGCGACAATCAAGCAAAAAAATACAAGAAAGTTGTCTTCGCTAGTATGGGCATGTCCAGAGGAAGCCTAAATCAGACCTGATAAAAACACGCATCGTCACGGCGTCAAATCGACCATCAACATCAGCTTTAAACTGGGACGAATTTTTCGGGCATGGACGCACTTGCGAGTTATTGACTAAAACCCTTTTGTTGTCTAAGTAAGTATTTAAAGCAGAAGTAACGATTTACATTCTAATTATACCCAAATACCTGCATACATACAAGTGAATAGGCCTCTTTTTCCTGGGAAATGTAACTGCATAAAGTCGATTAGGGTAAAAACAAAAATGGCAGTGGAATAAAAATATGTAAATAGAATAACAGAAAGAACACATTCCGTAAAAAGTCAATAAAGTTACTAAAAAGCATAAAGTCAATAAAATGAATAAATAAAGCAGTTGGTTGCCCTAGCCATTTGCTGCCATCATCTTTATTTTGTTGCTAAAATCTTGGCCGACGGCGTTGGAAATTAAATTCGGGGATTTCAATACTTCTCCTTTGTCCGTTTGTCGTAACGCAAGTAGCCACTCGCTGGAGTGATGAAGGCCAATTCATAGGCATTGCTTTGCAAATAATAGAAGTTGTCCGTTGGGACTGCTATTGTGCGTTACAGCGGTCGAAAAAAAAGCTGCGAAGGAAATATACCGGGGCTTTGTGAGAAAACAAAACAAAGTACAAGCGCTGAGTTGTATGCACAAACTTAGGTGCATGTGTAGTGGTAGGTTCAATGGAAGTTGTTTTTCTGAAGTTTCCATTCAACCCACATAGACAAATAAAAATACGTGTGCATGTGCCCGTGCTTCTGTATCTGCCCCTCCCCTCACTTACATGCCGTGCACATTGTTGTTGGTGAATGCTGGTTTAGTTGACCGTGACTGTCGTAAAGTTTCTTTTTATGGCGGAAGTTAAGTACAGAATTCCGCACAAATAAAAAATTCAAACAAAAAGGAAGATTCGTTCCAGGAGCGAGGATTGCGGGAGGCGGGGTTTACAATTGTCGGTGCGGTTGGCGCCCAGTGGCAAACTTACAGCATTGTAACGAAATTGAAAATCGCAGACGATGTGTGGCTGCAAATATCCATCTGTAATCACACACATACGCATGCACTAATGCATGAAAGGAATTGGAAAGAAACGTGCATGTAGGTGTGCGTGTTATTATAAAAGAATTGTACAAGAAAGTCATGAAATTAAAGTAAAAGTTTGCGTTGCAATTGAGTGCAGTTTGATTTTTATTGTTATGTGCTGGAATGCTTTCGAAATGGGTTTTCCATTCAGAGTTGGACAACAATTTCGCATACAATGGACTTGGTCAGCCAAGCGCCGTGCATTGTCGTTGGTCAGTTCAATAGCGGCACACCAGCAATATAAAGAAATGTTTAGGCCCCTCTTTTGCTGCACACTTTTCTTTGTCTTTTATTCTTAAAAAAGTGTGATTTTGTAGTTTTAAGGTCACTTCGTGAAGCATTTAGAATGAAACTCACATTCTTCGAGTCAATGTCTGATATGCCACATGCAAGCACATTCGAGTGCTGAGGCCGCCACACGCAAAACTTTCACATAAAATTAAACGAATTCTCACTCCAAGCATGTGCAACAATGCCAAGATGCATGACTGCTTCTGTAGCACTTAGAATTCTTTTTGTTGCTACTTTATTGTTAATTAAATAGTAATTTGCAATTTCCTTTGTGTTGATTTATATTGAGCGAGAGTTTGGCTTTATTGGTATTGACAGCCAATATTTGGTGTTGACATTAACGCCAGCGCGCATAAGTAACGGAAGGGGAAGTGTGTATTTTTATTGCTTGAGGAAGACACGTAAAGGATTAGATGATTCATAAAACCAGCGGGACAAATATTTATTGTGCAGTTTGGGGAAATAATTTTAAAGCCTTATTGCTTAATTCACTTTTCTTTTATGTTAAGTCCTTTTAGGAGAATTTTTTTGTAAAGAACTGATTTCTGCGATAACTTAACTCCTGAGGTCCATAGAGTCACTGAATTCAAATCCAAAATTTGATCATTTAATAATAATAATAATAATAATAATAATAAGAATAATCAATTAATTGGAGTAATCAAGTGGAGTAATACAGATATCGAAAATCTAAAGATAGCCACAAGAACGAAATTAACAAAACATAATAAACATCACCCACATTCATGTAAAGAGCGTATAACAATACCCAGAAAAAATGGAGGAAGGGGACTTATTGATATCCATCAGCCGCACAACAACCAAATAAATAAATTAAGAACATACTTCTACAACCAAGAGACATCCCTTCATAAAGCAATAGTACTAGCAGACAAAGAACTAACACCCCTTAACCTCGACAACCAAAGCCTTATTCTACCAAAACATACAATAGAAGAAACCCTAGCAGCATGGAAACAAAAACAAATACACGGAAAACATTCACATATAGTTAACAATGTCAACATAGATCAGCAAAACACATATACGTGGCTAAGAAAAGGAGATCTACAAGCAGAAACAGAAGGATTCATCATTGGAATACAAGACCAAATCATAGCCACAAGAAACTACAGGAAATACATAATAAAAGATTCAACCATCACATCCGACAGATGCCGTAAATGTAACATACACACAGAAACTATAGACCACATAACAGCGGGATGCCCAATGCTCGCTGGGACAAAATACACACAAAGACACAATACAGTAGCCAAAATCATCCACAAGGAAATAGCCACATTTCTTAACTTAACCAATGACACAGCACCATATTATGAATATACACCTGAAACCATACTAGAAAACGAAGACTTTAAACTATACTGGGACAGAACCATATACACTGATAAGACAATAATATGCAATAGACCAGATATAACAGTAATAGATAAGAAAGAAAAAACCGCACAGTTAATTGAAATAAGTGTCCCTAATGACGTTAATATACACAGCAAATATACAGAAAAAATTCAAAAATAAATAGAGCTTGCGCAAGAAATCAAAAACATATGGAAACAAAATGAAGTGAAAATAGTACCATTTATTATTTCAGCAACAGGAATATTACACAACACTTTCATACAAAACCTAAAATCAATAAATATAAACGAAAAAATACACGCACAAATACAAAAAGCTGTTATACTGAAAACTTGTAATATAGTAAGGTCCTTTCTAAACCAGGTCTATTAAAATTTTACATTCTTACAACATTACTACATCGTAACACAAAACAACAGAGCATTGTCCCTTGATACCGATATCCGGGACACATGTTATCTCCGGTAGTTGCGAACCCTACCGAGATGGAGTAACTCTATAATAATAATAACAATAATATTGTAATATAATCAACTGCTACTGCGCCGACTGGTGCACGCATAGCGCCTTCACAAATGTTTTAAAATTACTTCGGTTTTCATCCTTTGTGTTGACTTGAGACCATGTCGTGCTTAGCCCAGCTGAGTTGATTTCATCATTAAGACTGCGCCTCATGAGCTTCGGGTTTGTCTACTCCTCCGCGATCCGCATGCATTCTCCTCGAAGGCCATTTTGCTGATTTTGGAAGTAGGTTACCGTAGTGCATGACATATCCATCTCCATTTGAGCGGATTTCCCGACCAATCGGTTGTTATTTACTGCGACTGAGCAATTCTTGATTTTAAACCCGTGTATCTGGCTTCCATATACGGAGTATGACTCTGAGGCACCGATTTATGAACTTTTGATGTTAGATACGAATTTTGGTCTGCTTCAAATATACTTAGCGTGCCATATTTTCTTTAGGAGTTTTGCTTTCCTTATTCTGCCCTCTACATCTTTGTTGGCGCCACCGTCTTGGGCGATTTGCCTACCTGGATATAAGAACTTATTTACTCTTTCAGTCGGCTGCTCAGATATGTTGATGAGTATTCACGCTCATAGATTTTATTTTATAATTTTTAAGTCATTAGTCCTCGCAGAACGCGTCAATTCAACGAGGTGTTTTTGCATACTCCCCTGATTTTTGGACAGAAGAGCTATATCATCGGTAAAGTCAAAGTTATTAATATCTTTCATGCCGATAGGGTGCCAGAGTATATCTCTTTTTGGTTCCTTATTTAGAGCAGCATTTAAAATGCCGTTGATGACAATCAGAAAAAGCAAGAATGTTGATTTGCATCTCTGCTTCACTTGAGCAGTCGATTTAATTGAGTCAGACAAGGTTTTGTTATGAACTCTGCGTTGAAGCTCCAAGATTATGCTTTTATTAGGTTGCACATTTCATCATCATTTCATTGCCTTTGCGTTCAAGTGAATCCCATATGCTTGGTCGATTAAGACGATCAAATGCTTTCTGAACGCCTACGAAGACTAGACGCAGCGGTTTTTGCATTTCTTTAATTTGCTCTATTATTATTCTAACAGTTGCTTTATGATCTACGCACGCCTTATTCGGGCGAAAGCCGGCTTGCTACGTAATGCGGCATCGATTTTTGTGCTTATTCTGCAAAGTGACCGTGCGTAACAGCCAGTTTCCACGTAGTTCTATGTTTTTTTTTGGTACCTTGGCTAAAATGCCGTGTAGCCACGATTCATTGATCCTAATCTTCTTGAATAAGCGAAACAATAACTTTGTTGAAGTATTGCTGCCAGTTTTGAGAATTTCCGCCAGAAGAACATTAACTCCTGGCAGTTCGCCGGATTTTAGGCCCGTTATAGCTGCCTTGATTTCTGCACTCGATGCGGGACCCATTTGCGATTGTGGGATTTGAGAAAGCGCTTGAAAATACTCTTCCCAACGTCTTAGCTGGGCTTTGGGATCAGTTAATAATCGGCCTTCCTAGATCCTTGAAATGTAATTAATCCCAATAAAAATTAGTTCCAAGAGGTGCCAAAAAACGACGTCTACATCCTTCATTTTAGTATAAGAAAATACATTTCAGGTAATATAGAATATTGAGGAGAAAGGTAATAAAAAAGTAAATAGAAAATAAAAATACTATTTAAGCATTTGAGCTTATTTGCTAGAGACATTGATTTCCCTCAAACTAAGTAAATTTTTACTAACATCCTGGATTCAATGCCTTAATTTTTGACAGATTTTTCAGTAAACTGTAAGAAATTATTGCTTCATAAATTAACTGATAAAAAAAAAATAAATATATAAATATATAAATAAATAAATATTCGTGCACTTGTGACGTAGGTGGATCATGGGGAAAATACGAAAAAGTTGGCAAGAAAAATTGTTATATTTATTATATTACAGATGTCTCTAACCGCAAACTAGAGTTTGAGGGTCGTGTCAGAGCAATCTTTGCAAGTAAGTAGGATTGGAACGAGGGGAAAATATGTACCGAGGCTGTTACCTCTGTCTTCACTGACGGCTCTTAGATGGAATCGGCCACATTACCCATTTCCTTAATATTGCCGAGTAATGTTAGTGTTTTTTAGGCAGAACTCTTTGCGAACCTGCAAGCATGCAGGGTTCCAGGACATAAAGACATAGAGAGAAATGAAATTGCTTATAAACTTGCCAGGAAATTTCAATTGAATTGGTTACAGAGGTCTTAAACCCGGTCATCGGCATCCCCTGATTGTAGTTAAAGAGGAATTGCACAACTCATTTTTCGGGTAAGCGCAGAAGAGATGGAGATCCATATTTTCGTGTGCTTTGACCACAGTATAATTGACGCAGGACTCAGAAAGCCTTGGAGACTCCAGGCCACTCAATTTCTAAGATATAAGCTGTATTCACCACTTATTAGATGACCGGCACACACGCAAAAAACTAGATTTACCATTTAATCCCTGTTGCAGAAGCTATGGGGACCACAGAAAAAAATTGTTGAGTACTTTCTCTGTTAATGTCCGGATTTGGCAACTAAAAGAAAGATTAAGGTCTCTGGGTGCTCCTTTCTTCGATAGAGTTGTAGATATCTGCCCATTGGAGGTCTCATAGTGGTGAAAAACGGTACTTTAGTGTTACTAAGGGGAGTGCGTGACTGGTACTTCAATCATTTCACTTACCTACTTAGAGGAACCAAAATGTTTCTTTCTCCATTTTGAGTGAAATCGCTAGCCAAATACCAGAACAGATTCATATCCGCCATTGCATACTTTTGGAGCTTCACAAACGTTGTAATTCAATAGGTGTTACCAAAATCATTTGCGATGTTTACTTAAGGGCCTTAGATGTTCGCAAATGCCAAGTGTGATTTTCTAAGTTCAGATCCGGTAATTTCGATCGTTCCGACTTACATCCATCAGATAGACGAACAACTTTAGACAAAGACCTAATAAGGGCGGAAATTGAAGCAAATCCGTATCAGACTATCGAGGAACGGTCAAGTACTCTTAACCACCCTTGGTCGACCATCCAAGAACATTTTCAACAAATTGGCGAAACAAGCAGAGCAGCTGTTCGGGTTCCGCATAATCTGTTCAAAGGAAAACGGAGCTAACCGATCCAAGACATGCAACCTTTTTCTTAACGGTACAACACAGAACCGTTGATTGATTGCTTAATCACTGCAGATGAAAAATGGGCTCTGTATAATAATCGAAAACACAGAAGTCTCTATCCAAATGAACCGACACGAAGGATTCATAAGCCAGGTTTACATACGAAAAAGGCACTTTTGTGTGTTTAGTGATGCAATCGTTCTTAAACCTGGAGAGACTATTTATGTAGATCTGGTTTTTTTTGTAAGCAATAAGAGCGAGTAAATCAGTCATTAATTGAAAAGTATCCAGCGATTATAAATATGTAGAAAAGGCGTTGGTTGTGTTGCAACACGATAATTAGAGATTGTACTGGAAAAACTAATGAATTTCCAATTGACGAATTGTCCTACTCCCCGACCATACTTTCCCGACATTGTGCCATCAGATTTCAATTTATTTCGTTCACTGCAATAAACGTCTACTGCACATAAAATTTCAAAATTTGGTTGATATGAAATATGCCATCCCCAGATATTTTTCTGAAAAACCAATTGATTTTTATCCATCCAGCATTGAAAAATTGCTTGCTAGTTGTCAAAACGTTGGTGCCAACGAGGGTGATTACATCATTGACTAAAAACTAAAAAAAGAAAAACTGTCTACAGAAGCTATGCTGTAAAATACCGACCTGAAAGAAGTGTTGAAAATGAGTCACGAGAAATATTTACCAAATTAATTTCTATCCTGAACGCAAAGTTTGCATTCATACTCTACTATCTTCAATTTTCAAGCATTTTGAAGATATTTCCTGCTAGCCGAATGAAAAAATTGTTCAAATACTACAGCATAGAAGACAAGTGTCAACAGAAATTTAATCTTAACTGCTCGGTCTGACAGAGCTCAAGGATCATTGCCTCCTCAGGGCTCTATTGAGCCAGAGTTAGTCGATCTGCCAGCCAAGAAGAGCAACAAGAAACACAATAAAAAATTAAGGAATAAAAAAACTACAATAACAGCCGACAGATAATGGGCTGTTACACTCTTTTGTGTAATAGATCGGGTGTCTAGTTTTCTACTCAGCTGCCATGCTTTGGGTCCCATTTGCAGTGAGAAAATGATATCGACAAGCGCCTGCTGGGAATACCTTACGAGCTGCAACATTAGTGTCACATAAAATTTAAGGTAGAAAAACGGGGCATTATAAAAGCATAAGATAGTGACCACCTAATAGATGCCATAAAGAGAAAGGATAGTACCGGCTATTTTATATTGGAGATGCACTTCAGAAAATTACAACCAAATAAAGCGACTAATGGATATGCAACGAGGTAAAATAGAAAAAGTTTGACATTAATGTATATAAGATGCTTTGCTGCATGCTGCCTGTGTTGCGTAAGTCTTTCAAGCAGTGTGACAAACCAGCCTGTCAAAGCAGATGCAATAAAGGAAAACGGGCGGACATATTCAAGTGAACATTTTAGAATTTTCAACGTTAAGCTGCACGGAAGTTGAAAGCAAGTGGAAATTAATTAGCACATAAAAGGAAAGTTTCAATTTGTCTTTAGATGTTGCCTTTTCATCTCCTCGTTGCCTGCCTATGCCTTCGGCTCACTCGCTACCTCTGTGGCAGCTTCAAAGACTTTTCATCTTCTGCTGATTTTTTTAATCAAAAAGTGTTGCTACAATATTACCAGCAAGGCATCAATAACGCGGCTACTCATAACTCAAAAGAAAGAACACTTGACAACACGAGGCACGTTCGACAACTTTAACTCCAATAATGGCAACGATAACAAAAACAATGCCTGTGGCAAAGTTTCTACATAAATTGCGCGCGTTTTCTTTGTAGCTTCTGCAGTAGTGAACTTCTTATTGCTTATTTCGCCACAATGCAAGGCTGGAACAAGAGGAGGTGAAAGCGATTAGAATCGCTTCTACTAATGGCACTTGAAGCATAAATCGTAGGTATGCAAATGAGTCGCTGGTGCACGGCTGGCTGCTGGTGCTGCTTGATGTTGCGCGATTCGTAAATTTTATTCAAATAGTGTGCACTTGAGTGAGTGATATATACATTTAAACAACAGCGATGGGACAGTCTCGCTCTATTTTCGGCCGTTGAACAGCATGCTTGCGGCAAATACGTTTGGAGAGGCGCCCCAGCTGGTGGCAGTGCTTACCGCTTCTCGTTCGTTGATAATTTGGAAATAATTCGTTTAAAGCCAATGTACGTGATTTGTTTGGCAAATTGGCAAATCGGCTGAGTGAGCTCCGGGGCGGTTAGCTCGGTGCTGGCTTAGGCGCTAAGTTGCCATGGCGTATACGCAACAACTTAGCAACAGCTCAATTTGTCCGCTATTTACTGCGTTTGCTCAAGCACTTTGCTGGTGCTGTAGCAGTCAAGTGAGACTTTTTGGTAGTTGTGCGGCTCGCTGACTTACTTTTGTGCAGTTTGTTTGTTATTCCATACTCGGAGCTGGTGCTCGCGAAATCCAGTCAGTGGTTTCGTTGCCTAGTTTTGGCAACTTCCCCTAGCTTTGTTCGTGTACTCGAATGAGTGCGTGAGTTTATTTGGTTGCGATCTCGTGGTGACCCCGATTTGTGGGTAAAAGGATTTCGCTATAAAAGTGAAACTGCGCGCACTCGAAACTTAACTGCAAAACTGTTGCCTAATCATCGGCACCGACAACAAGTTTAGCATTGAAAGCGAGTGCAATAGAAACGGCGGCAGTGGTAGAGGATGAGCGCAAGTGTGGCAACCCGATACCGCGACAACGGCTGCTACCGTTGAGGCTTGAACGAACGTGCGTTTACAAACTTTCTATACAAAACTTTTGCTGCAGTTGAATTTAGCTTTTGTTGTTATTTTTGTTGTTATCATGAATTTTCTACTCCCATAGCTGTTGCTTCCACGCAGCTGCTACTTGCAACTAATTTATTGTTATTTTTGTTTAGCGAAAATGTTGCGTTAGCTGCACCCGTTGTTGCTCTTACCGGCAGGGTGCTTGGTTTGGGTTGCAAATTAATCGTGCCACGCATCCAGCAGATAAGATAATTGTAGCTCTGCTCATTGTGCCACTTTCGCTAATGTTGATTTGTGTTTGCGTATCTGCTCGTACGAATGCAGCTCATTGACAGCAACTGGCATGCACCGTTAAATAGAACAAAGGTAGTCCTGGATTCAGATTATATTTGCATCGATGTTATTGTTGTTGCATTGTTGTTGGCATTGCTTAGAAATGCTTTGCTGTAATGAAAGTCTCACAAAAGTTGCTGATTGTAATTTCGTAATTGTACCCATGTTGCATGGCTTTGTGAGTTTCACTTCGCCGCTTGAATGAATCCATTTTAATTACTAGTTAATGTTCCTTCTTGTGCCTCTTTTAATCATTGACTTTTCAAGATTTGTTTTTTAAAGTTGTCCTAGTTTCATCGGAATTCTGGTTTTCTTTCTGAGTATAGTGCCAATGTGGGCATGATGAGTTTGTTTTAAATTTAGACTTTAATACAAATATCTTCGTTTTGCTTAGTTTCACCTACGTTCGAACAAGATCGTCACACCTATTCTATTAGAAAGCGAATATGAAAAAGGGTTACGAAAGTTATTTAATCGCAAATTAAGTATATTATTTCGAAGAAATAGAGGTTGACTCAAAAGTAGGCAAGTGGCTCGAAGCTGAACGGAAGGGCTAGTGCAGAAGCATTCTGCGAGGAGCTCCCCATTATGTTCAAATTCAACTTTCATACCACTGTAGTGCTTTCCGCGCGGAGGTAGCCGCAATTAAAGAAACAAAAGAGGACTTGCTTATTTCTGTACGGACTTTAAGAGAGGTAAATGTCTTCTCCGACAGTCAGAGGGCAATTAGTGCCCTGGGCTCATTGTTTTTGAGCTCGAAGTTAGTCGTAGAATGTTGCTTTCTCTCTCAACTGCATCCGAATACTTCGGTATTAGACTTTTCTGGGTTACCGGTCATCCCTGCATAGACGGAAACTGCAGCGGTAATGAGCTGACTAGACAAGGCACTCTGGAGACGGTTTCACTGCAAATTTTTTTTTTTTTTTTTTTTTTTATTCCCCATTTATTTTATACATCTGTCCTTTGACATTAAGTATGTTGGTTAACAATTTGGTCAGGATTTATATACATCGCTTAATGGCCAGTGTCATAAAGCGATAAAATTAAAATAAACGAAATAATAGCAATTAAATAATATAAGTTAAGTTTTTATATTAAAACACTTTTTTTATTATATTTTTTTACATATATCTTTATTTAGTCCAGTTAAGTTTTTATATTAAAACACACCTTTTTTTTTACATCTGTATTTACTCCCGACCACGACTTATCGTCGTCAATCCACAAATCAAATAACTAACTATCACAAACAACATTTTCTATCATTTACGTTTCAAGAACCAACCCATTCGGGTTCAAATGCCACAATGTTTTTGTAATGCGTCTTCACATTGCAGTCCGGGGTGGACAATACGTCCAGGGTTGACCATCTACAATACGCCTCCGTCCTTCTCGACAACCCGCTTTTTGTAATGGGTCGGAATTTATAGTAAGGCTATATACAGCAATCATAAGCGTGGTCGCGGTTGTTATAATAATAATTAAATACAGGTAGTTTGTCAAGTAGTTAGGAATGTAAAAATTATAGTGACTTCGAGTCTAAACTTCAAACTTACGTGGGCCAAGCGTAGTAAAGTAGGGCGAAATTATGTTCAATGTTTGTTTTTAAGTCTACTAAATGTATGATTAAACCGCTTGGGTAACATAATAGCGTCATAGTGGCGAAACTTCGCCGTTTTGAATTTAAAAATTAATTCACAAAATAAAGTTCTTGGATTAAGTTAAACCATTTTTGTTTTTTTAATTTCATATTGAAAATTTTCGTTTGTGTCATATATTTATTTATAATTTAAATAAAGAAACACTTTTTTGTTACCATTTTTACCAAAAGGTATTTAAGAAAGTGAACAATTCTTCACCTGTCAGAATTCTAATGCCACAAGTGAGCAAACCTTTAATATTTGAATCATGGGCTCAGCGCCCCTCAAAAAGTTATCCTAAGCCACTTACCATTGCTATGACATTACTAGGAAATATAAAAAGTGTACATACACTGACGCTCCATCTTAATGCAAAATTGTATGTACGCTCATGTTACAGCTCATAATGCAGATATAATATAATATTATGGATATGGTCCCAAAGAATTGTTTGCCAAATAAGGAAAAATCTGTCACATGACTTCACACACATGCACATACAAACATATGTTTATCGTAAATGTTGCTTATCACAAATGAAAATAAACAGCTCATTGAATGAAATTTATAAGAAAAAACAACAGCCTTCGCTATGCGCTGACGTAGCTGAAATATCAGCAGCAGCTCCATCGCGGAGTGAACTTTTCTTCATTAACTTTAAAATTCCACAGTCAATATGTTGCAATCAGAGCAAAGTTGGCAACTTCTGGCGTAAATACAATTTTGCTTTGGCAAAGCGGTACACTGACGACTCTGGCAGTAATAAGAGAAGCAAGCACCGCGGCAACTTCGCGACGCTTGGCATTGGCATTGATGAGGGCGTAAGGAGCGTAAAACACAAATTACTTTTCCGCTTCAAGGTTTTCGTTATTTTTGTTTTTATTTGTATTATAGGTGCTGAACGGAGAAATTCCCTCAGTGGTGAAGTTACAACAGCAAAGTGGTAGCAGCAAAGACAAGCACAGCCTCAGGCTTTGCTAGCAAGACGTCAAGCTGTCATTGCTGTCGTTTACTTTGCTTATACCGGCATAAGATAGAGTTTAAGCTGTGTGTATTTGTATGAATTTGTGTAAATAACGTACACATGTAAATTTTGTGACCTAAGCAGAGGAAAACAAGAAAATTTAAAATTTGATGGTTTCATATTTGTGCTGTGTATTAAATGACTGGTTTTGTATTTGTATTGTCTCCATGTATTGTGTCCAAGGATCAGGATTCTGTAAGTAGATTGAACACAAAGTTATCCAACAAAAAAGTTTTGGCAATCGCTCCGCGTCTCTCCGCCTTAAAACTAGCTTTGATTATAACTGGTAAAAGTGCTATCAAAGATCGTTTATGGTCGTTCTCGGTCGGGGAAAGTGTTATCGTGTTCACATTATATAATCTAACCTAGTTCACGGTTGAACCATATTCAGGATAATAGCATTTCCTGGAACCAAGACTTTCCAAGCTCGTTTCGGCTCAAACAAACAATTCTTTGAGGCTGACGTGATAAAAAGGGGATTGGAACTAAAATTTACTGTTACGGTTAGTATGAATACGTACATTGTTTGCTGATTGTTTTTTGGTTTTCTGATAATACTTTACTTCATCGAGATTGGACCGAGACTGAACCGTGAGCGCAGTATGGTGGTGATCGCAGAAAGATGAAAGTGCGCGTAGGATAGGATAGGATAAATGGCTGCCCATGAGAGGGCACCCTCAACAAAGAATCAAAATTTGTCCGTTGTGATACCACACGGAAGGGGGAAAAATAGAACGAAAAGAACCAAACAGGTTGAAAAATGAATAGAGGCCTTGGATTAGAGGATGACAACCAACAGTGCCTAATTAAATTTTTGTTAACTGCTCCAAGCGATTGATATTTGATCCCGGAATATTCGCAGGTGTAGCCAAGAAAACAGAGCCCAAATGTCTAGACCTTAGCACGAGGAGAGCAGAGTAGCTGAGAAGAACGTGGTAAGCAGATTTCACCAAATCCTCTAGATAGATTTTCCAGAAAGGACTTGAAGCAATCCCAAGTCTAACCGCATGGATGGAAACCTAACGGACAATGTCGGATAAGGATACCTACAAATTCGAGAGCTGCGAAGAAGTTTCCTTGTACGATCCAAATCTACTAGTGGCCAGAAGAATAACGCGATCTTGCATGTTTGCGCACTAAGCCAGCGCTCACTCAGTTTGCGCGAGGCCCATATTTACAGGAGCAGACCACAGATTCTCAAGGTGACCCCAATCCTCTTACTTCGGGGTGAAACCGTCTCGAAGGTCCCCTGATAGCCAACTCCTTTATTTACCAAGCAGTTTCTAGCTAAGGCACTGTGACCGGGAACCCAAAAAAGCTTAATATCGGAGTATTCGGACGCAGTCAATAGAGAAATCAGGCATGTCTCCACTACGATTGCCGGCTGGCTGTTTGAGAAGAGATTTACCTCCCTTACAGTAATTGTAGAGGTAAGCAACCAATCCACTGCTGGCTACCTGCGCTTGGATAGCAGGGGTCTGAAGGCTTATATTTGACTTGATAGGGGGCTCCTCCTCCAAAAACTCTTCCGTCCAACTTCGAGCCTTCCGTAAACAGGCCTGCAATAAAATATAGGAATGTTCACTCAAGTCTTAATATTAATATAACGGTGTAGTATCGCGACTATTAGCGATATTTCGGAAAACGTTGAAGCTTATAAGTACTGGAGAAAGGGGTCTGTATATGAGCTCAGCACTAAGAAGAGGGACTTTATTGAGGTTTTGAAAGAATTGCACAACTATTTCTGTAAAAGCTCTAGAGGAAGATGGATCTTTAGTGCACAATTCTTTCGCTTACCTGATCCATGCATATATACTTATACAAACGGATCTTCAGATAGTTTTACATGGAAGGCGCGTTGACTGTTGAGAGGCGAGTAGACCGCCGAGCCTAAACTAAGATAATCTGGGTTTACTTATTATTTTTGAATTCAAGTTTTGGCTTCACTTCTAATAAATAAAACGAGCTTTATTCCTACGTCGATAAACTACTCCTAACTTCAGGGCATAGCTGGAGTAAAAATACAGTCTTATTATTTTTCAGGTTGGTAGTGGCAGCGAGCAATCTCAGGTGCTATTAAAGGTATGAGTATTCACTCCATTTCAAACTCCAAATTTTAAAGACCACATCAGCTGACCTTTAAATACTTTGGTTCGATAGCTCAACATGATTTCAAGAAGTCTGAAATCTATTTATTGATATGACAAAAAGAGCTGGAGCAATAGAGAAAATACCTATGAAGAAACGGAAAATTTTCTCAAACATTTTGTTTTTCTATTTTTCGCTATTTTTATAGCTTAGCTATGTTGCTACAAGGAAATTTGAAACGTATTTTTTGGGTATAGAAACTGTCAGCTAAATGTGACACTTTTTGTGGCCCCCACATAAAGTCAGTTAAGTTCGCTGATGGTGGAAGTAATGACGTCGCGCACGTGCGTGTTTCCTAAACACTCCCATCACATTTTGTTTTTATAACTTGTAACAGTATTTGTTGTAGCTGGCATCCATTTATGTTTTACCAAAAAGTTGCTATGATATTATTGTGGCTCCAGAAAGACTCTCAACTTTGTTTTGTTTGACTGGTTATTTAGAAGTGGTGGCTTACCCTCTATGCCTCGTATCAATCATCTCTCCAAAACACTTAACAATGCCGGAAAATAGACTGTTAACATTCTCATCAGGCTCTGCGCGACTTGGGAAGGGGAGATTGTGGTGTCATGCGAGCGTGTAACATTTACATGAATTATATAATTGGTTTTGCTAAGTGAACCAAATGAATGAATGGATGGTTGTTTTGGGAGTTGGGACTACGCGAACGTGATGTAGAAGAGTGATGCCCGATACAGCGCCGAAATGTTTAGATAAATAAGCAGCACAGGCACTCGTCGGCTCTTGAATACTTTCATTATTGTTGTTGTTCAATTGGTGTACCAGCACGCGCATTAATTTGTTGTGAAAGCTGGTGGCTGGCTGGAAATAGAAGTTGCTTATCTAATGACACTAAACGAAAAATGCGCTCTCATACTTGCGAAGGAATTTTTAATGTTTTAGTCCCAAAAACTGATTTTTTGTAGGAAGAGGGATTATTTGCGTTAAAAATTTAATGGATGAACAGGGATGTCTGATGGCAGAAAATGTTTGATTTTGAAGCAAAGTTATGCAAATGAAGATTAGAGCCATACAATGCGTGGTTGGCAGTAGCGCCAGTTAGTAGCAGGGGTCTCATCGTAAATTGTCAAATAATTTCAAAAGTTGTATTGATTGATTGGAATATTGCTGTCAGATTTGGTTTTTCAGAATTTTTTGTTAGTGTTGGCAAAGGAAACGTGATCGGAGAAGCTTACATTTATCTTCTTCTCTACAAACCATTGCCAGTTGCAGTTCGGTTGCGGGTTCGCGAGTTGTGTATGAAGCGTCAAAAGGATAGAAAAAATGTTTCTAAAAGCGTACGCCACTCGGGTGGGAGTGGCAAATCTCAGAGTGTAAGTCTGCAAAACATCGTCACAAACGACAGCTTGGAAGCCATGAAATTCTTGATCCTTCCAGGTGAGACCATGCCAACAGGGCACACTTGGAGGAGAAATGTCTAGTGAAAGATGTTTAAATCATGCTGCCATAAGAGCTGCCAAAGTAAGCGGCATATTAAGTAAGCTCATGGGAAACATTGGAGGTCCCATGCAGAACAAGCGAAAACTTTTAATGGGTACAACGAACTCGATTCTCTTATATGGATGCGAAATATGGGCAGATTCGCTAAAAGTACAATGCCGGCGGAAAACTCTGCAATATGCGCTCTCAGAGTGGCTTCGTCATACAGAACAGCATCTGAAGCAGCGGTGTTAGTTATCAGCGAACCATCCCTATAGATATTCCAGCTGAAAAGCGCAAACGGAGATGGGAGGCAAAAATCTCAGGAATCCCAGTACCTTGCTTCTTCGATATTAAAATTCAAATGCTCACACTTTGGCAGGCAAGATGGAACTCTGAACGGTACGGTAGATGGACAGAGAGACTAATACCTGACCTAAAAAGTGGGTAGAAAGAAAGCACGGTGAGGTTAACTATTACCTCACACAGTTTTTGTCCGGACATGGGTCCTTTCGCAAGTATTTGTGACGAATGGGAAAAGTGAGCCTATCAAACTGCATATATGGAGATACTGAGTATGATGATGTGGAGTACACCTATTTTAAATGCGAGAGGTGGAACATAGAGAGAACAGGTGTGCAACAAGCTATTGGTGTATTTTCACCTGAAGAAGTGATCGAGAAAATTATGATAAGCGAAGAAAATGGAATTCCGTCGTAAATTTCGTGGAGGATATTATCCGAAAAAAGAAGCGGGAAAGCAGGAGACCCTGAATGTAGGATGAGTAAGTAAGTGCCCTTCTTAGGACGCCGCACACTGGGGATTTTTGTACAGAGATGCGGAAAAAAGTATACATCCCAAAAAATATTTACATTTTTACTACTAACGAAGTTGTATATATTTGTGTATGAAAAGAACATGTCTAAAAACTATTTTTTAAAAAAATTTAAACAAAAATTTTTTTTTTTTAAATTCATAAATTTTAATTTTTTTTTTTTATTAATATAAGCCAGCAAATATTTACGCACAGGATACATGTAAGTTCATAATTCTGAATTACCCTCAAAACGTCAAAACAAAATTAAAAGTGTTTCGTTATCATTATGCACACACTAGAAAGCGTTTAGTTATTATCATTGCCAAAAAATAATCAGTGGCGCCTGGTGGCACCTGCAATTGATTAAAACTGAAAGAGACGTTATTAAGCAACACGTTGATACTAGTTTCTGACCGTAGGTAAATGTATCTCAACTTGCAGATCCAAGAATATGAAGGAATATGATTTTTTTTTCGTAAAATTAATTATAAATAGATAATCAAATGCTTTACAGCCTTTGTTCTTCCGGCTAAAATATATAAAAATATCGTACCCTAAATGAAAAATAAAAAATTGGAAGTCGGCTCAAGTAAAAAGAAAAAAAACCACCCTGGGCTTTGAAGTTTTTTCTTGGTCAGTTCAATACTATAAAAAAATTATACTTTTGACATATCTATAAAAAAAAACTGTAAGTCGGAGTTTAGTAATTCTTTTTGATTTAATTGTTGGTTCTATTCTGGAATTTAGAAATACCATTAAACATTGCGTAGGTGGTATGTTGCAAATTTGACTTTTTTCCGCAAAATCCCCAGTGTGCGCCGTCTTGGCCCTTTACCTCGAAGCAATGCGGAAGCAGTCGCGGGGTGGAGAGAAAAATCTAAGAAAAGAGGAGGGATGTTTTTAGTGGAATCAGCACACACGTAGCAGCGACGGTTACTATATGGTGCGAAGGCATTTTTAACCCAACCTTACCGCCAAAAAAAATATTGGGGTCGTACTGCCAAAACAACTATTGACACCATTCTAATTGCTTGTATTTAATAATATTCTAGATAATTTTCACTTCCCACTACCATATCCACTTCCTCCTTTTATATACCGGCCGGTCACTTTCACCGTTATTTTTAACGTTTTCAATATGAAAATGATATGAAAACTTCTCAGGAACTACTCCAAGCCGCCACTACGGCTACGGCCGGCCAAAATTCCCGGAAAATTACAGTAATTGCAGTTTTCTCCGAAATTTTCAGAATTTTTCACTTTGTGATGTATTTTTTTTTTGTATTGGCAATTGTTGTATACACTTGAAATGCACACATAAGAACGATTGAAAGAAGTGAAGTTGAAATACTTTCAATATTCGAATAATCCCGTTAACAATTATGTGGAATATATTTCTTTGAATTTAAAATTATTGTTACTAACATTGTAAATAAATTTAGATTTTTATTATAATAAGGGAAAATATTTTATATGCAGTGTTTTGTCCAGTTATAAAGTTTTAGCTTAAAAATATCGGGATGTCCGAAAGTACGCAGACTTTTAGAGGACATAACAAATATACGAGACGATTTTTTCGATACTGACGAAGTTGTTTTTGATTCTGAACTAGCAGATATTTCTGACGACCAGTTTGAAATAGAAGAAGTGTATATTTCCTCAGACAGCGATGGTGAAGAAGGGAACATCCTGAATGTACATAGATCAGGAAGATTGCCATCATCTTCGGATGAGAGTGACCGTCAGGAAAATGCAATTGCTGCTGATGGAACCATCTGGATTAGAATAAAAGCTGGAGCGATGAAATACGACAAACTGTTATATAATATTTTATAATACGACTAAATGTGGGGTAGATATGACAGATCAAACTGATATAAAATATAATGTGAAGTCAGGATTTCGATGATGGCCTTTTCAAGTATTTTTAACATTATCGACTTTGCGGCAATAAATGCATGGGCTGTAACGTAACAACCGGCGAAAATATAATATATTGCGAACAAATTGCTGGTTTCAATTAGTTGAATAACTTTTCGCAAAGTATAAACATCTATTTGAACAAGAAAACTTTATCAACATCTTAAACAGCCCTGAAAGTCCTAATATAAGAAAAACTTGCCAAATAGGTTTTTGTAATGAAAGTAAATCTATGAATATTTGCGTGGATTGTAAAAAACATGTTTGCGGTCAACGTACACTGAAAAATCTCTATATGTAAAAATCGTGGTGATCCAAATAATAACTAAGTAAAAATAAAATAAAAATCAAATAATATTACTACTTTTTATGCACATGGGTGTATATATTATGTGCCTGCACTATTAGAATGAAATAGATTTTATTTTATTTAAGGCTTTTCTTTCAATTTTTACGTTTTGCCAAATAAATTGCACCGGTCATAATAGCCGGTTGGGTAGAAAGAGGTATATAACAACGGTTGGTAGTTCCAGTTTAAACACGCGCAAAGGCTACGAACTCACCTAAGCCATCAAGCTGCTGTATTTAGCGACAAACCGCACAAACTGATTTGATTTGTGGTTAATATCCTATTTTAAATAGAAGTTTTTATCAAATGAAAATAATTTATTACTTTATTCAATAAATAGGTGTAATTATTATGAAACCTAAAAAAAGATTTGTTTTATTTGTTTTCTTTCAGCTAAATGGAAGTATAATGTGAACATGTTCTAATTTTTAAAATATTTGCGTTTCCTCTTGATGAAAATGCCGCCCCCCACCATAACGTTGCGCCCACCAAAGTTCATTTTTGACATACACACGCCGTTGTTACGCAAATCGTGCCAATAAAAACTGTACGAGTCTGGGCTGTGTAAGTTGGCTTTTTTTCATCGAAGAACACAACCCCACTCAGTTTCTCATTGATTTTGAGCGAAGTCTAAACTCGCTTGCCTGTGATGCGTTTCAATAAAGGCTTCCTCACCTGATTTTCCATTTTACATAATCTGTGTTGCGTAAAATGTGTTCCGGTTGTCACTGGAAGACCCAACTTCTCTTTTATTTGAGTCGAATTTAAAAAATTTGCATCGCTTCCTTTTTAATTTGGTTTATTAGGAGGTTAGTCAGTTTTTTATTGTATTTCGAAGGTTTCCTTACACCATATTTTTTCCCTTTTTTAAAAAAAGAGCGCAACACTGCCTCAGGTCTTCTTATTCTTCGTCCAATCTCTCGATTTTAGTAGCGCTCCTTATGGTACAGATTGATTTAGACCATTTCAGAATCATTGAGATATTTTTCCTTAGGCATTTTGACAAAAACCTTAAAACGTATATCATTAGAATAATTTTGTTGTGGAGTTGTTAAAAAAAAAACTGACCAATTATCAATTTAACTCAAAATCCACTTCAATGTTTTCGGTTTCTTTATTCAGAAGCGTTTAAATGAATATGTTCTCAATTTTAGTACGATATTTAAAAGGCCACGATTTAAGCATAGCAACATAGGGCGTCAAGAGATGTATTCATAGTGAAATACTGAAGAAACAAGATGTTTACAAAAAGAGTACCTTCTCTTGTTACATAACTTCAAATATAGCAAAAAAGTTGTTCTCTTAACAAAAAACTCATACATTTTAAGGACAATTTGTTACGCATACAAAGTTCTTTAAGTAATTCAATAAAAATTTGGTATTTTATTTTTTTAAATGGGCATTTTAGTGCGTTTTTATATTCAAAGCTAGGCAGCATTGCAGTAGCGAGAGAAAGGTTTGACTGCTGAAAGGAAAAGAACACCAACAATAACCGCAATCGCGGACAATATGACCAGATGTTAAAAAAAAGTAAATCTAAATAAAACTGAGTGAATTATTGAACTAATTTAAAAAAAAATGTATATTTTACAAAATTATAAACATTACATTTTAATTAGAACAGGCTACAATAATGTCAGGAAGAAAGAACGAAAACTCCGAGACTAAAGAAAAAAAAACAGCTAAATCAAGTTACGTAATCTGGCTATACTAGTGCTAATACGACGTAACTCATTGTCAAATTCGCTGAGAGCAAAGTAACGATACCACGATAAGCGCCATCTCATTATTCTTTCCATCATGTGCGCCACTGATACTTAGTTATGACGGCTAAGCCTTCCATACAAAGTAGGCTAATAGCCGAGGACGATGGTACAATAAAACGCGATCGTCACTTTTAAAGGCACCTAACTGGCTTAACCAAACTTTTTAAAATATGCAGATATTTATTGACATCTGAACATACTCGTATCACCAGAAGGCATTCGCTCGTTTGTGAAAATACAAAAAATTACTTCGCTGTCGCGGCGCTAATGTGCCCGTGTCGAAAGAAGCAAGCTGAGAGGTAAACAGAGCCTTGCGATAGCTCTAACACATTGATATTATTTTCCACATAAGCATCTGTATGTATACCTGGGACAGTGTGCTATTCCAGGAGCTGTGAATTTTGACAGGGTGACACAGATAAACACATTATGGTCATTATTGTAATTTTCCAGCAAATATTTTCGAATTTCATGCGCCGTTGGCGTTTTTGTTAGTCTCAGATGACTTACACACCCACACATACCATATACATATATGATTAACAGTTATGTGAGAGCATTTTTCTGTGCAAATGCCATTGTGCCGCATTCAAACTTAAAATTTGGCTGTATACGCCGGAGTACAGAAATACGCACACACACACACCTGGTTTTATTGGTATTACTGCGATAATTTTCTATAAGTAAGACAGGTGTTTATGTGAATTTATGAAAATATGTGAACAAACAGGCACACCCACACATGCGTGGCGCATATTTATGTTATTAATTATTTAACCCACTTCCATGTGAACCCAGACACACATATATACATGCATGCGTCCGGCTAGCTGCGCTCCTCCAAACGTATGTGGTAAGCATTAATCGCCCAATGACTATAAATGAGTGTGTATGTTTGTGTGTTCTGGTATGCGCGTGCATGAACAAATGCGTTTCGCGGTAGGAGACTGAATTGTTGATATCGCCGCATTTGCTGCATTTCATTGTTATAAAATTTTAATTAAAATGTGGTAGTGAATTTAAGTAATGCCACTGAGGCATGTGCAACACAAATGAAAATGCATATTTGCATAGCACAATACATATGCATAAGTGTGTGTGTGTATGTTGATAAATACAAGCAAATAAGTAAACTTTAATGGAGTTGCAAATAGTTCGATTTCCCTCAAATCAGCTGGATTTGTTTTGTTCTTTCGGAGAGGCTGTTTTGTGCAAAATACTTCAAAGAGGTAGACACTGTGTATGTATGTGTGTGTATGCATATACGCATGTACAAGTACGTACAATGCCAATATATCTCATGATGGTAATTGACATATTTTCCTGAAATGATTACTTTTGCCTCGACTGTGATTGAACAAATCATTGTGCAAGGTATGGAAATGCCTCGTTCGCATGGCATAAATCAATGGAAGAATTTTTTTGTGAATTATAGTTTTAGAAAAGTTGGCGTCGAAATAGAGCTGTTTGAATGTGAAGTTTTACTTTACATGGGAAAAGAAAAATATTCTTAGAAATTAAAAAAAATTGACTTCATTTGAAAAATGCTACTATTTATTATTGCAATGTATAGACTACAGTGTCCGGTAATTGACCATGTTTCTCACTTAAGTACATTTTGACAAATTACAAACTCAGATTCCTCATACATTTCCTAGTGTTATCATATACAGGTACATCTTTCTGTTGGGAGAAAATAATTCAGTGGTGTGAAATAGTTTAGTTTTGGTGTTAGTCTGATCGGTTATACACGAGGTGACGATATTTTCTTTAATTTTCTTTTATTTTTATATTTTATATTTGATATTTTTATTAAGGGTTTTCCAGTAACAGATGTTATTGGTGAATGGATTGCGCTATCGAGAGATGATTAACGATATTTTATGTCCGGAATTGGATGGTATTGATCTAGACAACGTTTATTTTCGACAAGACGGCGCTACGTGCCTCACAAGCAACGAAACCATTGATCTTTTACGGGAAAAGTGTCCGGACCGTGTTATCTCTCGAAGAGGTGATTACAATTGGCCACCGAGATCTTGTGATTTAACACCTTGTGATTTTTTGTCTTTGGGGCCACGTGAAAGAAAAGGTCTACGCCAACAGCCCAGGGTCGATCCAAGACCTCAAAGATAGAATTCGTGAAGCTATCGAGGACATAGGGCAGCCACTTTGCAATTCGGTTGTAGAAAATTTCATGAAAAGGATATTGTCCTGTAAGCGTGGTTGTGGTGGTCATTTGCCTTATGTTATTTTCCACTATTAACGGCATACCTTCCTCTTTATAATGAAATAAACATCCGATCATTTATATTAAAAATTGCTTTTTTCTTTGAATATCAAAATAACACCTCTTATTGGAAAACTCTTTATTTTCATATATTTATTGTAATTTATTTTATACATCCTCGTATGTAAAATTTGAAACTGGCTCAGCTGACATGACCATGTAGTCCGAATGAATACTATACAAATGCTCCGGCTCTCTTCGATGCGGCACCAGCTGGTGGTAGCAGAGGAAGAGGAAGGCCTCCGCTGCATTGGAAAGATCAGGTAGAGAAGGACATGGTTTATCTTGGAGTGTCCAACTGGGGCCTTGTTAAACCTCGGTCGAAGTCGCTTAAGCAATTATTGTACCAATCAAGAAGAAGAAGGAGAAGAAGAAAGTTTTAAACTTTGATTGATTAATGTTCTAGAATAAACTATAGTTTTTATTAAAAAATGTATGCACATTAATTTAAACTGCTTTAATAGTCTCCAGATATTTCGTTTTCGTATTTTTATTTTGTGGGCTTAAGGCCTGCTTAAGAATAAAACAACAAATTAAATTATTGCCTCGACTTCAAGAGCTGTTTGCCCAGAAAAAAAAAGTACGAAAACTAAAAAAAAGGAACAGTTCTCGAAATTAGTTGATAAATTCTTATCTATAGTTACGAAACGCGCTGTATATGTATTCAAGTATGAATATTAACGGTATGCCATAAATTTGTTGCAACATTTGTAGAACATAAATATTTACGAATATTTATTTGTGCAATTCTTTGCTCTTTTCCAAGCTCAATGAATTTGTTTGCCGGATTAGTTTTTCCACTGAATTAATCTATTTTGAATTTATGTTTTCAGTGAAATGGCCGTTTATTCCAATCAAAGGAAATCGAATGCGAGTGTAAATATTTTGAGAGAGAAGCTTAGGTAGAATTTTATAAATAATTTTAAGCAGCCATTAAATACGAGTGGAAATAAGCTTTTATGTGTGCTAAAAAAATAAAAATGAGAGACGTTGCTGGTATTTTCTTCCTGCTACAAAGACTGGTGCAACATGCGCGATAATTAAGTTGGGACTTAATAAATTTGTATGCCCCTCGTTTATTCAAGCTTTCGAAGTTGATTCAGGAATGATTTCTTATATTTCACTTTTGGGGTTTTTATAATTGTTATCGTTTAGGAAAAAACTCAGGAAAACCTTTAAAATCCAAATATGATAAACTTCACTTTTAAGCTAAACCAGACTCTCATCAAACTTCGGAATAGCGGATCGAAACTGACGACTTGGCTGCTACCATCGCAGGTAGGGGTGACGTTGAGTGAAATACTCACAAGGAGACTTAGAGAGATCTCAGAGCAGACGGAACAGTTTGAACTGGAAGTAAATCCATATATAGTAAGACAGACTTAGTACTCTTTACAAGGAAGTACAAGATTCCAAAGACTTGCGGCCTATCTCCTCGACTCACACATTGGATATACATGACGGCTTAGACCAATAATGCTTTATGGTTCGCTTGTATGGTGGACGACGAGCGATAAAGTGATTTACCTTAAAGATTAGAAAGCATAGAAAAGATTACAGGAATATGTGGAACCTTCGCTTTGAGCTCAACTCCAACAACGGCAATAGAAAGAATTTTCAACTGACACTCAATCAAACCAGTAGTAAGAAACTCAGCCAAAATATCTGCTCTAAAACTGAAGATGTTAGGACGATTCTGACAGAAGCTCGCTGGTCACAGCAGCAGGATTAAAACAGAAGGTCAGACTACGTAATTCCCCAAGTTAAATTTGGCAAAAAGCCCAAAGTCATTATAGAGCAAAATGGATGACAGGAAGGTGTAGAACTCACATATCATTCATAAAATTTCTTTACAGATGGATCACAAATGGCGAAAGGAGTGGGCCGGTCGTCTATGAATTGGTCGAATTGGCTTTGGAATTTTTTTTCTTCTTGACTGGCGCTATAACCGCTTAAGCGGTTTTGGCCGAGTTTAGCAAAGCGACCCAGTGCTTTCTAGCTACTGACGCCAGTTGGAAACACCAAGTGAAGCTAAGTTCTTCTCCAACCAATCTTTTCAATGCAGAGCAAGCCTTCCTCTTCCTCTGCTAACACTAGTTGGTGTGTCGTGTCGAATACTTTCAGAGCCGGAGCGTTTTTTTCAATTCGGACGACATGACCTAACCAACGAGGCCGCTATTTCTATGTCACCGTAAAGCTCTTACAGTTAAAAGTTTCATCGTCTGCTGTCTTCATCGTCATCAATGTGAAGAGTTCCACAAATCTTCCGCAGAATTTTTCTCTCAAATGCTCCAATAGACGCTTCAGCGGATGTTGCCATCGTCCAAGCTTATGAGCCATACGTTAAGACATTATTATGACGTGGGTGCCGATACTTCGTTCTGTCCTCGTTCACCATCAGATCTATTCGCTTTGCTTTTTTATCCAGTTTGGAAAAGGCAGAACTAACATTGCGTCTGTTAAGGCAGATGATGTCAATATCATCTCTGGAATTAACTCCTTTTATATTAATACTCGGACAAACATTTTCATTGCTAACCAAGCGGTTATTAAGGTAATTATGACTTCTTCGACTGTCTTGGAATGTGTTCAACAATGCAGATCTAAAATGGATGAGCTCTGTGGAAATGGGCAGGTGTTTAATTACTGGATAGTAGGTCACAAAGCAATAATGGGAAAGGAGAAAGCGGATGAGCTTGCTAAGGCAGATATTTGAGCAGGAGAGATTGAGGCAGGTCAAAAATGTACCAATCACTAGCCTTTCTGAAAACGAAACTAAATGAGGAACTAGGTCTCAAAACACAATCGATATGGGAACACTCAAGCTCGTACAAAATTGCTAAAATTACGAGTACGAAAACTACAAACTCCATTTTATCACTAGACTGCACTGAACAGACTGTAAAATATTGGTTGTAGTACTAACGGGACACTGCCTCAACCCACATCACGCAGCCTACATGGGACTAGTCCAGAGCGATGCGTATAACACAAGCAACGAAGCGAATGCTAGAGGTACTTCGGAACACCTACTTTGCCACTGCCCGGGTCTTTGTAGGACTCGACAAATGTGTCTCGGGTCAAGATATTTTTCATGCATGAAGGACGTTGCTGACAAAAGGCTGAACGGCTTGCTAAAACTCGCGAATACGTGCATTAAGGATTACGTAAAATAATATCTTCGACACCAAATACATAGCACTGGCCACCCAATGGACCCTAGAGGTCTAAGTGAGAGCTTTTTATAGATCAGCCAGCACTAACTAAGCTAACCTAAGTTAAATGGCTCATATGCAAAGTGGTCGAGAACGCTACCTGCCACACATAGCGCTCACCCACCCATAATCAAACAACAACCAAGGTGAGGCATGCCTTATTCCTACTTATATGAGTTAATACATTATGTATGCGAAAGCTTGCCACAATGCCAGTCGTAATTGCGCTGTATGGTAATTATACTCGTACCAACACCAACACAGTGTGGCTGTAGAGAAAAAGTGTTGTCGGCAAACTGTTGCAATGTGTGGCGTGTGACAGTTGGCATGTGAATTGCGGCAATGTGGCAGGCGTTTATTGTTCACGACATTGGCGCTAATAACAACATAACAACAACTTATAAACGTCCACAAATTCAGTGCACCTACGTGCACCGCATGCAAATGATTTTAAGGAATGCTCCACAGCAGCCAATTACAACCGCTGGGATCATTGCTACCGAAATGGGTTATAAAGGTAGCAACAACGATACTAAAAGCTGCAGTTAATTAAATATCTCAACTCTTTATTTATGCAACTAGTCGTGATTTTAAAGGAATACAACAATACGCCCATATGTGATGTGGCATGCATGCACACTTAAAAATAGGACGTGCCACTGACTGAATATTCAAGCACTTTGTGGTGCATATTTTTTGCAACGTTGCTGCAATAACAAAGTTAAAATCGAAATCGCCGCAAAATGATCGGAAAATGGAAGTTTCGGTAGGAACGAAAAGTCAAATATAAAATTTAAAGCAATTTCACAAATCTAATCTTGCAGCCATACATAAATATGCAACGCCTATCTAACAAGCCAAACAAATCACGCCCATCCAAGTGCTATCGCTCAGTGACGGTTTGTTTGTTCTATGCAACACAACATAATTTAATATTCTGGCATTTGCCTAAGAGCTCCGGACTGGGGCGTGCAAACTGGCAAAAAATGGTCGCAATACAGCGGTAGGCAAAGCGGGGCTTGGCGGTGGCATAAATGGCTTTGCTGGGCAATAAATATTTACATAGTGCGATAGGAAGCGCCATTCCTGGCTCAAGCGGCAATGTTGGCAGTAAAAATTGGCGCACAACGTAGATATTTTTTCTACACTCGCATGCACTCATTTTTTAATTTACATTTTTAGAAAATCAGAAAGTTGGTTTTTGATAGGTGTTGTTGTTTTCCTTGTTTTTGCTTTTGCCCTAACGTTATTGCTATGGCGCTTATCAGTTGGCACATTGCTGCATGCGACAAGCAATTTATGTCCGCTGCCTGGCACATTTCGCTACGGCCCCAGCTATTGTGTGCGTGCGTGTGTCTGTGTGTGCGTGCGTGAGGCACGAATGGTGTAGTTGGCCGGCAATAACGATAACAGTAACCATATAATAACAAAAGGAACAAGCTGAAATTGCCATAAAAATGTTAAAAGTCAAAAAGCGAGCTTGCAGGCGCACGGCAATGCAGAGTCGTACACAAATGGGCAGCACACATCCTGCTCGAAGGTTGCGGACGCATGCTTCATGTGGCATGTCGGCAAAGTACCTACTTCTACACTGCATTGCTGCAACCATCGTTCATGCGCCGCATACACGTCTACATATCATCGGTCGCTCCTTTGAGCTACGCGCTGGGAGTTAGAAGAGCAACTGCCGCCATTCGCAACGGCGGCGCTGATTTACACAAACTACAAATTCCATTGACCAATTTATGGAGCTGCTGAGTGCCGTCGATGTTGTTGCTGTTCGTCTTTCACACAGGAAGGCATATTCGGCAGATTCGCTAGATTGCTGAAAAAATGGAGGCGAGCAATCCATACGTCAGCGAATTTTTTGCATATTCCCAACTGGGTAGTTCTGAAGATAAAATATTTTTGATGAAGTGTCATTCATACGTGAATGGGTATTCATGCGGCCAGGGAAATCGTGGAATAGTTCACGCCGCATATACAAAGGAGAGCAATCAAAACCTTTTCAGGAAATAAAAGATAAATAGCACTGTGCGACAAACTGGGGCGAAACGAAAAAGGCAACAATGCGATATCGGAACTAATTGAGAGAAAGAGCTGTAGAATAATGGACCTTCTGCTATTTTACTCGTAAACGTCACAATTTCTTTTAAAGTGCATTAAAATTTTTCCAATATGAAAAAAACTCATACAAAATTACATTTCCCAATAAATTGTATTTAAACCTACATATAATAAGTAATAAAATCTAACTTTTTTGCAATGCAATATTTTGCGTGATTGCCTTTAGAATAAATGAAAAATAATTAAATTAAAATACACATCTGACAGAAATATTTTGTTAAGGTGCATACAGAATATTTTAGGTGGAATAATTTTTTAGAATATTTTAATCCTTTAGCTCTCTCACGAAAGGGTCGTTCTGGCCCCTTTTTAGTATAGTCAAAATAAAATGGCATTTTGAAGGTCGCTAGAGGGTTAACATATTTTAGAAAATTATTTGCCATACAATTTTACTAGGCACTAAATCAGATAAAATCTTTGCACGGAATGGTAAATGCGATCCACGCAGGTTAAACGAGAGTTCATTCCAATTTCCAGATTAATAACAAAAGATCAGAATTTTAATCGGTGGCACTAAATTTGGTTGGCGATATAAGATTGAAAGAACCAGCTGCGTTTTTGTAGCATTAAGCAGAGGCCATTTGCTCTGTCCGAGATTTCTTATCTCCTAAGACCTTCATTTAACCAAAACACAGGTATTTCTTCCCAGTCTTCAATTGATTGCGAGTAGTACATTTGTGTGTCATCGGCACACAGATGAAGGTGCGGGAAAGCAGTTAGAGTTGAATTTTTATAAAATGGGGTCAGGCTATAAAAACGCATCTATGTATGTTAATATATATCAGCTGATTATTTCGATCTTCTATTGCCAACTAAATTCAGTGAAACCAAATTGCATACCAAAAGTGTATTTTTTTTTGAAGGCACCATTGGCATACTTGGTAGTGATTTTAGCGTGGAGAACGAGGACCGTGGCCGGCCACCGAAAAAGTTTGAGGACGCCGAATTGCAAGCATTGTTGGATGAAGATGATGGTCAAACGCAAGATTTGATGGCAGAGCAATTGAGAGTGACCCAAAAAACCATTTCCAAACGTTTGAGAGACATGGGCATGATTTTAATGGTCGGAAGATGGGTGCCGCATGAACTAACAATGTGACAATGCACCACCACATCGAACAAGAGCGACCCGGGAATTGGTGGAGACGTACGATTAGGAACCGCTGGTGCATGCGGCTTACTTACCAGACTGGGCGCCTTCCGATTACCATTTGTTTGCATCGATGGGCCACGCACTTTCCGAGCAGCGCTTCGAAGAAGCCAAAAAATGGCTCGGTGATTGGTTTACGGCCAAAGACGGCCAATTTTTTTTGGCGCGGCATCCACAAATTGTCTGAGAGATGGGAAAAATGTATCGCTAGGGATAGCTATTATTTTGCAGATTAAATTTGTAACCATTTTTTGTTAATAATCGTTTGAAATTGAAAAAAGTTGCTTACATATTGTAAGCGAAAAGTTGATTCTATATCATGTCTGACTAAAAATATTTGGGATTTAGCTTCGAAACTGGCTATTTTTATCTAATCTATTACCATTACCACATTAAAAGCATCGCTACATGCAGCGCGGTGAGACTCCTACAGGGACTCTGACTGCTCAAAAACAAATCAGACCTCAAAATCCCTGACCTTAACTTCTAGAAAGATTTTACGGTATGTTTCCCATCGAGAGCCGAATGGAGGAAACAAAGGGTGATTGAGGGGGGGGGGATCGGGTACTTTTTTCCCCGGGCCCGGAGTTTTCAGAGGGGCCCGGACTCGAGAGTAATTCGAATTATATGAATTAGACATAATTGGGATGGGCCCGCATTTGCAATTTTCCCCCGGGGCCCGGATATGCTCTCTACGGCCCTGGGGCTGACCTCTATGCGGAGCCCATCAAATTATCCAAATCAATTCGACTTCTTGACTATGCCAGCATTTTCCAGGCAGAACTATTAGCAATCGGGGAAGTTTTTTCACACAGTCAAGGGCTATCAAGGCCTTAGATTCCAAGTCCGTTTCATCCAAACTAATTCTAGAGTGTAGAGAGAATTGATTGGCCATTAGCTTCAAATTACTCGGATATGGGCTTCCGCTCATATAAATATAGAGGGTAATGAGAAAGCAGACGAGCTAGCAAGAAAATGTTCGGCATAGGACATAGCAGGAGTCTTGCTACCCCATTCACCACAATAAAAACATCCATTGCTTCACACTACTATGCGTTAGCCGAAAGAAGGTGGAAGCAGTGAACTGCATGCACTACAATAAGACATACATGGCCGTCGTACAAAAGAGAATGAAATACCAGTTACGCTCATATATTTCTCGCATCACTGCAACCCTTACAGGTCACTGGAAGGTAGGGGATCATGCAGCCAGACTTAACCTTCCTTTCAATCCCATCAGCAGAAGCTGTCAGGCGGAGGGGGTGAATGAAAGTGTTTTCCACTATTAATGGGAATGTCCAGGTCTAGCTAGAGTAAGATTTCGCTCTTTCGGTAAGCCGTTCTTACAGGAAATTAATGAAATCTCAGGCATTGAGATAAAAAGTTTACTGTTATACCCGGATCTCACGAAATAGATTTGACTCAACAGAAAAAAAAAGAAAAGAAGAACAAGACATCGCATGAGCGCAGTGGTAGTAAACTGGCGTTAGTCGCTTATCCGGAATATTTCAACAGAAATACTCAACTCCTTCAACAACAACAACAACCTCTCTGAAATTACTTAAAGTGCCCCAATATTGTACTTTTACTTGACTTTATCAGAAACCGCACACCATTTTATCTTTACTGTAAATTAAAATTGCTCAATCGCCTTCGCACTCGGAAATTGTTGCCCCAAAATATCTAACACTAATGGCCTCAAGCATATTTTTTATTGGTGCTATCGGAATATGGATTTCTCTATTAGCTTCAGTTAAATGTTAGAGTTTAATTCAATGCCTCAAAACAGCAGTTGCAAGTCCACTAGAAGCATAATTATCCATTTTTTGTCATCTTATTTTGTTTTTAAGTTTCTTTCGGCGGTCAAATGCCTTTTTGGCTGGCTATTCTATTCTTTAGCGTTAGCTATATTTTGTACTATAATTTAATTCTACAAGCAGTACTAGAATCCAGTTAAATTTTTTCTTTGAAGTCTATATATTTGTGTGCTTAAAAACCTCGTGTTTTACTGTACCTATGAAATAAATAAATAAATGAAATCAAATGAAATGGGATGCTCTCTTAGTTGTCGGTGTGCTCGTGCAGCTGTAAATTCATAAACAGCTGATCTGTATGTGAGCAAGGTGGGTCCACCCAGAATATATGTACGCTTTGCAAACTCTAATTGTTATAATGAATTCCTATTTTATGAATGATGTCCTTTGTGTTTATTTATTAATGCCCCATATTTTGCAAGTTGAAGTCTTGTTTTGCTTTCAGTGCTCTGGGCTTATTTTGGTCTGATTAATTATTGCCGCAGCAGGTGTTTAATTAATTGTGTTCGAAACAATGCCACCTACTCAACAGTCGTACAGACCCATTTAAGGCCCGATTCGTTTCGTTTGTAATAATTCATGCATGACTACTCAATATCATTGCGATTGCTTTGAAGTGGGTGTTTAGTTGTGGTATTTTGAGGGAATTGGTGGTTAGAGCTCTTTGAGCACTAACATTTGCTTTCACTTCAAAGCACAATCGAGCGAGCAGTTTCATTAAGTTTGTACAATAATAATAATGCATGTTTATTTGTGTGTAGAGAAGTGTGCTTGGGAAAGTAAAATTCAAATATTATTGGAGCAACAAAAACTTTGTATTAATAATTGCGTTAACATTTTGTAAGTTTTATGTTGGCAACAACAATGCTTTTTAATACACTGGACTGTTGTAACTTTGCTGACTTTGTACGCACTTTGTTTTGTGCCTGTACAATGCATAAGTCGAGGAAATATTGTGAGATTCTTACAATATGGCACATGACGTCATTGATGTGGCCACAGGTATTACAATTAGATCTTATCGAATAAAAACTACGCTACGTAGGTAGGTGAAATGGTTGAAGTACCACTTTGGTACCACTATTATGAGACCCCCAACAGGCAGATGTCTACAAACAGCCAGATGTAATGGAGAAGTGTACTACTACTTGAGTATTACTCCAGGCTCAAAAGTCGTCTTCTCTGAAAGGTCCCCACAACTTTTGCAATTGGGATCAAATCGTAAACTTTGTTTTTCTGCGTGAGTGCAGATCGTCCAATGACCGGTAAAAACAGCTACGTGTTGGGAGATTCAGTGACATGGAGTCCCCAGGACTTTCGGAGTTCTGCGTCTATTGTACTGGGGACAAAAGTATTTCAAAATAGGACACGAAGAAATGGAGCTTCCTCTCTTCTGCGCTTTCTTGCAAAATAAGTAGTTCAATACCCTTTTAACAACAGGGATGCCAAGGGCAGGCTAGAAGATCTCTGAGACCTGTTCATTTGACCCTTTCTAGCAAAAAGTTACCCAAAAGTAATTCATTTTTTTTCCTCCAAAGTAATATATGCACTTGTCTCATTTAGGAACTAGAAGAACCGTAATCTATTTATGGGGTTATATACCTTGTGAGCCCGAAAAAATGGACGATTGCCATAATTTTTTTTAAATATGTTTTAGAACTTTTATTCAAATGAGGCATATATCATACTGAAGGGAGTTTTTATTTAAAAAAAAAAAATACCAGTCTAACGGTCAGACGCGATAGAAGTGAAACCTTCCGTAAAACAAACTGAGAGAGAATGAGACGAAAGCAGCATTAGGAGCGGGATAATTATAGGTTCCTTATAATATTGCTATAAAGTTCATATTTTATTTTCTTCATTTTATTATTATTCATCCTCAATGTTTTCAATGTCAACAAATGATACGAGTGGCTTATGATAGCTAAAATATGATACAAATGCTTTGGTTTCGATGTTGTCAACATATCTTTGAAATACCGCGTCAATGGTTGTTTTTGATCGTGTTGTCGATTCAGTGCGATTGTTACACATTTTTAAATTGAATGTTGTATTGAGAACGTCAATTAAAGGAACCGCTGTGTCCAATGCAAAATTTACGTTAAAATCGCCACTTAAAATCATTGGAACTTTATTGTAATCTTTTCTAAGTATCCGCGATACTTCTGGTGTATACTTTATTCACAACACTTTTCTGCATTATTTTTCGGCATAATTGCGGTAAATATTTAAAAATGAAAATATTTACGAATATAAAAATACACACGCGGTTGCTATTATGAGCGACCCCAGCAAAACCTGCGTGACCGAAACTCTAACACAATTACATTTTTTTGAATGTTACAAACACATATGCACGCAGGTTTTGCTGGGGCGTGACCGACACTCTAACACAATTACACATATGCACTCGTATTTGTTTGAAAATCGACTTTTTTTTTGGTTCTCCGTCACCTTTGGAAAATGTGTAAACAGTAAGCAAACTTTATTCATATATTTTTCCTCATTTTTGCATCAGTAAAATTAAACGAACGCCGTAGCCGAATGGGTTGGTGCGTGACTACTATTCAGAATTCACAGAGAGAACGTCAGTTCGAATCTCGGTGAAAACACCAAAATTAAGGAAAACTATTTTTCTAATAGCGCTCACCCCTCAGCAGGCAATGGTAAAACACCGAGTGTATTTCTGCCATGAAAAAAAGCTCCTCATAAACATATCATAAAATAAAATAAAATAACTGTATACAAAAATTTTTTTTCTTGTGATTTGAACCAAGGATTTTGGATCGGAAGCTCACATTGCTAGCCGCTCGGCTATCGCGCCATGCTGTCGGCGCTGGCCTAAAAGTTATTTAGTTCGTCGCTACGTGTTTATGTAATATTCGTAGCCAAGAGTGTCGCTTTTTTCGTTTCACTTTTTCTCAAATCACTCCCAACGATTCTAAAGAAGTTTTCACTTCAAAAATGTTATTATTTATTGTTAATATAGTCCCTCCCCCGAAATGCCGTGTTTTAGAAGAGGTTCGCGGTGATCACGGTAGCGCATGAGCAGCTCAACTGAAATCAAAAAAATTAAATGATTATTGTAGAAAAATGTTTTTTAGTGAATCTGAAAGGTTTATTTACCAAAAATAAAAAATTGTTCTGTATATAATAACCGCTTTGCACCAAAAAAACGATTTTTGAGGGGTTGAAATATTAAAAATTTTTTTTTTTATTTATTTATTAGAATTAATACCTATATAATACTAAAACTAATACAAGAACGAGTACTAGCTGCCAGGGCCTACAACTCGATAGTCAGATAGAACAGTCTGTGTTGTTATTAGCAAATCATATTAATTCATAGTAGTTAAGTTCCAATATTTCCAAAAATTATTTAAAGCAGTTATATTGGTGGTAGAAACAGTAGCCAGTAAAGCAGTAGGTTTGGTGGATCCGAAGTGTATTTTCCTGAAACTTTCTAGGGTGCGACAATCTTTTAAAAGATGGTCAGCTGATGCGTTATAATCACAAAATGGACATTGTTGTTGGGTACCTCCTGTGAGGAGGTATTGGTGTGTGTGTTTAGTATGTCCGATTCTGAGTTAGGCGAACTGGCTTGATAGGCTTGAGATATGGTTTGCGCCTGTCGTTGAATTCGGTATACGGAAGCCTAACCGTATACCATTCTGTCACTTTAATCGAGTCAATATGTTTTTTTATATGCCTATGTAAATCAATCTCTAAATATACTGAAAACAATGCGCTTGTTGCTGGCATAAGTCGAGCTGTTTCGTCGGCTCGCTCGTGCCTGGGCTGCCTTTATGGCCCATACTGTTGATCTTTTTTAAGTTCCGAATACAAAGGTCCCTAATTTTTTCAACCAATTTGCTACTACTATTAATGTTTTGTATGGCTTTAATAGACGACATGCTATCCGTACAAATGAGGAATTTTCCTTTATTACACTGCGCGAAATCTGCTGCTTTTATACGGCCATTGCTCGCGCTGTGAACACCGAGCAGGGTTTAGGTAACTTCTTCTCTTCTTAATTGGCGCTATAACCGCTTACGCGATTTTGGCCGAGTTTAACAAAGCGCGCCAGTCGTTTCTTTCTCATGCTAACCGGCGCCAGTTGGACACACCAAGTGAAGCCAAGTCCTTCTCCACCTGATCTTTCCAACGCAGAGGAGGTCTTCTTCTTCCTCTGCTACCACCAGCTGGTACCGCTTCGAATACTTTCAGAGCCGCAGTGTTTGTATCCATTCGGACGACATGCCCCAGCCAACGTAGTCGCGGGATCTTTACTCGCTGTGCTATGTCTATGTCGTCGTAAAGCTCATACAGCTCATCGTTCCATTGTCTGCGGTATTCGCCGTTGCCAACGTGCAAAGGTCCAAAAATCTTACGCAGAATCTTTCTCTCGAACACTCCAAGCGTCGCTTCATCGGATGTTGTCATCGTCCAAGCTTCTGCGCCATACGTTAGGACGGGCATGATGAGAGTCTTGTAGAGTGTTTAGGGTTTAGGTAACTGGCCTCCAGAAATGAGCAATCCTTGTTGATTAACCACAGCGAACGTCGTGTTAGTGCTGGTTTTTGGTCCGTCCGTATATACAAAATTCCAGTTGTTGTTCCGGTAGTTTCTTTCCTGTTCTGCGAAGAGTTGTTTATAGGTCGAACTACTTGTCGGAGACTTATTTAGTGCGTGAAGTATGAAATTCGAAAAAAAAATTAGTTCCAGCGAACTATGCAAATATTTATAAAAAATCAACCGTTCAGATTCACGAGGTTGTAACTTCGAATAATTTAAAAAAAAAGTTTATGCAAATCGGTCCAATAGTTTTTGATAAATAATGATCACCGCGACGGTAATTTAAAAAAAACACGACTTCGAGACAATTGCGTCTAAAGTTTTGCGTGCACTTCATTTATGGATAATTTACGCGCTTCCACTGTCTGTAACTTTCGTTCTAGTGCTCCGATCTTTATGATTTGATTGAATTTATATTTTTAAGAAGATTTTCGATTTTTTAGTCCGACAGAAGGTATATAACCCCTTATTTCTATCTACGAATTATTTTATTACATTGAAAAAATTTTCTTTTAATTCGTTTATGTTTTAATAGTCCTCTACACCATCAGGTAATTCATTAGAACAATTTTCTTTCCGACTTATCTTTGTGTATTTGTAGTTATAGTCTGTCGAGCCGGATTTTTGATATTTTTATTATTATAAAAACTATTATAAACACAATTAAAGTGTGACATTTATGACGTGAAACGCATATTTTTTTTAATTGGCGTAAATTACCAAAATTCTCGAAATTCAAAATCCGGCTGACAGACTATAACTACAAGTTTATTTTATAATAATATTTTTTACTTTTTACAGATCCATCAACATTTGTAGGAGAAGTGATGCAGACAATGAATCAACTTTTTTTCATTGTACTTTGGGTAAGGTGGTTTTTTATATACTAATTTCTGTAAAGAAAATTTAAATTAATTTTTTTTATAAAATTAAAATATTTTTGTTTTACGTACTAATAAAGAATGTATACAATATTTTATATTTATTTCTATTGTTATCGCTTCTAAAACACGTTTTTGGCGCTGCTGGCCGTATGTAACCTCTTAAATGAATAATTAAAAATAAAAATATTAATAAAATAAATAAATAAAATAATAATTAAATAATAATAAAATTATCAAGAAAAAAAAAATTAAAAATTTTAGTATCGTACTTTGGTACCTTAACTGTTTGGCAACTGACATTTGCTCAAGTGTCAAACTTGGCAGCCGATTGCGAAATTTCCAACGAGGTGCATGAAAACTTTAAAAAAATTTCTTTCATATCTACATATTATACATATATGCATATATACATAGATAACTGACAAACTTTTTAGCCAATTGACCCAATTCCGTGGGCGAGTATCGAACAGTGGGAGCCGGCGAATGAATAGAGGTATTTTCAATTTATGTTGCACATTTGCCTGCGCATAATAAATCAATAAGTCCGAACAAATCACACACGCACACACGCCTATGAATGTGTGAAGTGGTTTGAGTGATAAAAGTTGCGTATACGTCCTGCGGGCAGCGTTTGGTTGACACAAAACTGAGCTTTGATGTTGATTTGTAATTTTTTGGTTAGGCTTAATTTTTTCAAACTACTCTTTCATTGGCGCTTCTATCAATTACTGCTTGCGGCTTTGCGAAAATCTCTTAATTGCACTTGATTTATTGAAATGGGCTTGCAAGTCAAAATGAATTGGTACATAATTCAAATAATTTAATTTCTTTGGTTAAGTTACGCACCCATCTACATGTGAAAAAAGGGAAGATAAATTAAAGTGCAGGCACTGCTGAATTCGCTAATAGAAAACTTGGCTGCTTATTGTCGCTGTTGCAACCGCTGCTGGAGCGGTGACTGTCACACAAATCTGCGGCTAGATCAGCGACAGGATATAACATACGCTAAGGATGCGAAAGCATTAATGGGGTACAAACACGGCGAGGAAGCTGGCTACAACTGAGTTACGTCAGTTTGTTTGCAGTGCCAAGTCGCGCAGAAATGTAATTAAATTTTAATTGTTTACACTTTTGCAGCATCGTACTAAACAAAGCTCTGCCTGCAGGCTGTTACCCGCTCTCTGCCAGGCGGTGTGTTTGCTTTGGCGCAATCAGTTTGGCTTTGTTTTTGTTTGACAACTTCAGCTACCGCCACCGCTACCGCTTTCCGTTTTCCCGAAGTGCTACAGTACTTCCGCTTGTCTGTTCTTGCTTATTTTATACACATTTGAGCAATTCGCAATCGCAACAATGCTGCAATATTTTGTGCTTGTGTTGTTGTTGCTGCTTGTTGGTCTAGTATATTTCATTTCAATTGTTCTGCTACTGCTATGCTTCTGTAGCCATGGGAACGGTGCCAGCATCTTAGCAACTGTGTAAACACGTACGCAGAGCAAGTTGTCGGGAAGTGGAGCGGAAGAGGGTGGTAAGAGCACCGGAAGGGTGCAGCCCTTAATTATGTTTAACAGGAATCAAGACGAAAACAAAGCCAAATGAGGTAAGAGATGGAGAACTGGGCTAGTGCGTGTATGTATATAGGTGAGGTTGTGCGCACACTTACTTGACTTGAGTAAAGTCCCACCAAAACGGGAGCTATCAAACGAGTGAGAAATTTACAAACATAATACCGCACGAACTTATTCATAGACCTATTATTTTGAAGGCTTTGCATCAGCGTGGATATATGATTGGAAAAGGAAATGAAAATTAATTTCTGCTTTCTAGGCATTTCCTTCTAGGATCAACTAGAACTCAGAATGATATAAATTCTGAACTTTGCTATTCATAAACTCACCCAATCCTTTGGAGAAAACTAATCCTCTTTACTTTAATATTTTTTCTCACTGCACGTAGCATTTTCTGCATCTTTATTTTGTCAGCCTTGTCCAACTTTGCCAGGTATTCATCTTAAGTGCAGTTGAGTTCTTCTCCGGTTGGGTCTATCGTTGTGTCAGCTGACCCTTTTCCCTCACTGAAAAGTTTCTTTTAAATGATGTAATTAATGATAATTGACGTTGCTTATGACCGCTTTGACTCTTTTTCACAAAGGAAGTTCTATCGCCATCGAGAAAACGCGCTTCATTCCATCCGGCACACTTTTTGGAAAATTTGGAAATGATCTGAGATAGTCATAGAAATAGTCAAAAGTCATCAAATGCGCAATAGAAGCAATGCAGACATAAAATATGCAAATTACATATACAAATATCTAACGGAAGTTTAAATTATAGGCTGCAGTTCAAAAATGGATTCAACTTCAAGAAAAGGAAAAACTCTAGTTTTTCAATTATTCTAAAATCTCAAAAAATTTATGTACAAATTCCAATTTTACAAAGCGTCTGACTTGCGCTGCAATGATATTCAAATCATGTCCGAGTGTTACTTACTTTCCGATATATTCTTCTCACAGTGGACCATAGGGCCTCGAGAATTCCCCTAAATCTGCGGACGATATAAAACTCCTCAAAAAAGTACATAACCCAATAGATGGCCAAAAATTACAGTCGGATCACGATGCGTTCAAAATTGGTGCTCAGATGGTTAATTCTGAATGTCAATAAGTGTTTTATTCTAATATTTAGCAGGAAGCGAAAATACTTTTCTGTTAACTACAGATTAAATAACTGTATACTAAGTAGGAAGCGGAAGAAATGAAAAATCTTGGTATTATTTTTGATGCTAAACTTTCATTCACTAAACATATTGATTATGTGATATCTAAAGCATTTGCAATGGTTGGTTTCATCAGAAGAAATTCCATTGACTTTAAAGACCTTAAAACTTGGAAATCTCTCTATGTTGCCTTAGTACGATCTCACATAGAGTACTGCTCATTAATATGAAACCCATACTACGAGGCTCATTCGAGGAAAATCAAAAATGTACAAAGGATTTTCACAAAAATAGCGTTGTTTAAAATGGGCTGGCAAGCTTATCCTGCCTCCTATATAAGTCGCCGTAAATGACTTGGCTTGCAGTCATTAGATGATAGGCGAATACACTTCTCCACAATCTTTGTCTATAATATCATAATTTTGTAGTCTAAGAATTATTGGTTTATTTAACTTTTCTAAAAATACCACCAATTATGCATGTAATGAACCTCTTGAGCGATCTGCACGATTTTGTCAGAATTATTGTAACGCCATTAACTTTAATGATAACACTGTAAAATTTAAGCTCGATCTCTTTGTCATATTTCATTAAGTGAATCAATCTGTAAGAACATTAATAAATAAAAATAAATAAATAAATAAAATAAATAAAAATCTAACTGGTTTGCTTTTCGTCATATTCTCATTCGCTATCGACAGTTCTCCGCCAGGTTTTAGCAGCTGAACTTGGCAGACGGGATCTTTGAGGGTTCCATCTTAGGCCTATCCATTGCCATTCTTACTTCTCGATTTAATTGCTTGCACGTACTTGATTGACTCGTTCCCAAAGCTTTTCGTTTGATGTGCTACCATATTTTTCGAACCTGCTGCACGCACTTGTTTACAGAGGCTTGGATCTTACGAGCAATAGCTTTTGGATATTTAAAGATTTCCGAAACATAACATAACACTGTTCATGATTTGATCTGACCGTCATATATTGTGCAACATACTAAACGCGGCTATGTGCTTAACAAATTGGGTAGTAGGGTCTTTGTTGGTGTAACTATACCCAGATATGAAAATCGATCGAATATTTATTGAATATTGCAGTTGTCTAATGCCAAAGTTGGTTTTACCACATTTTGTGCAAAGCAGGCAACCACATGGCAGCAGATATCTTTGAGTCGTTTCCAAGAAACTTCACACAGATATTATCTGTACCGGGGGATTTAGTGCTCTCTAAATCCTTACCGCAATAACTTTAGCTTTAGTTGGCGAAGACGTGCTTGTCCCGTCGAGATAGTTGGGTATATCAACAAAATGCATTTCATTATCGTTGCCGTTCACTTCTTTAAAGTGTTCAATCCAGCGATCTGTCTGTTTTTTCTTTTTGTCAGCAGTATGTCTTGTTGGCGGCCGCCATAGCCGAATGGGTTGGTGTGTGACTACCATTCGGAATTTACAGAGAACCTTAGTTCGAATCGCGGTGAAACACCAAAATTAAGAAAAACATTTTTCTAATAGCGGTCGCTCCTCGGCAGGCAATGGCAAGCCTCCGAGTGTATTTCTGTCATGAAAAAGCTTCTCATAAAATTATCTGTCGTCCGGAGTCGGCTTGAAGCTGTAGGTCTCTCCATTTGTGGAACAACATCAAGACGCACACCACAAATAGGAGGAGGAGCTCGACCAAACACCCAAAAAGGTGTACGCGCCAATTATATATGCATATATTAGGCCGGGTCGAATTGTGGGGAGGCAAAAAAATCGGCATTGCTCTGTGAAAGTCATATTCTAGGGATCAAAATAAGAAACTTTGCCGAAGGAACCATACCTCTAAAACGGATTCTGATGTCCCCCAAGTTGGGTCGAACTATTTAGTTTCTTTTCTCATGTAAAGGCCAAAAATGGTGATATTTTGAAATGATTGTATACTCGATTGGAGCACTCTAAATGGGTCAAAGTGGGATTTTTCGTTCGACCTAAATTGGGGAATATCAGAATTCGTTTTAGAGGTATGGTTCCTTCGGCAAAGTTTCTTATTTTGATCCCTAGAATACGATTTTCACAGAGCAATGAGCGATTTTTAAATCGACCCGCCCTAGTATATATATATGTATATATATATGTCTTGTTTATTCCTGACAGGTTTTTGTTTTCAAACGGCAGTACTCCCTTTTTGACTTGCGATATCTGTTTTTCTTTTCTTTTCTTTTCCTTGTTGGATTATGGTATGTTGCTGTCAATTTAGAAATATTGGGCGCAAGATGTGAAATCATGCCTAGGGATATATCAGATATAATATTCTGGAGACGAGCAATTCCATATCAACTGATCCAAGTATTTTCGACATTGTTGCCAACTTTTCTGGAAGTTGGTTTATTTGTAGGCTTTACTTATATTACATATAATGAGAAGTGAACTGAAAAAATGTTTAGAAAAATTTTATAATTGTGAGATTGCGTAATGTTGAAGATTTTGGTATATATTTTTGTGAAGTGAAATATCTCCGGTTAGTTTTAATATTTTTAATTTTTTTCCTAATTTTTTCAGATAATATTTATCAGCCATAATGATGTGTTTAACAGTTTGTAAGCAATTTCAGTGAAAATGTATGCGTTAAGTAAACTTTCTACTGGGAACCTGTGTTGAATCTACTAAATTAATTGAAAATCTTCATTAAATGTGTGGAAGCTGCGGTACCCTTCAATAAAATCAGGTCCGATTTTCATGAGTTTGTCGATGTCGACCATTTAATACATGAAAAATCGAAAACTCCTGCAGAAGCAGATTTACTTAAGACGGCGAAATTTTTACAAACGTCAAGCAATGTCGATGAAATCTTGAAAGTAATATTAATCATAGTTGTGGTAGCCTACCAAAAAAAAAAAAAACAGCTCTCAAATTAGTTGACTTAGACCGTCAAGGATTTCATGAAGAAGCCTTTATATCCAGCAAATGATTACCTTTCGATACAGTGCAGGAGTACCCAGTGATGCTTAAATTTATAGCATCCAGATACATTTTTAAGCTATTTAACTTTTCACTGCCCATAGGTTTTATCGGGGAAATTCATTGAACAGCTGCTTAAATCCATTTTTATTTTACTTAATTTAAGCGGTTTTAAGCTGACTAGCGGAAGATTCAGCATGAATGAGTATGCACGGACCAACCAAAGCGAACGAATAAGAACCAGAGAGAACAGCAATTAAAGCAGTCAACTATCAGCTTTCCCGGCTTTCTTTGCTAATGGGCTTACTGTCAAAGCGACAAGAGCGAAGAATACATTCAGCAGCGTGGATAAATTTTGTAAAAGTGCATCTGATATATACATACATACATACATATGTATGAAATATATACACACACAAGCGCTGCGTACATGTGCACATAGTTTGCAAATTGAGCGAATGTGTGCGGGCTTTGCGTGTGTTGGCGAACTTAATTAAGAGCAATCGCGGGCATATGTTGCTGCCGACACGTGTTCTAAGAATAGCTCGAGCAGAGGCCAGGAATTGGCTGTAGTCATAGATGTATTTCGCTCACTGATGTTTTGTTGTACACACAGCGAAGATTCACGCAATCAGCACGGCTCTTTAGGCAAGCAAAATTTCTTTCAGAAATTTAGTAAAATATTTTCCTATGTTTTCCATGCCACGACAATTGCTGAGTTCTCCATACTTTTTCTAAAATTCTTGCAATGTTAACGCACTGCTAACAGTTCATAGCAGTTAATTAATTTAAAATTGAGGCTTTTGTTCAAATCAAGTAGCGCTTCAAGCTAAGTGCCACAGACCACAAGCAATCAGTATAAGCAACGAAACTATTTTTTTCTTCGCATACTTCTATGAAAAATTTCTCACATTTCCATAAGGCAAATATTATATTAATTTTGCAAATATTAAAAATGTGTACAAAATGTTCAATAAGAAATAGTTCCTATGCAGCAACAAAGCAAACAGCGCTGGAATGAGTTCGTAATTAAAGTTTTGGTTACAAAAATGTTAGCTATTTACATATTTTATGGGATCCTTGAAGCAAAGGATGCACTTAGCTGGTTGTCAATACATTTTCTTGGTAATTCAAGGCATGTTAATTACACCCAATGAATGTGGTGGAACTTGAGCGTTTTCATACATACACACATACATGCACAGATTCATGCGCGTGACTACACTCGACATTTATTTGCTTATGCTTTTGCAAGCTAAGGTGCAATGCCCGTGTAGTTGTAGAGGAATGTGCCTTTCTCTTTATTCGTGCTTGACTTAAAATAATAAAACAACAACACCTCAAGTGGTGGGCTATCGATTGCTTTTCACCGCAGGCGTATATTACAACTTGAAGCAAAAGTGTTATGATGATGCATTGGAGTACTGTGAAAGTGTTGGTGTGTGGAATTAATATACCTATCTATATTTTATATAATTAATAATATATAATAAGAATAATGATAATAATATATAATTAATATAAAATTAACAGAGCTTATCTGACCTAAAATTCTGTATACTTCTATTTTGAAACCGCAAAAGAGTGGAGTAGTCTTTGTTTTAGCAAGTTTGGCATTTTTATTCGTGCCAAACGTACATATATTATATATATAAGGCTGCGCAAACTAATCACCCTATCAAATAAGAATTTCCAAAACTCAAAATTTTGTTTTTCCATTCAATACAAAATTTGTTCAAAAAGGACATTGGAAGTACTCACATGCATGAATGTTCGGAAGGTCAGCTCTTTCTTTTATAGCAAAAGTTAACGCAAAACTGCCATTTCGTGAGCAGTATTTTCCATAAAATCATTCGGGTGATTCAATTAAAAAAATGTCATTTCGTTAATTGTTTGTAAAAATACTTACATAGTTCAATTTAATTAAAACTGACATTAGAGTTTTCAACTTTATGATCGAAATTTTAGAAATCTTCCTGCTATGGAATTTTATAGCCCATTCAACTTCAGTACAGCAGAATGTAAGTTTGTAATCGCTAAAAAATCGCGTTGATTTCGGACAATTTTTTGGCATACGCAACTTATATATATTTACTTATTGATACACACGAATCATTTTCAAAGAAGCATTAAATTATTTCTACCAAAGCTTCATATTTCGTAAGCTTTAGTAAAGCCCGTTGCTGATTCTGTGTATTTTTATACAAACATAAATAAATAATTGCTTCCACGAGACACATATCATTTTGCACTTAGAAGCATAAAAAGTGCTACATAATTTATACGGAGATGATTTATTGGCTGGTTGGCACTTTAGACCACCTCCATCCATATAATTTGCTTTTACATTGCCTCTGTTTACCAACGTACGAAAGATGTGATGGTACGGATATTAATATCGACTCTGTGGGCTAGTGTTTCATCTGACCGTCAAGGCTACATCCATTAGATAAAAAAATAAAAGTCTGTAAATTCTGTAGCAATACAAATAAAGCAGCTCAAGAGCAATTCGAAGGACTTGGGCAGCTAAATGCTAACAACAACAAAAATATTGACGATGTAGACGCTAAGACAAAAGGACAGTGGCTGGTGTTCCGTACTGAGTTACTTCAATGGAATGTTGCCAACCGATCAAAACATGTAATGGGGCTACATTTACTTTCCACCATATTGGGAAAGGCCACAGCAGTTCGAAATGGGTAGAGATGGGCTGCGGTAGCTGCACCGATAGTGGTTGCGGTGGTGACATCATAAATGCTTGAATACATCTTGGCACAATATGTGAATTGTGTTGAATAAGCAAAGGCATACATCTATAGGGTGTTTTTTTAAGAGTTTGGGAACTTAAAATAGTAATGCAAAACAGAAATGGAACGGAAATGCATCTGTTTTATTATAATCGGGTAGATGATTTCATGGCATTTATTTTTTTATTAAAATTCCAGCATATGTCCAAATTTTGACTACTTTTTCCAAAAATTCTGATTGCTTTTTTGTCAGCATAAGCCAATGACATAGCCATGAAGCGTTAAATCGCACGAACGAAGGGGCTACTGGTCATCAAACGACTGCGATGTCACGCGAAACGGTTCAAAAAGGAAAGGAGCGACTTGAGCGAAATCCTCGACGAAGTGTCATTCAAATGGCGAAAGAACTGAAAGTATGTGACCCTAGCATCCGCCGCATACTGAAAAATGATCTCCAAGTCAAGCCTTACAAGATCCAAAGGGCGCATGATCTCACATCGAAGTAGTACAAGCCAGACTTGAGAGAGCGAAGGAATTGCTTCGTTTGGCCGAAAGCGGTCAATTTCCGAATTGAGCAATTTGTAAACTCCCAAAACGATAGGGCTTATTCGACCGACCGTTAACATGAGAATTTGAGTGATCGATTGGCCACCAGGACGCAGCACCCGCCACAGGTAATGGTTTGGGCCGCTGTAAGCGCAGATGGGCGTTCTCCAATCGTATTCATCGAGCCTGGCGTCAAGGAAATGCAAAATATTATCGGGAAAATATTTTGGAGGTTGCTTTAAAGCCGTGGGCGGAAAAAATATTTTGGTGGCAGTCTATGGACGTTTCTACAGGATTCGGCACCGTCTCAGAAAGCTCGACTGAACCCAGAGTGGCTAAAAAACAATGTTACGAACTTCATAATGTCCACACAATGGCTTTCAAATTCGCCAGACTCAAATGCGATGGATTGTTTTCTTTGGGCCGTTTTGGAGATCAAGGTCCGAACTAAAAGATTCACTAGTCTGGAGGAGCTGAAAAATGTCATTGTCCGGGGGTGGGCCAAAATTCTTGCAAGTCACATTCAGGCAGCTTGCGATTCGTTTCGGGATCGTCTCAAGGCCATAGTCCACGCAAAAGGTGATGATTTCGAGCAAAAGTAAATTGATTCTTATTTTTGCATCATTTTCACACATTTTTTACTTTGAATAGAATACAAGTAATTTTCCACTCTAAATTTATGGCCTTTTTAATGGGTTACACTTCGAGTGCCGGACCCAGTGAATTCCCACAATTCGGAAGCGTTGTTTTGGCTTTAAATGATTGATGATAATTTGCCAAGCCTTTCTGAACAGAAACCTCAAGACAGTTTGCCATTCTCAGCTCTCCAACTTTAGTTATCGTATCGATAGTTCGCAGCTCAGAAAACACCCGATACTATCGAACCTCTCTACTATTGAAAGCCCTTTCTCATGGTTCATACATATATACACACACCCACAGGCATACATACACCACCTGTAAATATGGTTCTTAATGTCATTTGTATATTTAAGGCAAGTTGTTTTTGTTGTCACTACTTTTACAGTACTGTTTCATGTTATTATATTAGTTGTGGCAGCTAAAACGTATTGGCTGCACATTGCACATCAACACCTGCCGGCTGATATGAACTTGCTTGTTGTTGCAATTTGTGTGCTACTTAATCAAAGCACTTAAAGTGTCTTGTCGGCGTTAACAACATCTGTGTCCTTATATGCGGCAAATTAGTTGCATCACTTTGTTTCTTAGAAATGCGGCAATAGGCGACGATGTGGCAATGGACAGCAGTAAAGTGCATAATGCAATCAGGCAGCTGTCAACATCGGCAGAGACAAGTGTTTTGAATGGCTCCACTGTGCGCTTGCAGATCTAATTTAAATTTATGCCATAATTAAAATGCAGTCGACTGGCTTTGTGTGTGTCTTTGGGGCCATGAGCAGCCAATGAAACGGCAAACATACAGAGAAGGCCAACTGAGTTTGTTGTTGTTTTTGTGCGAGTGTATGTATGTGAGTTGTGGGTGTAATGTTAATAAAATGGGACGGGTTTTGCATACAGCTTTTTTTGTAATTACCTGCCACTTATTCTGGCGTCACAGTGCAGCTGACATTTTTCCTTTTAACTTTTATTTATGGAAAAACTATATTTGAACTAAACACTGAAAGCATCTTTGTCATAGCCTGCTATCCAGTTTTTTCCTTTGGCTTTGTATTAGAGGTTTTGCAGCGTCCTAGCCTTCAAAGATTTTGTAAAGAGATAGTCGCAAATAGTTGACTTTTAACGCATACAAAATTATATTCCTAACGACAGTTAGGGGTGGGAGCGGGTGTGGGGATACTACAAAATATACTTGAGTCAAAGCTAAGTTATCATTGAACGTGCAACGGCTCTTAGCACTCAGCAGTCAGCTTGTTTTTGCTCCATTTCCCAGCTATCCACTTTGACGTTCCCTTTTTGCTGAATAATTTTCGTTGCAGTGCACATCGCTACATGACGCGTGTCACTGATCACTGCACGTACACTGTGAAAGATAGGCGGACTCCTTTTAGTGAGAAGATGCAGTTCTAAAGTTTAAAATATTTTCAAGCATTTATGTAAGTTATTTCAAAGCATTAAAAATTTTTCAAAGCATTTATGTAACTTTGCAGCTGCTCACCTTCACTGTAGTTAGCTTTTAAATATCTTCTACTCAGCTAAGTTAGAGAAGTTTTGGTTCATCGAATTTTCAAAAAGCTTCATTTAGGGTGTAGGAGAACCTACACCTATGTGCACCTGTACGCAAAATTCGCTATACTGTAGATGTGTTTGGATATGAATATAAAATGGCTAGGTCTCTATTGAAAAATCTGGTACTTCGGAAATCAGCGAATTTTGTTGCCAACTATTGACATGAGTAATTCTGATCTAAACTAATTTTGCTAAAATTTTTGTTATATAATCGAAATCCTCTTAAGGTGAATGTTTTTAAAGGAAGATATTAAAATCTAAGTCGGACCTTTTTTCTACAGCAAGAAACTGAGGGTTATCCGCCATATACTCATATATACGTCACAGCACTAAAATCAGAACCCCTTGTTGATTTGTTTTCTGATTTTAAGTTCCTCCGAGATGAAAGTAATGGATCTGACGATAATTGCAAATTAGTCATTGAATCTTTATTGGACGCTTTAAGTTTTTCGAGTATGAGACAGCAGAAATTCTCTAGGTTTTGTGTGGCTTTTCTAAGGCTTCTCCAGATAAGAAACCTACCGAGACACGTTAAAACAAATAATTAGATAAATAAGTAAATAGCTCTGAAAATATTGTCTATTGTTAGGCAAGAAATGTAATTACTACGACTATAACTTCTGGGGCACAAGTCTCTTGTTTCGGTTACCAAGTTACTGAACTCAGAGGGAATAATAATTAGCTCTCATTATGTAAATACATTTGCAAATAATGCGCAGACTATTATGTGGGAGCAAGGATGGAAAGAATAAGTTTTTGGAGTTGAGGAATGGAATGGGAGGATTTGTTTTGTTTGTTTTAGAAACAGGGATAGTAGGTAAATTTGGAAAAGTGCGAGTACATAGGATTCGAACCCACAACCTCTGGGATGGCAGGCTAGCGCAATTACGTTAGACTTCCGAGGCCGTATATACATATGAAATAATTATAGTTTTTTTTTTGCATTGTTTCAGCTAGCTTTACTCGCTATTCTATCGCTTAATAGACCGCTTGGGCTAACTCGAACTTTCGCAGTCATTGTTATTAAATAGAGTTCAATTAACAAACGAATTCTTTCACGTAAATTTTCAAAAATTGTGTCAATTGTTTTTGCATCAAACCAGCTCCTTTCATAGTAAACGTTAGTAAATTAGTACTTTTTTCAATCAACTGCTTTATACCCTTTCTAACAATATTTCATATTCGTTTTCATTTAGTTTGATACTTTTAAGCTGAAGCTTTCTTTAAACTCTCTCTTTGGACACCAATAATGAAATATCTCACAGAATTCAAAACAGGCAGCCTCTTCCAAAAATATACCTATTTAAACGAAAATTTTCTTAGATCTCTTCCGTTTGACATCCATATTTAAATACAACAGTATGTATTATAAATTAGCCAAAGGGTTCAATTAAATCTTACAATGCTAACAGATGGCAACCCTATTTAAAAATAAAATATATTCCAAATGGTAGCCAGAGTTATAAGCGAATCGTGTGTCAACGTTCATCTAAATCTGTCTAACCGTTACGGAGTGAAGAGAAATCATTAATGGTGCCGGTTTTTCATTTCATCAAATTTCAAAACATTCTGTATCGCTAAATCGAGTTCTCAGTTTCAAAAATAGTTCTTTGTAACTCGACAGCTTAGTTTTGAAAATCGGACAAACAATGCAAATATGGATAAGCTAATACAAAAAAAGTTATAAAGGACTTTCTGCTGGTGTAGAGGGTTCAAATTTCCATAAATTATAAACAAATTTTAGAAGGTTTTAGGATGTTTTTTTTGTCTCTAAATTCTCCCAATTTTGGGTTTTAGCATCTTTGAACACGGATGTACTCAATATTTAAAAAAATATTTATTTTTAATTTATTATTTTTTATGAGACATCTGTTCTTGGGTTCACATATGTAACTATCTCTATAAAAGGATAAAAATGTATTTTTAGCAATTTTTACCACAATTACTTTTATATGACAAGCGTGGAAGTGAAATGGTATGTACAAATTACTTATGATTTGAGGGGATGTATAAAGCTTAGGGTCCATTTTACCGCAGTAAAAAGTTAGAAACTTTTCGTACTTGTATTTATAGGAGGACGGGCTCGGCCAAACACCCAATAAAGGGTATAGGAGCCAATTGTATATACTAGATATGTATGATATGTATGTGGTAGTAATAATCCTAATGCTTACTTGCATTGTTATGATAAGGAAATTATGAATATTCTACCACTCTAAGTATATAAAGGGATTTCTTAGACCAATTCTGTCGTTAGCTATAAAACTCTGTCATTTTTGCATTTTGACATATTTTATAATAAAGGGTGATTAAGTTTCAAGGGCCGGTGTTGATTTTGAATAAATTACAATTTTTTACGAAATTTTTATGATAATATTAGTATGGCTGAGTTACGTATAAAATAAAATATCGGCCAAATGGCCGCCGCGGCCTCGGCGGCGTACCTCCATCCGATGGTCCAAATTTTCGATGACGCTGAGGCATAATTGAGGTTCTGTGCCGTTAATGTGCCGAAGTGTCTCTTTCTTCAGCTCTTAAGTTGTTGCTATTATATCGACGTACACCTTTTCTTTCAAATAACCCCAAAGAAAGAAGTCCAACGGTGTCAAATTACAAGATCCTGGCGGCCAATTGACATCACCGCGACGTGATATTATTCGGCCATCAAATTTTTCGCGCAAAAGAGCCATTGTTTCGTTAGCTGTGTGACAAGTGGCATCGTCCTGTTGAAACCACATATTGCCCACATCCATATCTTCCGATTCAGGCCATAAAAAGTTCGTTATCATCTCACGATAGCGAACACTATTCACAGTAACTCCCTGACTTGGTGTTCAGGTGTGGTTCACATTCAACATCGGCCCTTGAAATTTAACCACGCTTTACTATAGTGTTGCACACCCATAAATTTTTTGTTCTGGACCCGGTTATAAAGTTTTCTCCGCGCAAACGATTTTTTCCAAGGATAGTTCATTTGATATGTGAATTATGTAATACTCGTATTGTGCAAGTTTTCAATTGATTTGATTGTGAGTTGAGACAATACATTTAAATTAGATACATAACAATTCATATTTTCTTATGCCTTCATTACTTTAATTAGCATTTTCTTTTGTATCATTCACTTCGTGCTTATTTTTAACTTAACTCAACAAAGAATTATTAATTTATTTAAAATGTATTTATATAACTTGTGGCGCCATCTTATTGTTTGTATGTATGCCTGTTGTTTCACTGCCTGTTGTTTTAAGACTGGAACTGAAGAAGTAGCGGCTGTATAAACAAATGTTCCGTTGCCTTTTTGGCCGCCGGGTAAGGTTGCGAAATATAAGTGGTGAGTTTGTGGAAAATGGTGGCGAATACTTAATTGCTGTTTAGGTCGATTAAGTTTTTACTTATGTCCTCCACAAATATAATATAATTAAAAATTTGGTACTTTTACAAAATTCTAAATTTTTTTATGTTGAAAATTCAGCTTGAATACCAATCATTTCCTAATGAAAGCTAATATTAATATGACAATAAATATAAGGACCTCGAAACTTCAAATTCGCTAGAATATCAGCGGTGCTAGTTACTTGTTAAAATTAATTATATTATACCTTTATATACCTTTTGTATTAGATATTCTTTGTGATAGTTTGGAATATCGCACAGAATTTGTTCTCAGTGCATCACGCATTTACATGTGTACGTTGCAGTTATTGTAATCCAGTTTGTTGTGCATTTTTATTCATTTATTTCTCATGCAGTTTGGCATTTATGTGTCAATGGTTGTTCTGACTGCTTTTTTGCTCTTAGTGACATATTAACCCATACCTGCTCCACTGCACCAAGTGACAGCACTTACGGCTGCAAACACTTATCTTGCTCCGTCAAATGTATTCGCATGCATATTTGCATGCACGCGGAATTCTTTGTGTGAGTGTTAAAACCTCTTTACCTGGTTGCCAGAGCAAAGGAACTGTGCATCTTTTAAATGATAGGAATGAGAAATCAAAGGCAAAATCATAGAAAAAAATAAGAAATATTTTCTTAGTAGACCATATTTCTTTAGGATTTCTGTATTCATTTTTATGCTCACAAAAAAGATACGCCATTGGTGGTCGATATTGGCTTTGGACTTAATGACACTAAAGATCTTTGCTTTTGAGTTTTCTATCGATTCCAAAATAGTGCCTGTTCGAAAGAATTATTTTTTGCCCGATCACAAGGCTTATATTGTTGCTTCCGAAGTGAATAAAGTCCACCACAACTTTATAGTTATAACAGCCAAGAGTGACGTTTTGGTACTTACTTCCTTTAATGGGTGTTTGACAGAGCTCCTGTTCCTATTCGTGGTGGGCTTTTTGACAGCTAATGCTTATTTATGAATATCTCCTTTTGGGAAAAAATACAATTGGGGCTTTCCCATAGCCTGTCTAGGGGTGACCGCTATTCAAAAAAAACTGTTTCTATTACTTGCAGTTTCATTTTCAGATATTCGAGCCTAGGCGCTTCAAATGGTAGGCACTCAGCCACCCATTCGTCTATGGTGGCTGCTCGGCGCTTTTTGCGGGGATTTTTGTGTACTACCGAAGGGCTCTTGGCTTTGGTCTTGTTCGTAACTAGATTTACTTCCTTTTTGATATAAGGTCGATGATGTTTATATCCTATAGGTATGACAAACCTATTGTACTTTTATTGTAATTGTAATAGAACAGCAACGTTTCAAGTTGATAATAGTTATTACGTTTTCCAAAATGATAGTGAATACATTCGCATGAAAGTGGGTCATCTTGTCTGAAACCTCACTCGGTTTCATGCGGCGTGGATAGAACCTTTCCAAATTTTAAATGGCTGCTAGAATTGACGACACTTATTTATATTTCTTTATTTCAAAAAGTCTATAAACTACAAAGGTTCTTACTGACAATAACCTAGAACTAAGCACAGAAAGTACTAAAATAAAATTGAACTTAATAGTTTAGAAAACAAATTCTTGCGCAAAAACAATAAAGTAAAATAGAATTCAAAGTGTCGTTGAGTTCGCGAAGTGAACGCCCTAATGAGCGATTTCTAGCGTAATACGTATTGAGGGTCCTGAGGTAAAGAGGCTAATTAATGGGACTTATGCATTGTATTGGAAAAAGGCGTGCTCAGCATAATCTTTGGCTGCGTAACCATATATTATATGTATGTGGGGTGTTCGCATTTGTCTGTTTTGAACAGGTATTTCTGAAAATACCCGTTCCCCGAAAGTATTTGGGTTGTATAAAAATTGACATCACCAATAGCCTGGCCTTCCAGGCCTTTTAGCATTTTCGTTTCCTCCTTTATTGCACGCGCTGCAAGTTTGCTAACTCTTTCTTCCATTCTCTCGTTCTTTAATGCCCACAATTTTTTCCTTTCAGCAGGTGTTAAGTCTATCGGTATTGAACCGCTTATCACTTGAACAGCTGGCCCTGATAAACCTCACTTGGAGCCTTGATAAAAACTTGTCAATATTGTCTTCGCTAAAAATCGCTAGACGTAGACCCTCCAGCGACAAAGCCATGCTGGTGAGGTGAGATTGAACTCTTAGCGCTGACATACATTTGTTTTTCACTATACTCACGAATAGTTTAGAAACTATTGACAGCTTGGAGATTGGCTTATAGTTAGTGACATGAAAATTTGGCTAATTGATGTTAATTTCCAGGTATCCGAAAATACAGGATGTGTTGATAGTAATTTTCAGTGGTGATATTAGTGCTGGGCATTTGTTTAGAAGGGTAGGACAAATAGTATTATTCTCAGTCTATGCAGAGAGTTTTAAAGTACAGAAGTAAGATTCGGGTTAGGTTAGGATAAATGGCTGTCCTTGCGAGGGGCCCACTTGGAAAAATATTCAAAATTCGGTGGAAAAAAGGAAGAAAGGGCTTCGGAATTCGAGGATGACGTCCAACAGGAGCTATTTACTTTCGTATTAGCCGCTTCAAACTACTTCATCAGATGTGTGCTATTTAAACCCACAACATCCATAGGTGTATCGAAAAAGTGAGAGCCGAGGTGTCTTAACCTTTACCCGACGAGAGCAGGACAGCTTATCCTCCAGACAGATTTGGCAGAAATTACTTGAAGAAAACCCAATTCTCACCGCATGGACACCTTACAGACAATGTCAAATGACAAATGTAAGGACACCCATCAAATTCGACTATCTTTCCAGAGGCAGATCACTCGTTCTCAAGGGTACCTCAATTCTCTCATTTAGTGACAGTCGTCTCCAGGGCTCCTTGTCTAGCCAGCTCATTCGCCCAGTAGTTCAGTCTATACCGTTGTGACCGGGAACCCACAAGCATTTAATATTGAAGTATTCATTTCACCATTTGGTTTCTATTGTGTTAAATTTGACGTATTGTGTAGACTTAGTTAATGGGGGGCTTATCAGATATGATGCCGCACCGTTAAAGATAATCTTTTGGTTGGTAATGAGCTCCAGTCTTTTGCACAGCACTGTCGATAAGAACTTGTGAACGCTGATTCGGACGCAGAAATAAAATTTTTACGAATTGGATGCTTGTTACCAGAGCTCTATCTCTACTTTTTTATATACTAGCTCCGGTCTTGGCAATATTTGCAGACATCTCATACTTCTAGCCATCCCATTTTATACTACGTTTCTCATCCTTTCGTTGCTATCGTTAAATGGTATCTCGAGTAGTAATTGAGCATAGAGTGACTAGGTGCAATATATTTCTGGTGTCTGTGGAGGCCCTTTTAATATTCCATTAACTCCACCGCACGAAGAAATTTAGCGTTAAACTCCAGTTGTCATTTGCATTCAGTTTCTAAGTTTAAGAGTTTCTCAGAGAACCATATTTTACAAGACTCTCATCACACCTGCCCCCTTGTATAGCATATAAGCGTAGGATATATCGATCAAAGATGAAAAGACGGAATATGTATGACCCAGCTAGCGCAGAAAGAGAACAAGCGATGAACTATATTAAAGTATACAAATATAGTGACTGCGTTGCTTTGGTCAAGTCATATTTAAGAAAGACGACGAAGTGGTGAAAATATTCTTCGGACCGGCAACCATGGGTAGGTATGAGAGCAAAATTACTTACAAATGCGATAGGAATACCAAATTCAGGGAACCCGTCTGCCGTGGGTATGAATAGTTGGTTCAACTTCAAAAAGGAGAGTCGGGATTAATTTTGGTAATTTCTTTACAGTCATCGCACTCACCCATGCGCTGGGTTCGCAGCCATCGTTTACGTGTTCGAATTATGAAGTATGAAGACACTAAAAATGTGACATCTCTCGAAAGAGTTTTTGTATAAATTTTCTTGACTTGTATGTGGTGTTATGCAAAATAGTCGGATCGCCAAGAAAGAGTTACCCATCAAGGGTTTAATTATTGGAAACTGGCATACGCTGCATTGAACGCGCACGTTCTGCAACGCTAATTGGCCTCATTTGAAAAACACGCACAGCACAAAGAATCATTTGCTGCAAGCGGCCATTTAGCAAAGTCAATCTTTGTCACACGCAGCCAGCTGCGGCTTCGTTCGTAAATCTCGGCGGCACAATTAATAGTCGAAACGCGTTATTGCGGTTCCAGGTCGACTAATTTATATGCAATCATGTAAACGCGCAAGTGGAGACACTGACTGACTTACATACAGAAGCACAGATGGTGGGACAACGAACGAGCTGCCGCAGCCGCTGCGCTTTGACGACATTTGCGGTTAAGTGGTTGGAAATAGGCAAGCGTGTGGCATGAGGGGGTATTTGTAGGTGATCTAGCGGTCCACTAGAACTTTTGCCATTGCTGCCTCTGTTAGTTGGAGGAGTGCTCGGTACGTGTTTGGAAATTTAAATGTAAATTTTATTGCCAACAAATAAATATTTGCTTGGGATTGTAGTAGGTCGGGGTGCTGCTTTTATTGCTGTAGTTACTTAACACGCCCGATAATAGGATCAATTGCGCGACTTCTGCACAGTGAACGCTTTACGGTCACATGAGTATGCATACGATTGATTGCCCTTTTATTGACATTTGTGAGCAATACTGTATTGGCTTTGTAAATTCCCCTTCGTTTTTAACTTTGTTTGTTCAACGGAAATCGTTCAATGAGAATTGGTAATAATTAGTTGCTACTTAAAGTATGGCAAATTTTTTGCTTTTGCGTCAGTTATAGTTGCACCTAGTAACACAATCGATGTGAATTCAAGTGCCTTTAAAAGTTAATATTCACAGCACAGAGGGGCGTATACGTAATGCTAAGTGGATTACTTAAATGCTGAGTGCGTGGGGTAGTTGGCGGGCGTGAGCGGCAAATAAGCTTTTTTCAACGTACTCCAACTCATAGCCAAGGCTTAATTACACGCCTGAGTGAGCGTATGTGTGCGATGGCTTGTATTCGCGCACTCGAAGGATTAAAATTGATGTAAAAGTGAAAATTTAAACAAAAAGGATAAGGATTAAGTATTCTTTGCATTTTAAAGGGCATGAAATTGACGGCGTGCTTGCATAACCTTGAGCTTAAAAAAGATAAAATAAAATGCGAAAATAATTTCTTAATTCAATTAGCGCTTTCCGACGCTTAAGTGCAACTCAAAGGCGTGAACATTCAGGCCAATGCTATGGAGTACACGCGGCCGAAATAAATATAAATAAACATCCACATGAATTGTAGCGATACTCACTTTTCGAGCAACTACTTCCCGCGGTCGTGCTTCAAAAGTGACCCACAATTGTGGTTGCAAGCACACACATACATTCATAAACAGTTGTGCGGGTGTCAAGAAACATACACACACATACTCTCATGCGCGTACAGTTATTCTCGCCACCGCAGAGCCAACGTGTTATAACTTAATCCCCGCCAAAGCAAATACAAAAGCCAGCGAAAATAAAATAAAAAATAAAGTCATTATAAAGTTACACTTTGGGTAGACTGATGGGGAAAGCAGAAAAAAAAACGGAGAGTTGGCACCAGAAAAACCCAGACAAAGGCGAGAAGGATTCTACAAAAAGCAGAAGAGAATGAATTGCAACTAAAAGCAAATAAAAAATTGAGATAGCAGAGAAAAGTAAAAATATCGTGGGCCAAGGCAAAGTGATTCACCCAGGGATGAGTAAACGGCGGCATACAGGCCAGATGATGTGTTTGTTTACTTACCGGTATGAATAAATACATAAATACAGTATAGCAAAGCGGGCAGTCTTAACACCTGCACGTAACTGGCCCATTTTTGATGGATACTAGTCTGCATCACGTGCCAATACCAATCGCCATATTCTGCCCCATTTTTTATTAGTCCGCCACAATAACGAGTTCGGCGTAGTCAAGGACAACAACAACGTCAGCGAAAAGTTCGAGCGAAGAATAACTCTTGGCTCTTAACAGGTGCTACTTTGAGCTCGGTAGACAATTGAAAAGCAGAGCCCACTCTCCACTGGGCGGTTATTGAAGATTTCGAGAGAAACATTTTTTGTAAGATCTATGATTCGATTTGCGTAAATGATGCATATTGAGTAAGAGGTAACATACAGTTAAAAGGCCGAAAAAATCGAATTTTCTTGAATTTTTTCTAAGAAAACTTGTATTGATCTAAAAATTTGTACTCATATTGTGTTATCTTTTAACTGTATTTTAAGACTTAGTATTGTAAAAATATTTATTTGGAAAGGAGCTACAGCTGATCTCCGGGAGCTTCTCTCATAAAAGACGTTTTGCGGTGCCTACTATATCTCTGAACTAAACCCTTTGAAATTAAAAAAATCAAACAGCTTTTGTTAAAGTAATGTTAAATCTAGTAATTAATCGAAGGAATAAGCAAAATACATTTTTTTGACAAAATGACAAAAATGACAAAAAAAAAATCGATTTTTGTCCAAAATTTCGGTCTTAAATCGTTAACAAAAAATTTGTTTCTCGGTGAGAAAAAGTCTTCAATTAATTACTAAGAAATATATCGGTTTAGCCGTTTTCGAGTAATGTTGGTCACCGACTTTGAAAATACTATTTTGAAAAAAAAAAAAAAAAAAAACGCGTTTAAAGTTTTAAAAGCGCTTTCAAGCACTCTGCAACGCCTTTAACTCTGAAACGATATTAATTTTTCTGTGCGTATTCTTAAATATATGTACATTAAGAAAAAAATAATAAAAAGAAATCGTTTTTTTGAACATTCTAACTGTATATAACCCTTAAGATGGAACCAGCTCGAGTTGTACGACATCGGCTGCGCTGGCTAGGTCACAATGAGTTTGGTGCTCTTTGTGAAACGCACTGGTGACACTCGCAAAAAAGGACGTCCTCATCTACGTTGGAAAGACCAAGTCGACGACGACCTTACCGTCGTTGGTGTTTGTAACTGTTGTGAACGCGCGAAATGCAGAGGCGATTAGCGCAACACTTTGGTAGCGGCCAAGACCCACCATCGGTTGTAGTTGCCAGCTAAGTCAGTATGTAAGATCAAAATTTACTTTATTTGGTTAGAGAAATTCTTACATAGCAAACTATGCTAGAGGCAGCATGAAGTGTCATGCAGAGTTGCATCTGTCTACACTGGCTTCACATACTGGTAAACGTACAAAGCTGCTGCTGAAATGGTTATTAAATTACTACTCATTTTCAAAAACTTTGTACATTTTCCAACCTTTAGAGTTACCTTTATCCATATATTTATATTTTTGTAAATTCGTTTATGAGATACTTTATTTTTGTTGGTGTAGCAAGGGGATGTGCTAGCGCTGGAGCTTAACTCATTTTGAATTATTTACACTCCGTTGCGCGAACAGCAGTACATAATAGGGCAAAGGACGGTCAAACACATACACACATACACTCACACACACGTGTGGCCATATAAGTACACTATTCCAATAATCAGAAGTGCAGAGACTTGCTAGCCAGTTGTCAAAATCAAATGAATCTCAAGAATGAGTAAATCAAAAGTGCTAATGAGATTCAGTGATTTTAAAAATTGGGTGAGAATTTCAGATAACAGGCATGTACCCACTGCAAACTGTACGATGTAATGAAAGTAATCAATATTTAAAAGAAAACTGCTAGGAAAACATCACTTAGATTTTATGCAATGTTTCAGTCTTTGAAATTTAGTTTGTAATTCGCATTGATTTCAATACGTTCTAGCAGGACTTGCAAGATAAGTGCATTGGGTGTTTTTTCTGGATGCATGAGAACCGTCGATATTGTCAACTGGGAATGTTGAACTGAGTTGTTTAGTAAAATTTGGCAAGTTATCTTGAATCGTTTGACGTCAGAGTACATACGCAATAAGTACATTTTAGAACTAACCAAGTCCGACAGTGCTTGGTAATCTTTAGGTCACGTCTAGCTGGATAATAAGTATTGTACAAGGCGCAAAATTAGTCATGCAATTTTGTTTTTGAATCATTTGTTTACTGAATAAAAAAAAATAATTTTGAGAGATGGAAATCTTTATTTGACCTTTACGCACTGCATTGCTTGTCTCTTTGTATACTGCAGCTGTCTGGTTAACAAGTGCCAAATATAATTGATGCCATTTGAAAAATTTATACATTTTCCGATTGGGTGATTAATTTTGCACCCCCTTGTATAAACAATTAAGAGAAAAAAGTAAAAATCGCAGACTCTGTAACAACGAAAAACCCAACAGAAGCCGTTAATAATTTGAATAAATCCGCACAGATGGCCTGGATGTAAGTGGCATATGTGCCCATAATTATGAAAGTGGTCTAAGTCAAAATTTCAAAAAGATGAGTTTATCACTTATTTCATATCCACATTATATTAAACTATGCGTATTTAATGTAATTTTCACGATATCGTCAAAAATGAACCTTTAGAAGGTGAATGTAATTTCAACGTTATACGGAATTCATTTAGTGTTAATTATGAAAGTGGTCTAAGTCAAAAACTTGAAGAAATTAGATATAAACTTAGCTTGAAAATAGCGCGTGACCTTCTTCGATGTGTTTCTGAACTACCTGGTAGGCTGGGGAAATATATGATAATGAAAACGCCAAGAGATGAAATTTAGACAAAAGATGTACGAGAAAATATTTTAAGTTTTCCAGCATATGGCAGCCACTGCATCAGACCTCGTCCCATTTCTGGTCGAGAATACTTGAGTTCTGACCTAGATATTCGTGAATGTATAGCCTCTTTGTAGAGAAATCTTTTGTTAAGGAGTGGATCTACAGAAAAATATTTAATACTGAATTTAAATTAAATTTTCATGCTCCTCGAAAAGACGCATGCCAAAAATGCGATTTTCTGAATGGAAAAATCCAAGCATGCAATAATGAGGAAGAGAAATTACATCTTAGAGAAAGTCATGATGTACATTTACAAAATACCGAAAGGGCTAAGAACTGTCTTGCAGAGGACCAGAAAAAACGTAAAAAAAATTCCAGCGAATGCTATGGATTCTCGTATGATTTACAAAAATCACTTCCGTACCCTAAAGTGTCTGTTTCGTTAGCTATAATAGGCTATGTAAATATGTACTTTATAACTTGGGCTTCCTTAATTTCCATAATGACAATGTCAAGGTGTATGTATAGGATGAAACTACAACATCAAGATGTGCACAGGAAGTAGCATCAAGCATTTTAGCGCATATGGAGGATATCATAAATAATCAAAAACACGTAAAAACTTACAGTTATGCCTGTTCAGGACGATTTTATCCTGAAAAGTAACATGAACATGGATGAAAATGACTCAGTCAAAAAATATTAATGTTGAAATGGTACACATTTTTGGTATTGATTTCGGTTTGATAGAAATTAAAATAAAAAAAATTATGAATTGATGAAATCGTAGAAGGAAAAAGCCATTTTCGCTGAAACGAATGTCGCAGCCGGATTTAATTTCGACGAACTCACTGGAATAATCAGTAACAAAAAGTGTTAAAAGTACCTCGGGCGAATCTGTCTTTTGGCTGAAAGTTCATTGGATGCGTTTTTTGAAAAATAAACCTTATAAAATGAAGGATGAACATTCTTAAAAACCAAAAAAAAAATGGTAAAGATGGATTACTATTTAAAAATAATTAATAAATTTTTATGAATTATTTCATAAAATTTATTGTTTTAAATCATCACTCATAGTTCTTTATTGCATTAAGTCATTTAGAGGACATTCAATGCATTTTGAAAATGGTCTAAGTCAATTAGAGCTTTAAAAATAACATTTTCGTATGAAATTCATACAAAATGTCATATTCAGAATAAATTTCCATTAATCAAGACTAAGAAAATCATAAATTAAAATTTTGCACAATATAAAAGTATTTTTTACTTCGCTCAAACGCAATTCATTAAATATCTCGAAATAAGAAAGATATGATTTAGACCACTTTTATAATTATAGGCACATATCTTCTGATGATAGAGTAGAGTTTTTTCATCATACACGATATTTTAAAGTTGTGGAACTTATCCCCAAATTTGCCACATGTCGCATGTATTTTTTACACTATTTGTTTTTTGCACCCATTTAATGAAATAGAGCTGGGTGTTTAATGGTAATGCCAGTAGAACCTTGCATTTTATTGGGTTCTGGCCCGATAATTTGTTTTTCATTTTATTAGCTTTTTACTGTGCTACTTCATAGAAGCCGGGCCAGCTCATGACCGAAATGTGTGTGAGAAGCACGATTTTTTGACTGCACCAGCTGGCTTTGACACCGTCACACTTTAAATATAATCGTTATAGATTTGCAAAAGGGCCTGACTTTATTTGGTTTCAAAAGAATCTACGAGCACTCGTGTAGACAGCGCGATAATTTTGTGCAATAAGCCACACTGAGGTACAGCAGCGTAAGTGAAGAATTAATTGCTTTGCAAAGTGTTGTTGTAATTAATGGTTTACCTTTGACTCATTATCTGCGTACTCATAAATCAGGGAAGTCAATAAATAACTGTTTAAATACGCGCCTCGCCTGCACTGATAACAACAATCCATTTTTAGTAATGGGGTTGTTATCAATGTTGTTGCTGTTTTTTTGTTTTGCATCGCACTGCAAGTGATTTCTGCGTTGACAGGTTACAAAAGTTCACTGCAGACTTTTCATACTTTTTCATTGAGCTGCATTTGTTGTAAGTTCAGTTATTTACTTTTAAATAAATGCGAATTGAAAAGAGCTTCATTTGGTTGGCGTGAAATTCAGTTACTGATTTACTGATTGTAAGGATATTTCCAGTATTTTTTTTCAATTATTAGCAGCACTACTTATGAAGAGGACTAAATATTCCTTGAGTACTGCTGAATTTCAATTTTGCAACAAACGGAAATTGATTTGTGCAATAAAAGGTTTGGTAATTTTGATTTTTTTAATTTAATTAAGTTTAATACGGAATATGTATGACAGGTTGCATTCGATAGATGAAGTTAAAAAATATGTATATTAAAGCAAGGATATTACAACAAGAGTCGATTGAGCAAAGCAGTTGATTACGAAATGGTCTTCAAGGATTAAAAAACTTTCATTGCTGAAGAAAAAGTAACCTGCTTGCAAATGGGCAAAAGCCAAAAGCTAGGAAATGTTGTCACTTTGCTGACAAATGTAAGCCGGTGTAGCCAATAGCTTCGTCGCCAGGATTATGTAATCTCGTTAAACTTAGCAAAGATAACACACAGGATGAGAAGACGGGCAAAAGTATTTGTGGCGGAATTGGATAATGTAACAGTAAAAAGATAGTAAAAAGCTTTAGAAAAGAAGAAATGTGTAACAGAGAGGCAAATGTTGGCAGCAAATGTGGGCAAGTGTGGCGCATTCTATGGCGCATGGTGGGGATATTTAAAATTCTGACACTTTTGATGAATCCTTGTACTCGTGAAAGTTGCTTTGGCAATTGGCAAAAGATGCCAAATAGAAATGTTGCTAAAAATGGCACGAATTATATAGCAGAGGGCAGTGCTTTCTGGCAGACTACTGAATTGCAGCTTGCTAAGAAAAGCACAATCTAGAAATATATGCACTTATCTATTAGGCATAAATATCTATAAAAAATCTACTTCCATGCACTCGGAAGTACTAGATAATCTGCTCATCTGTACACTCCCCAATAGAAACGAACACGTGTCGACCCACCAGAAAAGTTGAATTTGTCGAACGAATGTGTTTTCGGCGGAAAATGAATTCCACATTTCTTTGCACAATTATTCATGGGAGGAAACCAACAAAAACCAAAAACAACAAAGAAACACAAAAAAAAAACAAAAACGAAAAATATCCTTCTCCGCCAGGGGTCGGCAACCTGCGGTTCTTTGGATGTGAAGCTGTGGCTCTTTAGTTTCATACGCAAATATTATTTGTTTTATCAAAAAAAAAAAAAAAAGAACAGAAAAAAACGTTTAAAAATAAAGGGGTTTTTCAATAAGAGGTGTTATTCAAAGAAAAATGCTATTTTTTAATATAAATGATCGGATGTTTATTTCATTATAAAGAGGAAGGTATGCCGATAATAGTGGAAAATAACGTCAGGCAAATGACCACCAGGACCACGCTTACAGGATAATATCCTTTTCATGAAATTTTCCATAACCGAATTGCAAAGTGGCTGCCCTATGTGCTCGATTTGAGGTCTTGAAACGACCCTGGGCTGTTGGCGTAGACCTTCTCTTTCACGTGGCCTCAAAGAAAAAAATATCGGCGCGTTAAATCACAAGATCTCGGTGGCCAATTGTAATCACCTCTTCGAGAGATAACGCGATCCGGAAACTTTTCCCGTAAAAGATCAATGGTTTCGTTGTTTGTGTTGCGCGTAGCGACGTCTTGTTGAAAATAAACATTGTCTAGATCAATACCATCCAATTCTGGCCATAAAAAATCGTTAATCATCTCTGGATAGCGCAATCCATTCACCAATAACATCTGTTATTGGAAAACCCTTTATTATCAACTTATTGTGAAAAACACTTCCTATATATAATATTTTTATTATTCATTTAGTTACTGCGATCTGTTTAATAAAATTGTAGAATATTTATACTTAAAAGTAAAATACTTTACGAGACATGCATGGAAGGCACCCGGTGGTGAAACCATTCCTCAAATTTGGCTTTTTAGCGCATGGGATTTATTGTTGATCCCTCTTCAATCTATTAAAGGAAATGGGATAGGTGTTAATTTCTGTAATTAAGGGGTTTGGGTGCGATTGGAGTCCTTTATTGTGTGATGAGACATGCTTTTTGATTTCCTCAGTTAATGTGGGAACTTTAAGATCACGATGTATGTGGGCAATTGACATCTAAGAGTTTTCGGTTGGAATCTTTGGAATATTTCGATGTTTGATTTAGCTGCGGTGCCTCAGAGTATGGCATACAACTGTCCATACTGATGTTGGGATAGCTGAGTACAGTGAAAGCTTATTTTCGATGGAAACATGGGAATTGCGATTTAACGTCTAATAAAGACTTCGGAGTTTGATTCTTAGTGCCTTGCGCTTAGTGAAAATATGAGTTTTCCACGTGAGCTTGCAGTCCAGATGCATTCCGAGATATTTTGTCACATTACTTTGGGAAATGATTGTATTATTGAGTTTAACGGGTGGGCAAGTATTTCGCTTGAGTGTAGAGGTAACTTCAATAGATTTGACTAATTTGATTTTATTTTCCAGTCTTTAAGCCTTTTTTGGAGTTTAAGAGAAGCCACATTAGGAAGTGAGTCAAAAGCTAGTAAAGTGGTGTCATCTTCAAAAGTTCCGACTATAGTTTGCTCAGAAACTGGTAGATCGTGAGTGTTAAGGGGGAAGTCTACTGAGACAAGGGAAAAAACAGGCTTATTTTCCGGATTTTATTTCTAACAAAATATTGCTCGTACATAAAATCTATTTAAGCTCTTATCTTTATTATATATTTAAGTTTTTAGTCAAAATATTCAAAATGGCCGCTGTGGCACTTCTGCAAGCGCAGGTCCGCTTTTCTTAGGTGCCTAAACGGTGTACATGAAATCTTACGTTTCGGTGATCTAAAACAAAAAAACAAAATATTTTTATCATATACATAGTATTGACTCTCGTCTGACGTAGGATTATGTCGATAAAAAATTTTGGCGTTGAAAAAAAAATTCTTGAAATTTTTTTCTTTTTTTTTTGCCTGAAATTGATGTTACTATTGTTTATAACAATTTAACAAATAACGATATCAAAAAAATCCTATGTCAGACGAGAGACACTATTACAGAGAATATATAATTAAATTTTTAAGCTGATTCATTCATCAGAACTCGAGATATCGTGTACACCGTATACAAAAACTTGGTTTCGAGAAAAATGCGTTTAAAGTTTCATGTGCCGCAGGTACGCGCTTTGGAGCGCTTCGGGAAAAGGTCGAAATTTCAACGAAGAAAAATTTAGCCAGCTGTAACACATATTGTACCTTATTTAAGAGGGTTCAAAGTATTTTTTAAGCTAATAAAAAAAAATCGATTTTTTGAAAAATTTACAGTAGACTTCCCCCTGAAGCAAATATAAAATGGGGCCCATAATACTGGTTCCGGTACACCAGCTTAACTTTTCCAGAGCTGAGATTATTCTTCTTTTAATTTTTAGGTAGGATTTGATAAAAATATAATAATTTGTGGGTAGAGTAGCCTTTATTTTACAAAGTAAACCGTCATTCCAGACACGGTCGAAGGCTTGAGTTATGTCGAGAAATACGAACGCGCAATACTTCTTCTGCTCAAAAGCTTTTTGAATACTATTTATGAGTCTGTGTACTTATTCGACGGTACTATGTGTTTTTCTGAAGCTGAATTGTTGATTGGAGACTCTTTTTCGGCTTCATTCTTTTGAGAAATATTCACTCCAAAACTTTTGAGATAATAGGCAGCAAGCTAATGGGGCAATAAGATCATTTAAGCATCCTTTTTATTTGAACAACTTTACATTGGGGAAGAACAAAACCTGCTAATATTGAGGTATTGCATATATGCGTGAGGAAATATATTCCCTCTTCTGGGATCTGCTTTTGTACTTCTCCAGTGATGAGCCCCGCCCGGATATGGGGCTTTCTTGGTCTTAAGCTTCTCTATCGCTTCTTTAACTTCGTTTTTCTATATTTTCATGGGCCAGTTTATCTGGTGGATGAGCTCCAGGATGTTTTTCAATTTTTTAACAGTATTTAGCGAGTGTTCGATATCATTTGGGGTAAAAACACGGGATAAGTGACTCTCAGAAAGAGTGGTCGGAGGAAAGTTCCTAGCATCAGTTACAGGTTATTTTACCAGCCGGGATACCTTTCGCTACACAAAAGTCGATTAAATCGGCGGTTTTATTTGTGCCAGTCGGCGAATGTCTTAGGGAGCCTGAGGAGGCTGTGATGAGATTCAATTTTGTTATCGCTGTTAAGAGTTGTTGGGCGTTTGAGTCTTCCGCTGCAAGGAATCTGTTGCCGACTTATGTATGAATAAATATATTTTTTTTTATCAAAAAGCTTATTTATGTTTATTTATGCGAGCAGGTACTATTTATTGTTGGCAAGAAAAAAATTTTTGGCTCCTTTAAAACTTTAAAATTTTGTAAATTGTAATTTTTCACTCATCCGACTTAAAAGATTGGCGACCCCTGCGCTAGTCCCAACCGAAACCGTAAGAGAAGGCTTTTTATGTTTCTGTCAAAAAACGCAGATAGTGAAAGGAAATACAGCAAAGGGGTTGGCGGCAAGTGTCTTCGTTGAAAGCCCAACTTTTTTCCACTTCACTTTGCTTTTGTACTGGCATATCCGTGTGCGCAGAAATACACACATACATACATATGTACACATGTTTGCTAAAAGTATTCCCACAGTTTATGTGTGCGCCTGGTTATGCTTTGATTTATGGACCTGCTGACAGGCATTGCGCTGCAAATTCGTTGGCATTCAACCATCGTGAGCGAAGTTATGTAATATTACCCATATACGTTTATATGTACGTGTGCATATCTGTTCTCCATTTGTTCGTATGTGACCACTCACATTTCTTCTAGTTTTAACAAAATCAAGCAAAAGGAGGGGAATGATATCGAAACGTGTATGTATTATATAATATATACTATAGTATTTATACTATAGTACCTACTTATATAATACGTCAGAGGTCTAAGAGTCAAACTTGAAGGCGTTGGTTAAAGACATGGCAAGCCTGCCAAGTTTACATTCAACCGCAATGTTTTCCACATAAAATGAAAACATGCACGTGTTGTAACAACAACAACAACTTAACAATGTATTTGTGTAATAACAATTACAAATATTAGGGATTAAAAACTAAACCTCTGTACAGCTATGCTGCGGATTCTTAATGTATGCGCACTCTGAGGTTATGGAATGTTTTTGGTTTAAATCATTTCCTAAAAATATAAAATACACAACTCGATTTGGCTCTTACAAAACTGCACCTACAGTTTTTCCTTAATATCCTTGCTCGTTATGAAGAGTAGGTAAATACACATATTTTTTTTACTTATTTTGTGGAAAGCTCTCACCACTTCCGTTGATTCTAATGCGAGCTTCCAACTTTCAATTGCTCATGCATTTTTTCCACATTTGGTTATCTCGACCAGTAACAACTTCAACGACCTATGCTGCTTACAGAATGTCTGGTATGTGGTGAGAACGGGGAAAATGAGTCTACATACCACTGATGCCTTGCGACAGAAAGTTGTGCATTCATCAAGGCAAGTCCGCCCGTCAGCTCAGTAGCGAGTGAGGCAGCCAGCTGGTTGTAATGGCTGCAAGTAGTCAGTTGTGAAAATGAAGTGATAAGAGAAGCTGGAGAGGAAATAAGCCAACGTCTGAATTGTTGTTCAGGAGCTCGAGATACTTGACCGCAACCAAATGAAAAGTTCTGTCGCACAAGTAATACCAAGAGACCTGTTGGAAATTTGATGGCAGAAGGCAAATGAACGACTACTCGTTTTATTTGTTACTCAATTGCAAAACTAACTAACTAAAAAATCATAATTTTATTTTTTAATGCATTTCAGCAATCAGCACTCTGCAAATAACAAATAAATTAGACTCGAAGTTTGGGCGAACTTGAATATTAGGCACCCCATGCATTTGCATCTGTACATGAGGATGATATTTATTTTTATTATAACTAGCCAAACTTTTTGTTTGTTGAATAGCCTAAAACTGACATTTTTGTATTTAAAATGCTTGTTTTGCTTCTAATAAAAATGGAATCTGCGCATACATTTTCCAGCTTGCGTTATACAATTTTGAAGGCTGTCAGTTTATAATTAAAAAATTTCTGCTTTTATGTAATCAAATGGAATAAATCTGCAAAACTATCAAAACTCTGTATTGTTTGCCGATGCCATTTCAGATCCTATGCACATTTGCCGTCATATCGTTTGAAAATTGAAGAGACGCTCGTCAAAAAGTAGCTCGTCAGCACTATCGTTGTTATTAGCAAAAATTAAAAATGTAATATTAAAAAGAAAAAAATGTCTACTCATCACTTACTATCGTTTTTGTGTGGATGCACTTAACTGAGCTGCATACATATTAATAATTTCACAATAAAATGAGCAAAATAAGCGAATTAGGAGTGAAATTTGCGCAGTTAATTGAAGTTATCCCTGTTTACACTCGTACAACAACGATTTAGCTGGGTATTCTCGGAAAGATATTTCCGAAAAAGCATGGCCATGGATAGCAAGAGAAATGTAGTGGCTGAATATGTAAGTTTTAAGAAGTGCAATCAGTCAATAATAAAGTGAACTGAAATGTGTTTGTGATTTTGAATATTTGGACCCACAATTGGCTCAAGGGGAAGAAGATTTTTTGGTATTCTGTAGAATGATTGGAACTTACTATTCTTTTCTGAAAGCTCGGGCCGTTTCGGGTCTCGGGTGGAACCATTTTCAGATATTATTTTTTACGCAGGGAATTTCCTTTGCTTTCTCATTAATTTTCTTCTTGATCGGCGCGATAACCGCTTACCACCTTTTGGCCGAGTTTAACAAATGGCGCCAGTCGCTTCTTTTTCATGCTCACCGACGCCATTTGGGGACACTAACACACTAAGTCCTTCTCCACCTGAGGAGGAGGCCTTCCTCTTCCTCTGCTACGATCAGCTGGTACCGCATCGAATACTTTCAGAGCCGGAGCGTTTCTATCTATTCGGATGACATAACTCACCCTCTGGAGCTTTTTTCGCTGCGCTATGTCTATATCGTCGTAATGCTCATACAGCTCATTGTTCCATCGCCTGCTATATCTCTACGGTGCCTTCTCATTCGCTGGCATCAAAATAAAGAACTGGAATCATGGCCTACGATGACATCGCACTGCGTCTGAAACTGAAAAAAATATAAAAAAATTATGTGATGAGTGCCTAGTACGGAAAGTGCGAAAAAAGTCTTGCTGCCGAGATGAGCGTATGACGTTAAAGAGCGATCATGATTACAAATATGCATATATGTTCATATATATCATATTATATAATTGCTATTCAAATCGATCTAGCGGAAAGAGACGTTATAAGAAATTTAGAATATTTCATTCGCATGGCAGGTATTTGAACTCTCTCTACCAGGATATCGAGTTATTTGAGTGGCCCTATACCCGCTCCAAATTCGTTCGTTGCTCAACTGTTCGCACGAAATTGATGAGCTTTTGAATAATTTGGGCAGCAAGAAAGCGTTGTCAGTCTTTTTTTCCAGCATTTCTCTAGGCAGCCACCGTAGCTAAATATGTATAATAGGTTGGTGCGTGACAATCATGCCTTAGTGCTGGGATTCGAAACCCCGGACATGAGGCACCAAATAATAGGAAAAGTTTGTTCTAATAGCGGTCGCTTTACTGCAGGCAATAGCAAACCCCCGATTGTGTTTTCTCATCAAAAATCATCTGCCGTCCGGAGGTGGCATAAAACTGTATGTCTATCCGTTTTGCGAAAAAAATCAAAATGCACACCACGAATGGAAGGAGGCGCGGGGCCAAAACAGCCAAACAAGCCTTATATCATGAGCTTCCTTAGGGTGTTATCACTGTGTATTAATAAAAGCTTAAAAAAAAGAGCTGACATAAAATTTAAAACAATCAAAACAAGCACCGCTCAAGCTACAGTGCATTCAGTGAGCCAAGTAGCCAAAACAAAAAAACAGTAACCTGCTTATTTTACAATTCGTTTGAATGTTTTGGCTTAAAATTTTCATTAAGTTTCACTAGTTTCAAGCAGAATGAATTTAATTTTTATAAATTTTTTGGAATAATACAGCGAGTGCCATAAGACACTGTTATCCCACTGACCGATTTCATACAACTGGTCAACGATTTTTTGGGTACCCTAAATTCAAAATTCGAAAAGATGATTTATACCGATTTCAGTTATGTCAAATCCCATGATTCCAATGAAAACCAGTTTAGAATAGATTTATACTACTACGTTCAGCAAGAAGGTTGAGACATCTCGATCAATTGCAGCCAGAAAAATACGCGCAGCCCAACGCACCTGTATCTTGAGTTTAATAAGGGACCTGTGACTGGATGAAGTACTGTGATGAGTAGAAGGCACAAAAGGCCATGAAGTCGAAGTGCGAAGCTCAATTAAATCTAATCTCACCTAAGCGCAAATTATATTGTACGTATCTGAATCATCTAACTTTGAAAATTGAATCTATAAATATTGATGTGAAGCACTTAAAGGTTGTGAATCCTCTATCTGCATCACTCATCGCTGGCTCCACCTTTATCACCAATGATGCCTGCGGGAACTAAGCCATATTAATTAATCACTATTTCGATATGTAATGGAATCTTGAGCGGGGGCCATTTAAAAATTCAAATAGGATGATTTTGTCATTCACATTAAATTTTACTCAACTTCGACCGATTGACCGAATGCTAACGGTGGCCCTGTGGATTTTCTGACTGAATCTGGTACGGATATATCCCAAGATCTTTTTTCAGAATCATTCACATAGAGGACAGACACAGGCCAGAATGCTATTTAATCCACATATTGTGTCCTCGGTGGCACTCACTGTTGTCAGCTTCGGTAACCTTGCATTGGATGCATACAAATTGCCCGAACAAACAAACAGATACTGAAAGACTGTTTCCTTAGATTTTTGGTGATTACGGCTCATACATCTATCGTTATGCGGCCACCCCATCTTCCTGGTATGGTCTCCCAAAGGCCAGTGGCTGGCTATTTTTGTCGTAATTCTGAATATGTCTACTTCCTTAACAACTCCTCAGTTCTAGATTTGTTGAAATTGGGCCACGTTTCCTCATTTACTTTGTAGGTATTTGTCCGTATTAGTTCATCTGTTAGCAGCCTGCTTCTGGAATTGCAAGAAGGTCTTTCTTTTGCACAGGGCTTGGGGACAGCCTATTTCTACCGCTTTGGACTCGTTATAGGATGCCTCCTGTCTTGCCAGTTCATCAGCTTTCTCATTTCCTTCTAGGATGTGGATGTAGAATTCTATTGCATTAATTAGAATTAAAAATATTCCAGTAGGGTTTCCGGTAAAATCAAATTTGGGTGCCTTAGTATTTGCATGTGGCTGTGTGCAATGAACAGAACGTAGTTGCATAGCCACATTTCCATTTCGTTTCGAAAATTCACTTTAATTTTTCTATTCATGAGGCAAAATTGAAATGGAAATGTTGAAAAGTTGTTCTCATGTTTCTTGCCACAGGGCTCGCATTTTTTTCCTTTCGCATTGCACATTTGTTATTTCGTTTATTTGTTTTTTTTTTTTGTTGTTTTTTTTTTTACATGGCAATGCTTACAAAGCATCGAGTGGACTGGCATGGAAAATTATAAAAGTGGCCAACTAAAAAGTTTAATGGAAAAATGTGTGCTTGGAGTGATTTACATAAAATACACTACAGTTTTTAAACTCCCCCATTCATATATTCAGTGCCAAAAGTATCCGTCATTTAGATTCAGGCCTGAGTGAATATTTTTTTCCTAGCACTTTGCGCAGACCCAAACAGACAGGCTGGGTGCCTGCGTTGGTTGAAGAATGGGCCAGAGCCTACGCCTTATTTGGTGAAATAGAATCAGTACCCCGTTGGCCACTTCGAATATTACTTGCAATTCACACAAATGTCTGTAACAAGATAGGGAAGTCATATGCATATACAACATTCCGAAGCGCATTTGCTGCAGCTGATAGAAGATCAAAAATGAGATATTCGGACTACCAGTCACGCTCAAGGGCTCCTATGGGAACATGCAACTAAATAGGGTGAACCGTTCTTCAATATACTTGTAAAGTGTGATCAATTTAGAGATATCGGATTTTAAATCGAAATTGGACAATCCTTATTATTTTTGTGGTGAATAATTCATGACTTTTATTTTTTAAAGATAATTCAATGAAAAATTATGTATATATTTAGTGGGCCGTCAAAAAAACCCTATTGGAAAAAAGTATTATACCTCCAATCTTGACACCCTTTCCCTATAAAATCTAAAAAATATCAGCAAGTGTCGCTTGTTGCGCATAAGTATACTCATGATTTGACAAGCCTAAGTGGTTTCGGGATCCTAATGAATCGCGAAAATAGAGCTTCCAGGAGAAAGCTTATCGAACAGGCGACTCTCGCACTGATTAGGTTTTGGGATACAGAATCAGGTGCCATTATTCCTACTAGAGGGAAGTTATTCGTATCTGTACTATGTGAATCGCTTTACAAGATTCTTACTAACAAAGTGGCGTACCAATTTAAAATTTCAGGAAAAGGGACCTGAGGTCTATCTCAAGGATGATAGAATACATGCTTGTGCCTTCCTAATTCGCTGTGTTGTCAGATCTTATGAATAAACGAACTAAAGGAAGCGGAATTACTTGTCTCTAAAGAGAAAGAGCAGGCGAAAACAAAAGAAACTACTAAGCAAAAGAAGCTATACACACACTATCTTGCTACGGCGTCTTACGCATAAGAACGCAAAAAACTGCTCTTGAAGACTTTATATTCAATTGTTTTAATCTCAGATATGAAAATATTGTCAAGATATTCATTGAATTTCAAACATGTAATTTCTGCTCCTTCTGTTTGTTTTGTTCGTTGGTTTTGTATTGGCAAGAGACTTGACGTCAGACTTGTCAAAATCGCTAAAAATAAAGTAACTGTTTTAGGAAGGCGCCACCATTAGTACTCAATTTGGCTTGGGTCTATTTAATATGACCAGCTTTTTCTCAAAAAATGGCTTAGAATCTCAAATTGCTCACTGAAGAAGTTTACGTTAAACAGTTAAAGAAAAAATCCACGAATGTTTGCAATTTTTATTAATAAAATTCGAGCACTTAATACACAGAGGGTATGCAAATTTCGAGGCATACCACATATGCAGTTTTAAAGTTGCCTCTTTGTGTGAAGGAGAGTGGGGGTGCTCCATTTTTGAACATGCTCTGATGATTCAGAGTTAGCAATATTCAGTTATAATTTACAAGTAATGCGCGTGTACGTGTATGCGAATGTGTGCGTTACGCCTAAATGGCAGTGTGTGAATGGCAAATAACTAGCATTAAGAAAGAAAAAACTATTTTAAAAATGTTGCAACTTTTTCATTAAAAACTTTGGCGATTTACGGCAGGCTGCATAGTAACCGCCATCGAGTTTTTAGCTATGGCTACATTTGTCGCATTCGCGGCAGCAACTGTTCCCCCCCGTTGGCCCAACTCCTTGTAAACGATACAGTACATCGCTTTTCCGTCTTGTTTTCACTGGCGCTTACTGCAAGTGTTCGTGTGTGCGTGTGCATGTATGTGCGTGGGAAAGTTTCAGGCCAACGATTTTGCAATGTTCGCCAGGCTTATAAATAAATACAGCAAGCGAGCGCGAATACATAAATCTCTACATAAATTTGCATGTTTCCGACACGCAACAGCGCTCACCCCTTTGCATGCACCGACATACTTTGACGGGCGGGCGGCGTGATGCGGTGCGGTATGTTGTATTTAATGCTTCAAGTACAGTTCATGCTGGAAAATGATGCTATTTCCGGCGACCACTCGGCTCGTTTCGTGGCGGAAATGTTGCCACTTCCGGCTGTGCGCTTATGCTGTGAATGCGCCGCTGTTTGGACCGTGGCGGTGCAGCGTGGCATACAAACAAATCTGAGCGCAGGCAGCAGGCAGCAGCCATCTGCCTACAACAGCAATAATACACTCTACAATAGCAACAATGATACTTGAAGCTCTGAGCCTGCTTGTTATGCGTGTAAAAATAATAGCTGTGTTCATTTCACTTCCGACCACAGCTAAGTGGGTCAAATGGTGGATGAGTTGTTGCTGGTATAGTATTGTAGCAGATTTGAAATATGTATTTATGTGTGCAGAGCTGCATATTGCTTTTTACGATTATAATAAATAGTAAATCATAATTAAGTGATTGGAAAATTAAATTATAATTTGAAGTGTGCAAATTGGCATGGAAATTTGTATTCGCCAATGTATGGAATGCAGCTAATAATTTGGTTATATTTGCACTTTACCATTACGTACGAGTGTGTGTTTTGATTCAAAACAGGCAGGAGGAGAATATTTATTGGGTCTTTTAATAATTTACAACTCTCAAGTTGATACGTGAGTGGAATACCAAATTGTAAGTCGACGTTAAGTTGAGAGTGATAGTTTTACGTAAAATGGGATTATTGCTTGAAATATTATAAGAAAAGTACTCAAACCGTAGCATAATTAACATTGGAAAATAATAATGTTTATTTAAAAAAAAAGTCAAGTATATGCCTTAGTTTTCAGTAGAAGTATTTCGGAATGTTAAAAAACAGATTGCAATAAATAAATGGTTAAAAAACAAAATTATGAATAAATCGAGCCTAGATGCCACTAAAATTTGCGTAGTGAATCCGACAGTATTTCCAGTACATAGAACATTTTGATGAGTTACATGCTTTATTTTTAATACTAAGTATTTTTAGTAATAAAAACAATAAAAATTAGTGATCCACAGTTCAGTCTAACGCTTTGACGTCATGCGAAAACAGGTTTGTGAACGACTACTTTCATATCATTCTTTTCATTCTTTTTCGAAACAATATTTCCCAAGTCTCATCATCACCATAGTTCCTTGAGCTTCGTTGGGGTACACAGGGCTAAGCAAATCGGCTCACTTTGTCAATGCTGTTCTCTACAATATTGATTGACGCGTCATTCGCATTTATCGTCAAATATTTTACAATATGTCTTACAAGGTCGTTCAGTTTTGCATGTCTTATCAGCACTGACAAAGCAGTACTAAAGGGTTTCCCGTAAAAGATCAGTGGGTTCGTTGCTTGTGTGGCACGTACCGACGTCTTGTTGAAAATAAACGTTGTCCAGATCAATACCATCCAATTCCGGCCATAAAAAATCGTTAATCATCTCTCGATAGCGCAATTTATTCACCGTAACTTTTGCTCCAGCTTCATTTTCGAAAAAGTAAGGTCCAATATTTCCGCCGGACCATAAACCGCACCAAACAGTCACACACAGTGAGGGTAGAGATGCTTTTTAACAATAACTCTTGAATTTTCTGAGCCCCAGGTACGACAATTTTGTGTGTTGACGAAGCCACCGAGGTGGAAATGGACCTCATCACTCAAGATGATTTTTCGATGGAATTCCGGATCATTGTAATGCATTTCAACGACCCAATCAGCAAAGACACGACGTTGTTGATGATCGGCCGGCTTGAGTTCTTGTGTTAACTGGACTTTGTTAGGCTTAAGATCCAAACCTTTATACAAAATACCGTGTAATGACGTTTGTGGAGCGCCTAATTCCAAAGAACGACGAGGAATGGACACACCTGGGTTTTCTTCAACACTTTCGGCTACAACAACAATATTTTCGGCTGTTCTTGAGCGACGTGCACGGGTTTTATTCTCCACCTCATTAACTTGTCCTAACAGCTCGAATTTTTTCACCAATTTCTGTATTGCGGTCCGACAAGGTGCTTCACGATGACCCAAAAATAGTGAAGTTTAATAATTTCAATATGTTGTTTAAGTGGGTGTCGTTCTATTTGTATTAATGGCGTAGTTTTTACTTGTCAAATATCCAAAAATTATAGCTTCAAAAGTGACATCTAGCGAAATAGCAGGGTATTCAAAATAACACCTGTTATTGGAAAACCTCTTACGTCGTCGGCGAAATCTGATACAGGTTCCCTCTCTTTCTACATTATTAGAGTTTCATCTATAACGACTGGGAAAAGAAGCGGTGAAGTGGTGCCTCACGCGGACTTCAGTTCGTATGGACTCCGATAAGATTTCGTCCTGCAAAATTCGACATTAAATTGGACAATGAAGTTTCAAGTCGACTGGCCAATACTTGTTTGAGATTTAAGTTCGGCAGACTAGAACGCTAATAAGCAAATTACAAGAATCTAGACTCCTCAAAGCTGAGATCTGCGTTATAGACAATGCAGTAAAAGCAATAAAATAATGGACTTACCTCTGGCAAATCGTACCATTTTTGTTGATAGTCCAGCAGCAATCAAGGAACTGACCTCAGTGCGCATCAATTCAAGATGTATTAAAAAATGCAGGAGGTCACTCTCTCTTATCCAACAATACAACACCACACTGTTTTTGCTCCCCGGCTACTCTGGAGTGGAGGGTAATGAAAGAGCGTATGAGTGGGCAAGGAATACTTTGATCTTGACCTTCAGCAAGGGGTTAGCACCTTCTAGTCTCTGACTACTGATTAAAAGGTCTCCACAGTACTCTGGCAAAAACTGAATCTTAAAAGGACAAAAGGTTTGCTTGGATTCAACATATTAACTACCAGCGTCCTCACAGATGTTATAACGGGTCACTATTGGCACAATAACCAGTAGAATGGGTGTACCTCACATCGACTTCTGCAGGATTTGTTGAGATGAAGAAGAAATTAAGTCGGTACAACACTTCCTCTGTGAATGTCCTTATCTTCAAAGAAGTTATGCCAAATATCTTGGCGATTATTTCTTTGAAGACCTGGGAAATTTGCTGAATGTCTCACGGGAGGGACTAGTTACCTTCTTAAAAAGAATTAGGTGGCTTTAGCACAACCAGGTATCAAGAATTAAGTATTTTGAAATATTTATATTTCTGAACTTAGCCTCTATTTAAACCCACACATAAGTATTTATTAAACAGACTATTGAAAATAGCTGTAACTTTATTTATCTATTAATATGTCTCTATGAAGGTGACCCTGTAGGGAAAACTGCAACCGGTTAGATAAACTTTTACTTATCAACAGACGTGCTCTAGCATGATTTTTCACAACTTAAAGAATTTTTATTCTTCTGTGGTCGCACTAATTAAAAATATAGAATATTTGAAGAATCAGTGAATTTTTTTTATTTCAAAATTTCTGGTCAAATCAACTTCAAACATTTTAAAAAATGCTGAGGAATTTCTGCTGGGATCCCATACACTTTTATTAAAAATTAAATAGTACTTTAATCGGCAGACCTTTGACGAGATCTGAACTAGTATTAAGTCAAAATTTTCGTAAAATGCTTTTTATGGTTATTGAAATATGATTAGACTCATAGAATCTCGTTCCTCGTTTTTTTAAAACCCAATTCGCATCTCGCCCCTCGGTGGGTAATAGTAAACCTCCGAGTCTATTTCTGCCATTAAAAAGCTCTTCATAAAAGACCATTTTTCGTTCGGATTCGACTTAAAACTGTAGTTCCCTCCATTTGTGAAACTACATGAAGACGCACGCCACAAATAGGAGGAGGAGGCCTTATAGAAATGTGCGCGCGAATTATTTATTTTTTTATTTGAATTCGCAAGGAAGTGTAACAGATATTAAAAATTTTATTTAGTTTGGGCTGGAGATATTCAACTCAGGGTGAGTACCATATATTACAAAAGTTTGAATGTAGTTGGTGCATTAGTTGGGAAGTTTTGAAAAAAGTGATTTTCAGGAAAACCTGCCCGAACGTTCAAATATGTATTTGTTATTTTCTAGTTGTTGCGAAATTCGAGAAATCCTTTCACTTTTATCTTGTGCATATATTTAAGAAAAGATGAATGTATATAATTTTTAAATTTTTAGATCCACCACACGAGACAGATTTAAAAACATTCCCTCTAAAGAAAAAATATCCAATAAGGTACAAAGTGCAAAACTGGCACATTTCAATAACACCAGATTCTTTTTTGTGGCTTATGAACATTGCCTTCATATACTTAGATCTTATTGATTTAAACATCTTGCAATACTGCCGTAGTCGCATGAGTTTTTGGATGACTCCGAATTGGCATGGCCAGGGTCTAAGACTCACTGCATGCATGAAACAACAAATGATAGAAAAGGTCTATCATCACCTCTTCATAACCAACTGCCATTCGGAGGCGGCATAAAACTGTAGGTCCCTTCATTTGGAAAACAATATGCGAACGCATACCTTAAATAAGAGGAGCAGCTTATCCCAACACCCCCCAAAGGCAGACGCGCTCATATGCATATTTGTGACGCATACTCACTTTGCCCACTGCCTATTTATTTTACTTTAAACATTTTTACAAAAAAAGTTTGAAAATTCACCTTTCTTGTGTTCGTTGTATATTTATTTCTGATGAACTCTTTTTCTTGCAGAGAATCCATTGCAAGCAAGCCATTACAAGTTGCTCTGACAAAGAAATACAAAATCTTTATACTTAGTTTGTAGCAGTTTTTAGAAATCAATTACTACAAAAGCACACATGTTGCTTTTCGATATATTTCGACAATTAAGTCCATTGACAATTCAACATTGCTCAAAGTAAATAGTTGGAAATTACATTTTAGAAAAACATCCTCAAGGCGCCGTCTGACCAAAGTCAGACTGAGCAAGTTCTGAAAGAAAGTAATCGAATGCATGCAAAGTACTTTTTAAAGTAACTTTTTGTTTGAGAAAAGTAACTTGCCGATTACCTGTCTGAAACTAAAATTTGGCTATCAACACTAGAGAATCCTTTAGATGGCCAAAGTAGAAAAGTAATATTTAGTGATGAGACTAAATATAAAATTTCGAAATGCACCCTAATAAAGCAATTTGTTCAGTTAAGCACAGCAATGTTGTGGGGGTGCATGAGTGCAAACGGTGTCGGTGACATGCGATTTATTAGCAATAAAATGAACTATCGGCTTCATATTCAAATATTAAAGGAGAATTTGTGTGCTAGTGCCAATAAACTTGGGTCTTCGGAACATTATATCTTCAAGCAGCATACGAAATTACGTTAAGGGACAACCTTAAAGCAGCGATACTCAAAGAATGGACAGATATATCAACTTTGAGAACGCGAAAGTTGGTTTTCTCATTGCAGAATAGATTAGCAGATGTTATTAAAATGAATGGATACATTAGTAAATATTACAATAGTTATATACAATAGTTATTATATGCATGTCTAAAATTTTTTTCCGAATACTTTTGTGACATGAATTCACTTACTTTTTAAGTTACGCTTTTGCTTGAAATAAAATAATTTGTTTTTATATATAAACTAACGCGTAGACCACAATTCACGTTTTTGAGCAATAAATAAAAAGTGGGAAGAGTCTCTGCAATTTTATACCCGAGAAAAAATATTTCCGAATAAAGGACGGAAATGGCATCTACATTTAGTTGAAGCGAAACAGCTATGAATTTGGAAAACGTATTTTCAAAAAACGCCGAATACGATGAAAACGCGGAAATTAAAACGCGATGCCATCCTAACAGATAACAAAGGCAATTCAAAAGCGGGAAAATGGCAAGGCTAATGGCAACGACGATGGCCCCACTGAGTCTTTGAATGTCGACGCAAAATCTATAGCGTCGTTGCTGCTGCCATTATTCCAACAAATTTGGAAAGATGAAGAAATACCCAATGAATGGAAAGAAGACATTTTTATTACGATTCCCAAAAAAGTCGATCGTAAGAAGTGTGAGAATTGGTACAGAATATTAATTCTCCCATCAATTTCTAAAATATTCATTCAAATTCCCTTAGGATGAATATGAACTTTACTATACAAGCTTACGAGACCAAATTAAACTGGTTTTAGACCTGGCCACTCTGCTATCGACAATATGCATAACAGTTAGGATCTTAACAGAATAAGCAGCTGAATTCATTTCGCCTCTTCATTTGGGTTTTATCGGTTTTGCAAAATCATTTGATGCTTTAAGGCGTGATATATTCTGGTCATCTCTGTACGCAAGATGTGTTTCCGATCAAATAATGAAATAATCAACATCATCAAAAATATGTACAATGGGTCTTGCTGCCGAGTTATGTACGATAGACAATTAAGGGAAAGGCCCACGGTATATTAACAACTAGGGGACCTGCCATATGCTGACGACGTCGTTTTTATTAGTACTCGTAATTCCTTTAACGAAATGGAAGGAAAACTTTCAAACGTGTCAAAAGACTGCTTAAAGCTTGGTCTTAAAGCTAACACAAATAAGACCAAGCCTTTGCGTATCAATGTAAGCAACAGCACACGATTCGAATTAGATGGAGAAATAGTAGCAGATATAAACGAATTTAAGTATCTCGGCAGCATCCTCACCCCTGACGGTAGTACAGCGTCGGACGTTCAGCGAAGGACATACGAAGTGAAAAATGCAAGGTGGCGCAAAAGTAACCTTGCGATGTTTTTTGGCTGTAATTAAAAAAAAAAAAAATTAAAAACTTTGATTCTTCTTGTGGATTATTTTTATTTGGTCTTTTAATTTTTTTTACATCAAGTCGAGAATATGATGTCATGTAAATGGCCGCCACCACAGTTGATTGCCATTTGAGCCCTTTTTATGGTATTTTCAATCACTTTGGCCAAAACTTCCGGTGATAGGTCCTCACATTCTTGACGGATATTATTTTTAAGAGCTGCAAGAGTCTGAGGCTTGTTGACATAAACCCGCGACTTCAAAAAGCCCCACAAAAAGAAGTCTGGAGCGGTCAAATCAGGCGATCTTGCTGGCCAGTGCAAATCGCCAAAACGGGAGATTAGGCGCCCGGGAAATGCATCCTTCAGCATATCGGTTGTGGCACGTGCAGTGTGTGCGTTGCACCGTCCTGTTGGAACCACATGTTTTCCAATCCCAATTCATCAAGTTGCGGCAAAAAGAACTCGTTGATCATTGCTCTGTAGCGCTCACCATTCACAGTAACCGTTTGGCCCGCGACGTCTTCGAAGAAAAAAGGTCCGATGACTCCTCCAGCGAAAACAGCACACCATACAGTGACTTTGAGCGGGTGTAATGGCTCTTCGTGGGTTACACGCGGATTTTCAGTGCCCCAGAAGCGTAAATTTTGCTTATTTACGTATCCGCTAAGATGGAAATGGGCCTCATCACTCATGATTATTTTTGATGAAAAATCATCTTCCTCTTGGTGGTGATTCAAAATGGCTTGAGCGTATGTTAGACGCGATTGGCGGTCAGCAGCTAACAGCTGATGCATCGTCTGGACTTTGTACGGAAACATCTTCAAATCTTGTACCAAAATTCGCTGTAAAGACCGTCGACAGATACCCATTTGCGTGGCACGTCGTCTGGTCGATGTCGACGGCGCTTCCATGACATCCTCGGCTACAGCAGCAATATTCTCTGCAGAACGGCTACTCCGGGGGTCTGCCACGCCTGGCAGCATCTCGTGTTGTGCCAGTCTTTTCGAGGCGAGCGGCCAAAGTCACCGACCGATTATTGGTCAAATAAATAGTCAGCAATATTCCGCGTTCTGGAGCAGTGTAGCGTAACATTGCTTATTAACGTGTATTTCGCATGTGTTTACTACACAAATGTCAAAACAGAACTGACATTAGGCACCAATCGCAAAATTTACAGCATTTTCTGATAGGAGGATTACTTTGGCGCCACCTGTTAGTTGAATAAAGCGCTTAAAAAAGGAACGAAAATTAGAACAATTGATGCCTGCGTAAGATCGGTCTTAACTTACGGGAGTGAAACCTGGCATTTAAAGCAAAATTCGACCAGAAAACTAGTCTTTTGTAAAGCGATGTTTGCGTCATATTAACGGTATCTGGTGGCCGTGAACCATCTCTAAGCAACGACTACATATGTATATACACGAGGTGTGTTCAAAAAATAAGGTAAAGTTGAATTTTTCTCAAAACATGTTTACTTATTCATCAATTTCTATTTTATCTCCTTCAAAGCATCGTCATTCATATCTTCTCGACCATCTGTGAATAGTCTGTACCACTTGTAAACATTTTTTTGACTCAGAGTACTCTCTCCGTATGCCACTGTAAACATGTGAAGTGGTTTTGGGCACTTAATTCCACACATAAAATTTGATGCAACTTCTTTGATCCATTTCATTCGATAGCAAAAAATCGCCGAACACGCAAAACATTTGCCTTATTTATGGCTCTTAGAAACAGACTGAATATGCTATATTGCTAAAACCGTTAACATACCTTCGAGACGAGTGTACCAACATAAAAAAAAAAATAAAAAATTCACCTTATTTCTTGAACACACCTCGTACATATATAATTTACGCTTACACCCGTTTTGGATGTTTGGCCGAGCTCGTCCTTCTATTTCTGGCTTGCGTCTTGATGTTCTTCCACAAATGGAGGGACCTACAGTTTTAAGTCGACCTCGAACGTCAGATATCTTTTATGCGGAGCTTTTTCAGGGCAGAAATGCGCAGAAAATAAAAATGGATTGGACACAGACTGAAACAGAATCCGTACGAAATAACTCACTCAGCTTAACAGTGGACCGCCGGCCTAAATTGAATTGGCGGAGGAGTCTTAATAAGGAGACCAGCAAATTAGAGGGAAGTTCTTAGTTACGTTTTTGATTGTAATTTTGGAACTCATATTTAATAATAAAAAAAAAAAATTAACGATACAAAGCGCCAAGATTTTATAAATATTTTGCAAAAAACGCCACAAGGCAACACTACGCACTTTTCCGAAGAAAGAAAACTTGACTGGTGCAGCGTACTTTGCTTGCCATGTCTGAGCGCACCTTTATATGTTTATGAGCAAACTAGAGCATTGCAAGGCATTGCAACTATTTTTGCAGCAGTGTGAGGGCAGGAATATTTTCCAAAAATAATAGACATGCATTAATATTTGAAATATACGTACGCACGTTCTCGGAATTGCTTCTGCTGAATACCTCTTTGCAGTTGGCTGCTTACATGAAAAGTTAACTGCTCTTTTGTTTCTCATTGATGCCATTTTGTACAAACCCCATTTGTATTTAAATTTCCATTTGCTGTAGTGTGTTTTTTAAATTTCTTTAATGTATTAGATTCTTTGACGACCCAGTTAATAATCTGCAGAGTGTTGCAACAAAAATGTGTTGCACCGTGTCAGGAAATTAATTGCCAGAAAGACATTAGATCAACTTCACTCTCAGGAGGAGTATTACATGATTGTAAATACAGGGTGAACGATATGAACGATATTACCTATTCAAAACACCATAACTTTTTTGTGTGAAATTAGTTTGAATGATTTCAAAGACAAAATTATTCAAAAATGATTACGATTTTAACTTATATTCACTCCAGCTCGATATGACCACCGTTTGCCTGGACTATAGCCTTCAAACGGTTAAAAAATGAGTTGCATGCTGCCCGAATGTGATCTTGAGGTATTTTGGCCCATTCTCGTATAATCGCTTTTTTCAGCGCATCCATAAGGGGAAATTTTTTAGTCCTCACCTTGCTCTCCAAAATGGAGCAGATGGAATAGTCCATCGGATTTGCGTCTGGCGAATTCGAAAGCTATTGTGTGGACGAAATGAAGTGTGGAACATGATTTTTTAACCATTCTCGGTTCACACGAGCTTTATGAGACGGTCTTGTTGGAACGTCCATGGTCGACGACCGAATGTTTGCGTGTCCACGGCTCTAAAGCAGCTTCTAAAACATTTTCCCGATAATAAGTCGCATTCACTTTGACACCAGCCTCGATAAAAACGATTGGAGAGCATCCATCAATGGTCACTGCGGCCCAAACCATTACTTGCGGTGAGAAATTTCTTCGAGTGGCCATACGTAGGCTCAAATTCTCGTATGAGCGTTCGGTAAAGTAAACACGATCGTTTTGAGTGTTTAAGAACTGTTCAATTAGGGAATTTTTTTCATCACAAAACACAATGTAAGGGAATTCGCCACGTTCGAGCAAGCGCAACAACTCCTTTGCTTTTTCGCACCGAAATTTTTTTTGCTGGGGTGAAAGATCGTGTACTTGACCTTGAGTTCATTTTTCAATATGCGTCGAATGCCGTCTTGCGATATTTTCAGTTCTTTGGCCATTTTTCTTCCACTTCGACGTGGATTTCGTTCAAGTCGAGCCTTCACTTTCCGAACCATTTCTGGCGTTGTTGCGGTTTTTTTTGGTCCACCTCCATAGCGTTTTGCAATGCTACCAGTATCATTGTAACGTTTCATCGTGCGATACACAAACATTTTATTCACTTTGAGGTCACTGAGCTCACGAACAATAGCTGGCTGTGATTTTCCAGCAAAATATAACGCAATCAAAAAAAAAAAAATCAACAAAACAGACGCAAATGCTTTTGATGGCTTATAAACAATATATTGAACTGTCATTAGAACCATTTTGACGTTGATGTCATCAGCTGTTTTACAACTACAAGCAGTGTGAAGTTGGTAGCACTTCATATCGTTCACCCTGTATACGCACACATTTATGTGTGCATGTACACTTATAATATCAAATTTCGTTAGGAAAATGTTTGGATACTCGCCTTTGTAGATATAGGCTTTTTACTTAAATTCTACACAAATTGCATTACTTAATTGAGTTTTAGCAAGAGAACTGTTGAATAAATGAAATTTCTTCAAACTAATTGAGTATCAATTAAATTTGCCAAATCAAATAAATTTTAGATAAACTTGTAATTATGCAACTCGAATTGAAAACTGAGTTAGGTAGGGCAGGGGTGCCATAGGGTGGCTAACGGCAAAATGTGTTTGGTAGTTTTTGTAAGATCAAAAACTTTTTTAAACACAAAAATTAACCATCTGCTTGTGGCAGCAAAACCGCAGTGCATTGAATGAAGTAGCTGGAGCTTGGCGGGGAACTATTGAGTAAATTACAACAATTTGAGTTGTGATTTAATGAGAAGTGAAAATTTAATTCAATTGCCATTCTTGAGAGTTGAAGTCCTTTGCAATCCTTTGCAGATGCAAAGAGGCGTATTTCATAAATCGTAAATATCTTCAAGAACATGCAGAAAAGGAGTTTCGGAGATGCATAATTTCCTCTGCTGTTATATGCATTATATTTTTTTAATGCAAATAGAAAAATTGCAGTGTTTGATTTATAAAATCTTTGAAGTGAAAAAAGTGCACGGAGGAAAGTATATAGCAAACAACTGCAATCATGACCGTCAGCGGATATTATACACGCCTTGATAATCTTCGCAACTTCTCGTTGCTCTTCGCTCTTCTCGTATTCAGGGTGCAATTTTAACACTTGGAAACACGAAAAAAATCATTCAAAGCTCGATCAAATGCACAGAGTTGTAAGTACCATAGAAAGCGCTATGGAAAAGAAAAAAGTGTGTCCAGCCGTTTTTCTTGCTGTATCGCCAGCATTCAACAAAGTATGGCACCTAGGGCTCTTCCAAAAGGTCAAGTACATACCGCCAACCCAATACTGCGAGTGGTTCTCGTCATATCTCAAATATAGATTCATCTTAGATGGCTCAGACTTGTACAGTTGTTATTGGTACTGGCTTTAGGGTGTTTTATTTAGCTTAAAAGTCGTTTTGATCAGATAACTCGCTAATCTTGTGGTTGCTACCACATAAACTGTATTCTGCGCTTAAGGTAAGATTTATATCCGAGATCTTCACGAACAACTCGCCAGATAAGCTCCTCAGAAGCATTAAGGGTCCCCATTTTGAAGGGTTCTAGCCAATGTTTGCTTGCACTTGCTAAATAAAATCTGCATAACGGACAGTGTCAGAAAGTTTCTCGTGATTTTTGCGTTTTGCAGAAAATTCTGCATCGCCGCGTGATGCTTCGAATTCACAGAGAATCTTATGAACGAATGAATAGACGCACTTAAGAAAATTAGAGATTTCTAAATCGGTGTGGTTTACACATATGGCGATGAGAACTGCATTTCTCTTTATTTCTTGAGTTAAGTTGTAGTCCTCCATGTCTTATCTGAGAAAGAGCTTAAAGAAAAATAATGGTTTCGGGAAGTTATAGCCACATGTATGCATGCCCTCAAATACCGCATGCACCCTGTATTAATCGCCTACACCATAACTTACTCCTACCTCTCGAGTTGGCTATTTGTGCCACTTGTCCCAAAAAAATATTTTGCGCTCTATTTCCAATCAAAACTCATCGAATGGTTCTCTTCTTCCTCGGAAATGCATTAAATTCGCCAGTGCTGTGACTTGTACATCCCTGCATATTAAAAACAATGCTTCCGTGTTTAGGAAAATTATCCTTTTCTCAATTTCATCTGAGTTGCTCTTGCTCCTCGATTCTTGTACCCCATAGCAGTCCTTTCCTATGGAAAGTTAGAAAGTAGAAATAAAAGTATTATCAACTCTGCAGCTGAGTATAAGTAAACGCCCACAAAATAAACTCTCGCAGATGTTTCTTTCTCAGGTCACATTGCATTTGTATGAATATATTCCATGTGTATGTGTGTATGTGCCTGTGGTGTGTGCGCCATAAAACTTTTTCACCTGCAGCGTCCGGTTTAGATTTCCGGTCTCGAAGTTGCAATAATTCGTAGCTTCAACAAACCCCAGGTACTTTCAGCGCAGCGCCCCACTCTGCCTTTGCTTCGATCGTATTTCTACTTCTGCAACCGTTGCAGCAGTTGTGGCAAGTATGCGCTCCTTTTGTGGCAGTGCGGTTGAGTTGGCAGCGCGACAGTTGGCTGGCGCTCGAGAAGTCAACAACAAGTAAGTAGGTGAACTGAACATTAAATTTACATTACAAAATTAGTTTCAGATTCTATGGTCGATGGTGGTGGTCACTAGCCGTTGGTGGCCCCTGCCTGTGGCGAGTGCAGTTGAATGCTACTTTGCTTTGTTTCGCTGCGTGCAACGTATAAACACACTCGCAAATTGTTATCGTCATTGGGATTGTGGTGTGTGTGTGTGGATGTGTTTATGCTGTGTGGCCCAACTCTGTGTATGTGTGTGCATATGAGTCTGTTCAGAAAATGAATTTTGTTGTTCACTAATTTATTTTAATGAGTAAAGTTGTGACGCTTTAGTTGAACTTTAAGCGTGCAAATTAAATTACGTACCTGCTGCGATAACGGTGTTTCCATAGAGAGTATAAAAGTGAGGCGGCAGTGAGTGAAATGCAGTGTGCGGCTCCTATTGTTTTTAATAGACACAGGCGCATAAAAGTATGCAATATTTATGCTCAATAAATACTTAAAAAGGAAATATTAGGAAATGCTTTAAAGGCGAGCAACCCAAGAACCATGAAAACAATAAAATTTAATTAGGAAATATCAAAGAAACAAGGAACATTATTTCTGATTAGAGCTTAAGGCAGCCAGTTGGTTTGCATGACAGGGGTGCTTTTGTTTACATGCGCTGCGTAAGCAAGCAACAGAACTAAATGTAGATATATACATACCCTGTAGGAAAATGTGTCAGCTAGTTGGGTTAATTTTTTCATGTAGGCAGCTGCTGAATTTTCCGCGATGGAAACAAACTTGTGACCTAAATCGCCAATAGCCGCTGGCGCAATAGTCGATAGAGTACAACAAATCACACAAAAATGCATTAGAGGTTATGCGCTTGCTTCTTTGGGTTCTTCGCTATTTTTTACCGTTTTGCTGACTCAACGGTGGTAACAAACAGTTGCTACTTTTGACACATTGCATCAGGACAGTAACTGGCGTTTGAGCCTAATGATTAAACCGCCTTCAGATGAAATACTTGACGGTAGTACCGGGGGGATCGGTACTTTGGCGGTAGGAGGCCTAGTTTGGTTTAAAGTCTCACACTGACGGGGTTAGGCTTTTGATGCTTCGATTCTTCTTCGTCAAAAGAACAAAAAACCTGTACATAGGAACCTTTTGCGAAGATTAGACAACTAATTTATTTCTTTAACTTTTCAATGAAAACATAATTTATTGCCTACGAAATTTACATCGAAATTTAAAACTTTATACAGGTGCGCCATCTTTTATGTCAGTATGTAAACGTTGAATAACTTTGTCATTTACCAACCGATCGACTTCAACATACACGTTTTCGATACGTGAATTCAGTACAATTTCAAACATGGATCGCTTTACACCGAAACAACGCGCTGAAATCGCGAAATCGAAAATAGTCGTTCTATTGTTTTAACTCAACGCGCATATCGCAAAAAGTATCGCGGCAAACAGGCACCGTCTCAGAATAGTATTCGCCGTTTGGTGGCGAATTTTTTTAAGCTCGGGACAGTTAGAGATCGTTAATATGCCGTTCATCAACGACGAAGATAAATTTGTTGAATCAGTGAGGGAGAGCGTTGCCCAGGAGCCAACAGTGTCGTATCGTCGTCGCGCTCACTATTTTGGCGTCAGCGTCAACAAAATTGCCGTATTTGGGGGACCTGAGAATTCACATGAGATCCATAAAACGCCATTGCATGACGGGAAAGTAACTGTTTGGGCCGGCATTTGCGCCAAAACCATCATTGGGCCATATTTTTACCGAGAAAATGGAACTGTCGATGGAAATCGATATCGAAATGCTTGACAAGGTGATGACAAATGTAGAGAAAAGATCGCAGTTTGTGATTGCTAATAAAGGTGGCCACTGGATTGGTATTGTAATAAATAATATAATTTAAATAAATAAACCAATTAAAAATATCTCATTTATACAAATGAATTGTTTTTTTTTTCAGTGTTATTCAATGTTTTCACACCGACATAAAAGAAGGCGCACCCTGTAGAAACGGAAAAAAAAATTTTAAAAATGTGCATCAAAATGTCGAACTTTATAATCGGAATTTTTAGGAAAATGTATGTATTTAGTTCAAAGCCCTTTCAATTTTGTATGTTATGCAGCAATTTGATGGGCCCTGAAAGCCGTATACATATGTACTTGGCTGTGTATTTTCCATTTGAGAAGAAAATGTTTGTTTAAATTCGTTTGCAACGCACAATTTAAACAATAAAAAAAATCCTCTAAAATTTTGAAGAATGCATTTTTTATTAAGACTATTTTATTTACATACACATACGGTAACCAACATTTATTGAATTGAAAACACGGATTGAAATATTACCAAATTATTTATTGAAATCTACGGAAGTGAGATTACTAATGGGCGATTAATATGGGTGAATATTTAATTTTCAGTTTATGGAAAGTTGCAGTTCGATGAAGTAGTTCATAATTTCCATAAAAACGCATGCTATTTGTTAGCGAGAAATTTGTGACGATTGCGCAGCTTTTCCCTGCAGGGTTCACACAAGTAATACTACACACACACACACACATTACAATTCATATGAGAACGCAATCCGCTTAAGTTTCCCCCTTCCGCTTCCTTATGTGGTGAAACAGCACGCTGAGCATAGCAACTTGAATACTTCCTTCTTATATGAAAAGTATAATCAATATATGGTTGCCTCTAATTTGCGCGCGTAAGTCTTTATAAGTTAAGGTGCGCACTCTTCTAAAAGCTTTTCGTGATTTTTGTGTATCCTGAGTTTTCGCAAATATTTACATTGATTTTCCCAGAAATTTGCAGTTTCACTCAATAATCGCATTTTCCTCTTCTTTCCACAATGTTTTAGTTATTGTTGTTTTCGCAATTTTTTTGTTTTTGTTTTGTTTATGTCAGCATGCAGTTGTGGCAGGTAGCAGCAATGTGAAACATTCCCCGCTCTCAATGCAACTCAGATACACGAATTGTTGGCTTTCGGATAAATATTTGTGCACAAAGTGCAGCACTGAAGGCAAATATTTGGAATAAAAGCATACTGTAGGCACTGGAGCTTAGCAGCAGAAAGCCCAGTTTGAAAGGAATTATTTTGACGATTTGCTGTGGGGGGTAAAAGGTGAAATCCGCATTTTGGCGAGGTATTTTGCATGACTCTTTGAATACATGAATACAATTGTATATTAGATTTATATGTACATATATAAGGTAGGAAGAATAGATGGATGGAGAGACGGGGAGAAAGGGAACTTCTCTGACTACTCTGAGAAACCTATTCAGAGTTAGATGGAAAAAAGATATCGATACGTCATGAATTTGAACCGAAAAGGCCTCTCCTTACCAGAAAAAGTGCTTTGTAGTAGTGACAGTATTTATTGCAAATAAAGGTTTGATAGGTTTGGCAGCCGCATCGCACATAGAGACAAGGATGCCACTTAGACCACGAAATGGGACCGTTATTGCAAATAAAAGTAAAATATACCAATTTTTGATAATTACTTCTCTTAATATCTTTAATGTCTTTCTTTTTTAAAAGATAAGTCCACGAAGCATTAATAAAATTTTTTGCAACAACTGTTCTGTTTTCAACATATTTTTTAAAATTCATGTGAAGTGGTGTTTCCACTACTAAGTACTCCTTATATATAACATATAATTGTCGCGTACACCCTTTTTGGGTATCCGGCCGAGCACCTCCTCCTATTTGTGGCGTGCATCTTGATGTTGCTCCACAAATGGAGAGGCCTACAGTTTCAAGCCGACTCCGAATGGCAGATATTTTTATGAGGAGCTTTTTCATGGCAGAAATACAGTCGGAGGTTGCCATTGCCTGCCGAGGGGCGACCGTTATTGGAAAACTGTTTTCTTCATGTTGGTGTTTCACCGAGTTTTGAAGCGATGTTCTCTCTGTAAATTCCGAATGGTAGTCACGCACCAACCCATTCGGCTACGGCGGCCGCCGTACTGTTAGATAATATGTACCACTTCTCCTCTTTACTAAGTTTTCCACCTTTTCTGAGCACCATTATTTGTGACTTTGAGCGGTCTACTTCAAGGTTCCATAGGTTGTATTAACTTTCAAAGTTATTAATCATCTCTTGTAGTTTGCCTGGGTGATGCGCTAACAAAATGATATCATCCGCATACATTAAAAGTCTAAAATGTTTCCCCCCTATGTTTAATTTTCCTTCTAAGCTGTCTTGTAAGTCATTTATGTAAAGCGTAAATAAAGGGTTTTCCAATAATAGGTGTTATTTAGATTAGATTAGAGGTGATTAACGATTTTTTTATAGCCGGAATTGGATGGTATTGATCTGGACAACGTTTATTTTCAACAAGACGGCGCTACGAGCCATACAAGCAACGAAACCATTGATCTTTTACGGGAAAAATTTCCGGACCGTGTTATCTCTCGAAAAGGTGATTACAATTGGCCACCGAGATCTTGTGATTTAACAGCCCGAGACTTTTTTCTTTGGGGCCACGTGAAAGAGAAGGTCTACGCCAACATCCCAGGGCCGATTCAAGAGATCAAAGATGGAATTCGTGAGGCTATCGAGGACATAGGGCAGCCACTTTGCAATTCGGTTATGGAAAATTTCATGAAAAGGATATTGTCCTGTAAGCGTGGCAGTGGTGGTCATTTGTCTGAAATAAACATCCGATGATTTATATTAAAATATAGCATTTTCCTTTGAATATCAAAATAATACTTCTTATTAAATAACCCTTTAGTATTGGCGACAATAAGCACCTATTTGATACCTGAGTTGGTTTTGAATGCATCTGAAATTTCGGAGCCAAGTCCTTTGAGTTATACATCTCTTCTCTACACCCAAAAAAAGCGTTACTTACCTCAAATAATCGATTTGATTTACTTAAGTTGGATAAATAGAAATCCAGAAAAAATTTCTTCAACTTAAGTAACAACTGCACTTTACGCAATGAAATGTTTGTTGTTAATTCCTAGAAGAAGACGAGGTTGTCAACTACCCAACTGACTTCTTGAATTCGCTTGATTTGCAGGCATGCCGCGGCACGTTCTTACATTGAAAATTAGCGTACCCATCATTCTTCTTCGAAACATAAATCCACCACGACTTTGCAACGAAACCAGACTCGCAGTCAAGAAAATGATGAACAATGTTATCGAGGCAACAATTTTCACAGGAAAATTCAAAGGTGAAGACGTACTGTTGCCAAGTATCCCAATGATTCCGACAGATATGCCATTCGAATTCAAACGTTTACAGTTCCCGGTGCTCTTCGCTTTCGCAATGACTATTAACAAAGCTCAAAGACAATCGTTACAAGTGTGTGTATTAAATTTGGAGAACCCATGCTTCTCACATGGACAGCTCTATGTGGCTTGCTCACGTGTCGGCAATCCATTTGATTTATTCGTCTACGTACCAGATGGAAAAACAAAGAATATTGTGTATCTCACAGCACTTCAATAAACATCGAATTGAAACTAAACTTTGTAATGTCACAATTTTTTCGAAATAAACAAAATCAATAAAATGGTTTAGAATGAATTGAATATTTGGGAATTGATTTTTTTTAAGTTGTTTTTCTTAAATTTATTTTAGTTGTTGGCGTAGCAACGCGCGCCGGGTACAGTTAGTATTTTATATAATTTTTCTACTTATAATGTTTTCAGAAACTTCAAATGTTACTCATACGCCATGTTGCACAAGCATCGCGTTAACTTTTTGCCTCATTGAGTGTTTGTAACTCTGTAGGTATATAAGAATTTGCGTCATTTCACACACAAACAAAAACACGACTTACTCCCTTTGTTGAATTTTTACTGTGCTTTTACTTTCAGCGTCTCATGCATGTTTGCAGTCCATAGATATGTACTAGTAAAATATTCATGCTCCCAACACAAAGTAGCATTATTGCAACTTAATGCAGCCAATAAATTAGCGAAGTCACGTGAGTGGAATTTTTGCGATGAAAAGGAAAAACGAAAACCAAATGGAAGCAAAGTGCAGGTAAAGTACGGGCAAAGAAGCGGTACCGCGGCAGCAGAGAACTTGCACTAAGCAAACGAATTTCAAACTCTGCCCGATTAAGCGTGGGAATGCTGTGTATCGGAAGCTGGGCGGAGTGAGACTTGCTGAAAACAAGTTTGGCTGGAAATTTATACGTAAGTATCTTGAAAGCGCGTTGAAATGTGTGGACAATGGAGGGTGATAGTGGATGTGCGCTCCCACGTTGTCACAGGGTTGAATTCCGCTGGTAGCACTGCCGCAACTACGCTGAGCGGGTAAACGTAATATTTCATATTTTAACGACTTCCGAAAACTCGGTATTCAATCAATTTCATTTTGGAATTTCTATAAATCAGTAAGTTATTTTTTATTAATTAGGCATATAATTAAAATACTTTACTCAGCTATTGATTGTTCTTATTTATTTTATATTTAATTCACTGATATTTATTTTAGACTTATGCAACAGTTGTTCACTAAAAGCTTATTAACAATTCTGTGCTTAAGTTATGGGAATTAATATAACACTAAAATTATTCTTTAACACAGTAGAAATAAATGCATTTTTACACTTTGAAGTATTTGATTCAAATTTACTGTGAAATTCGTTCAAGAATATTATAAATTTAGACTTAGAAGAGAATAAGGTAAAAGCTAAAAAACTTGCGAAGGAATTCATTGCTCTAACAGCTCCATAAATTTAAGCATTGATGGCATAACTACTTCTACTCGTAACTTGTTTCAAGAAAAGTAGTTCATACTCCGGAGCCAGCGTTAGGAAATATGAAAATTAATGCATTCTAGAAAAAGTGGCAATCTATTATCCCATTAATAATACCAAAGATTAATGGGAAGGAGAAAATAGATCTCCTGCAGTTTAATGGTTTTAAGTTGATTAGCTTAGATCTGGCACTATTCGATGGGATTATATTTATGAAATTTAAAGATCGCAGAGCTTGCAAACAAACATCTTTTGAATGACCTCAAGTACTTTTAAATGGCAATCAGATTAAGCCACTAATTCCATCATTGCTCGCAAATGCTGGGCATGTCTTAACGAGATCGAGCAATATTTCCGCACCATGGGTGCTAGGGTAGAGCGACATATCAGCAAATTGTAAAGCACACAATTTAGCGAGAAAGAGCGCTACCACTCGCCTCTCTCTCGGTATGAAAATTGTAGGTTACTTCTCTCAACCTACAAACTGCGCGATGCAAGCAGCGTTGCCACTTCAGCAAACACGAGATGCGTTGATAGTCTGACATGCAATGCTATAAAAAGAATGTAGCGAAGATGAAATTTCAAGCGTTCAAAAGTGCTATTAAATCGGTTAAGGAAAAAAGTCTCTATGCTACTTACTTTGATCAGAGGCCACTGTCTCCTAGGTCGACGGACTCAAAAATTGAACGTACTGGTTTTCTACTATCACAAAAACTGCAGGAATGCGGAGGAGGAGTAGTCTGTCAGACATCTTTTCTGTTACTATCCGTGTGACATGCCATTAAGTATAGATTTTTGGCTTATAGTTCTTGAATGATAGTTGACCTTAGGGTTGCAGGTAGGTTAGGTTAGGTTATGGTGGTAGTCGGTCTGCACGACCAACTCACTTAGACCTTACAGGTCCGTTGTGATACCACTGTGCTACACGGGAACCTCGTTTATCTTCCTTCGTGGAACCATTTCGTGGCTCTTATGAAGCGTAGTATTGATGTCAGTATTGACAATTGCAGAGGAAGTGCTCAACTGTTTCTTCCTCTTCCTCATCTCTGCAACTTCTGCAATATTCATGGGAGAAGACTCCTAGCCTCGAGGAATGCCTTCCAAATAGCCAGTGACCGGTTAAGCAAGCCACGACCTTCGAGATATTGTCTCTTGAGAGACTAAGCAATTCCTTTGTTCTTTTCTTGTTTATTTGCGGCCATAGTAGCCTAGCTGTTAGATACGTATCTTCATTTCTCCATGACCTATTGGCCTCTTGGATAAAGTGGTTTTTTATTATTAGTTTACTCGTGGCCATGGATATTCCAATGGTACTTTTATCACTCAGCAGTTGGAGAGCGGTACCCTTTCTGGTTAGCTCATCTGCTTTACAGTTTCCCTCAATATCTCTATGTCCCGGAACCCAAATAAGGCTGACCTTGAATACGTCACTAATATCATTTAGAGCTGCCCGGCATTCCTGTGCAACCTTCGATCTTAGTAATGCCGCATTCATTGATTTGATGGCCGCCTGGCTATCCGAGAATATATTTATAGTCGTTTTTGTTAGGGCGTGCGTATTTAGGTATGTAGCCATTTCTTTTATAGCTAATACCTCTGCCTGATAGACGCTGCAGTAGTCTGGTAGTCGAACGGATAGTTCCAGTCCTAATTCCTTCGAGAAAACTCCGTAGCCAACCTTATCGTCTAGCTTGGAGCCGTCTGCATAAAAGTTTAATTCCCCCCTTCTCCATGGCCTTCTTGTATGCCACTCCCTTCTTGACGGTATACTCGTCTTGAAGAGTCTTTCAAAGGTGAGTCTAGGGATAGAGTAGTCTATTTCTTGTTTATGACTATTCACAGAGTGCAAAATGGAAGCGTGGCCAAAGCACCGGTCTTTCCATAGCGCCATACTTTTTAATCTGAGCGCCGAGGCGGCGGCCTCGTGTTTTCCTACCAGATTTAGGGCAGGTAAGTTGATTAGCACTTCCAGCGCTTTGTTTGGAGTAGTCCTTAAGGCGCCAGAGATGCACAAAAAAGCTGTTCTTTGGACCTTACTCATGGTTTTAGCGTAAGTCGCCTTTTGAGCAGATGGCCACCATACAAGTATTCCGTACATTAAGATTGGCCTAACTACCGAAGTATAGAGCCAGTGCGTAATACGGGGTGTAAGTCCCCATTTGATACCGACCGCTTTTTTGCAAGTGTATAATGCAACGTTGGCCTTCTTTACTCTTTCCTCAATATTAGATTTCCACATGAGTTTCCTGTCTAATATGAGTCCTAGGTATTTGACGTTCCCTTTCAAAGGAATCTCCACACCCTTAAAAGTTAGCGGGGAGATTATAGGGAGCCTGTGTTTCTTTGTAAAGATAATTATTTGAGTTTTTGAGGGGTTTATATCGAGTCCCCTGCTCTCAGTCCAGCTTCTAAGCGTGGCCATGTTAGAGCGCGGAATATCCATAAGGGTGTTAGGATATTTGCCCTTAACGGCGATTGCTACGTCATCTGCGTAAGCTGTGACGTGGCAACCCCCTCTTTCCAGGGTCAGCAACAGGGAGTTTACTGCCAAAGTCCAAAGAAGAGGGGAGACGACTCCACCTTGCGGTGTGCCCCTGCAGACCTTTCTGCTTAGAGTAGTGCTTCCTAATTTAGCCGTTACCTTTCTTTTGATGAGTATATCTTCTATCAGGGCTACGACATGTGGTTCAACTCCAAAGTCTTCTAATGAATCTACTATAGCGTTTGCATTTATATTGTTGAAGGCGCCTTCTATGTCTACGAAAGCAACCAATGCAAACTCTTTGTCTGATAAGCTTTTTTCCACCAACCCGACTAGTGAGTGTAAGGCGGTTTCTGTGAACTTCCCTTTAGTATAGGCATGTTGCGCCGAAGAGAGCCTATTTAAAGGCACGACACCCCATATGTATTCATCTATTATTCTCTCCAGGATCTTGAGAAGAAAAGACGTTAGACTAATGGGTCTGAAGTCTTTAGGGTTAGTGTGTGAGGACCTACCTGCCTTGGGTATGAAGGAGACTTTTGCCTCCCTCCATCCTAGGGGAATGTGGCCCATGTTAAGACAACTTCTAATGACAATTTTGATATACGGTAGTACAATGCCCCGTGATTGCTGCAGTTCAGCGGGGTAGATACCGTCCGTTCCTGGCGATTTATAAGGACCAAAAGTATTAATAGCCCATTCGATTTTTGAGTGTGTAACTAAGAGATTTCCTAGGTCGGATTGCCTTTCATTATTGGCGGAATGGTTTTGTTCCACCGGCTTGTTTCCTGGAAAGTGTGTGTCTAGGAGAAGACCTAATGATTCCTCACTTGACGTAGTCCATGTATTCCCTTGACCTTGTAGGTAGCCTAGGTTGCATGGCGTCTTTGAGAGAATTTTTCTTAATCTGGCCGCTTCTGAAGTCTCTTCAATTTCTTTGCAATAATTTTTCCATGATTCACGCTGCGCAGTTCTAACTGCTTTTTTGTAGTTTTTCAATTCAGCCTTATAGGCTTGCCAGTCCTCTGACCTTCTCTTGGCCTTGGCCAGATAGGGTTGCAGGTAAATTGCTACTGTGGTATCACAATGGATCTGCAATCATTTAAGTGAGTTAGTTTAGAGACCGACTACCACTTCTATCGACATATTATATTTATATATCGAATAAGCATGAAAAAAAATTAATTTTTATATTAAAAAAAAAATAGTACAATACTAGAATGATTGACACTTTTGGTGTTAAGATCGGACTTTTTGCAAATCCACTCAAATTAATTAACTACATTGGATTGGCAGAGTCATCATATACCTAAAATTATTTATTATTACAGCAAAAACCTATATGAATTTTGAAGATAAGGCCTCTAAAGCCTGAAACTCATTTTGATAATGTAAACGGGATCTACCACGAGAACGTAATTTACCGTCTAAAGAGATCTTATAGATCTACAAATCAATGATCGCCCACTGCGTCAGTAGCTTGAAAGCCAGAAGCTTGCAATGCCCTATGGTTTTATGGAAGATTTTTCGATACATTTCTTCTGCTACAACTATAGTCGTCATAATAAATGTGTATAAATTTATACAATTTTTAAGTTCGGGTAGGAAACTGAATAGAGTAGCTGAAAACTACTCATCATCATCATCATCAAGTAGAGAGTACAACTCAGGGTGAGTTTTAGCTTAGTCCACAATCCTCTTCCAATCTGCACGGTTCATAGCAACAGATCTCCAGCTCCTAACTCGTAGCTTTTTCAGGTCGGCTGTGGCTTGGTTAAGCCAGGTTAACCTTGAACGTCCTTGTGTTCGCGTCTTTAAAGAGTTTGTTGATAAAAAGAAATTTTGAGGGCGGCTGTCCTTTAAGTGCACAGTGTGTCCTAACCATCGAAGCCTTTGGGATTAAATGGGTTTAACAACATGTTTTAAGGTGTTTTGTTTTCAAACGCGAAAGTCTCTCTAATGCCATTTGTTGACTTCCTTAGGCTCAGTGGATTCTTTTTTGTCGGCTCTGGGTAGAATCTGTAGTCTACTTATACATGGAAAATAAGAACTTCATGTCTTTCATGGGGAATATACCTCGCATTTCAAAGCCCAGGTATGGGCCTAAAGCTAGGAAAAATGTCACGGAGTTAGGGTCTGGGGTAGAAATTTACATATCTGCAGTGACAGCCTAGTTACACTTAAGGCATTGGCCAGCCCCTGACTTACTTAAAAAGCTTTTAATTAATGCAGGTCACGGCTTAACTAAATTGGTAAACATAGCGTGTTTTCTTTTCTCAGAGTGTCTGGTTACAAGTAAATACCTAAGAGGAAGCCATCCGCCTTTACGACTGGAATGGGTTCTAAGCAGTCCTGCAATAGCCTGGTGCTATTTAGTTTGCAAAACCTATCATACCATATCAGAGTAATTTTTTAGCGAAAATAGTGAGTAAATATTTCATTCAGTTACACACTGGGAGCCATCGAAGGGCTGCAAGTGGGTTGGGCTTAGACGTTTACTTAGTAATTGGGGTCGTTAAGAGCTTGTGGGATTACGCTCTGGTAAATTTTTAACTGAACTCCATTAGTATATGCTTTTTTAACTGAACTCCTGATGCTTTCCCGCCTTGAGAAGAATGAGAGAGTGAAGTGCTTTCTGCACTTCTGCTCCGGCTCCGCCAAAATGCTAAGGCTTCTGAAAAAATTGTGTTGCAATTGGGAATTATGAATTCTGTGACCAATAACCATTTCTGCATATTTTCTATATTATATATGACTCAATTTAAAAAATCCATAGGCTTTTATTACATCTATGCACTTACAATGTGAAGTGACAGAAAAATATTCTGCATTTCAAAAAGGCTTTTCTTAAAATATATGCGGAAATGTTAAGTGAAAAGCATACAAAGTTTTGTTGCTAAAAATAGTTCAGGTTTGATGCACTAAAATTAGAGTTAATCTTCGCAAACATTGGATAAGAAATTTCGTATACAAACATCAGCCTGACATACAGCATTTTGTGGAGTTCATGAAAGCAAAACAGTTGCAGGCATAATTTTTATTTAGCAGCTTCTGGGTTTCAACGCACCAGCTCCGGTTGAGTGTAACAGCGTTGAAAACGCGTAGGAAAGTTTCAGACAAGCGAACACGCGTGCGAGCATGAGCTCGTGTTTTTGTCAGTTTTTTTGTTTTAAACTCAACTTATGAACATTCGTACGTGTGGACGTGTGCTCGCAAACGATATGCACAAATGATGCTGCTTGTGAACTTTAACTGACTCCTCAGCTACAGTGGAAAACAATTTATTAAACTCGTCAACAGAAACTTGAGTCTTGAAGCGAAAAGTTTGCAATGAAAACTTAAATTTTAACACATGTCAGGAGTTTTTCATTATGCGTACTTAGTGCAGGAATGGAGTCACATACACACGTGTGTAAAGCGTACGCATATATATATACGTGTGGGTTGCATGAGCAGGCGTTTTTGTGCAATTTTGGCTTTTTGCACTTTTTGCCCTGCATTAACAGCTACGTATTTGCTACTTGCTTGGCTCTCTGTAGGACTAATAGCTTTGCGAAATTTATTTACTAAATAAATAAAATACATGAAATAAAATTCAAATTCATCTAATTGTTATTTTACAACAACCCATCATTCAAAGTAAATTTCTTTGGCTTCAGAGTAAACTGCCATATTTTTGTTTATTACCATCATAAAGTGCTCAGACATGCAAGTGAAGCTCTATTGTATTCAAAATATTAAAAGTCTTGAAGAAATTCTTAGGAAATTGTCCATCACACAGTTTCAAGTACCTTTTTGTTATATAGCATTTGCAGAAAACAGGAGAGCTGAAAAGAAATTGAAAATCCGTTTGATTGAAAATGTCATTAGTTTGATAAGAATTTTACTTCATTACAGACATAACAATTCCATTACCTCACAAGGTGACGGAGAAAAGAAGGAGAGAACTGTAAACACTTAGGGGGCGTGCTCTGGGAAGAATAGGCTTCCCAGATAAGCTTCAATACTCTCTCTTAAGAATTTCTGTTGATGAAATTGGTCGAATTTTTAACAGACTCGATTTTGATTGCAATTAAATTACTTTTAAGTTGTATCTGTAAGTCATTTTATACCTCTAATCTGTAAGGTTTTGCAGCCAGAGACGTAATAAATAAAATGAAATAAGACGATATATTAAAATTATTTTTGCCTCTTCCGAACTTAGTTCAGTAGAGAAGAAGCAGAGTTAGAATCAGAAGTAGTAAACAGCTTCAGTTAAAAATATTGAGCAGCTTCAAGTGAAGTATTTAATCTGTTTTTTTTCTTACTTTTTAATATATTTTTTAACTCCACTCAGTCCATTTGTATCTTCGCACTTTGCTCAGCGATAGAAAATCATGGAAAAAAGGTATTTTCAAAGCACACTTTCCACTGCCATATAAACTTCACAAAAGTATGCAACTAACTGGCACTATTGAGAGAAAGAAAACAGCAACAACGACCACAAAAAACTCCACGCACTGTTGTTTGCTGGCAACAATACGTGGCTGAGGACAATAGTCGTAGTGTGGAATCAAATCCTAACACATTTTCTGTTTGCCACTTCACTCAACTTAAGTAAAGCAGATTTCCCCCCTATAGCACCGTAAGTATAATACATTTGAAAAACAAATCCGAGCAGCAGCAGCAAATAAAATACGGTAACAAAAAGTAGATCAAATGGAGGAAAACAATGCCAATACCCTGCACTTCTATGCACTTTCTGTTCCTTCTGCTCCTTCAGTTCAAATGCTGGGGGCCTAAAACGTGGCCTCGCACTTTTGCAAGCTCTTTAGTGCTCCGCGTTACGGGCATGTTTCCAGTATTAGGGACGTAAGCGCATTCACTTTTGCTGCCCTGGTGGTGTAGTATTTTTGTTGTTGCTGTTGCCGCTGGTGTTGGTGTTACTGATTAAAATACGAACGTTGTTCCGGAGGCTAAAGCAACGCCAGCAGTCGTGCATATCGGTAATCGTGTTGCCATTTCCGGCAGTGGTACAGACAGAGGATATCAGATAGACACAGCAACAACACAGGACCACTAACTGCCACTTCATTCTTGCAACATCCGCTGACGATGTAGCTGAAATTGGCAATGCGCCAAATGCCATTGGCTCGATGTCTTGCCACTTGCCACTGGCGGCGCGCTACGAAAAGATGCAGATACATCTAGCGAGCAGATAACTAGTAGCGCTCAAGTGCTGGCGATGAGCTGATGGTGAAGAATAAAATGCTGTGCAGAGGCATGTGGTGCATGGCAGGCTGTTCGAGGCACTTAAATTCGCTTTGACGAAAGCAGAGTGTGGCTAAGTAGCGGCAAATGGAGCAACGGTTCAGGGGAATAGGGGTGGGAAAGTGATTTGCAGGTTGTAGCAGGAGCAATATCTGCCAAGGCATTATTCGCATTCCTTAAGGGCTTCGGCAGAGTCCCAGCTATCTTCCTTGCTAAGCAGTTTGCCTGTTGATTTATTAGGGTGTATAGGAGCGAGTGGGGAGGCGATCGTGAGAGTGAGAGGTGAGAAATAAATAGAAGTATTCAATGCACTGCAGGATGCTTTTAGACAATACTTGAAAAGCAAAGTGATTGAAAGTAGCTTAGTGCTGAATGTTGAATGCGATGTTTGCAACAACTAGGCACCATGCAACAAGTACCTTTCAACCCGTCCACGCCCTCAAGACGCATTAAAAATGTATTTTGCAGGGATATGCGAAGGAACTCTACGCGAGGATTATGCGTCATTAAAAATGTTTTGTGTCAGCAAAGAGATTTATTTTATTAAAATAAATGGGTTAACTCCGAATTTCGATTACTTCAATTTTTTCATTGGAATGTTCATTTTAAATACAAAGCTGCTTGAGTTTGGTGACGTCAGAGGAGTATTTTGTAATATTCATAATTGTTAATATCTGGCCCTACGCCCAAACTGGTGTTAAAGGAAATTATATATATATAAATTTTGTGTACAAACACAAGCAAAGCCTATAATAAAAGATAAAAAATAATAATTGTTGATATGCCAACCTCTATTAGTTAACGATTTTGTCGTGTTTTTCGAAAAGCAGATAAATACAAATTTTTTGTTTTGTACCGAATCCGTTCAAATCCAGTGTAGAAGCAATGAATATTAGTCAAGGAATAGTTTCAAGAAAAGCCAATTGAAAAATAATTTAAAGGAGTGTGCACTACTTAGCGAGCACTCTTCACATATTTAATCCTTTAATTAGTAATTAATAAGCAAATGACGAAGTCTCTGGCAACCTTAAACAGGAAAGTTCGTATGTGCGCCATCGACTACAAATTCAAGTGTGAGTTGTTTGGAGTGATTTTTTAAGAGCTATAAGAAAGTTTTTCAAAAAACACACGTAAAATTCAGAAAAATGCGTGAAATTTTTATTTAAATCGATAGTACAGTCCATATAATTTAATGTTTGAAGATTATTTCATGTAAATGTTGACCGCGACTGCGCTTCAAATGGTCCATTCGCTTAGTCCAATGCTGAAACCACATGTCATGCAAGTCAAGCTCTTGCATTTTGGGCAAAAAAAAGTTAGATATCATTTCACGGTAGCGCTCACCATTCACAGTTACGTTACGATTCGCAGCATCTTTGAAGAAGTACGGTCCAATGATACCTCCAGCCCATAAACCGCACCAAACTGTGACCTTTTGTGGATACATTGGTGGTTTGACCTGACCATTGAATGATATGAGTAAGTAATAGGGGCCTAGCATCTTCGCACTAACACATTTTAACGATATTCGCATTGTTATCTTCATGTAACCACAGTTTTAACGATTTTCCTATTCGGTAACGACAAAAATTTTGTTGTGCTTAAATTAAAAGAAAAAACAAAAATTAGTAGTTTAAATTAAAATTTTGAAGCTACATTAATAAAAACTTATTAGAAAACGAGAATACGTCCTTTGAGTATTTGGCTTATGACGCATCGAGAGGAGGTAGTGAGCCCACAAACAGTAGAGCGGCGTTTGCTTCGGGATGTGGACAATCCTTTCCATTTAGCGACAGAAAAGTTCCAATAATCATTTTTCAAACTCCAGACGTTACCTAGGACCTAATTTCTCAGCTTGGCAGTCGCTTTCGAGGTTCCAGTATCACAGCGATTCTGACAAAGGGAAAACGGGTAAATCTTGTAAGCCTCAGGCTAATTTTAAATTCTGCCTTTATATTACTAGGTTCTTGCTGTACTGTCCGTAGTTGAGCAATGCAATCAACCGCTCCGGGCTTTGCGCCAAGGTGAGATTTCTTATGATCCAAGTGGAGCGGCAAGCTGCAAAAGAAATTTTTGATCGAATGGCTTGACTGTGGCGCGGCTCCTTTTAAAAGCTGTCGATAGTATCCTAAAGGATTATATATATTTATAAGTATTAATAAAACATTAAATTCAAATAATATTAAACTTACCTTATGCAAATATAATAACTAAACAAAAAGACATTTTGATATTTAATTTGCCAATGATGCCACTCTCGAGTAGCTTGAATAGGAAGAAGAACACCGCTGTTTGGTGTTAATTAAGGGGTTACATACGTCCAGCAAGAAAGGGTAACAATAGAAGGAATAACAATAGATGTAAATATGATATAAAAACATTTTATACATTGTTTATTAGTACTTAGACTTTATAATATAAAAAAAAAAATATTTGCATCTATGGAGAATTTTTACAATCGACTCCCATAGAAATACACATAAAACTATAAAGAATAATAATCTGTAAAAATAAAGTTTTTGAAAATTCTGGACGTATGTAGCCCCTTAACATAAGTTTGTGAATATCACAAAGTTAGTAAATCGCACTATAGGCATTGAAAACTTTTCGTATGAGAGATCGATACATTTCAGTTGAGTATATCAAAGCTTAGGATAGGAAAATAGGCCATTGTAGCGGTGGAAAAGCTCCTAAATTTCTTTAAAATTATTCAGCGGAATTATGACATAATTCAAATTTTGAAAAATTCTTTTATTATGATTTCGAAAATTATTTGAATATTGTTTGCTTTTTTTGAAAATTATATAAAAGAAAATGATGCCGCCTTTTTGATGAAGCCTTTTTAATTTACGATGTTTTCAATTATGTACCTGAGTAGCCAAAGAAGTATGTAATATTTTAAGTATTTGTACACCATATCTAAAAACAAGTTATTCGGAAATTGTTTATAAAAACTTGTAATATTGAAAAAAAACATAAAATTATCCCTACAGTTAAAATTTCAAGCCAAGGCTTTCAAGTAAAGACTTGTTGCAACCATAAATCTTACCGTCATTACAAATTTTGTTTGAAAAGAAAATTAAAGGTGTGAGAAAATTCTGATTTAGATATTTCGTCTGTCATTTCAAAACAAAAATAAAATTTTTATAGTGGTTACGTCTTAAAATTCGAAAAATTACCGTTTGCTTTGGAACGGAGTTCTTTCAGAGCGGACGGACAGAAGACGAAGTTTCTATTGTATGTTAGCAGCGTGTTGTTTTTGCTCTAATTAAATAACTTTCAAGATCATCTTTAATAATACAAAGGTGTGCCAAGTTTTGTTTTCGAGACTTAGAGGCTTAGTCGGCGTCTCCTTTTAATTTGGAAAGTAAAATGATAGACATCCGGACTAGCTTTCCTAGCGGTGTTCTCAATTCCGAGTGATACTGAAAAGTTCAAATAAAGCGCAGCCGTTTTTTACCGTATTACTTCGCCGAACTTTTTACCTCAAGTACATGGTTTTGAATTTGTGGAACATTTTTGTAGTATGTATGTAGTTCTGTGGTATATTGAATTTTTTGAGTAGTGTAATAAAGAAAAAATATTAAGTATCTTAAACATCTCGTTGAGTTTTTTAATGTTTTTTTATTCGGTTTTTTCCTTGCAATGAATGAATGATAGTTTGTTTGCTATAAATTTTAAAATGGGATTTATAATATATATAGGTTTTGTTTGGCAATGAGCTGTAATTAAAAAAAAAGATAACGAACATTAAAAAAAAAAAATAAATAAAATAAGAAAAGATAGTTGAAATTGGTCAAAGTGGGTAATGTTCCCGATTCTCTTAACCTGGTAAAAACAACTGTCATGCTAACAGAGTCATCAAACCCAAGCACCCTAGCCTGTAAGAGTATACAAATATATGTATGTACTATGTATATGTTGCTGTAGTTACCCTTCACTATTTCTTCTTTGGAATTTCCACCACAAACCGATTACAATCAAAAGAATATATTTATATACATGCATGCATGTGTATGTATATGTATGTAATAGTTGTACGTGATACTTACCAGAAAAGCACCAATACTACTTTGTTTCTTCTTCTTCTTACTTCCCATCAGTTCTGTTTGCCGTTGAGTTTTCTCAAGTGTTGACCCTTGTGCAAAGCCCTCTTCAAAGCGAACAAAACAGCAAACAGCAAACATCAACAAAACAACCGAAACAACAAACCTGTCAAGTATCTGGGCAAACAAAAACTTTTGACCGCAAAACAACAATAACAATAGCTACAAAGTCAGCAATAATGCGCATCGCTTCAAGTGTCTCCTAAAAGTATGCATTTTTTATAATCTAAGCACTAGCAGCATATTCATGCATACATACATACATAGATGTCCTATATACCCTTTATCTCAGTTACAAGGGTGATGCAAGCCCCTTGCAGTATCAACTTAATAAAATGCATACAATTTTCAGCACACTTATACATATACATACATGCTATATAAAACGATAAGAGAGAGAGACAGTGGCGCAGAAAAAACTAATACAAGCAAATATTTTGCTTTGGTACTTTTATAGCGCTCGTTTGCTGGAAGAGTGTCGTAATATCAAAATGAATGTCATATTTATTTAAATGAGTATAGAAGCGAAATTCTTGGCGGTATCATGAACAGTATCGCATTAGAAAAATCTATCTTTAGAAGGCACAGTAAATTGAAAACTTTAAGACCCCAGATGTAGAAACTATAAAACTTAAAACTTATTGCTTACATTTGAAGTTTTCGTATATCAAATTCGACAATTTTTTTCCATATACCAATGCGACAGAGCTTATATACATTTACGAGCACGGATATCTCTTTTAAGCGGGCACCTCCCATAAACGGATACTTTTTTCAGAACATAAAACCATTTTTTTTTAATTTTTTCTCTTGAGCGGACCACTCTCCCATAACAGGTTAACCTTCCCATAACATATTATTAACTTTCTTCAACTTTTCTCATAGGCGGACACTTCCCATAAACGGAAAAATGTTCCGGTCCCTTAGGTGTCTGCTTAAGAGAGAGAGCACTGTACTTGCTATGTTGGCATGATAATTTGAATGTCATTTTGCCAGAAGTGGTCCTTTATATTATAATATTTGATTTATTTATAATATTCAATTATTTGCTGATTTTTCGATTCACACAGAGATTTATCTTCTCACTTCAACTTGAAGTGCAACCCCAAAAATCAAAAATCGCAACTATAAAAACCCAAGAGTGCAAAGCTGTAATTAACTAATTAAGTCAATTTTATCACACCTGTAACACCGCTTGAGTACTTTTGAAGATATTTGCATCTGATCTCCATATTATGCATGCCATCTAGCATGGGTGGAGAATATTTAAAAGGTATTCCTAAGCTTTGCACTACGTAATCCACGATTTTCAAATTCCATCCCCGCCTATGAATCGTAATGCTCATCAATAAATTGAGAACCTCCGCAAGTAGGAGAAAAATGCGGTCTTCTCCATTGTCTTTGATATACTACGTAGTGTTGTCGGCTGCTCCGTGCTGCTTTCGATGATTTTCTTTAATGCACCCACCAGATCCGCTCACTTTATGATCTAAATGCTCCTTTTACTAAAGTTTAAATTGAGTAAAATAGAATTTCAAAAAAATTATCGAGATTGATTTTTCATTAAAAGAATCGCTTCTGGATTCTTATTTTTTGAAGTGAAACTTCTTTTGTCTCGAAGGATGAAACGCTGTGAGGAGTAAAACCATAGCGTTTCATCGATATGTGACGCTACGCCAGCGCCATCTGTTAAAAGACTGGCGTGGCGTGTCGTCGTGAATGTAATGCGGTCGCTTATTATTGCATTCTTATCGAATGTAATTTGTAAATATGACATTTGATTGACGGCCGCCGTAGCCGAGTGGGTTGGTGCGTGATCACCATTCGGAATTCACAGAGAGGTCGTTGGTTCGAATCTCGGTGAAAGCAAAATTAATGAAAACATTTTTCTAATAGCGGTCGCCCCTCGGCAGGCAATGGCAAACCTCCGAGTGTATTTCTGCCATGAAAAAAATTTGCTCATAAACATATCATAAAACAAAATGAAATAAATGCATAAAAAAAAAAAAAAAAAAATTTTCTTGTGATTCGAACCAAGGATTTCGGATCGGAAGCCCACATTGCTAGCCGCTGGGCTATCGCGCTGTGCTGTCGCCGCAAAATAATGTATCATAAATCTGTTTACCATACCAAAGACCATACACTTTGCGAACGCATTTCGGTGGAAACAGTTGACAGTTATCCCAAACACAATACAGTAGGTTCTGTTTTTATGCGGTAGATACGTTCCGCAAGAAACAGCATAAAAAAAGCTACTAGTTCTATAGTAAAACTATAGATAGGTTTCAAATGCTAAAACCGCATAAATCTGAAATAATGTAATAAAATCGCATAAAAAAGGGCACTAGTCCCATATTATAACTATAGATACGTTCCGTAGACCGCATGAATCTGTGATGAGTTTTTGCTTAGCTGGTTTAGAATCTTGTTTATATGTACAATTCCCGATAAGTCGACATGCATTTTGTAATTTAAAAAAAACCGCACTATTTCAAAACCGCATAAAAAAAAGCCGCATAAAAACAGAACCTACTGTATTATATTAGTAACGCGAGACGCGTCATAGAGTGTGTGTGTAGTTTTGAGCAAATCTTACAAACATATTTTGTTTTGTTGATTGATTTCTGTTAAATATGGCATCAAATCAACAAAAACGGAAACCGAAAACAGGTGCTGAACGGCAACGTGAGTATTTGGAGCGTAAAAAATTAAGAGCTACTGTTGAACACCGTGACAGTGAATCCTCCGGTTGTACGATAAGTGATAATTTGTAGTACCAACAACAAGATGCGGAACTACCATTGATGCAGTATTTCATCGATACCTTGATAGATTAGAATGTAGATCATTTTTTACGTATTTCAGTTACCATAAAGCCCTTGTTTCATTTTTGGAAAACGAATCCAATAATGATAATGACAATGCCGAGAACCAAATGTAATTGAGTACAATAAATTCATTTCTTTTTATATTAAAATAAATAAATAATTCTGTTTAATAAAATTCCATTCCATGCTTTCCATGACTTCTGCATGCATTATATTGAAATAATAGTTAAATTATTGATTTGTTGATAAAAGAAGTTTCACTTCAATCGTGCGGGTTCCGTGAACTACCACACACTTTCTTTTTTTTCTATTTATATGTACTAACTAATTTTTTATACAAACTCCTCATAAAAAATATTTGCTGCTCGGGGTCGGCTTAAAACTGTAGTTCCCTCCATTTATGGAACAACATCACGACGCACGTCACAAAGGAGGAAGACCTCGGTCAAATACCCAATAAAAGGTATAAGAGTCCATTATACATATAATAAAAATAATAAAAAATAAAATATAAAGGCTTTATTTCAACATTTGCCATTCATCCAAAATTATTTACACATACTCTTACTATTAATATATTCTAACTTTTTTTATTATGATCAAGTTTTGGAAAATAATTATGATGTACCGGAGGGTTATATGGTAACAAATTATTCGAATGTGACGGGTCTGGGTTGATGATACAAACGTGTTAATACTGTATTTCCAAAGTTCTGTGTTCTTGTCCGTGAGGGCATTGCTTCCTTTCGTAGAATCTCACGAGTGGTTATCTGAAGAAGCATTGCCATCTGAACTCAATGTGGGTTGTATGATTATCTTTCTTTTAAAATATTTATTGAAATAATAGTTTTTTCATCAGAACTGCTTTCAGTGTCTGATTTTAGGATTTCATTTTTGCGTTTTTTGATTGGGATGATTTCTACGAAGGAAGAAAAATCTAGAATATAAAAATGAATCGCCAAATGTGTTGGTAAGCGCATAATTCAACAACGCATGGACCAGTTTTAACAATTCTTTTTTTTAAATGTTCCTTGAAGTCCAAGGATGGTTTGTACGGCGAGAAAAATTCGAATAATTTCCGGAAAACCCCCAAAACAGGCCTTTTCTTTTTCCCATACAAATATTGCGTGTTCGCGTTGGGGGATCTAATGCGTTCACACAGAAGTGATAATATCATGAACCCGACCAAATTGAAAAGTCAAAAAATGTAAGTGCTATGGATGTGATTGGCCTCGCAATATTTTTTCTTTTGTTTTAGTTTCAGAACGACTTAAAGAATGATTTCATTCGCAAATAGATAATAAATAAAAATAGTTAAGTAAATTCTAAGAATAATCATGCAGGGCTGAATAAATCCAAACATATTTGAAAAATACCAAAGACAAACATTATTTTTTAATCTTGAAAACCCATGTTTGTCACATGGTCAATTGTAAGTTGCCTGTTCCAGTGTGGAAGACCATCAGATTTGTTTGTATATCCACTAGATAATCAAACAAAGAACACTGTGTATCATAAAGCACTACAATAAAAATAAAACAGATTTTTGTTAATAATTATGATTCACTTGATTTACTATAAAGCGATTACTGAAAATATTTAAATACGTTTTATTTCATTATTCCTTATTAAATCGGTTATTAACCCTATGTTAATAATAATAAAAATAATAATTAATTAATTATCTCTATGTTTTGTCATTGAAGCACCCACTTTATAAATATTTGTCCCCTTTAGGTTCCCACTGTCGCTTAAGATTATTTTCCAATCAGGTTTGAACCCTTAGTTCCCCTCTTAGTTTGAAGCCCTCTGGCAAACATCCCAGTCGGGTTTTTCAGAAAAAGTTTATAAATAAATGAGCCCTTGATTTTGAAAGTGGTATAAGTTATATTTTCCTTGTTTCGAGATATTTAGAGTTTTGCATTTTAAAGGATTAAAAAATATTTTTGTATTATGGAGTATAATTTTTTGACAGTAAAGTAATGCCAACAAACAAATATTTATTATGATTGTGAAATTCATAACCATTTTTAAAAGAAAATGTGGTTTTGAGAGGTTGAAGTGACTAATACCACTTTCACAATTTACTGCATGACTTTATAAATGGCTTATACCATCAAGGAAACATTTTTATTAGTAATTAACATTTTATTCAAACACATTTCATTGTAACTAAGTAAACTATTTATTAGTATTTAGGAAAATAAAGAGTTTGTGTAAAATTGGTGGGATAGAGGGTAGGAAACCCATCATATCTTTAAGGTTTTCTTCTGTTATTGGTCTAATGGTTGTGTATAATGGAAGCAAATTAATATTTTCGTATATTCTAGGTCTTCCTCGTTTTGTTGAGAGGTCTAATACTTTGAATTCGGAATTGTCATCCATGGAAGTTTCATAAAACATCTTATGTGGAGCATTTTTTAGAAATCTGATCCATTGTATTTTTAGCCCAGACACAGCTTCTCCATTGGTGTTTTTCTTTCTATTATTCGTTGATTCTTTTAGTTGTTTTGTTGAAATTAAATCTTTCTGAGCCATTTGTACTACCAAATATGGGTTTTTCGTTTTACATGCTTCTATTAAATTATTATAATGCTTAGGTATGTATAAATAGTTTGATTTTTTAATTTTAGTTTCTATCAAACAAAAATCGCGATCATTTGGCAAAAATAAAATGAGAAAATTTACGATCAACTGTTTCAACATTATTATCAAATGACTGAACAATTTTTAACGAATTTAAATCTATGTTAATGTTACGATTTTATCCTGAGCAAGCATCACTTTAAGCTATGACATGCTTTTGAGTGGCAATATCCCGAATGTAATTTAAGATGCAGGGCGCAACTTCCTGTGATCCTCTTGAGGCGATTGTTTCATCCCATGCATACATTTTAGCATTTCCATTGTGGAAATTATGAAACCCTAAATTGTATACATATATGTTGCGCTTATAATAAGCTAGCGAAACAGAAAGTTTTGGATAAGAAAGTGCTTTCTGAAGATCAAATGTGAGTCCATAATATTCACTCCATAATATTTACTTGTATGTCATCTGTTCAACTTTTTCTAGCCTGTTCGGCACTGTTAAGATGTGAATCATGAATTTTCATGCAACTTATCGTCTTCATTACTGGATGCTTCAATTTTTAGTTTAGCCAATCACACTTTTGGCACGTGCCTTTACGGGAAGTATGAAAATTTAAGTTGAACTCCGCATTGAATATTTTCCTGGAAGTCCACTCCTTCACACGTGATGTATTATTTTCATCACTATTTTTCATATACAGCTCATAGATTTTTCGAATATCTAAGTCAGCACTTGGATACTTTCGAGCTGAAGTGTGATGTGATCTGGTGTAATGGTTCCCACATGCTGGAAAGCTCAGAATATGTTCTTGTACAACTTTAGTTTTTTCTTCATCTGTTTTTCTAGATGAGCCAGCCATTTTGCCACGACCATCGGTTCCAGGTGTTTTAGCATTTAAGACACGGCTTAATCATCTAACGGAAGATTTTGAAAGTATCCAAAAAAAAAAAAAAGTTTTGCAATCAAAAACTTCTGAATTCCGTGCATTTAGATGAAACTTAAAACTACATTTTCTCATATATCCTTCGTAATTTCTGGGTCGCCTTTGTTTTATTGATTGACCAAACCATCGCTAGGTAGGTTGGGTGGTTGTCGTAAATACAGATCGCAGGTCCATTGTGATACCACTGGGGCTTATCCTTACCCTACGTGTTCTTTTAGAAACCATCCGGTAGCTTTCTAAACGAGCAGAGCTTCGTTAGTTTTAGATGGACTATGCCTGTTACATTGGTTAAAAATGCTGTACCAAGAGTGCGCAGCCTTCTCATAGCTAAGCTTTCACACTCACATAAAAGGTGTCCGACTGTTTCCTCTTCTTCTGTATTAAGACAGCTTCTACAGAAATCGAAGTACGGCAGTCCTAACCTTCTAGCGTGGCTGCCTTTTAAACAATGACCAGTTAATACCCCTATCATTTTTCTTATAGCTTCTCTGTTAAATCTTGACAAGATCTTCGATCGATCGCTGTTCCAGTTTGGCCATGTCTGTCTGCTTAGTTCGTATGTTGTGAGGTTTTGCCAGCTTGTATTTACCTTTTTGATGGTTTCCCTGTCTATAAGTAATTTACAAGTGGCTATGGACATGGGTATCAGCGCCTTATCCGGTTTGAGATCGAGCGTTGTACCGGTTCGAGCAGGTTCATCCGCCTTGCAGTTTCCTGCTATATTCCTGTGGCTTGGCACCCAGATAAGGTGCACTTTGTAGTACTTAGATACGTCATTTAGAAGTTTAACCATACAGAAACAAATTCTGTTTTTCGAAACTTCCTAATTTCCAAAAAAAAAATCCAAATTAGCTTTCCTGTCTTCATATCCGATTGCATTTATACATTTTTTGGAACAAAGGCAATCTCTATTATAAATAGTAAGTTTTTACATTAAAACGATTACTTGATCATACCTGAACCGTTATCTGAATACATGACAAAATTACTAATTTTTTTGCCAAACTTTGTGAGCAGACTGACTTATACCACTATCAAAAAAAAAAAAAAAAAAAAAAAAAACAGTAACCGTAACCGTATTTTGTTTACGAACCAAAAAATAAACACTTTTATCGAGTTAAAATTCTCTTCAGATTATGTTATTTTATTAGGATTTGATATGAAAAAGCTGATAAACTGGATTTTTAAAATCTTCGACTTATACCACTTTCAAAATTAAGAGCTCAAATATTTCATAATAAATTGTATTCATTTTTATTATGAACTAATTTTATGTTGAATTAGACTTACACCGCTTTCAAAGGAAACGATTCAGATACTAGATATATATTAAAAAAGAGCTTCGGCGCACAGCGGTAAAAAATAGATTTGTTTTTAGAAGAGCCCATTCGAGTATGTTTGTATGCCACTTATGCGCATTTCCATTATCGAATTAATATAATCCAATGGAAAATTATTTTATTTCAAACGTCATTTACCATTGAAGCCAAAAAAGTTGATGGATCACACGTAAGCCCTGGATAAACAAGTAAGCTCGTGCATTTATAGATATGCGTATACGGTGTGTGCATGTATGTGCACCTACACACACACACATATTTGTATAACACATTTTTTTTTGAAAGGGGATTGATCATTTGCGGTGTTTTATTTAATGCTACTAAAAAGCTACTGACACAATTTTTTAGTCGCGCTAAACACTTTTGTGCGATAACTGTCGCTCTGTGTTAGTTGAGTGGCAGTGAAGTGTGACAACGCATTAATAGCACAGCGTCTGATTGGAAAAAATAATCCAAACATATCGCGTTTGTAAAGGTGGGCATAATTGGATAAAGTATTTACTTAATTATCGAGTGCTTTTCATGTTGCTCACTTCAATAAGTACGAATGGATTTTCGTATGCTCGTGTGTGTGTGTGTGCATATGTATATGTTTATGTACTGAAGGTGGAAAAGGTTGAGAAGCAACGCCCTTAGGGGCGTTTTTATTTATGTAAATATGCCATTTAATCAACTTTGCCTGTTCGCTTTGAAATTTTAAACACCACCACTTTCATATTTATTGAAATGTCACGTTTTGATAATGGGAATTTTATCAAAGCACACACTTTGGTTAATATTTAATAAATCGCGACATGGCACTAGCAACTATTAAGTGGCCACATTAACAATGCAACCGTGTCCAGAATCTTCTTAACCCCGATGCAGACAACCCTGCAGCATCGCTTATGCAATTTAATTTTCGGTGCTTCTGCGGCTTCTACACAACTCTCAAACAACACTTGAGAGCACTCCAATCTTATCTTCATTTATTTTTCATTTACCCAAATTGAGCAATTACTTACTTACAAATTCCTTTCTGCTCCACATTTCGCACCCGAAGCGAGTGTTGCCTCAGCTAACTGCTCAAGCGTGTGAACAACACCGAAGCGCAACAATATCGGACAACTCACTTAATTTCCTTCCTCTTGCCCCATTGTCGTGTTGCTGACCTCATTTTGGCCACCTAAATGACCTTCATTGTGCCATTCGCTTGGCTTTGTGCTGCATTGCATTGCGCTGGTATTGCCACTGATGGGGTTGTGTGTGTGAGTGTGAGTGTTATCCTGGTGTTGGTTGTGGTATGTGAGCTTTTGTTGCTCAGCTCTCCCTTCAGGGATTTTGTTATTAACGCATTAACTGCATGTTTATCCCTTCAAGTGGTGGACAGCTATGACCGAGGCAAACTAGCGTGGACAACGCCCTGAAAAGCGAACTCAAAAAAGAACAAGAACAAAATAGTCCAACGCCATTCCTTTTCATACGTTGACATTTCCGCTTGTCACGACCAACAAAAGCCAGAAAAGATGAGCTTAGGTAAATTTGTGTAAAGCAGGAGGAGATACACACGCACGCATATATGCATGCGTATGTGCACGTGTATGGAACGTATGCACGTATTTGCCATAGACAATGCCTTGAAGTGTTGTAGTAGAGTATAAAAGCCATATAAGCGCAAACAAAAAAGAAATAAAAAAAAACAATTTAGTGTAAGAGTCTACGCGTCGCTATTTGCGCATTCAAGGCGTAGATTGTTGGGAAAATTTGTATCCATATCCCTAAATACATATAAGTGTATAAATATGTATGTACATATAAAGTTTACTGGTAATATCCGGCTCTGCCTTTGAGGCAAAGTATATCGAAAGAGTATTGCGCAACACAAAGACAGATCAACAGATATAGAAATCAGAGAGCACACATTTTCCCTCCATCTTTGCTTTGCTTGCTGATTCACATGCATCCCACTTAGAGGAGTTTGGCGAACGTACACACAAGCGATTTTTGGGAAAAGTGTTCTTTTGGTTTTCAAAATTTTGGTATTAGTAGGAAATGATTGGTAAATTGGATTAATGTGGAGTTTACAGTTCAGTGTGAACGGTTCAGAGTTTCAAAGCAAAAAAATTGCACTCCAATCGGTGAATCGTTTCAGAATATTAATGACTTTTTAAAGCAAGTTGGCTTATAGAGGTGCAATTATGCAATTTATGTCGAAAAGGTCCGGAGAGGTCAGGAGAGACTGACTTCAAAATAAAAATTAAAAAACTCTGTCTGAACTTTCTGTTGATATTTATTATAGCAGATTTTATTTATGGAGAGAGACACATAAATAAATATTTTACAACATGGATTGATGTTATTTTGGCGAATTCATTGCGCTCATTGTTGTAGCAAGAAATCTTAGGCTACGCTTCCGGTGGCAGAGAATTTTACTCGCGCGTACTCAGGAAACTTAACGAATATTAGCATAAGCGAGCTCGCACGAGTGAGGCTATTTTAGTGCCCATCTTTTATTCACGCATACTTAGCCTTCTATGAACTTTTAATTTGCTTACGCCAAGTAGTAAAGAGCAGTTCAGTGAACTGTTTTTATTGGAAAACTCGTTTTTAAAGCGCATTTGTGAGTTACGCCATTTTGGAAGAGTGGGAACGGGAAGATGTGAGACAGGGCGAGTCCATCCATGTATGCACAGATGGCTCAAAGCTCGAGGGCAGGGTGGGCGGAGGTGTATATTCCGAACATCTGGGGATCTTCTTCAGTTTTCGGCTCCCCGACTACTGTAACGTCTTTCAGGCAGAACTGATGGCAATAATAAAAACCGCGACACTGATACTCTGTGATGCGATATCCGGAAATGATATCTACATTTTCACTGATAGTCAAGCGGCGATAAAATCCCTCACAAAACAGTCGACAACCTCCAAGGTAGCCACGAAATGCCGCACATTTCTTAACGAGATGGCTGAGTCATTTCACCTAAAGGTAACATAGGTTCCTGGCCATCGCGACATTGAGGGAACTGTAGAGTCGTACATATGATGAGTACATATACAATGACATAGGGATACCCTTACAAACATGTAAGCTACTCATCCTTGAAGAAATTCTAAGGAAAGCAAACGAAAGGTGGCGTAATGAAGCCACCCAAAGGATGGGTGCGCAAACACATTACTTCTGTAGTAGTTGTCTAGATGAGGACGAGGAAGAAACAATCTCGCACCTACTGTGCCACTGGACTGTTCTATCCACACGCAGGTTTACTATTCTGGGTAAACAATTTTTTAATGAGTTGGAAGATCTCAGTTCTACAGAAATCAGAGATATTCTAAAATTTTTGAAAAGCACACACTGGTTTTAGGAAAGATAGGGACAAGCTCCCCACGTGGCTTCACAATGGGCTATGAGCCTGAGTGTGTCCCACCAGACAACCGCTTCAACCTAGCCTAACCTACGCCGTCTTAAGCAAATTTACTACGGCACATGCGGCTATTCTCACTGAGCATCAAAACAATACTGCAACCCTAAGTTAAGCGACCTTCCTTTTGGTGAATAAAAGAAAAACTTATTCGCAAGAACTTCTTTTTTTATTAATTAAAAATGCTAAAATATTTTATTTCACAAGAAAGTAAGAAGGGTTTATATTTTTTTTCAGTTAAAATTTAGCAGTCAAAAAAATTCCTAATTTAGCAAAATTCCTTGTTTTGGGAATTAAAAATACTGCTCATCAGCATCTACTTTTTCCCACAAGGTTGCCTTCTGAATGTACGCAAAAACTCCTTTTTCTATGTGTGCGTGCAACTTGTTTGCTTATAAATATTTGTGTTGTCTTTTGGTATTTTCCATTTTTTCTCCGGTTCTTAGAAATCATCATAAATTGCAATTAATACACAAATAACGGCATGTCTTGAGCACAACACAAAACTGGCGTGGTTAGATGGCATACAGAATGCCATTTTATTAATGCAAAGTACAGGGTGCCTCAAAAGGGGGTTTTATATGTAACGCTTTGGCTTTTTTTGTAATTGATTCTTGTGGGTTTTCCATGAAGACAGCTCTCCAAGCCTGATTTGGATGAATTGAAAAAGTCTTTTGAAATGGTGAGAGCTTGCGCAGACTTGGAAAATGTTTTTATGTCTCGTCTTAAAGATCTGAATCTGATGAGTTGCCTATATAATGCGACTCGATGCTGTGTGATATCCACCTATGGTTTTTTTGAAAATCAAAGGTACGCCAGAAACATTAAAACACAATTCCCGAACTCGAAAATGACATTGAGACCCTAACACTGATATTAAACCGGATGCAAAAATTTGATCGAAAATTTCGTCTATTCGGCTAAGGACACGGCCATTCACCAGATTGTGTGTGCTGATTATACTGCAATGAACCAAACTATTTACTATTTTTCAAATGAATTTATTGTTTTTGGTTCATTTAAAAGCTTCCGTGTGACACCCTGTACTTGCAGGTGTAGATACAATTTGTAGTGAATCCTGAAGTGGTCTCAGACGATGAGGAAAGCATAAGCGGGCCGCAAACACGCAAATAACGATACGAACCGAACAAAACAGCCCGACGTGTGTGAGACATTGTTTGCTCCAAATTGAGAGTTGACAAATTTTTTTATTTTCCCTGCAATCGGTTGCGTGGGAGTAGCAAAGTACACGATTCCTGTAATTTTTTTGAAATCTCGAAGTGGTGCTAACATGAACGGATAAATGGCAAAATTCATAATAGACATCACCATACGTTTTTTCGGTTGAAACATTAAAACTTATTTACATTTCATGGTATTACACTTGGTTAAGGGGGTATTCTGCTCTAGAAATTTGAAAAAATCGATTTCTTTTGCATACTTTCGAAGTTTCTTCTTCTTAATTGGCGCGATAACCGCTTACGCGGTTTTGGCCGAGTTTAACAAAGCTCGCCAGTCGTTTCTTTCTCAAGCTAACCGGCGCCAATTGGACACACCAAGTGCATCGGGGTCCTTCTCCACCTGATCTTTCCAACGCAGAGGAGGCCTTCCTCTTCATCTACTACCACCATCTGGTACCGCATCGAATACTTTCAGAGCCGGAGCGTTTGTATCCATTTGGACGACCCAACAATGAAAGAGCTCAGCTGATTTCAATTTAAACTGCTTCTTCCATTTCAGTTGGGCATCTAGGGTCCTGCTCAAGTACTTTGCGCTGCAGGTGTGTGGAACGTTTACTGAAAATAATGAATGGATGGGCTGATAGAGAAGTTAACTTTTTTATTTGCAAGGTTTACGTGTTCTGATTTTATTTCATTCATTTTTATGTTCCCCATTCTAGTCCATTGCATTATTTTATCAATCGATGTTTGCAATTTTTCAGTTGATACACTCTGGTTTTCCCCCACGGAGAGTATGCACTTATCGATCAAATATGTTGCGATTTTGCTGGATTCAGGAACAGGAATATCAGAGGTGTATAACAGACTGAAGATACTGCCTTGAGAGACGTCAGCATTCATTTTCTTTATGTTTGGCCGTGCCTGTCAATGATTTATTCGAAAATGCCGATCATTGGTAAAGGCTTCTAGTAGGTCTGTAAACTGCGTCGGAAGTATTGTTTTAAGTTTGTGGATTAGTCTCTTGTGCAAGACTTTGTCGGACGCCTGTGTGACATCGAGGAATATGGCGGACTGGACGCATTTTTTCGCCAGAGGCTCTTCTATTATATACACAAGTCTATGCATTTGGTCTATCGTAGAAAGATTTTCTCTAAACCCAAATTAGTGAGTAGGTACGGCTCCTTTGAGCGCGATAATTTGTTTTGTGGGTTGCAAATAACTTCTCAAAAACTTTTCCAAACAATGGAAGCAACGAGATTGGACGATAAGAGGCTGCATCCTTTGCATTTTTTCCTGGTTTGGGAATCATTGTAATCTCCGAGAATTTCCATTGCAATGGAATATATTTTAAAGGAATGGATGCATTCATGATCATTGTTAATTTACCCAGTGCGGTAGGTATTCAGTTTTTTAGAACTTAAGTTATTATCAAATCAAAACCGGCGCTTTTCTTCGCGCTATCAATTATTTCATGCGGTTGAAATATGCTTTAAAGGTGTTGTGCAAAAGCGTCAGTCTTCTCGATATCGCTTTTTGTCCAAACTTGAGAGTTATTTGCTTTTTTAATTGGAGGATTGTGGATGGTTGGTTTCTCTATGTTCGCTGTGGCTTCCTAAAGAGACTAACCGAATTTCTTATCAGCTGAAAGGCGTAGTAAATTTGTGTTGAGCATTTTATCTTACATAAAAAAATAAATAAAGTAAATTAACAAGTCTCTTTATTTAGGGTAGTTAGTTGTATGAATTAGGACATCACTGAAATTTATTTTATACGATTCAATTCAAATAATTTCTCAGGTTGCGGATTAACTTTCCACTTTCGGAGGCAAAGCAAACTAAATTCAATACTACAGAGTGAAAATGGGTTAATAACCAGTGGCGTATCGTAAATAGAGAAACTAAAGGGTTTTCCAATAACAGGTGTTATTTTGAATAGCCCGATATTTCGGTAGATGTCACTTCTGAAGGTGTAATTTTTTGATATTTGACAAGTAGAAACTACGCCATTAATTTTTTTTTCTTAACCCTTTGTTATTGTTTCCTCTTTGTTATTGTTTAACTCTTTGTTATTTAAAATTTTTATTTTTTTTTGGGTTTCAACAGTATTTGAAAGCCAATACCACTATATACATTTATTTAAAAAATCAACTCGTTATTTAATTATATATTTATTCTTATTCAGAAAATTGTGACACTATTTAAATCTGGAGGTCAGTTGGTCCTTTGCGCTTAAGTCTCCTCGTCTCGGTTTCCTCTTTTAATGGAAGTTACCGAATTTCCCTGTTAGAACGTTCTAGTAGCCGATTTGTGTGTCGTAAGCTGTTGTTACGTATTTCTTCATGGACTGTTTTTACTTTAAGTTCTCGACGGATATTATCATTTAGTATATACCACTCTGCTTTTGATATTATACGGAGTATCTTATTTTGCATTTGTTGTATAATTTTTATATTTGTGCTGCTCGCAGTTCCCCAAAGTTCTGAGCCATATTTCCATAATGGTGTTATAATTATTTTGTATTATAGTATCTTATTTTGTAGTGAGAGCTTTTTCCAAAAGCCAATGAAGTAGTTTAAACCTAGTCTTGATTTCGCGTCGTTTTTGTCCAATGTGTAGCTTCCAGTTAAGTTTATTGTCTATAATCGTACCCAAGTATTTTGCCTTTGTGTCGTGGTGGATTTGTTTATTCTTTATGAATATTGGATTGTATTGTTTTTTTCTCTTGTTAGTGTATGTGACGTGGGCGGTTTTATCTTCGTTTATTTTAATTCCCCATTTCTCGAATCATTGAGTGGTGGTGTTATCAAGTAATTCCGTAAGTTTATAAACATCCGTTCTCGGATCTTTGTCTGATGCTAGCAAGACAGTGCCGTCTGCAAATGTTGCTATTAGAGAGTTCTTAGTTGCCGGTGTAGGGATATCAGCTGTATAAAGAAGGTAAAGAAGCGGCCTTGAGGTACACCTGCTTCCATTGTTAGTATATCAGAATACTTATCTTCAATATTAAAAATGGAACGATACACGCTTAAACAACACATTGAAATTATTAAAATTCACTATAAAAATGGTGCAAATTTGGCAGAGACGGTTCATGAAACTCGAAAATTTTTGAGTCATCGTGAAGCACCTTGTCGGACCGCAATACAGAAATTGGTGACAAAATTCGAGCTGTTGGGACAAGTTAGTGATGTGGAGAATAAAACCCGTGCACGTCGATCTTCTTCTTCTTCTTAATTGGCGCTATAACCGCTTACGCGATTTTGGCCGAGTTTAACAAAGCGCGCCAGTCGTTTCTTTCTCGTGCTAACCGGCGCCAGTTGGACACACCAAGTGAAGCCAAGTCCTTCTCCACCTGATCTTTCCAACGCAGTGGAGGCCGCCCTCTTCCTCTGCTACCACCAGCTGGTACCGCATCGAATACTTTCAAAGCCGGAGCGTTTGTATCCATTCGGACGACATGACCCAGCCAACGTAGCCGCTGGATCTTTATTCGCTGCGCTATGTCTATGTCGTCGTAAAGCTCATACAGCTCATCGTTCCATCGTCTGCGATATTCGCCGTTGCCAACGTGCAAAGGTCCAAAAATCTTACGCAGAATCTTTCTCTCGAACACTCCAAGCGTCGCTTCATCGGATGTTGTCATCGTCCAAGCTTCTGCGCCATACGTTAGGACGGGCATGATGAGAGTCTTGTAGAGTGTTAGTTTTGTTCGTCGAGAGAGGACTTTACTACTCAATTGCCTACTTAGTCCAAAGTAGCACTTGTTGGCAAGAGAGATTCTACGTTGGATTTCAAGGCTGACATTGTTATCGGTGTTAATGCTGGTTCCTAAATAGACGAAGTCTTTTACAACCTCGAAATTATAACTGTCTACAGTGACGTGGGTGCCGATACGCGAGTGCGCCGACTGTTTGTTTGAAGACAGGAGGTACTTCGTTTTGTCCTCGTTCACCACCAGACCCATTCGCTTTGCCTCTTTATCCAGTTTGAAGAAGGCAGAACTAACAGCGCGGTTGTTAAGGCCGATGATGTCAATATCATCGGCATACGCCAGCAATTGTACGCTCTTATAAAAAATTGTGCCCGAGCGATTAAGTTCTGCGGCTCGTACGATGCTCTCCAACATCAGGTTAAAGAAGTCACACGACAGCGAGTCACCCTGTCTGAAACCTCGTTTGGTATCAAACGGCTCGGAGAGGTCCTTCCCAATTCTGACGGCGCTGCTGGTGTTGAGCAACGTCATCTTACATAGCCGTATTAGTTTTGCGGGGATACCAAATTCAGACATCGCGGCATACAGGTAACTCCTTTCCGTACTGTCGAATGCAGCTTTGAAGTCGACGAAAAGATGGTGTGTGTCGATTCTCCTTTCATGGGTCTTTTCCAAGATTTGGCGTATTGAGAATATTTGGTCGATGGTAGACTTTCCAGGTCTGAAGCCACACTGATAAGGTCCAATCAGTTGGTTGACGGTGGGCTTCTGCCTTTCACACAATACGCTCGCTAGAACCTTATAGGCGATATTTAGAAGACTAATCCCGCGGTAATTGGCACAAATTGCAGGATCGCCCTTCTTATGGATTGGGCAGAGCACACTTAAATTCCAATCGGCAGGCATGCTTTCATCCGACCATATTTTGCATAGGAGCTGATGCATGCACCTTACCAGCTCCTCGCCGCCATGTTTGAATAGCTCAGCCGGCAGTCCGTCGGCGCCCGCGGCTTTGTTGTTCTTTAGCCGCGTTATCGCTATTCTCACCTCGTCATGATCGGGTAGCGGAACGACAATTCCGTCGTCAACGATTGGGGTATCGGGATCTTCACTTTCTCGGTGACATGCGCAGCTGTCACTGTTTAATAGGTTCGAGAAGTGTTCCCTCCATAATCTAAGATTGCTCTGTACGTCAGTCACCAGTTCACCGTCTTTGTTCTTACAGGAAAACGCCCCGGTCTTGAAACCTTCTGTAAGCCGCCGAACTTTCTGGTAGAATTTTCGGGCGTTGTTCCTGTTGGCCAGCATCTCAAGCTCTTCGCACTCACGTATTTCGGCCTCTCGTTTCTTCTTTCGGATAATACGTCTCTCTTCCTTTTTCAGCTCTCTGTAGCGATCCCACATGGCTCGCGTTGCGCCCGATCGCAGCGTGGCTCTATAGGCGGCATCCTTTCTTTCTGCGGCAGCATGACATTCCTCGTCGTACCAGTTGTTTTTTCGGGCTCGCCGGAATCCGATTTCTTCTACGGCGGCGGTACGTAGAGAACGAGAAATGTTGCTCCATTGTTCGTGGATGCCGGTTTGTTGGGCAGTACTCTCTGAGAGCAGGAGTGAGAGTCGAGTGGCGAATCTTCTGGCTGTCTGTTGTGATTGCAGCTTTTCGATGCCGAACATTCTTTGCGTAGGTAGATGCACGTTTTTTGCTGCACAGAGGCGTATGCGCAGTTTGGCTGCAACAAGGTAGTGATCCGAGTCAATGTTGGGTCCTCGGATCGTACGTACATCTAATACACTAGAAGCGTGTCTTCCATCTATCACAACATGATCGATCTGGTTTCGTGTTTTTCGATCAGGAGACAGCCAGGAGGCTTGGTGAATCTTCTTATGCTGGAATCTGGTGCTGCAGACTACCATGTTTCGGGCCCCGGCGAAGTCGATCAGCCTCTGTCCGTTACCGGATGTTTCGTTGTGCAGGCTGAATTTTCCGACTGTTGGACCAAAAATTCCCTCCTTGCCCACCCTGGCGTTGAAGTCGCCAAGCACGATTTTTATGTCGTGGCGGGGGCAGCGCTCATAGGAACGTTCCAGGCGCTCATAGAAGGAATCTTTGGTCGCATCGTCCTTCTCTTCCGTCGGGGCGTGGGCGCAAATTAGCGATATGTTGAAAAATCTGGCTTTGATGCGGATTGTTGCGAGACGCTCGTCCACCGGAGTGAACGACAGTACTTGGCGACGAAGTCTCTCTCCCACAACAAATCCGACACCGAATTTGCGCTCCTTTACATGGCAGCTGTAGTAGACGTCGCAAGGTCCTATGGTTTTCTTTCCTTGCCCCGTCCATCGCATCTCTTGGATGGCAGTGATGTCAGCCTTTACTCTCACGAGGACATCAACTAGCCGGGCAGAGGCACCTTCCCCATTAAGGGACCGGACATTCCAGGTGCATGCCCTCAAATCATATTCCTTAGTTCGTTTGCAGGGGTCGTCATCAGTATAGGGAGGTCTCATCCGAGGCTTTTTTAAAGTTTTCATTGGGGGGGATTTTTAAGTGGCGGGTCCCAAACCCAACGCACAACCAGCTATCCTGGAGTGTTTCGCCTTCTCACTTTAGCTCACTCCCGAACGGGTGTTCGGAAGCTACCCAGAGGATACGTGGGCTAATCCCGGCCGTTGTGAGCTGCTTGAACCATATGCAGAAGAATCGTCCTGGCCATTCCCAAGTGAATGGCGATCAGTAACTTTCCCCACTTGCGTGGACTTCTACACATGGAACCATCCTCCAAAAATCTGGCTTTGATGCGGATTGTTGCACGTCGATCAAGAACAGCTAAAAAATATTGCTGTTGTAGCCGAAAGTGTTGAAGAAAATCCAGGTGTGTCTATTCCTCGTCGTTCTTTGAAATTAGGCATTCCAAAACGTCATTTCACAGAATTTTGCATAAAGATTTGGATCTTAAGGCTAACAAAGTCCAGTTAACACAAGAACTCAAACCGGCCGATCATCAACAATGTCGTGTCTTTGTTGATTGGGTCGTTGAAATGCATGAAAATGATCCGGAATTCCATCGAAAAATAATCTTGAGTGATGAGACCCATTTCCACCTCGGTGGCTTCGTCAACCAGCAAATTTGTCGGATCTGGAGCTCAGAAAATCCAACAGTTATTGTTAAAAAGCCTCTCTATCCTCAACGTGTGACTGTTTGGTGCGGTTTATGGTCTGAATGCCAGTCATTGGACCTTACTTTTTCGAAAATGAAGCTGGAGCAACAGTTACGGTGGATAAATTGCGCTATCGAGAGATGATTAACGATTTTTTATGGTCGGAATTGGATGGTATTGATCAGGACAATGTTTATTTTCAACGATGCGGCGCTACGTGCCACATTAGCAACGAAACCATTGATCTTTTACTGGAATAATACCTCTTATTGGAAAACCCTTATAATAATTTGCCTCCATTTTTATCACAGGGAAGCGGAGAAGCTTTGCAAAATTTTTCAATTCTCGCTTGCTGGGTTCGTTGGTTGTACCAATTTGTGGTGGCATTTCTAGCCGCGCACATTGCAAAATGTGTGTTAAGTTTTTGGCTTGTTTTTAGGCGTCGTTGGTTTCATCGTTGACTTTGTCGCTGTTATAGCTGATGCCACCCTACCCACAGTGCCTTGTTTTTTCTTTTTATATTATTTTGACAGATTTGGAAATTTTGACAAGTTTGTGGATTTCCCAACCATGCAACGGAGCAAAGGTCACTTGTGCGTTTTTAGTGAAAACCACCACAGCTGAGCCCATTGTAGCGGCAAAAGCAAAAGCAAAAACAAATTATCGTCACAAAAGTTGCGCCGCTGCTCAGATTCTGCTGACAGCTCGTCAAAGAGCTGGTTTGTGGGACATTTTTTATTATTTGCCGCGTTATTTCTGCTTTTTACACAAAAAAAAAAGAATAAGAATGTTTGGAAAGTTTACGAGGATGCTTGTTATTGTTGCAATGTTGTCATGCCTTACAAGCAATTAATCATTTTCCTGATTTTCCAGCATTCACCGTTGTTTATGAAATTTTTTTGTATGTCTCTTTCTGTATAGCTAATTCCTGTTATTGCTATGTGGAGTAGATATTTTCCGCTCCGTAACGAAAGTTCTTTGGCCAAGTATGTGGCATCTAAAATTAACGAAAAAAAATTTACCAACGTTTTTTTGTTTTCAAAAAATGCGAATTTTTCTTACCTAATGAAAATTCTCAAAGGAAAAAAATTTTAAGAATTTATTAACTTTCATGCTCGGCGAAGTACAAGGTGGTTGGGGGACATCACTAAATGCGAGCAAAATAGCGCACGAAGCTGAAGGCTGTCAAACTGGCGCGCAGCATTTTCGAACACGTTTGTGTGTGCGCCTGCCATTCGAATGCTTCTGCGGTTGTTACTGTCGCTGCTATCGCCGTTATTTACGAGCCTTTTATTGCCACTGTTGTGACCTCTGATGTCATAGAATTCAGCTTCCCAGGAATAAATGGGGCGGCTGACTTTTCGAAATTCTCTCTTGGCAGCTACGTTTTTATTTTATTGTTTGTTTGTTTCCTTATTTTCTGAATTTTATTACACCACTGCTGCGAAATAAAAAGTCACCTACATACATAATCACATATCCTCATGTGTATGTATGTGGAGGCTTACACACACAGGTCAAGTTGCGAATTAAGCGGAAATGACGGGAGTACCGACCATAAAGTGTCCCATGAAAAACGAAACATTTGCATAACAATCGCCGGTGTGGCCCACTTGCACTGCTGCGTGAGTTTACAAAGTACGTTTAGTGGACCGTTAAAGCAGAATATTACTTTTGTAACTTGGTAAATGATATTTTTAAAAATTTCGATAATTTCTTTTGAAAACCCGAGACTGCATATGCGAACATTTAATAAGCGCTGAAATATCTGGAAACATGTAAAATGTCTCGCGAGTAGATCCTGAGGATAGAAAAGCCCAAATTAGCAAGTAAGTCGAATTCATTCGAATTTTTTCTTGTACTCCATCCATTTATTGTGATTCAGTGAAAATCGAGTTCGCTAGCCTCAGAATACACGAAACATCAGCAAACAATTTATTCATCCACAGTGGTTCAATACAAGTGGCAGGCCTATTGGCATGCGTCTGTGTTTAGCGTATGGGAGAGTGGGGAGCCGAGGGTTGAGACTTTGATTATAGGGCTTCTGTGTGAGCTTTATTTATATGAGATTTAAAGTCCGAGTGAGCACTACGCATAAGTTTTGGGCTGTTAGATACAAATCTGTTGAATACATTTTGAATAAGTCTGATTAAAGGAAAATTAGCCAACTGACTAGAAATTAGCAGCCTGTTGAATTTAGATTCAACTGAAGGTTTTGTTAAGCGAAATTTCAAATTTAGCGATGCCATGAAAAGCATATTATTATATTAATTAATATAAGAAAATTGTATGTGTCATAGGATTCTTTTTTATGAAATACTGATTTCTTATATGCGAAGTATAATAAGTCTTAAGCTCAAAGTATCGGGGATATAACGTAATAACCACACCTTTACTGTCATCGATTGTTGTTGCCATAACCATTAACAGCTGACAATTAGAGACTGTCTGTTGACGGGCCGCATCAAATTTGGTATGTAAAAGAATTTTAAAAACTTAATAAATTGCAAAAAGTTTTTTGATTTTTAGAGAATTTATTAATATTTATTTATTTTCGTGTGCTGCATTGGTATTTTTTGAGGTGTTCTATTGTGGAGCGATTTACAGAGTCCTGCACTTGAAGTGTAACCAACTTCAGACCGTTCTGATGCACGGACGCGCGGAAGCATTTTGCTAAGAGTAAACGCGAAGAAAGAAATTCAGTAAAGGATTTGTAACGTAATAGTGTGATTGCATTATATTTGGCTGGAAAATCAAAACGAACGATTGCTTGAGAGCTCGAGCACCTTAAGGTAAATAAAGTTTTTGTTTATTGCACCATTACCCGTTACAATGATACTGGTAGCATCGCGAAACGTCAAGAAGCAACTTGAGTGAAATCGCTAACCAAAGTGCAAAAAAACTGAAAATATCTGACCATAGCATCCGCCGCATACTGAAATATGATCTCAAAGTCAAGCCTTAAAGTTCCAAAAGGCGCATGATCTCACCCCAAAGCAACAAGTCAGACTTGAGAAAGCGAAGGAGTTGCTTCGCTTGGCCAAAAGCGGTCAATTTCCGAACATTCTGTTTTCTGACGAGAAAACTTTTCAAATTGAGCAATTCATTAACTCCCAAAACGATAGGGTTTATTTGACGGACCGCTTTAACTGCATATGGGCGCTCTCCAGTCGTTTTCATCGAGCCTGGCGTCAAGGTGAGTGCGTAGTATTATCGGGAAAGTATTCTGGAGGCTGATATGAAGCCGTGGGCAGACAAACATTTCAGTGGCAGACCATGGACGGTTCAACAGGATTTGGCACCATCTCACAAAGTTCGAGTGAACAAAGGATGGCTAAAAAACAATGTTACGAACTTCATAATGTCCACACAATGGCTCTCAAATTCACCAGACGCAAATGCGCTGGATTACTCTCTTTCAGTCATTTTGGAGATCAGGGCCCGAACTAACAGATTTACTAGTATGGGGGAGCTGAAAAAGCATTTGTCCGGGGGTGGGCCAAAATACCTGCAAGTCACATTGAGGCAACTTGCGATTCGTTTCTGGAATGTTTGGCCATAGTTAAGGCAAAAGGTAGTCATATCGAGCAAAAGTAAATTCAATCTGAATTTTGTATTATTTTGACATATTTTTTACTTTGAATTGAATAATAGTAATTTTCCACTCTAAATTTATGGCCTTTTTAATTGGTTACACTTCGAGTGCCGGACCCTGTACACGTCCAGACCTTGTGAGTATAGGTCAAGAGCATATTTAAGCAAATTTGAGAAACTATTAAATAACCATTCCAGTGACAAGGAAATCGATAATGTTTTTCTTAACCTAATATCTTTATATGCCAGGAGAAGAGCATTGAGGATAAAAAGACGATGGCGGGTACACCCAATTCACATGGACTGTTCGAAGGCGGATATCATAGAGAAACATTCCTAAAAATTAAGGACATGGATGATGATGAACTCTTTGTCCACAACAGAATACCCCGGTCATTGTACGATATGTTTTTAAAGTTAATGGCGCCCTCACTTGTGAAATACAATCAACAAATCTTTGTGGAAGAGCGGTTATCGCACATTTTTTGCAGGTTTTTTGATGTATTTAGGAATGATAGTGATTGTTAGTTACTTAGCGTATGATGTACCCTTTAAACAATTGGCTTGGAGTTAATATACAAAATTGTCAAGAGTACCGTAGGAAAAATTATTTTGGAGACTTGTGAGGCCATCAGAAACATGCTTTCAAAAATAAATTTTAGTGAACTAATACAACAACAATATAACCAATGCAATAACATCACCACTGACTTTGTCCAATTGCGGAATATGCCTAATTGCGTTGGTGTTGTTGACGCAAAACACATTGCTATTAAATGTTCTCCAAAATCAGAATGCATGTTCTCGAATTATAAGAAGTTTTTCAGTCTAGTATTGTCAGCAGCATGTGAATCTAAATATACCTTTACGGCAGTTATCGTAGGCGTTTATGGAAGTGAGAGTGATGGAGGCGTTTTGCACTCCATGAGATTTGGAAAAGATCTATTGGATAATAGATTGCCACCACCACCTGATACCCCTCTTCCATCACCAGCACAGCTATTTCTACATAATTTCGTTGGGTATTGTCTCTTTCCGCTAAAAAATAACCTGATGAATCTTTATCCGGGTGCCAATGAAACGAATATTTAATTATAGTCTCGTGTCCGCCGTGTTATTGAAAATGCATTTGGAATTTTGACTGCGAGGTGGAGAGTGCTGAGAACAACGATGGAGTTTCATCCAGAAAATGCTGGAAAAATTGTTCTCGCGTTTTTAATACTCCACAATTTCATAATGCTGCATGAGATGGATCGGTGGTACTGCCTAGGCAATTACACTAATGGAGCAGGTGGAGACGCAGAATGGAGAAGCGAACTTAAGACTAGTGGAGGGCCATAGCGATCCATACAAACCTTCCGGCGTCGAACTAGCGCATATGAATTAGCGAATATTTTGCTAAGTATTTTACTAACGAGGGCGCAGTGACCTTTCAAGACCAACAGGGTGATATCGTCGACAAGAATCTTGCAATACCATGTCTGTACTCCCACGCTCTCTGGGTAGTACAATTGGAATAAAACAACAAAGAGGAAAGGCATCAAAATTATGCGCTATTATCTATAGCAAATAAAGCGTTTTTCAATAGGTGCGCTTCAACTTTTTTCCGATAGGGAGGGCGAACGACGCAATATTTTTTATTTTTCGTTTGTCATTTGTAAACTTCATTAGTATACATTTCATCATGGAACGCTACACACTTGAGCAACGATTGCAAATCGTGCAAATTTTTTATGAAAATTTATAAATTTTCCAAAAAATCATCTTCAGTGATGAAGCTCACTTTTGGCTCAATGGTTTTGTCAACAAGCAAAATATGCGTTACTGGGCAGAAAGCAATCCACACGTGATTCATGAGGCACCGTTGAATCCCGAAAAAATCACTGTTTGGTGCGGTTTACATGCCGGCGGCGTAATTGGCCCATATTTTTTCTTTGACGAGAACGATCGCCACATTACTGTGAATGGAAATCGATACCGCGACATGATAAACGATTATTTTTGGCCGCAATTGAATGGTATGGACTTAGACGACATGTGGTTTCAACAGGACGGGGCCACAAGCCACACAGCACACGCTACAATTGATTTGTTGAAGAGTTAGTTCGATGAGCGCATTATTTCCAGAAATGGACCGGTCGAATGGCCGCCGCGCTCGTGTGATTTGACGCCTCTAGACTATTTTCTTTGGCGTTATGTGAAGTCATTGGTCTACAGTAACAAGCCGGCGACGATTTGTGAGCTCAGAGCCAATATTGAACGCGATATTGCTGGAATTTCGGCCGATTTATGCAAAAGAGTGGTCGAAAATTGGGTTCAACGATTGAACTTCGTAAAACGTGCACGCGGTGGTCATGCAAAAGAAATCGAGTTTCATACTTAAATGTATATGTTCAAGCTCGATAATAAAAAAAAAAATTAGTTAAAAAAGTCAAACCGTTTGTGTTTTATTAAAAAAAAAGTTGAAGCGCTCTTACTGAAAAACGCTTTATTTAACTTACAGATTTGCGTGTCTTTCGACTCATATATCGAATTATGTCATCGTGAAAGCAAAATGTTGTTGTCGAAATTGCACCTTACATCTTAGTTGTGTATTGAATATTTACCAATACTATTACAATCGGAAAAAGGCTCATCGTGTTAATACCTATGAATATAAACTTTAACTTATTCTCGAATATTTACCTGCATTTAAACATTCCAGTGTAAAGTCCTGTATGCTGATAAATACCAGCATCCAATTTTACAAATATGCATTTTCGTTTCAGCAGCTTCCCTGCAGTCGAAACAAAAACAAATATGTAACTAAATGCAAATGGGTTTCAGGTATATTTCATTTTTATTTTACTTTTATGTTTTTAAGTAAAGTAATTTGGAAATGAAAGGAAAATATTGGAAATTTTAATGAAAATTTGTGGAATGTGAAAATTATGAATGTAAAAAAATTTATAGTTGAATTTACATTGTCTTCTTTATGAAACAAAAATATTTCAGCTTATACAATAAAAACACCAAGAAAAATACTAAGTCTAAATTTAAATTATTACATTAAATTAATTCTTTTAAAACATAAGAATATTTCTCATATGAATTTTCTTAAACTACGTTTTCAAACTGAATAAAAATAAATATATTTCATATAAAATATTATAAAGTGTAAATAATTTACGAAATCTAAAAATGGTTTGTTGAGACTTAGATATTCATTCTTTGTAACCAAATATACCTCAATTTAAAGTAACGAAGTATAACTAAAAATAATCAAAATTAATAACCAGTAAATTTTTTTATAGTCTACCATCAAATGTGCGTTGCAAGTTTATTGCTTTTATTTTTTGTTTATGTAATTGGAATTGAAGTATCTGGACTCTCGTTCTCACAATCTTACGAGATGAAAGAAGTCCATAGGTTGTTACCCAGGCCTGATGCTCACAGTATCAAGTTCAGCCACTTATGCTTGCAGATCTTTTTTTATCTGCCATTTTACCACCGCACAGCAGCGTGGGCTCAGTGAACTCTGAAATCGCTTAACGGCGACGCACTACAATTTGGGCAGCGTATTGGCTTATCTCACGTCTTCCTGGAATTGGCCTTCATACCCATGTGACGACTGTTCGACTTGTGGTCGGCGGCAATTGCCCCTCCCTAAGCGCATCTACACGCCTGCACACACAGTCAAGGCAAGTCGCCCACCGCCTACCGATGGCTCAACTGAGGGTCGTGCATTCTATTTACGGCATCGATTGTTACTGGACTGAACAGCACAACGGGTGAGAAATCGTGCACAGCCTTCGCTGCATATGCGCGTTATGTGCATGAAATGACCGACAATAACAGGGAACAAAAAGAAAAACAACAATTGCCAATGCTGCGTAATGCTCGAACAATGCGATCCATTTCTGCCTTTAAAAGCCATAATTAAGCGCACTAATTGGCAACCGAGATACAATAAAAGCATAATAAATGTTTTCGCTAGCTGTAAACGCAGGCAAATATACATGCATACATACATACTGGTACATACTCGCACATACATACATAAACACACACAAATATGAGTACTTTCAAGCATGCAAACTTTATTGCCTGTCTATTTGCTGCGCTATTTTGCAATACTTTGCCGCCTCGTAGCTAAGATATGGGCTCGAGAGTTATTTGTGCCCATAAAATGGTAATGCGCACCTACATACATACAAACTTTCACTCTTACATGCAGCAGTCAAACAAAGTCGCATAAAGTTTATCAACTCATGGTTTTCTTGTATTCTGCGGACAATTTGTAGGTTTCGAGTGCTTTCAGTGTGGCCCACATTTAACTTCATTTCCTTTGGTGTATTTTAATATGCTTTGCCTATTTGTTTTCGTATTTATAAATGCGCCTCCCAGTGCTGCCACATCATTGGCAGCAGTATCGGCATCAATAATTGCATTAATTGCCTGTGGCGTAGCCGTGGCACACCTCTGTCGCTTCGTTTGCTCCACTTGTTCCGATTATTCCGCTGGACGGTTGCCATTGACGGCTGACAGCGGCCAGCGTTGCGCTCGCAGCAAAGGACGAATATTTGCATTTTTTGCTCACTCTTTCATACTGCTTCCAGAATTTTCATGTCAAGGGTAGAGTAATGTTAAATTGTCAGCGCTTTATTAATTTTGCGTCGCCGAACAGTGAGCGGGTTTTGCGTTCTTGGGATGTTAAGAAAAATATATAAATAAAGTTTAACTATTTCACCTTCTGCTTTCACGCACATTCAAACTCATGCATAGCTCACAAAAGGCTGCATAAAAATATTTTGTAAAGCAGCTCCGTAATTTACCAAAACTATTTTAAAGTCATGCATTAGAATAACAAATTAAGGAATGCTAAATCAAATTTATCGTTACACTCCTAAAATGAGCTTGACTACCGTTTAGTAGCGCCAGGGCTCGACACCCGCTGTGGACATGAAATACCAAATGATAGAACATGTTTTTTTCTATTATCGGTCGCTTAGCGGCAGGCAGTGGCAGGCAATCGAGTGTTTTTCAGCCATGAAAAAGTCCCTCATGAAAGTTCATCTGCCGCTCGGAGGCGGCATCAAACTGTAGGTGCTTCCTTGGAGAGGAGCTTCTCTGGAAAATAATGTAAAATGGAGACTTTTGCCTCAAACTACCTAGATGATTCCAAATCAAAGGGTTTCCTGATGAAATCGCAATTGTGGTCGTTGCTAAATTCCTTTACCAAACTGAAGAAATCTGCAATCAACCGATTGAAACACAAAAGATTGGCTGAGCAATAGTGGTCTGTGCCTTTCAAACTGTAGAACGGAAATAGTTCATATCAGTAGCAGTAAAATAGTTGAGACGACAAATCTTACAGTAGGTGACCACGCCATGGAGTCTAAGTTGTACATCAAATATCTTGGAGTAATTATTGACCACAGGTTGAGCATCAAGCAGCACCTCATATACGCCAGTGAAAAAGCAGCGAGGGCTATAACAGCACTAACCCAGATTATGATGAATACGAGAGATCCTAAGCAGGTTTCTAGGAAGCTACTTAGTAGTGTGGTATTATCTATGTTGCTATATGCTGTACCGCCCTGGGTCGAAGCAATAAACTGCAGGTCATACATGAAAGGCATTAAACCGGTATACCGGTAATTGTGCCCCCAGGATATGTTGCGCATTCCGCACAGTATCGGAGGTTGATATATAATATTAGTTTTCGTGGGTATGATACCGATTAAGCTAACCACTATCAATGGACCTGAAATAAAAAAAAAACACCGCGGGGATCCAGCACAGCTGATCAACAGAAAGACGGAAGGGCGAAGCATCCGTACTTGGCAGGAAGATTGGAAGAACTACATGAACGGACGAAGGATGTATTTCCAAATGAATTAATCGAAATCATGGACAGATATACTTCTACCTGACCTAAGTACTTAGTGGATGTAAGCATGAAGACGATCCGTACTGCACTTTTTCTGACAACCTAGTTGAAGATGCTCAGCATGTTTTCTTCGTTTGCCCACGTTTTGAGTTCGAAAGGGTTAGTAACCTAGAAGATATTATGTTTGACTCAGAAGAACATTGGTCCGTTGTTAGCAATACGGCAAGAATAGTAATTACCAAGCAGTGTCGGTTGTCCCGCGGGAGGGAAACGTGTCTGGGCTGGGTTTTTAGTCGGTGAGTCGAAATACAAGTCTCACACTTTTCGGCTTACAGTAAAACCTCTCCTAATAGTCACGTCTATTGGACGACATCTCTCTCGGGCGGACATTTTTACCTCTTTGCCGGACGGTGACAGTTATTATTAATAAAATTTACACAAAAGCCTCTATCGAGCGGGGGCGAGCCTCTTATCAAAAGACATTATTTTCATAAAAAATAAAAAAAAAACAACTGTTGAGCGCACACCAACTCCGTTATATACAAGATGTCTGTGAGCAGTGACTTATTAATTAGAAAATAGGGACTTCCTGAAAAAGAGTCTTTCATTCACAAATTTACATTCAGTTTGATTGGCGAGTTGCTTTTATTAACGCTTGCGACAAAAGCAACATTTGTGTGTCTGGGCATTAGCCAGTAGGAAAGTTTTACTAATCAAATCTTGCAAACATAGTAAAATAAAACAATAAAGCAAACAGATAAAAAATAATTCATTCAGTACATTCGGTGCATGAAATTTTTGCTTTTAAAATAAGTCCGATTTTCCTTACTAAGTTCAAAATTGGAAAAACACAGGCTGCGCTCATCGCAACCGCAAAAAAGGGATTAGAGATTGTTCGGTCACAACGGAGGTGTGGGGCATTGACTTTACTGCTTTCGAATTTCCAATAAGATTGGAAAACACTGTGCAAAATAATTTCCTTTTGAAAAAAAATAAATTAAAAATTACTTCAATCGATAATTCCCCAGTTTTTCATATAATGAGTCCCGGACCTAACATAGAAAACACGTGTTTTTTTTTAAACAGCTTTATTCCATAACGCTCTCAATACCACTTTTGTATAACGATTTATCTTTTGCCTCAAAATAGGCCTCAGTTTCAGATATAACCCCTTCATTCGAGCGAAATTTCTTACCGGCGAGCATTGTTTTTAGGTCTGCGGACAGCCAGTAGTCGCTGGGAGCCAAATCTGGCGAATACGGTGGAAGCGAAAGCAATTCGAAGTTCAATTCTTGTAGTTTCGCCATTGTTTTGTTGACGTCCACGACGTGTTTTATTGTTCACAATTTTAATTTACAATTTTTCTTAAATATAAATTTATTTTATATTTCTTTCTAATCGTCTGCTTTTTCACCTTTTAGCTGCTTGCTTGATAAGCACAGTTCAGTTCAGCCTTTAGAGTTGTTTTCTGGCTGTATAATACTATTGTAAAGCCTATCTTGTTATATGGAGTCATAGTCTGGTGGAACTCACTAGAGAAGACGACATTGGTGAAGAAGCTGGAGAGAGTTGAGAGGTCGGCATTCATTGGAATCAGTGGGGCGCTTCGAACGACTCCTATTCTGGCGCTCAACGCAATATTAAATGTGGTACCCGTAGACATCGCAGGCAGAATTGCCGCTACACGTACCGCAATCAGACTGAGGGGCTGGAGCTATAAGCTCAACCTCACTTATGGGCACTCAAGCATCCTTAGAAACTTCGAGTTCATCCCTCTGTCAACAGACCAGTGTATACCCTCGTTTAGTCCAACTCGAACATTCTCCACTCACATCCCATCAAGGGAAGAGTGGACGGAAGGCTACACTTGGGGGCAGGTCCTGGTGAACTTGTTCACGGATGGATCGAAATTGGAAGGAAAGGTTGACGGAGGAGTCTTTTGCGAGGGGCTCCCCATCAGACTCAAATTCAGGTTACCGGACCACTGCAGTGTGTTCCAGGCAGAGGTAGCCGCAATCAAGGAGGTAGCTGATTGGCTGCTCAAATGCGTACTAGCAGTCAAGAAAGTAAATATTTACTCCGACAGCCAAGCGGCAATAAGAGCCCTCGGGTCTAAGACGGTCCATTCGGAATTGGTCAAGGAATGCTTGACCTCACTTTCGACTGCGTCCGAATTCTTTGACATCAGCCTCATCTGGGTTCCCGGTCACAGCGACATTGTGGGAAACTGTAAGGCGGATGAGCTGGCCAGGCAAGGGACATGTGAGGGGATTTCCCCGCGAAAGGAGAGAATTGGGATCCCCCTGACTACCTGTGGTCTGCTCCTGGAAAGATGGGTATCGCGCCAACTCAGCGAGCGCTGGGCAAATACACAAACGTGTAAGGTCGCGAAATCCTTCTGTCCACGTGTGGACCGGAGGCGCTCAGGCGAGCTTCTGAGGCTGACAAAATATCAGCTCTCCAATGTAGTGGGTTCTCTCACCGGACACAATGCGCGAGGAATGCATGATGTGGGACTGGCATCACCTCGAGTCGTTTTTGCGCTGGATGCATGGAGGATAAGGTGGAATCATCTCAGCACCTTCTCCTTAGCTGCCCTGCTCTGCCGGGGCTAAGATCCAGGCATCTTGGCTCTTACTTCTTTGCCACGCCTGCTGATATAGCTGGCGCTGACATTAAAAATCTGATGAATTTCATCAGCAGCATAAAGCGGTTGACGCAAACATAGTCATCGTTCGTAATCCGCACGCTCCTAACCATCCCATCACCACCTCTTCCCGCCCTCTCCCTGACACCCATCGGTCTTTCCCTTTCACCTTACCTCCTTCACAATGGTATCACAAAGGACGAATCTTTCTTCGTCCAAGTGTTCTCACTCCATGGGCAACCATACCAAGCTAACCTAACCCTTGTTAGTTTTGCTGCTCGCTTTAGCCTCTTAGTTTTTTGACTGGTAACGATCAGCGCGCAAGGAGAGTCCCGTTTTGGCTGCCAGGTAGGGTTGTAGGTATTTAGAGTGGTGAGTAGGGAATATTTAATTGATTGATTCCTTGACAGGAGCTTTATGTAGTTTGTAGACTGAATTGTAACGAAATGACTGAAATACATAAATGAAATATGCACTTTAGAAAAAATACTTCATATTCTTTTTTTGAATGATATATCCATTTCTTTTATTTAAATAGGAAATAATGTTCAATTAATTCAAAAATTAAAAGGTTCTAAAACTATGTAGCTACCCTCCCCTTGAGCGTACACCTCTCTTTGGCGGCCAATAGTTAACTGGCGATGAGTGTCCGCGCAAGGGAGATTTCACTGTGTAGAGTAAAAATATAAAGAGTAATATTCAACTTTTATACAAAGCCGATTTAGAACCTCATCGACTCGTTCAAAAGTTTCGTAACTTTATAAGAATATTTAAAATTAGCAGCGAGCTGCCTTCGCTGCGCTCGCAAACGCAATCGCAACTCACGCTAATCGATTTTCATCGGAAAATACAAACACACACACAAATTACCCGTGGAAGATTAGGAAGCCCAAACGGATTTTAATGGTTTTTGCTTGTAATCACGTCTTAATTATTCGTCGAATCCTGTCTGTGTTGAAATTAAGCTGAAAAGCTTCCACGTCAGCAGAAAACAGAGTAAGGTCGTTGGCAGAATACTAAGCTGGTATTTAATCAAATGTCAGCATGACTTAAGACAACGGATTGCGTGCGTAAGGGGTGGGGAAACAAGAATTTGGTATCGTACTTTCAAAAAGCAGCGCAAAAAGACCTTTTCCAGAGAAAATTGATGACACTTCAAAACTAAATTCATACCCAATCGATCTCCTACAACAATATGCGTATTACAAAAGCACTAAGATGCCTGTAATAGCGTTAACATTTTTATTAATGTCAGGGCAAATTTTTTTAATAGCTCGCATGAGTTGCACAAACCGTTTTCGAGACTTTGATTAGCTGATATTAGTTGATATCAAAAGGCACAACGGCAAAACGCTTAACTCGCTCAATACTCTTACACCGAAAAGCCAAGAAAATATTTACATTACCGTTTTAAGGGCTGAAAATAAATACATGAACAAATGTTATGTAAATATTGATGACAAAGAGTTTATAGACCATTTTCGGATGCCTCTTGCACAAACAGCCACTGACGCTCTGACCCGAGAAATGAAGTGTGCGCTAATCAGTTGAACGACTTTAATGCAATTTAGCCGAAACAATTTCAAAAATATTTGTGAGCAGTTTGAGTGGATGAAGAATGAACAAATTTCTCCTGGCAACTATGAAAGTCAAAGCGGAACACGCGCCAGACGGTGAGTGAGGCCCGGCATACAAAGCCATGTAACCGCGGGGCTACCGGGAGCAGCTGCCTGGCTTGTTTGCTCATTATGGCTGCCGAAATGTGCGCAATTAGGCAATATTCAAATTTGTTACCATATTACGGTGAAAATAGGCAAAATTAAATATTTACACACCTTTTTCGGCACACAAAAGCAAATACACAAGCAAATGCGCACAAACGTACACATACGCATCCATTGCCGGCGACAAACATTAATATTCGCTCGCATTTGCGTAACCTACAACCCAAAGCCTGTTTCGGTCCGTCCCTGTTGACAATGCCTTATTCGAAGTGTTTGGGTTAGGTGGCTTTGCCACACTTGAGCTGTCGGTTTCGAGTCGCACACCTCTCAAGTGAAAATGAAAATCAATAATAATAAAATATATGTATAGCAAAATTCAAAATTTTCTATCAATTAATTATATTTTTACTAGATTATCCAATTTACTACGTACGAGGGAGGGGAGGACGACATCAATTCCAACGCGCGCCATATTCTTTTAACTACTTACCGAAGGCTGCAAGGATAACAGCAAAACAAACAACTTCAGCATTCATAAAGTCGAAACCCATGAAAATGGGAAACTTATACAGCACAGTGTGGCCGAGCAAGAAGGAGTCCAAGTTGTATGTGACAGCCACACCGAAGAAGCACACAGTGCTGACGGCGGTGGACGATATTCAAAAGCTGTAAGTGCATGCGTTTCTCATTTAAGCGCCTTAATTTTAATTCTATTCTTCGCTTCTCCTCCACAGTACACCCGAGCAAATGGTGGAGCAGTTTGAAAACGTTTGCCGCGCCTCACAGAGGGTGCTGCGCAGCTTGACGCACAATCCGTGCGGCCAATTATCGTTGTGCATCAAGCAATGCCTAGATGCAAACTTCCAACAAATGTCCAAATGTTTCGCTGTCATGGACGACTATAGGGCCTGTGTGAACAAAATGATGTCAGAAAAGTTGGCGGATGTGGTGATTGATTTCGAGAAATATGCAGAAGATGAAAGAAATGGCAGCAGTTACGATATACTGCCAGAAGATGATTTGCTAAATGAGGAAGACTGTTTAAGAGGCAGCCTTGAGAAGGAGTTGAAGCGGCGAGTGGAAGAGTTGAATCCCAAAGTTGATACGGAGTTGCGAACTGAACAAGAAGAATGCAAGCAGAAACAGGAACGGTTGGATGAAAATGAAAATGACGACATAAACACATGCGCATAAAGAGAGGTGATACGCTCGTTCATATATGTATGTATGTATGCACGTAAAGATATATTTTTTGTAAATTTTGCTTTGTCAAATAAAATCAATAAAAATCTGTAAGTGAAAACTATGCACGTCTGTTGCTAAAATCCTTCAGCTCGCAGTTCCGGATTTAGTGCAAACGATCTTTCAGCCTCGCTATTTAAAGTCGTATGTGCTTTATTGCAGTATGCACTGCGAGGAAGCTTGGCGTCGCGAAGGCAGTATTATGTGGCGATATATTTCCTGTAAGCCAAGTTGACGCGAGATGAGTACTCACCTGCCAGGCAGAAAAAGCGATAGCTGCAGCCTACTAAAAAGTTGGAAAAGAAAAGTTTTCTGTGCAATTTGAGAGTATGGCATGAACACATATTAACCTTGATATGCACTCCAACGCTTTCATGCAGAAGGCTTCTTCAGCCGAGCAACCACAGATCTTGTCGATGAATTTATTTTACTTATTAAATTATTTTTAATTATACAAGGTGGCACAAAATTAGTCACCCCCTCGGAAGGTTTGTCATTTTTGCAAATGACGTCGCACGTGGATCATATTTCACGCTTGTGAACTAGACAGCTGCGGTATACAAACAAACAAGCTCGGGGCGCGTAGTCAAAATAAAAATTTCCATCACAAATCATCAGTAAAATATTTGTTTTTACTAAGTCAAAAAGTTATTTAAAAACAAAATTTATGATTAATTTGTCGCAAACATTTGAACATTTACTTATTCATGCCATGAGTTCTGTTACAAGTTAAGTCCGTTATAGTTATGAAATTATAATTCGAGTACTTGTTTTTAATGAAGTTAGTTTCATTTAATCCTGTAAATATTAAAATTCTTTTTTTTTTAATTTTCATTCGGAATGTGCTTTCCACAAGCCTTCAAACTATAGCTATTGCAGCACACACGCAGCATTGATATCACGTCGCTGCTCGAAGCAAAGATTATTTAAGACTCTCTGAATTTCTGCAAGGCCTTCGACAGGCCATGTTCTCCAATGGACTCATATCTGGACTTCCAGACGACCAATTTTCTGCGGCTATGAACCCATGAATATTGTTTTTAGCCACTGTTGGATGGTGTTTGCCCTATTGGCTGGAGCGGTATCTTGCTGGAAGATCCAATGCTCTCCATTGAAGAGAGTACTGCTCAACTGCTTCACCTTCTAAGACATCCTCCAGGTACACTTTTGCCCTGGTCTTAACCCATTTTTCGCAGAAAATGAGAAGGTGTAACGCCTTTACAAGTCACTCCCCACCAAATCATTACGGAGGCTGGATGGTGGCCACGCTGAAGCCTTGGAACAATATTTTTGCGTCCTAAGAAGTTTTAGCAGAGGTTTTGTTGTTTTTCTTATTAAAAATCCTCTTCAGTATTGAAAATTTGTATCAAACAAACGAATGCAAAATAACGAAACTTTTTTCTGCACATTTGTTCTCGCCGTACGCATTGAAAAATTTGTCACAGAATTTATGGCAAGACTAAGTATATATGTACTTACAAGTATCTGTTGGTGGTCGATCAACCAATCAAATCAGCGGTAAAGTGGATTTCAATAATTAGATCAAGAGTTCTTTTGCAGCCTTATGACCGTTAGCTGATTTGTTATGTTTTGCTAGAAAGGTCCTCTCTGGCATTTTCTTCCAAAATAATCCGGATTTATCAGCATTAAATACCTGGTCTGGGCTGTATGACTTTGCGCCAATAATTTCAGCAAACTTTTGTGGATATTTTTGTGTTTCTTCCAAATTAGCAGGTGCTTGTTCACCTTTTAATTTTAGACTGTGCAAATAATATCTTTGCTTAAATCGTTGGAACCAGCCACGACTTGTGTTAAAAGCCACCTTTTTGGTTTTGCAGTGTATCATAAATTATCAAAGCTTTATTTTGTATAGCATCTGTATCAATTGGAATTCTTTTTTGATTTTGGTCTTCTACCCCTATCATTAGAGCCTTTTCCTTGTTTTCCATAGTAACATTTCTTAATTGTGAAGTTGTAATCATACTCATATGCATTCCAGGTGCTACACTTTTTCTAATTGAGAAAGAAAAGAAAAACGAAGCTTTATTGATCTTAGTTCAGTGAACAAAATTTAGCAATATCCACTATTCTTTCTTGATTTCTTAAGCGGCCCAAAATTTCAATTTGAATTTCTAAAGAAATATTTCTCATAGTAAAGGTATAGGTATATTTCATTTCGCAACTAAAAACCAACATACATATGTGTGCATTTAAAAAATATTATTTAAATTTTATATAAATATATAGAATTTTAAATGACTCAAATTGGTTCTGTCTGTAAATCTAGTGCTAAGATGATTTGTTTTTGTTAGATAAGTTACTAATAGACTTACAACACTTAGTTGCTAATCACTAATTTCAGAAGGTACGCAAATAATTCATCTGTAATGCGAATAACTTTTTCATGACCAAGCATATTTGACCCTCTCATGACTACCGCACTTACCGTTTCCCATTATCCTGTTGATATCATTGTTTTGTCAGGGCATTGTTTTTCATGCAGGACCCCATTTTTCACACTCATTATTCATAACTCACTAGCAATGCCTTATTACATTTAATGAATTCTTTATTTCCTCAGTCATACGAGCAACACAGACATACATACATACACTCGTACAGTTGAGCTTAGTGTAGTTTCCTGCGAAGCACTTAATCCACGCCCTCCACGCCCTCCACGCCCTCCACTCTTGCACTCGTACACACTTTACTCATTATCTATTCATCTCTCAGGTTTACGCTACAGAAGAAATCATCAAAAATTCTTGCTTGTGCGAGTAGTTTTTCCTACGGTTTTTCTGTTTTTTTTTGCTTGTTTTTTTTGCTTTCCTCGGCCCTTAACATTGTGAACAGCTGCGCATGAGTATGCATGCATGTGTGTGTGTATGAGTGCGCTCGCATTTCGTACGTATGCATACAAATGATTGTTGTTGTTGGTGGTTGAGCTCGTATGTAAATATTTGCATACATATGCGTATTTTATGGAAATTAATTATGTCGCCTTTATTTGGCAACATTTCTAAACATGAAAATGTAGGGACTTGTAGTGCGGGGAGCTCGTTTCTTTTTGCTGGCATGACATTGCAGACATTAGACATTACTGCAAAAATAAAGTTGCTGCTGTTGCTGCTATTGTTTTTGTAACTATTCGCATAAGCTGGCCCTGACAGCCAAGCTAGCACCATGAAATTATAATTGTGAGTGTGTGTAAATATGCTGTTATTTTATACTCGTACTTTTCGGGCGCTTATTTTCCGGCCATTCAGCGCCAATAGCCCAGCAGGGAAGAATTGAACTAGTAAACGAGTTCTTTCAAAGTTGCGACCTATTGATTTTACCTTATAGATTAAACATATCGAACCCTTGGTTTTTGAAAACCTAAACATAAAAATTCGTGTCGTCAATTTTACGAAGAAGTGCCAACTAGAGTTAAAGGTGTAGCAATATAAGACGGGCCATTACATATTACATTACATATCCGCGTCCAGAGGCGTAAGCAAGTACCAGTAATTAAATCATTCATAAAATGCTCGATCGAAGATATTGCCAAAATAAAAGAAAAAGGTGAGACGATAGATAAAGAATTCCATTTGGGTGTAATTCAGAGTTTAAACGAGCAAATTCGTCCATAAAGATTCGCATAATTTGTCTCAGAAGGCTATCATGGTGAACAAATACAACCAATTCCACAAATATCTTCGGATAACCAACGTATTCACATAGTTAGGCATAAGGATAATTTGTTTTTCTCTCAAACACTCTAATTATCCCTTTATGTGCGGTATTTGTTTGTCAGAACGCATAACACTAATTTTTGATACCACAAACAACACGACATCAGCTTCCCATTGAGAGTATTCTGCTTCGGAGATGGTGAGCCGTATTAGCTGTGATTCATATATTACAACCTGTATATGCACATACATACATATATTATTTATAGCTGCCTCAATCCATGCAGGGATGCCTTTTTCATGGAGTTGTTTAAACATTTATGTCATGCGAAATCGGGTTTTGACGTCGAGAGGCTTTAACTCACAAGTTGCCTTGCATTTGTATGAGCTCTGATATTTTTACGAGCTCGAAAACTACTGCCTGTGCCACTCTCAACAATCCTCAAACTCTTCTTGCTTTTAATACTAGTCTGAGCGATGTCTTTAAACCGTTGTATTCGAACTTTTTCTAAGGACTTTCCATACCTTACTGGCACTTTTATGATGTGAAAACCAGAACGCGCATGCTTTTAGCACCGTTGTACTGCACTCGGATTCCATTTTTAAATTTCTTTAAATCTACTCGATCTCCGAAGAAATCTGAGTAGATCTTGTGGTGCCAGGGAGCCAAGGTGGTCGCTTCTTAGCACATCAGTGCCAAAGACCTCAAACCTGATTCGTGCGAAGGCGGGGCAGACGCACAGAAAGTGGTCCGCCGTCTCATCCTTCCTTTCCACGTGCTGAGCAGAGTGCACTGTCTGAGATGCTCACCTTTTCCATGTAGTTTGCCCATAGAAAGTCGCCCGTCAATAGTCCAACCAGACTCCTACAGTCCCCTCTGCTTAGTGACAGAAGGAAATGCGACAGTCAGTCGGACATGACAGGTAACATCAGTTTTGTCCATCTGCAGCCTCTCTCAGCCTGCCAAGCTCAAGCTAAGCGATCACAATAAGCTTAGTCGAACATCTAACAGATTCTATATATCCTTTATACTATAATTATTCGTAACAAAATGGATAACTACCAAGTTTATTGCAATTTATCTTTGCCTGATCATGTTTGAAGAAGAAAACTACCTACCTTTCAATAATACCTCTGCCTGCTTAACCAGTGAATATCGCTACAGGGATATTTATATGTTTTGTTTTGTATATATGCATTTAATTTGTACGGGCACTCACTCTGCCTCTCTAAATCTCAGTTTTTTGCCCTCAAGCTTTGGTTCTTTCTTGTTCGAGTGAATGTTGCGCATACGCCCAGCAAGCCCAGTTGTCAACTGAAATTAATTGCTTTGAGCAAAATACATGTACTTCTACATATAAATGTGCACTGACAGTAGGTGCTTACAAGCCAGCAACTTGATAACTCGAGCTGTTTAGCATTTGGCCATGCAGATTTTATAAAGGATACTTTATTTTCTTTGTTTATTAATTGCCTTGACCGTTCCAATGAATTGACATAAAATTATCAAAGCACTTATCGTCATAAAAAAGTAGAATACACACAACACTATAACTACTACCAACAAATAAGAGCTCGTGCGAGGCTCCATGCGCTCTTAGCGAGAAAAGATGGATGAGCTGACAGCTGTGGCGTCGCTGCCACTCAGCTGTATGCGTGATATTAATTTCAGCAAATATTTAGCTTATACTTTTTTGCGCCACATCTTTACTTACGATAACGACGATGGTGACGAGGACGACAGTAAGTAAGCAAGAGAATGAAATAAAGAAGCAATTCAAACAGCGAAAAGATACATTAATGGAAAAAAAATACATTCTGATGCTTTATTACTTTCAGCTGATATTCTATAGTGCTGGAAAGGGGCATCCATCTCGCTTTGGTTATTTTTCATTATTGACACTGTGCACACTGCCACTTCCACAGACTCTGCGCTTCATTCTTCATTCACTTCTGCCACTTTTAATGGCGCCGCCCAGATTTATCTATTAACTTCGCTGTCAATGGACACGCTGTTTTTCTATATCGTCTGGTATAAGTCAGCGCGATGGCAGCGGTTCAGTAGTTTCCGCTCTGCGCATTAGGAACGCCAATCACATAAACGCAATAAACTCCTGTCTCTATCGAGCGAATATTGATAGTCTGCCAAATTTCGTAAGCAATTTCAAACACTCCATACAATGGCGCCATCTTTTTGCGCCGTTATTCAATCGATACACGACTATTGTATCAATGTTTGGCAGTTAAGGTATTGTTGTTATTATTGCTCAAGGTTCATGGTTGGGGCAAAGGGTGGGGGCAGTAGCGGAAGCTGATTAAAATCCTTCCCTTTGGTAATGACGGGGAGACTTTGACAGTATTATGCTGATGGTACATTTATAACGAGGTGACTACATGCGCCGCACAGTGGGCAAGACTATGAAATTCTATTCTTTGCTTTTCATGCTGTTTAAAGCTGCTATATTCTATTTCTTTTTCTAAAGGGTATTTTAAAAGTGACGCTTAAATGTTAGCAGTGAATAATTCGTACACATCTATTTCTATGTCATCTTTGAAATTTGTCAAGTAGACAGACGTGCATTTTTACACGATAGAGCAACGCGCTAAAATTATTGAAACTTTTTATGAAAACAGTCGATCTTTAAGAAAAGCATATCGCAAAATTCGGTATTTTTTTATTGGAAATTATCGCCCAAATCAGTTAAAAATTCAAACGTTGGTAAAAAATTTCAAGAGGTTCTGTAGACGATAGTGAAGGGACAGACGAGAAAATGGGCCTATTGAGGCCACTGCTACTATAGCACAAAGTGTTGCTGAACAACATTCAACATGAAACGGCTGTTTGGCGGATTTTATGTAAGGATTGGGGAATGGAAGCCAATTGATCATTATAAATGCAGAAATTTCGTGAATTGGTTCCTTGAATTTGATGCTTGTTTGCCATGCAAAATCATCTATATGATGAAGCTTTTTTCATATTGGATGGATTTGTCAACAAACAAAATTGCCGCATCTGGTAAGAAAAAAACCCTCGAGTAATGTGAGAAAAATTATTACATCCACTGAAATTCACTGCTTGGTGTGGGTTTTGGGCTGGTGGAATAATGTTCTCTACCGAAATAATGCGCCCACTTAAAAATCTGTATGCAAGTGGAAAGAAGGAATTATTGTGAATCTTGAAAAACTGCAACAACTGGAGAGACATTTGTGCTCTGCCTGCTGTTGCAAAAATAGTTCCGCTTATTACACTTGCCTGGTTAAAAATCCACCTTGAAGGATCGATTAGTTCTTGCCGAGCTTCTTTTTGTTGGTAGTGGGTTTTCCTGTGCAGACCATATCAACATACGCCGTATTATCATAGAACAATGCGCCGACTATAACTCCAAACTTCACCTGCTGTTCACCGATTTTGAAAAAGCGACCGATATCGTAAATAGGGAGTATATCTGGGCTGCTTTGCGGAGTAGAGGATTACCAGCTAAACTTGGAGCTCCTTTCAATAAAGGAAAATTATCGGAGCTCTTTCTCCAGCTGTCTGGCATCCGTCTGGATTGCATTATGTCCCCAATCCTTTTTCTGTTGGTAATTGAAGACGTTCTTAACGCTTCTTTTGCTAACGAAAACCATCAAAGATGTATTCAGTGGCAGATCAACAACACATACTTAGACTATTAAGCATTTGCTGACGACATTTGTCGGCTTTCGTATATCATGTGGGATCTAAACGTGATGACGCAGTCAATGCTGGAATGGTTGCAAACAAAGCAGAACTTCAAATCAACGTAGGAAAGACAAAATCATTTAAACTTATCAAATTATTTAAAAGTGGGTGAGCAGGTTTTTGAAAACGTGGATGGTTTTTGCTACTTAGGATGCATCATCGCCGCACTTGGACAAAGGTAGACTGACGTTGAAAGCAGAATTACCAAAGTCAAAGTACCGTTCAGCACTCTTTTCCGCCATGGAAAAATAATGACGTAACTACGCACACCAAACTGCAACTGTTCAACGCATATCTCAGGCCCGTCCTGCTATACGGCTGTACAACGTGGAAGGTCACTGCAATGATCGCAAGGCTTCTCCAAACGTTCATTAATCTCTTGCGACGCATAATGCGAATTTTTTGGCCTCGAACTATATAAAGGGGGTTATGTTTTAAGGGCCGGTGTTGATTTTGAATAAAATACAATTTTTTAAGAAATTATTGTCATTTCTCTTTAGAATGCCTCGGCGGCACACTTCCATCCGATGGTCCAAATTTTCGATGACGCTGAGGCATAGTTGAGGTTCTATGCCGTTAATTTGCCGAATTATCACATCCTTTAGCTCTTGCATTGTTGCTGGCTTATCGACGAACAACTTTTTTTCAAATAACTCCAAAGAAAGAAGTCCAACGGTGTCGTTGACGTTTAGGTGTAGTTCATATTCAACATCGGCCCTTGAAACTTAACCACTCTTTATAACACCGAATTACTGAGGAAGGCTAATCAATCCTATATGGCGACTGAAATCCGGAAGGAAATGGCATTGGATCGGACACACCCTGAGCAAGAGTGACGACAATATCGTCAAAGAGGCGCTGTCAATGGACATCGCTATAGACAAATGATTGAGGTTTCTTTCTGGCCCGAGCTTGAAGGAATTGACATAGAGGAATTTTATTTTCAACAGGGTCACGAGTCGCACCACACGGAAAAACATTGCATTATTGCGATCTAAGTTTTTTGACCGAGTTTTTTTTCAAAAAAAAAGCCTATATGAATAAGCCAACAACGATTCCAGAGCTGAAACATAACATTCGGATCGAGATAGTTGAACTCTATGTGAAAATGTGTGAGTGAGTCTTTGAAAATTTAATTCTCGATAGCCTGAAGTCATTTAAATGATGCAATTTTGCCCGTTTCATTGCGAAGAGTCGGATTTTGAATGAAAATAAAATAGTAAAACTTAAAAGAATCTAAATTTTTACATATTTTCTTTGAACCAACATCTAGACACATCTTTTGCATGACCCTTCATTTGTATTTTGAAATCAAAGTAAACACATTTGCCATTTACATAGTGCAGCAGCATTTTTGGGAGCAGAATGATTCCAACTCAGGATGAAAGTCTTAGGTCCATATAGTAAAACCTCCTAATCTTTTTACATTCTTAAGTAAATTTTTTTGGCCATATAAAGCTTGCAATTTTTTGACCGAATGCTTTTAGGATAATTGGAACTCTCTTTAACTCAGCTCTCTCACGAAAGTTTGTGCTATCCCTTTTTCGAAAAGTCTAGATAAAATGGCATTTCGGTGGTTGCTAGAGAGTTAAAATGTTCCAAAAATTAATTATCCGGAAAATTCAACTAAAGGTGTTCTGAGATAAAATCTTTACACAAAGAATGTAAGGGTAATGCTGATGGTTTGTAACTTCTAATTTTGGTAACGAGAGGCGAACTTCATGTGTTATCTTTATTTTTAATTAGGAAATGTAGGAAATTCTGAAATTCTCTCTCTGTGCACCTTAAATCATGTTTTCAATGCTTCTCTCTCTAAAGGTCATTTGAAAGTGGCTTCTATTGCACGCTTCCTTTATTTCAAATAATGCTTATAATAGTTTAGGAATTAATCGATCAATTTCAAACACTTTTCCTGTCGAACGATAGTCAAAAGACAAGTGTGCTGCTTGATTTCTCACTAAACGTTTCCTACTTCGCATCGTAAATTATATATTTATGTATGTATATGAATAGCTTTCTCAAATTTTATTACCTGTGTCAAATGTTGTTATAATATTTTGAGTAAAGCTCATAGTAACTTGTCGTACCGTGCATTTCGGTCCCACTGTACCTTGAAGAGTTTTATGTTGGCCGGTTAAACGGTCGCACTAATGCATAGAATGGACATAATGGATGGGAACGAGAGTAATTATGCTCAGCGGTCCATTTGCAAAATGAGACAATATCGAACTCATTATTATGCTTTTTAGTACAATGCGGCTGCTGGATATTTTTTTCTTTTGCCCATTTTCTTTGTGATTCTAATGGCCGTTTTGCTCTTTGGTGTGACTTGTGGTCAGCTTTTCAATGTGTGGCGGTCTTTCACAATCACGTCCACTCAAATCGGATGGCAACGTGTCCTTAAGCGCGCCCATATCTCAGCAGTTAAAAACACGCTTTGACAGCTAACAAGCTGTTCCCCGCCCAAGCAGCATCCCTTGATGAGGGACAGTGACATAAAACACATGCATATATTTACATAGTCTATCACTTATGCATATCCGCAAGCGAAATAGTGGCTCCGGGAAAGTGGAAGTGAAACTTATTACGAGTTATTTGCTGTTTATGTTTGTCGGCATTAATGAGCAATTGCCGCGCCCAAGTAGCAGAAGAACAAACAACTACGAGTAGGTATCTGGCGTGCATTGTCTGTTGTTATCATTGATGTGGTTCTAGAGGCTGGGAACGCCTTAGCTTTGATGATGTCGGTTTGTAGGCAACGGACTAGAGCGGACTGTAAATTGCGGATTGTGGATTATGCTAATATCTCATTTGTGCTCAAGTGTTGCTTCATTATGCCGCTGAAGTGCTTGTTGTCAGGAGTGAAGGCATACGCCTGGGCACGGCGAAGAACAATGACTGTTTGGTCATGCCACCAAAGCGGAATATTTCATGAAGCGAGGAGTCTATGCGTCTGAAATTGATAAGATATTTAATGAAAATGGAAAAGTTTTGCTGAACTCAAATATTAATGTAAAATATTATTGAGAATAACCGTAAATTGCTGCTCAAACCATATTATTTACAATATAAAAGTTTACTTGTAAAAGTGCTATTACTAAGAAACTTATGCATGAAGGAACCTTTAGAAGGATTAATTACAACAAACATTCATTGGTAGAAAATCTTTGAGAAACATTATCTGAGAAACAAATAGGAAGTATATGAGAATTGTGGGGTTTCTTTCAGAATTTAAGTGGGGAATCAAAGGAAATAATCTTGTTTTATGAATTAAGACATAACAAAAAGTTTCTTTTTCAAGCTATGAAAATGAGAAAGATTAGAAAAACAGAAAGGCTCTGCAGTATTTGGTAAAGAGTGGGATGTAGTATGTGTGTTTGTGTTACTTCTATAGACTGAGTTGATTGCACTTAAATGCGTAGATACAGTATTTTTACTTTGGATGAAAAATATCTTCGGTAAGTGGCATTGAAGTTAATATATTTCTATAATACATTTTTGTTTTTGTTTTTTATATTATTTTGGCTCAAAGTTTTTATTCGTAAGTCATATTAATTGTACCATTGTCAAATCCTGTGCTATGCTAGCTTTCATTTGCCGTTTTAGCTCGATTTTAGTGATCCGTTTACCATGAAGCTCTTGTATACGACCCTACCTCGATCCAAACTTGAATAAAAAAAATAAATAATTGACTCGTACACTTCTCTTAGCTGTTGGGGCGAGCTCCTACTCCTATTTGTGACGTGCGTCCTCCGCAAATGAAGGGACCTACAGTTTTAAGCCGACTCCGAACGGCAGATATTTTTTTATGAGGAGCTGTTTTATGGCAGAAATGCACTTGAAGGCTTCCGATTGCTTGCCGGCGGGCGATCACTATTAAAAAAAAATGTCTATCATTTTGCTCTTTCTTGAATATGCGATCTCCATTTAGAGACCTTATTTTGACTGCCGCATTAAAATCTTGAGTGTGTCCAAGAGGTATTTGTTCGCTCTGTGCAGCCTTTAGTTTTGGGGACCCAATCCCATCGTACAGTGCCAAATGTAAGCTAATCAACTTAAATCATTAAATTGTAGGAAAACTATTATCTACCTCTCATTTGATTTTGGTATTATTTGGGGTACTTGATTGGCACTTTCTTTTAGAATGCATTAATTTTCACATCTCTCAACGCTGGCTCCGGAATATGAACGCTTTTTCTTGAAACAAGTTAGAAGTAGTTATGCTAGAAAGGCTCCAATTTATAAGAGCTCGGAACTTAGTCTTTGATTTATTTTTGCCTAAGTAAAATTTGTAATATTTTTACATGTATTTTACAATTAATTTGAATCAGATATATTATATTTGGACTGCAAAAATGCATTTAAAATATGGAAGAATAATTTTAGTGTTACATTTCGTAGTTTAAGCACTGAATTGTCAATCTTTGTAAGTGAACTGTTGTTGCATAAGACTTAAGTAAAAAATAATGAAATAAATATGTAAATAAAGAATTCGCGAATTCTGTGAAATTGTTTGCTTCCATGTTGAAGTTTTGTATCCCACATTTCTGGGCTTTCGGTGAACTTGGTCTGTATTAAATGTTGCTCAATGCTCTTTATTTACCGTCTCACTCGTTTTATGAAATTTCGTAAAGCTTTTAAACTGAATAAAAGTTTTTTTCAAAAATTTTAAGCAATAGTAACAGAGTGTTTCTTCTTAAGTCGCATTTTTATGAATTTTAAATGAAATTAGTTTCAGAAAAAATCATATGAATATAAGTTGGGTCGTGCTTTAAAAAGCTATACACCTACTAAAATATTTTTGACGCATCAGTCGTTCGAGGGTTAAGCCTCAAATAAACAGAACATTTCCATTGCTGCTCTTTGTATAAGCAAATACAAATTTGTTAAATAAACGATAGCTCAATTTTTAGGCCAGGCGAGCACAGAAGACGAGCGGGCAGTTAACTGGAAAAACTTCGAAGATTAAGACAAACTGGTGTACCAGCTTTCTGCCGCTTAGTAATCCAAAAACGAAAAAAAAATGGTGAAAAGCGCACCGTTTTACTTTTGGATGTAAAATCTAACATTTTGTTGCTGAAGCGCCTCAGATCTTGTTTATAGTAAATATGAATATAAAATTTTATGAAATATTTTTAACTTCACGCAAATTAAGCCGTCTGGATTTGTACTACCAACAATTATCAAAAAAAAAAAAACAAATTAAATGATTTTTATTTTTCGAGAAAGAATAATAGCCTTGTACGCATACACTTGCAGATAAGAATAAATATTTGTTAGTATCATATGCTGTTATTATTTAGCACTCACATGAAAACGCTGGGCTTCTCATTGCTCGCATACAATTTTCAAATTTCGTACAAATGCAGACTCACACGAATTGAGGTCATAGGGAGGCTTGAGTATAGGCAGGTTTTTATGGTACACTTTTCTCTTTGGCAAATTTCTTCAACAGAAGGGTTTAATTAAATATTACATTTGCTCAGCTGTGAATTTTTGCAAGTACTGCTTCAACTTTTAGCAGCGCTATCAGCTTTATTTAAGTCAAAAATAAGAAAAAAGGGAGTTTGCTTTGCTATAATATATCTAATAAGAGGTGTTATTTTGATATTCCAAGAAACATGCTATTTTTTAATATAAATGATCGGGTGTTTATTTCATTATAAAGAGGAAGGTATATCGTTAATAGTGGAAAATAACAACAGGCAAATGACCACCACGACCACGCTTACAGGACAATATACTTTTCATGAAATTTTCCATAACCGAATTGCAAAGTGTCTGTTGGCGTAGACCTTCTCTTTCACGGGGTCCCAAGATCTCGGTGGCCAATTGTGATCACCTCTTGGAGAGATATTGGAAACTTTCCCCGTAAAAGATCAATGATTTCGTTGCTTTTGTGGTACGTAGCGCCGTCTTGTTGACAATAAACGTTGTCCAGATCAATACCATCCAATTCGGCCATAAAAAATCGTTAATCATCTCTCGAAAGCGCAACCCTATTCAAAATAACACCTGTTATTGAAAAACCTTTTATAGACATCTAAAGGGTGCTTTTTTAATATAAATCTTAAATTTGTATCAATCTCCTTTTAGGAATGGTAGTAAAGTTCGGTGAGTTAAATAAAGTAGCTTAAGGGCCCTCCTCAAAAGCCAAGACACATTACACATGCATAGTCTGTTCTAAAACTATGTATAAAAGGTCTTTTGCAAAAGGTTAAAAAATCAGATGAACATGAGTTTTGAGGATAAGTTCTGTACGTCTTATTTTAATTTCTTATAACTAAGAATTGAAAGAAAAACATATTTTTATCGAGTATAGTTTACTCTTTTAACTACCAGAACCAAACTTCAAACTTTACGGAAATATCTATTTTTAAAACTCAATTGCATATACAAGGGAAACACATTTTGGATTACACATATATTTTTATTAACTTTAATTACAGAAACCATTGCCATTGCTTGTCTGTTTATATGTATACTACAACTGTCAAGTTCTTCTTCTTCTTGATTGGAGCGATAACCGCTTAAGCGATTTTGGTTGAGTTTAACAAAGCGCGCCAGTCACTCTCTTTCTCGCGCTAACCGGCGTCAGTGGGACACACTAATACACTAAGTGAAGTCAAGCCCTTCGCCACCTAATTTTTCCATCACAGAGAAGGCCTTTCTCTTCCTCTGCTACCACCAGGTGGTACCGCACCGAATACTTTCAAAGCCGGAGCGTTTGTATCCTTTCGGATGACATGACCCAGCCAACGAAGCCGTTGGATCTTTATTCTCTGCGCTATGTCAATGTCGTCGTACAGCTCATACAGCTAATTTTTTCATCGCCTACTATACTCGCAGTTACCAACGTGCAAAGGTCCAAATCATCTTTCTCTCATACACTTGAAGTGATGCCCTATCGGATATTGTCATCGTCCAAGCTTCTACGCCATACAATAGGACGAGCTCTCATCATGAGCCTTATAAGTGTTAGATTTGTTCGTCGAGAGAGGACTTTACTTCTCAGTTGCCTACTTAGTCCAAAGTAGCACTTGTTGGCAAGAGAGATTGCCCGTTGGGTTTCAAGACTGAGATTGTTATCGTAGTCAACCTCGAAATTATAACTGTCAACAGTGCCGTGGGTGCCGATACGGGAGTGCGTCGACTATGTGCCTGATGTTTTTATTCAGTTTGGAAAAGGCAGAACTAACAGTTGTCTAGTTCACAAGTGTCAGATATGATTGACGTACGACGTTATGTGCTTAAGCTATAAATATTCCAATAGGGTGATCAATTTTTCCTCACCTTATGGAAACATCAAGAGAAACTCAGTGAATATTTCAAAATAAAGATGTTAAATTTTATTTTGGGTATAGTTTTTCCATTTCCTATGCAATGCCTTTATTTTTATAAAAAGTATTCGATCAACGATTGTTGATGGGTCCTTTGCGGATTAATGCCACTTCGCAAGTGACTATTTTGCTCGTTTTTACTGAAAACTGCTTTATCAAACTCGGCACCTACAGAATACCAGTCGAAACTTTTATATATTCATAAACACAGCCTTTGCAGTGAGTAACCTGAGTCTTACACTTAAAGAATTGCCCAACAAAACATCAGAAAATCGAGAAAAAAATTGTAGATGCAGACTCCTACTGAAGGAAGTTCCAAAAACAAAAAACCGGCCGGTTATTCAAAAGCTGTGTGTAATCTTTTCGCAAGCGCTTGCGAAAAAGGCAGAACACCAGAAACTTACATTGAATCTTAAATTTACATCTCTTACACCCATACACACACACATATGCGAAGATGTGTGCAAAAAATGGAACTGTGATGTGGGGTGCGTACCCTTTTGTCCCGATGGACCCTTCCGTGAATGCAAGTAAGTAAGCCGGAAAGTGAAAAGCTTCAACTAATGCCTGTCGATGAAAGCCCAATGAGCAATGCGATAGCAATATCCCAATATCACACACACACACACACACAGTCATACACTCACAAAAGTACAAGCGAAAGCGCACAAATTTGAGTAGGAAGAATAAACCGGATGGGAAACAAAGTAAAGTGGAGCATTGAAGGGTCTGGCTTTGAACGTCGTGGCATCGTGGCAACGTTGCATGGCCGAATGAAAGAATGACAGGAAACTTCTTCTATTTGACTTTTATCCTCCGGCTCCGGAAGCCAACTTAAACATTTGCACTGGCCCGTGCGCTTGCAAAACTCAATGCGAAAGTTGCGCCTACACCAACTAGTCAAGGGTAGGGTAGTCCGCCAAGGAGAGGTGTGTGCGGGCGAGCAGTCAGTCATTTGTTTCTGTATGAAAGTCTTCTGTTAAGTGACGGCATGAGCTATGTGCGAGGGAGTAGAGCAGAAAAAAGGGGCAGCGTCAGTAAAATTGTTGAAAAGCATAAATGTCAGACAAACAGAGAGATGCGGGTGTGGCAAAGCGAAGAAACGGGCACTGAAGCAGCAACAAAGTTGTAAGCTACGGGCGCGGCTATGTCAGTAAGTCAGTCAAAGTAAAAAGTAGACGGCTGTAGTCAAACCTCAAAAGTGTGGGAAAATGTTTGCTCTGCACTCAATGAACCGAACTCAAAGCGTCTGCATGCCTCCTCCAGATTGAAGTGTGTTATCTTTGATTTTCACTGTTTTGTGTGGTTCTTTCATTCTGTGTTGTTTGCTGCTAACTACTTTCTTCTTTGTGTAGCTGCGCCTTGTACGCGCTCAAAAGCAACAGCTGCGGAAATTCCCAAGATGTTAGCAGTAAGGGGTTCCTTCCTAGGTGTTAGACTAAGTGACACGGGTTTTTAAGTTGGAATGTTGCTGAAATATTGACAAAATTTTACAGAGGGCAGTGTAGTAGATAGGAATTTGTATTTTTTGCGTAGAAATTCTCTACTTGAGGATGGACCGAATAGCTTTTGCGCAATTTTATTAAATTCCTTTTTAATGGGTGTGCGAGTGCGTTCATACCGATGTCCTTGATGTTATTACCGTCGTTGACTCTTTTACAATATTAAATATAGAAAATGGGCTCATCCCATTCCTAGATGTTCCTGTTGTCAAATCTGGTTATATCTTTTTGAAGGAATTACTTTAGGAGGATAATTCCAGGTATGGGCGAAAAACTTGAGTTTTGGTATACCGATCGGTAAAGATTTTGTATCTAAATAGCCTGTGAATCCAAAAACCACATGATGTGGCCGCGTCCATCTTTGTAGAAAGGCAAATGGGAGAAAATAAATATTTATCATGTGGATTCGTCAAAGAGCATTAAAAATTGTTTGTTTGGCTCATAGAGAAACTTTTGGCAGCGGCAAAGTCGAGGAAATAACTGTAAAAAAAAGGATCGTGATTTAGCGTTATGAAAAACAAAATACTGAAGGTTGACTAATCGCGGTTTTGCTAATCACTTCTTGCTACTGATAAAAGTCAACTGGTGGCCACTTACATATATCCACAGACGCAGCAAAAAGTGCGCGCTAAGATGTACAAACTGCGGTTTTGTTGATTTTAGAATCTCTTTCGAGTGCTTTGCGTGGAAATGGAGAAAGGTGAAATATTAGCTTTTGCTTTCAAAAAAACGTCATTTAGACAAATAGACCGTCTAATAAGAAGAAGAGATGTATCGTGCGAAATTAAAAAATTACGGAGGAACAAATACATAAGCAGCGTGGATGAAAACAAGTTTTAAATATCTGTAAAGTGCGAAAAGTTAATCGCGCTGTGGGAAAAATATCTTTCAAAAAGAAATTTTGCCGGTAGATCTCTAATGGTGTGGAGAACTGTGAGTACACTTGGATAGTTTAATATCCGCTTAACGCACTTAACACGCATGAATTCCGAAGAGAACATAAGCTTACTTTCCCGCAAATTGCTGCCATTTCTCAATGTGCACACTGGCGAAGCAAGAAATATTATACGGGCTGTCATCATCTCGCCGCGCTTTGAGTTTGTTTGCTGAAAAGTGTATCCCCATTCTTTAGTTGCGAAAGTGTGGGGTACATTAGTTCGAGCAGTTCATGGAGAAAACAAGCACTACTCTACAAAGAAAGAGTGGAAAGATGTTATTCTTCATGCATAGGACACCCTTTGTTGTTGCTTATGTAAACAGTGCATATACAAATATTTTCTCGAGAAGGCAAAAAAAAAAGGAAAAATTATTGTGCCTTTATAGTTATGCAACGGGGTGTATATAAAAGCTACTATGTCGTCTGTTCACATATATATGCACATACATAATTAAGGAGAAAATAAATAAGGCGATCTCGGTAGTCTAGCGTCAGTGCACTAGCCTCCCATCCCAGAGGCTGTGGGTTCGAATCCCACGTAACACGGTCCTCGCACTTTTCCAAACTTACCTAATTTCCTAGTTTCTCTTAAAAACATAAAAAAAATAATAATATTAATAATTTCATTCATCAACCCCATCAACCTTATCCTTCCAATCCTTACTCCCGCACAAAAAGTCAGCACATTACTTGCATTGTGGCTGCAAAAACAAGCAAGCAATAAAAGAAAAAGACAAAGTTACACATTGCAACAGTGGCGCCAGCAAGAGGAAGCGGGCAATTGCGGTGATAGCGCAGACAAATTTAGCTGTCAGAAAAATGTGACACACAGATGGCGGTCCAAGCAGTAAGAAGGCGTTGTTCCTAAGCAACGACATGTGGGCATTCCTACTACTTGAGTCTTGTCGAAGCCCTATACTCAGTGGAGTGAACAAGGAAAAAAAAATAAATAAAATATTAGAAAATTGTACGAACGGCTTAGTATTCAAAACGTATTAAGTATTAAGAAAGCAATTTCTTTTTTATCTTAAGCCGACTTAAGCTATTATGTCAGCTTATGAACAACAGATATAAATGTCATCAATATCCTTCGCTGGATATTTGACCGAGGTCCTCCTCTAATTTGTTGTGTGCCTTTTGCAGTTGTTTCTCATTCGCTTTAAGAGGTTTCTTTTATTACATAGTACAAATTTGTGCCAAACTTATATGTGAGGCAAAACATCCATTCAGTTATTGTAACTATATCACTCATTTGGCCAAGCCAAGTCGATTTTTTACCTGCCTTCTGGCGGTCAATCAGCTGATGTTTGTATGAAGTCTAGCGCATTTTGTTGCAAATGAAACCGAGATGAGTGTTTCAAAATGTGTGTGACTACAGATCTTATATGATTTTCAGCTGCCTTCCGCAAACTTCATTTGAAATACGACGTGTAGCTACTTTTTTTTTTGGCGGTGAGGTAGGGTTAAGAATCCTTTCGCGCCACTTAGTAATCGTCGTTACCACGTCTGTGATGACTCCAGTAAAAACATCCCTTCTCTTCTCTTGGAGTTTTTTCTCTACCCTGGGACTCCTTCTGCGTTGCTTCGAAGTAGAGGTCCGAGACGGCGTCCTAAGAAAGACACATTCACTTACGCAGGGTTACTGCGTCCATGATCGCCTGTTTTGAAAAACATATACTTAATTGCTCCTCAGCATAAGTTTCCCTTTCACGACTCTTTTTTTGCATAACATCTTCAACGAAATTAGCGACGGAATTCCATTTTTCTTCGCCTATTATCATTTTTTCGATTATTTCTTCAGGTGTACATACACCAACAGGCCATTGCAGAGCTGATCTGTGTGTTCCACCTCTCGCATTCGTAGAAGGTGTGTTCCGCATCATCGTATTGAGTATCCGCATAAATGTAAGTTCACTTTCATTCGCCGCAAATACTTGCAAAAGGACCCGTGTCCGGACAAAAACTGTGTGAAATGATAGTTAACTTCCCCGTGTTTCTTTATAACAACTTTTTTAAATCGAGTGTTAGTTTACCCATCCATCTACCCCTACTCTTCAGAGCTCCATCTTGTTTCAATTCTAATGTTGGGGAAACATGGTCGGTGTAGCTATTAGCCATTAAATATTTTATTTTGATTTCGTACGTTTGTGTTTACTTATTATTGCCTTCATTACACCCTCTTCTTTTAACCTAAATGCTCTATGCGCCCCGTACATTAGTTGAAATAGTGATGGAAGCCTTCTCTTCTATCAGTTCCTCCAGCTATCTCCTTTTAAATAAGAACACTTCACGTTACCAGCAATGACAGCGTGACACAGGGCAGCGTGTGCGTATTTTTTCTACAGTTTCGCTATTTAAGAGACACACCTACTTAAATTAAAACCAATTTAACTAACAACCTCAGAGGTCTGGTACTTATTCCGCAGTGCCCCATTTGTGGAAAATTGAAATTGATTCGGCAATGGCTCATATGAAAAGCTTTAAATTTCAATCTATATTCTTGAATTTGCATGCCCTAGTATTGTCGAGAAAAGTACAGAATATTGATTATATGGAGAGTAATTCACCGTATGCCTAGCGCTCTCCGCAATAATCTGCATATTGAGCAAAATTCGACGCATCATTTGTGCACATTCGTAAATACTCCCACTACCACACTTGTCGAGCCACACTGGAAGGGTTTTCAATTGTAAATCCCATTTAAATTTGCATAACAAACGTAAATTGACTTGAGTAATCCAATAACGGAGTTCATACGCGCACCGAATAAATGTTACAGCGAGCTCCGGGTGACATCCACTAACATTCACCCAAAGCGCAAAACATGCACGCATGGATATGCAAATGTGCGAGAATCGCATGTCGCACATTCTTAAGCAGTCGCATTCAAGGTCGCCTAGACGCTATGGTGCGAAGGTCAGCGAGCCTTTAAATGTAGCGAACACTTCAAGTCACTCTACTTGAGACACGTTGCTTGTCCCATTAAGCTGATGACAATTCAGTTACTAGCTATTCCAGCTACTTCTCCATCCCCTTCCCTCCTGCTCCAGGTTGCAGCACAAAGTCTATTAACATTCTACGTTTTAATGCTATAACTGTTCACACAACCTTTTTGTGTTTGTTTCATTTTTGGTTTCTGTTTTGGATTCTATGAGTGCGTACTTTTGTGGCTCCGTAGTCACCTTGCCCTATTTCTGTCAGATCGTTTGCATTCAATGCAGGGACATTTCACTTAACGCTGCTATTTTTGTTCATGCGCTACGCCGCAGCCATCTTCGACAGTGACAGTGACAATGACATGACAGACGCCAGTGTTGATTGAAGCAACAGTCTCCCCCGCCTGTGAGTGAGGGGCGGAGCAGGCAAGAGAGGATCTATTGAGAAATGTGTAAGGAATGAAGCACATTTCAAATACTGCCGCATCCACCGCCGTCATGGTGATTCAACTCAGCTACCACCAGGAAATTCATATACATATATTTACATGCATACAAATATGCACTGCCATAATAGTATGAGTAAGTGAGCGTGGTACCCATTCGTCATTGTAAATGTCAGCCTCAGTATAGATGTGAGCGCCATCGCGGACGCTGCTGTCATTAACCTCAACCACGCAAAACGCGATGGCAAAAAATTGGTTGCACATAGTCGAAGAGCTGCACAAGGAGACTTCCGCTAACCGTCACCTATGTCAAACCAACACAGAGTCGCGCATAGAACGGAATAGAATATTGCAGTTGAGGTTTAGTTTCACATTCAATGCTTCCATATTTTCGCGTTCCGCATTTTGTGCTAGAGTTTTTTGCTTTGATTTCATACTTTGATTCATTTGGCGTCTATTCATCGCATTGCCATAAATTTTGTGCGCTTAACTTCATCATTTCGCGATGAAATAAACATGTGCAATTTCACTTACGCATATACAGGGTCTTTTGAGATAGAGCTTCCTTTTTTAAATTCGAATAAAATTAGTTTCCTGTTCATAGAGCTATGCAGAAGAGGATCTGCAATTTTTGAAAAAATTGTGTTTTCCAAATGACCTCCAATTGTCACGCTTAAAGTATCGATTCCTTTGGTGCAATTTTCCATGACATTTAATACGAATTTGGGGCCCTCTCTGGTTGATTTTGCGTCAAATGGTGTCTTTCAAAACTTCATTTGATTTGGATTTGTTCTTAAAAACTCCCTCGTTGTGATATTTTCACTGAAAATAGTTCAAACGGGGTAAATCGGATAGTTTTGGTGCCCAAATTGATGCAGAATAATGTGAAATTATTACTCCCACTCATTCCGAGAATTTATTTACATTAAACTGATTGTATGGTTGACTGTGTGGCCTGCGCCAAGGCCTTGTAGAACCACACATCTTCAAAATTTATACCATCAGCAATACGCAAAAAACATATATCGATAACGTAATCCGTTGGCGGCAAGCGAAACTGCAACTTAAATTTTAATGAAAAATTTCTGAATGGCACCAGACATTTGATGTCGAACCAAATTATATTTACATATATTTAGTATATATTACCGTAGACTTTCCAATGCCGAAATACTCTGATTGTGCTTTGTTTCTTTCTTTAAATCGGAGATGAGCTTCGTCTAAAAGACGATTTTTAAAGCAAAACCGCTCGGATTTTAATTACTTTTATATGATTTTGAACCCAATTCAAAGAATTGTAGATTTCCTACTTAACGCTTGTAAAGAGGGACTCCATATAGGTGTGACAGCAGTAAAAACTGAGCACTGCTTTAAAATAAATTCGAACTGGAAGGACCCTTTACATATGTACGTGTCCACGATTTTGGCCAGGTACACTTACTTATAAAGATGTGCGTTTATTCAAAGATACTTTCACACACTTCCTTACATATTTATGCAGAAGAGAGTATTCCAATAAATGATAAGAAGTGAAGAAAAGTTGAACAAATAAGTGCAGCAAATAGTCCCATTTATCAAAATGTGAATATGGACTTAGTACGTATGTATGTGCAAGTACATGAATGCATGGAGATAGTTATGAAAATTTATTGAAAACAGTTGCTGGCGAAAAAATTCGGAAAATTTCTCTCAGCTCATAAAATTATCTGAAAAACTTTAAACCTTAAAAAATTTGGTGGTATTTTAGTCTACTCAGAGTAATCTGTCCTGTAACTGATAATTCATGAATTATCTAACTTAAGATGGTTTTTCAGTTTATAAATCATTATCATTCGAATATTTTATTAGAATAATAATTTTCAGAAATTGTCATTGAAATCTATATCAGATCAAAATGTAGCTTATAAGAGATGATCAGAGAAGGCGGTGATTACTTTTCACAATAGGGGTTTTTTGACAGATCTCGCCAAACTAAATATACTCGTATACTTTTTTAAGTATTCATTGAAATTTCATAAGGGAAAGACTTACACCTCAACAGCGTTTACAAATCGTACAATTCCATTACGAAAATCGACGCTCTGCCAACCTTTTAATCAAGTGGAGTTGAGTTATAATCGAATTATTTAAATGGATTGAAATTTGAAATTTTGTTTGAAAGTTCATTTGATAGTAACATTTTAAAGATTGTAGATTTGATATTGGCTCTAAATTATTTATATGTCGCCCGTCGGACTTTCTATTAAGATAAGATGAGTCGAAACATGGTAAATTCACCGGAAGGTGTGTCTAGAATGACGATTTAATACTTATTAAGTGAAGTATATCATTTATATTGAAAATATTTCTGTGCAAGTCAATATAAATTGAATTTTCAATATTTATTTGCTATTTTTTTACTGACTAATAATTTTTTATTAATCTCGATTTTATAAGACTTAATAATTTAATAAAGTTAATGTTACAAAATTATTTTAAATAAGATGTTAGGAATTAAATGTTATTCGTTTATAAAGGTGTCTAGTTTTTTTTGCGCTGGCTGTTTGTTTGATGACAAAAGGTATTTCGTTCTTTCAATTAGACAAAAAGACTTTAAGATTTATACTCTAAAATTTTTATATTAATATATAAAGGGTGGTTAAATTTCAAGGGCCGATGTTGAATTTGAACCACACCTAAACATCAAGCTTTTTTCTGCATTTCATTTGACATTTTTCAATTTCAGACTAATTTAATTTGAACCAGGGAAAAATACATAATCGAACAACGCGTCAGAATGGTGGCAGGAAATGCCAACAATGAATGACCATTTTACGAAGAAAATTATCTTCAGTGATGAGGAACATTTTCACCTCAGTGGATTCGTCAATAAGCAGAATTTCCGCGAATGATAATCCAAGAGAGATTGCCGAAAAACTAATGCACCCACAAAGAGCGACTGTTTGGTGCGGTTAATGGGCGGGCGGCATCGTTGGGGCGTATTTTTTCCAAAATGAGGCCGGTAAGGCAGTTACTGTGAATAGTGTTCGCTATCGTGAGATTATAACGAACTTTTTATGGCCCGAATTGGAAGATATGGATGTGGACGATATGTGGTTTCAACAGGACGGTGCCACTTGTCACGCAGCTAACGAAACAATGGCTCTTTTGCGCGAAAAATTTTATGGCCGAATAATCTCACGTCGCGGCGATGTCAATTGGCCGCCAAGATCATGTGATTTGACACCGTTGGACTTCTTTCTTTGGGGTTATTTGAAAGAAAAGGTGTACGTTCATAAGCCAGAAACAATTCAAGAGCTAAAGGATTAGATAATTCGGCACATTAACGTCATAGAACCTAAATTATGCCTTAGCGTCATCGAAAACTTGGACCATCGGATGGAGGTGTGCAACTGACGTATATATAAATAATTGAGCCATACCAATATTATCATAATAAAGAGAAATTACAGTCATTTCCTAAAATACTTGTATTTTATTCAAAATCAACACCGGCCCTTGAAACTTAACCACCATTTATAAAGCACCCTTTTATATATATAAGAACAGCTATGTTTCTTTCTGACAGCTCGCGCTCTTTCGGTTGATCGACAGAACAAAAGTCTTTGCAGTCGAGTCCCGTTTATAGTATTCCTTTAAATAAAGATACCATTTTTTCAAAATTTTTTATTTTCCTTTTTCAGCAAAGTGCCCTTTTAGAGAGATACACCTCTCCCAGCGCTCCGGCTTCGTGGGGAAACAGCACCTTCTTTTTCGCCAAATGCGGCCGTGTTTTTTTCAATTTTTTGAGAAAGTGGTCCAATAACTCACTGTAGTATTTTCCAGTGATCGTTCTTCCTTTTTCTAAATCGGTGAAGATGACACCGTACGCATCCCATAAAAGCGGCACCATGACTTTTCCGCCCGATGGGACTGTCGAAGGCCGATGGGATGAATCTAGGTTTCATAAACGGTGACAAATCTACGCAAAAATTTCTTCAGATCTCGTTTAAATTGCTCCAAACCCTGCTTCGAAGTTAACAGCCGCATCTGCTGTTGTTCCTTGTGAGCGGCACCCATCGGGCCGACAATTTTTTCATCGCCAACTAATCATATTAATTGCCGTTCCGGTCGACACACCTATGTACCTGTTACTTCGCGCACTTTCGTTCGTCGATCAGCGAGAATCACGTCGTGGCTTTTTTGAATGATTTCCTGATGATCAAAAATCGATGTTCGAATCATCCCCATAGACAGCATCTCTTGCTTTTATTTCTACGCATTGTTTCCCATCCAAAAACAAAAAACGAATAGCGAAAATCACGAAACACGTCTTACTCGAATAGCTGCCAAACCCAAACTAAGCTATCAATCAGACTGAAATTTGTTTTGTCATCGTTTGATACATAGCAGTATATGATCCTAACACCAACTTCCCTCAGGAACGCCCTCTGTCATCAAACACGGCTGCTTATTAAACTGCCTTCGTATATATGTATACTCGTATATATGAAAAAATCAAAATTCTTTTTAATATAGTATATCAAATTTTATTGAACAGTTAGAGTTGTGACACAACCTTTTTTCTGCTTTTCTTACAGGACATTCTCGGGTTTAGAAAAAAAAAATTTAATTTATAAATTCAACCAGTTTCAAGTGCTATTATTCTTTTCCATCTTTATGTCTTTTTACGTGTGGAAGCTTAAGAGTCATCAAGCATCGGTCAAGCGTTAGTTAAACTGACCGCCAGCAATTGCAGTCTCACTGACCACAAAAACACAAGCAGAGCTGCTGCTGCTACTACTAAAAGAGCTTTAATTCCATTGTGGTTGATTCTGCTGCTGCTGCTGCCGCTGCTCTGCACGCCTAATTGATTTATAAGAAAGTATTTCACATTCCCCACATCATCATTCATGCTGTCAACGCAAGCACCACATGACACTGCGAGACATACCTCACACCTACACACACACATGCACATACATGCCTGCATCTGTGAATGTGTAAAAGATCACTCACACACCCACTGATGAATAGCTGTTTAGCTGGGACGCGCACGTTTGCATGCGAGCACGTCCAAAGTGAAGGACCTTTTTGATTGCATGTCCTAGCGGCGACACACCCTTTGCGCTCCACTTAACTTCATGCAAAAGAATGTAGACGATAAAGAGAAAGGAAAATGTTTGTTGCCATAGTTACTTCATCAGCTTGACTTTCGTCGATGGTCTGCCTGTGTGATGGCCACAATTCATTTCACATGCAACTCAGCAATTGGTTTTCCTCTTTGAGAGCTGAATGTGCCAATGCCTCAATGCCTGTGTATGTGTATTGTTCTATGGCTGCATCCTACGATCCCACTTCAGAGAATTATGTTGCCCCGTGTCGTTGTTGCCGCCTTCATTGCTGCTTTTGATAAAACGACAAAAGCAATTGTTGAAAGCGCGTTGACGATGACGATTCATTTATTGTTGGCTGTCATCGTTTCATAGTTCACATCTCCGTTGGCTGTCAAGTGCAACATTTCAAATGAACCGTCAACAGTTTCTCTGCCACACCATTACTAAGCATAAAAGCGTTCATATTAACAAATAACGAAAACATACATGCATACGTACACACATACACACATACATACAAAGCCCGAAACATCAAAATCTGAATTTTAATTGGAGCATTCGCGGAAATTTTTCTCTGTGGGTAGAGGAGTTCAAAATGCCCGTTTATTATACTTTGACGAAGCGCGTGAGTGGGGAGATAAAGGAAAATTTTAAGCACCTCATGAACTTTTAAAGACTGTATTAAGCCAGTTTCATTCATACAATCTTTAATCATACCTCAAGAACGTCGTGCCGTAGTGAGAATTTACTTCAACTAAATATTAAGGAATGCTCTCATGTGTCATTTTCTAAGTCTAAGCATTTAATCTCTTCTTCATATTTTATAAAGAACTGACGTCTAAATATTCTTAACAAATTTTCTGATTTGGGAGTAGTCTTTGATTCCACTTTTCAGTTTTTTAGTCATTTGAATTTTTTCTTCGCCAAATCGTATTCCACAGTTGCCTTCATTCGGCCTTTTGCTTCTGATTTTATGGATTCATACACTTTAAGATATGTAAATAGTAACTACCTCGCTCGCACGGTCTAAGCTGGAATATGCCGTCCCTATATGACCTCATGGATACAAACGCTCCGGCTCTGAAAGTATTCGATGCAGTAGCAGCTGGTGGTAGCAGAGGAAGAATAAGGCCTCCTTTGCGTTGGAAAGATCAGGTGGAGAAGGACTTGGCTTTACTTGGTGTGTCCAACTGGCGCCGATTAGCACGAGGAAAAGACGACTGGCGCGCTTTGGTAAACTTGGCCAAAATCGCGTAAACGGTTATCATGCTAATTAAGAAGAGACATGAGCTCATCAGTATCTAATTCATTCAAAAGAAATTTCTTCCTTAAACTTCACTGATCCGATTCCTTCATACAATGCAAACAGCAACCACCCGTTCATGTTTTTAAAATTGTCAGATCGTTAGCCGAGGTATCTGTAAACAATTCCTTCTCATTACATTTGGAATTTTCTTCGGCGTTATATACATATTTCACATATACATATTCAAGGTAGCGCAAAATTAATCACCCTATCGGAAGATTTATAATTGTTCCACAAGGCGTCTAACGTCAATCATATCTGACACTTGTGAACTAGATAACTGCAGTATGGAAACAGACAAGTAACGGAACGCGTTCGGGTCAAAATAAAAATTTCCATTACTGGAATTTTATTTAGTAAACAAATTAGTCAAGCACAAAATTGGATGATTAATTTTTTGCCCCCTTTTATATATAAAGGGTCTCCAATAACAGGTGTTATCTATCGCTATCGAGAGATGATTAATGATTTTTTATGGCGAAATTGGATGGTATTCATCGGGACAACGTTTATTTTCAACAAGACGGTGCTACGTGCCACACAAGCAACGAAATCATTGATCTTTTACGGGAAATGTTTCCAGACCGTGTTATCTCTCGAAGAGGTGATCACAATTGGCCACCGAGATCTTGTGATTTAACACCTTGTGACTTTTTTCTTTGGGGCCACGTGAAAGAGAAGGTCTACGCCAACAGCCCAGGGTCGATTAAAGACCTCAAAGATGGAATTCGTGAGGCTATAGAGGACATAGGGCAGCCACTTTGCAATTCGGTTATGGAAAATTTCATGAAAAGGATGTTGCCCTGTAAGCGCAGTCGTGGTGGTCATTTGCCTGACGTTATTTTCCACTATTACCGACACATCTTCCTCTTTATATTGAAATAAACATCCGATCATTTGTATTAATAAATAGCATTTTTCTTTGAATATCAAAATAACACCTCTTATTCGAAGACCCTTTATATTCGACATCGCCATTTGCGCCAAATGTTGCGTTATTTAGCGGAATTGTTGCTTTGTTGTAAAAAACAAACCTGAATCTGCATTGATGGGACTCAGCAAAATATTTTCTACCGCTTGACAAAATTTCGAATGATCCGAAAACAAAGAAATGTTTTTTAACTAACAAATGGCTGCTAAAAGGAAAAACAAGACGTTATGTTTTTGAAAAACCCAATGCGAAAAATGGCATAACCGCTCTGCACGATTGGATCATCCTCGATGGCTAAGCCGAATATTCTTGGATTGAAGGGGGTGCTGTGCATTTGGTGGGATTAGCTCTGTACTGTGTTTACTAGCACCACAGCGCTCGGACATATGTTTTTCAGAGCTTTAAAACTCAATTGACAATACTGAATGAGTGAACTTCAATTCAACTGCGTATAAGCCCAGATATTATTTCTTCAGATTTCCGCCTGCTGGGCGAGTAATATTCGCACGGTTTCATGAAGTGGCTAAAAATCGGCTATATGCGTGGATGGCCGCAAAAGATGAGTTGCTTGCTGACAGAGATATGAAAAAGGAAGAAATGACCAGCGACTGATAACATAATAACTGCGTAAACATTTGTCAAAAATAGAGGTTTACGAATTTGCATAACAAAAATAATCTTAAAAAATCATAGTTTTTTAATCTATTCTGTTTAATAGAATGTTGAGACTAAGGGAGCTCTGAATGGCATGCATGGAAGGACATAGGTGGATAGATAGCTAAAATGGTTGAAGTACCACTCTGGTACTCTCTATCGGCGTTTTGATACCATTATGAGACCTCCTATGCGAAGATATCTACAGCCAGCCAGAGCTATTGATGTCATGGAGAAGATTGATGGGATTAAGATTGGCGCACTGCCACAGGCTGTCGACGAAAGGAGCACCCAGTGACCTTAGTCGTCCAGCTGCCAATCCGGGACATTTGCAGGGAAACTGATCAACAGTCTCCTTCTCTGAAAGGTCCCCATAGCTTCTGCAATGAGGGTTAAATTGTAGACCTATTTTTTCCGCGTGTGTGTCGATAGTCCAATGACCGGTAAACACAGATACGACTTTTGCAAATAAATGGCGTGAAGTCGCTAGCACTTTCGGGAGTCCTGCGGTTATTGCTCTGGAGCCAAAGGGTTTTCGAAATAGCACATGAATAATTGGGGCTGCATCTCTTCTGCGCTTCCCTAAGAAATAAGTTGTGCAATTCCCCATTAACAACGGTCAGAGGGATACCCATGACTGGGTAGGAGATCTCTGATGCCAATTCAGTCCTCACCCTGGCAAGCTCATCAGCAATTTCATTTCCCTTTATGTTTCTATGTTCTGAAACCCAGGTCAGAGAAATTTTACCTGCACACCCAAAATATTTGATCTCCTCCTTACAGGAATTGACTAGTTTGGATCTGCACTATGTGACCGTCAGAGCCTGAATCGTGGCTAGACTTTCAGAACAAATGTTAACATCTTCCTCGCCCCCAATATATAAGGACATTGTTACTATTAAATTAGTAAGCGGTTCTTGCTCACTTTAGACAGTGCTTATTTGGGAAGCAGGACACTGTTGAAATTATTATTCACCTGGAATTGCCAGAAGCATCTGACTTTCCGTGATTAATTTGCGCTCTTCAAAGGAGGCCACATGAAATGAAACACAATTGCTGGGTTGTTAGTGAAGCGATGTTGCGTACTCCATGAGAATTGGGGAGCTGAGGAATTGAATTCATTATTGCATTTTCTTGTTTTCGCCATAGCAATCCATTTTCATATTTCTTCTCACACACATACATACGCATATAAATGGCTAGGAACGTGTCTCTCATGCTTTTATCTCCTTCCTTTCTTTAGCATTCCATGTTCATGGTTGTATTATTATAACGCAGAAAATTTTGTGTCAAATTCCAGTGCAATTAATCATTTCAGTTAAAGTAGACATGAAAAAATTGGAATTTCGCTAACATTTTTGTTGCTGACTGTGAACAAATACGCTGGTTGGTGAGTAGTTTATATGTATAAGAGAAAGCATCACACCTACATATTTATATGTAAGTGAATTATAAAAATGAAAAGTGCCTCAAACTTATGGACAACGTAAGCTAATTTAATAAGAGGCAATAGTGAGACAGATTTAAGTTTTCGGTAGATGTCGAACATCACCACTCATTTTTCCAATGTTCGCAGTAAAGGTTGATAAAAAGCAAGTGCTTATGACGCACTTCCAGGCCTTATTGTTCGGAAGTGCCTGCTCGTCAAGCATTTCTAGCACAGAGGTGCCGCATTAACCCTCCAGAAGGCGCACAGATTTTCAAAGTTTATAGTTAACTTTAGAATAACGGCGATGAGTATCTTTAAGAGAATGCCTTTTCTGTGTGGCAACCAACATTCGAAGCACTAAGTGTGCGAATAGATATCAAAGAAAGTGGTTTTCTTATCTATGCGACATTTTGCTCATTGCGCGCCTAACTACGTTAGTATTTGGTGTGTGTGTTTTTTGTTTGTTTTTGTAATTAACGCGTGTAACGTATTCTTACAATTATTTTCGTATATGTTTTTTGACGCTATAATGGAAATCGATAGCAAGCGACGTCGTATGGCAACTGATACTTCGCAAATTGCATCTTGTTTTGATGAAATTTTGATGATGAGCGCGAGGTGGAAGAAGATTTTGACGCAAGCGATTGTGAAAGCATATGCATACTGAAGTAGTCATCAAAGTGACATTGAATCAAAGTGAATCTTCTGATATCGAGACGGGTGGTAATAAAGATTAAAATATCGACATGGTGGGAGGGATCGCAAGAGGGAAGAGATAAGTGTACAAATGTGTACAAAAAAGATATAGGGGGAATATTTACTTATGCTATCCTCTTTTCATACAGACGACGGAATAGGTGATGAAATGGGCGCGAAAGTCAAGCCCGAAGCGAAACATTTTATAATCAATCGAAGGCTGGAGTAGATGCTGTCGATCAAATGAAGGAAACATACTCGGTCTCTAGAACCACTCGCAGGTGACCCAAGTGGCTTTTTTACAATTGTTAATATTACTGAGGAAAACGCGCAGATATAATATATTATATAATGCAATATTTTACACAGAGGAGGTTATTTTTGAAAGAAATTGCAATGGAGGTTATGAACCGCATATTTTACGGTGTCAGACTTGTAAAAGTTTGTCAAATCCATTAAAAAAAAAATAATTGCCCGGTTATTGCGTAACAAAGAGTCCCCATAATCCTCTGAACATACTAATGTGGGCAAAAAGTAAGGTGAATTTGGTTGTAAAATTAAATTTTTTATTTATTCTTGTAAATCAATTTTATCCCCTTCAAAATAATCCCCTATCGATGAAATACACTTCTGCCATCGATTTTTCCAATCCCCGAAACATGCCATGTCCTTTGTCCATTTCCTTCTTCGATTCAGCTTTTATCTCCTCAATCGACTCGAAACGCGTTCCCCGGAGTGCTCTCTTGAGTTTTGGGAATAGCCAGAAGTCACACAGAGCCAAATCAGGCGAATACGATGGTTGCGGAACGATATGCGTGGAATTTTTGGCGAAATGGTCACGAAGAACGAGTGAAGTGTGAGACGGTGCATTATCGTGATGCAAAAACCAAGAGTTGTTGGCCCATAATTCTGGTCTTTTTAGACGAATTGCTCCACGTAAACGACGCATAATGCTCAAATAATATTCCTTATTAAGAGTTTGGCCAGGTGGAAGGAATTCATAGTGCACCACACCACGAAAATCGAAAAAACTGACATCATGACCTTTATTTTTGAACGACTTTGACGTGCTCTTTTCGGTCTGGCCTCGCCTTTAGCATGATATTCGCTTATTGGTCGGTTGCTTCAGGGTCGTAAGCATAAATCCAAGTCTCATCTCCCGTAATGATGCATTTGAGCTTGTCCTGATAGTCTGAAAGTATTGTTTCACACACATCAACGCGACGACTTTTTTCCAAGAAATTGAAAGTTTTCGGTACCAAACGAGATTTGACTTTTCGTAGGGCCAAATGGTCTTTCAAAATGGTTTTCACAGATCCTTCTGATATTCCGATCATATCAGTAAGGTCTTTAACAGTCAACTGACGGTTTTTGAGCACTAACTCCTTCACTTTATTGACGTGTTGGTCATCTGTTGACGTCGATGGTCGTCCGGAGCGCTCCAAGTCATCAACACGTTCTCGACCCTCTTTGAAGTCTTTTGTACCACTTATAAACATTTTTCTGCGACATCGTCGAGTCACCAAATGCCTTCTGCAACATGCTAAACGTTTCCGCAGCCGAAATTTCATTCCGCAAACAAAATTTGATGGCACTTCTCTGCTCAATCAAATCAGACATTGTAAAAATCGAAAAATGTACTCTTGGTCGTGTGGTAAATACAAGCATAAATATATTACTGATAATGACATTCACATGAAAGTTGGCCCAGATGTTATTGTCAGTGTTGCCAACTCATGAAAAAATAGCTAGAGCGAAATTTTAATCCCGCGAAGTTTGACAAATAAATTGTCCTTTCTTTTTGCCCACAGTAATATGAACATATTTTGCGCTTGTGTGCGCGACAGAAGAATAGACGCATTAGAGAAGCAATAAATTAATTACTTTGTACTGATCATATATTAGATATGCCCTACTTGCTTCGTCCAATACTGAGATTTTATTTAATTATTACTGCTATTAATTTTGTACAACTTGTTTTTTAATGAAAAAAAGCATTACTTTTGTTATTAATTTTGATATGTTATGCTAAAAGTTTGAAAGTCCTAAATAATTTAATTTTTTTAGAAAAAAAACATTAAATTATCAAAATAACTTTAACTTACTGCTAAGTTACCTAAAACTACCAAACTTTTCGTTAAAAATATGAAATTACTCGTAGTATTGTAAAGGCGAAAAATATAAGAGGCAGCCCTCGTATTAATCTTTATCCAAGGTAGTTGGTATTGAAAATGCGCTAAATCGATCAATCAACGTGCCCACTTTCCACATATAGTAGTCATTTTCAAAAAAGAAAAAACAAAAAACCTGATATCTCTGCTATGCTTATAAATAAACCAAAAATTCATCAAAAAAATCTAGAAAAAAAATAATATTCTTACCCACTATTGGGTAATCGCTGAATCTCGATAAGATTTTAAAAAGCTCGCCCGAACTTGGTACATATTTTATATTATTTTCTAGGGGTCTTGCTCTTAGTGATCCCATTGTTTGGTCAAAATAGTATTAAGTGACTTTTTATTTATTTCCGAATTTGTTGGTTTAGTTACCCCAGGTAGTCTGGTCAAATACTCATTTTTTATAGATATTTTTTAGGAAATTTTTTTTTAAGAAAATAAAACGCGATCGTTTTAATGTTGTAGTATGTTATTATTGACATCAAATATGTAGTATACAAAAACAATTTTTTTGTAGTAGTGTGGCACTAAAGTAAGCATCTTAAAAACAAAACAGGTGGGTTGTCAACAGGATTTTGGCTCTGCAAGACATCTGAAACGAAAAAGTTAAACTGACTATTATCACGATTGCCCGCTTCCTCTTGCTGGTGCTGCGATGCATTGTGTAACTGTGTCTTTTTCCTTGTTTTCTGCTTGTTTTAGCAGCCACAATGCAAATAATGCGCTGACTATTGTACGATTTAGGATGGGAAGGGTACGTTTTTGGGGTGTGAGGAATTGTTTTTTTTTTTTTTTTTGTTTTTTTTTAGAAAGAGGGAAAGGAAAATTTGGAAAAGTGCGAGGGCCGTGCTTTACGTGGGATTCGAACCCACAACCTCTGGGATGGCAGGCTAGTGCACTTAATCTAGACTACCGAGATCGCATTTAGTCTTCCTTACTTGTTTTAAAATATAAATAAAATAAGAAAAATTCAATTGCTTTTAGCAAATAATGGGCTCAGTATAAATAGTTTTGTGGCTGAGTCCACTTGGTTCGCAGCAACGAACTCAACTGTAAACACAATTTCCGCAGACCTTTGGCTTTATTTTTTAACAAGCAAAGAATGCGAATTGTGATCTTCGTCGAACAACGGCAAGCTAATTGTTATCTGTAAAATTGCGTCGCCAATAATAATTCATGAATATTTTACTGTAGTTAGTTTGAACTGTACACCTTAACCATCCAATCTTAAAGAAGAACAATTCGGACTAGAACCATTTGAAATAGCGAGCATTCAATTTATAAATTTTAATTTTTTGGTCAAATTTTTTAGATTTTTCATGACTTAAAGATAGAATACTTAAGGCATACATAGAGGCATTTAGGCAAATCAACAAAACCAAAGTGTGTTATGAACCTTTCTTCACCAGTCTTGCTTCAGATTTGAGGTCTTCAGATGTTCCAGGATGGCTTCAGTGTTCTTACTATTCGGTTAATCGAATATTCTAGTGATTCGCGTACCATTTTAGTTTAATAAAACCATTCGCTAGGAGATGTTCGAATAGCGAAAAGCTGTCGCTTGCTCGCATAATCGGCTATTTTATATATATATAATATTATATATCGAAGATATATGTGGAGGAGGCGTCACTTAGCACCGTCCCACAGATGGGGCACGTTACCTAATTCTCTTCTTAGGACTTTTCTATAAAATCCCAGATCCTAGATCAAATTAAAAACAAATTTTTTTGCATGTGCATATGTAGGCAAAGACTCGTTTACTTTAATTTCGATTAATCGATTCAATTAATAATATTTATTATAAGGGCTCTTCCCTAGCTGCCTTACCGTCTAAGGTCATTATGTTCGAAGTAAGAGGCATGTTCAGTAAGCTCTGGGCAAACCTTCGAGGTCCAACGCAGTATAAGCGATAACTTTTAATGGACACGACGAACACGATTCTTTTATACGGATGCGAAATATGGGCAGATTCGCTAAGGGTGCAATGCCGGCGGAATACTTTGCAATCTGTGCAATGCACTTGCGCTCTCAGAGTGGCCTCGTCATACAGAACAGTATCTGAAGCAGCGATTTTAGTTATCAGCGGAACCATCTTTATAGATATTCCAGCATGAGAGCGAAATTGAAGATGGGAGGCAAAAATCACAGGAATCCCAGTACCACGCTTCTCCGATATTAGAGTTCAAACGGTCACACTTTGACAGGCAAGATGGAACTCTGAAATGGAAAGTTATGCTGAAGAGCATTGAGCATAGGTTTCTCAAAACAGGCGACCCTGGACTCAAGGTGAGTAAGTAAGTGTCCTCCTTAGGATGCCGTCTTGGCACTCTACCTCGAAGCAATGCGGAAGCAGTCCCGGGGTGGAGGGAAAAATCCAAGAGAAGAGGAGGGATATTTTAAAGTGGAATTACCACTCACGTAATAGCGACGGTTACTATATTTTGCGAAGGCATTTTAACTCAACCTTTCCGCCAAAAACCAAAATAAAATAAAATGAAATCTAAGGGCATAATCTTCGATCCGAAAACGTTTTCGACGTCGCTTTACTTACACTGCCAAAATCCTTTCCTTTCATCTCTCTATTTCTACAGACCAGGCAGCGTTCATTCTTTCCGGTATTTGTGCATGACCTACTTCACGCCTTCAAGCTGATGGATATTTAAAAAGTATGTAACGAAAATGTCTTACTTCATGCTTGTGATCGTCCTCGAGTGGATATCAAGAAATTTTAAGTTGGAAACTTAAATTGACACGGCTAATAGAAATTCCCTCTCGGCTACTTGAAAACAGCAAATAACGCAAATAATTACAAATATGCAATACACGAAAAGAAAGAAACTTTGTCCTCCCTTCCCACTATGTCGCTGCTACTGTTGCGATAAGAAATTAGTTGGACTTCTTCAGAACTAATCCGTCATCGTTGCGCAAGTTGAATCCACTAGCGCACAAATTAGTTAGTAAATATATTTCGGTATACACACAGACATATATACATATTTCTATGCAGTTGTAGCAACTATTTTATATGAATATACCACCGTATCATAAAACAAAGTAAACATTTTATGATACATTGCGTTTATGAAGCACCAAGCGCCTCCCGAGCACCCGCCATGTCGACCCCGTTAGCGCTCTGCGCGTACGACATCCAAATAAATCGACAGGCATCAACGCCATGAAAGGATGTGCCAGGATATGCCAGGCAACGAGGAGGAGGGAAAATCGTTCGAATGCTTAACGAAGCGCGGCGAGGAAATCGAGGTTGGTTGATGTGCACCAGCCGTAAAAGCAGTAAAAACAACCAACTTATCGCAAACTTATGCGCAACTATAATTTGTTGATTTTGTTGCTACTTGCCACGTTTTTCTTTTCGTGTTCGGGGACGCGACTCAGCTGAAATGCTGCGACGAAAAATGGAGCGAAGCCAAAATTTGATATTTGTTGTACGATGTCAAAATCATAAATCGACTAAAAGAGAATGCGCGGGTAGGTGGCAGGAGAGGGTGAGCGGAAGTTACGGCGCCACTGCGATTCGATGTGGAAGTGGATAAAGCAGTGAGTTTCGGAAACTAACAACTGACAGCTTAAACGCGATGCACTCAAGCAAAATGGGAGAAAGCTCTACGGCTTTTTAGTTCATTATATTTTTTTCGGATTGCCTTTGCAAAGAAGTTTTTATACCAGTTTTTAGTCTCTGAATTTGTATCATTAAGCTGAGCTGATTTGCGGTTCGGTGCTACGCGAGTTGCAAGTTGAAATTCAGTTGAAAAAAAAATATATTGCAGGACTCTCGTGTGTGGGTATAATTCACCTGGAGATCTCGTAGTGTGAGTCTATAGTAAAATTTTCTTCTTAAATTCCTTTCTACGTCACCTATGTTAGCGATAATGTAGTACGGATGATAGAGGTTTCAATATTCCATTCTGAAAATTACTCTTTGGAAGGCTTAGTATTCAATTTAAACCACAGTTTCTAATAGAAAATGGTTCATATTAGACAAACATCGTACAAATATTTGCGATGCAACTTGTATACGTATTCTAAAAGAATGCAGAAGATCGCTCTCCCTTATCCAACAACACAACACCACACTTTGTTGGGTCCTCGGCCACTTTGGAGTGGCGGGAAATGAGAGGGGGGATGACTGTGCAAGGACATGTTTTGAGTTGACCTTCAGTGAGTGGCAGAGGACATAATCATTTCCCTAAACGAACTGTACACGGCGTTTGACTTGGCTTTGGCCAAAACTGAATCTTAATCTATTCCACAGATCAACTACCAGCGTCGTCATAAGTGTTATATTGGGTCGCTGCACTATTGCCACCCTAACCAGAAGAATGGGTGTACTTCACAATGACTTCTGCAGGAGTTGTGGAGATGGAGAAGAAATTGAGCCGTGCCAAATTTATTCACAATTATTTCTTCAAAAACCTGGGAAATTTGCAAAATTTCTCACTGGAGGGACTAGTTACCTTCTTAAAAAGATCAAAATGGTTTAAGCAACTTAGTTAGGGCCACCGAGTGTCTTGTCTTAGACAAACAATCTGGCCACTTTTCCTTATACCCAACTGAATATTCGGAATCGCAAATTGTGGCCTCATAAAATAATTCCTTTTTCTTCTTGTGAGTGTTCGACCATTTGCCGTTTCGAAACTGCAGCTACAAATTTTTCTGTCAATATTTGTACGATAAAAATGAATAACTTCTTATTGGGCTTTTTCCATTATATTTCATACTCGTTTTTGCAGCTTTTTCGGCTTGAATTCTATTCTGATTCCATCATCAAAGGTTAAAAAATTTAGTTTTTCAAAACCTGGACAAAACAAGCTCTAGCCGGGTATCATATTTTTCTAAAACCACACCCTATGATTATAGGCCGCCAAAAGTCCATTGCGTGAAGTCGGACCGTGCAGTTATGTTTCGCGAATTATGTGAGGGTTATCGGCAACCGGCCGCCACAACCGAGGCTTGGTGCGTAACTACGATTCCGAAGTGCATAGGTTCGAATCTCCGTGCAAGAAACAACAAAATGCTGTAAAAGGGTTTTTCTAATAGTGGTCGCTCCTCGACAGGCAATGGCAAACCTCCGAGTGCATTTCTGCCATAAAAAAACTCCTCATAAAAGCCATTTGCTTTGGGAGTCGGCTTATAACTGTAAGTCCATTCATTTGTGGGACAACATCAAAGTGGAGGAGGAGCAGGGGCAAATACCTAAAAAATGGTATAGGAGCCAATTATAGGGTTCGGCACTCGAAGTGCAACCAATTAAAAAGGCCATAAATTTAGAGTGGAAAATTACTTGTATTCTATTCTATTCAAGGTAAAAATTGTGTGAAAATAATACAAAATTAAGAATCAATTTAGTTTTGTGCGAAATCATCACCTTTTGCCTTTCTATGGCCTTGAAACAGTCCAGAAACGAATCAGAAGCTGCCAGAATGTATCGGCAGGTATTTTGGCCCACTCGTGGGGAATGGCTTTTTTCAGCGCCTCAAGACTGGTGAATATTTTAGTTTGGACCTTGCTCTCCAAAATGCTACAGAGAGAATAATCCATCGGATTCGCGTCTGCTGAATTTGAGAGTCATTGCGTGGATGTTATGAAGTTCGGAACGTCCCCGCCCACACCTTCGAAGCAACCTCCAGAATACTTTCCCTATAATATTTCGCATTTACCTTGAGAGCGCCCATCTGCGTTTATAGCGGCTTAAACCATTACCTGTCGCAGGTGGTGCCTCTTGAAGAATTGTGTCATCTCTGCATGCAATTTGGCTACGATATTTTCGTTGATAGAAGCTCTTTGTTTGGTCAATGTAATGCGCCACTATTTCGCTATATTTTCGCTGTAATGGACTTTAAATATGTAAATATAATTGATGATGACAATCCGTTAACAAATAGTTAAGGTATTTAACAAAAGAAATATCTATAAAAATTTAAATAAAGTTAATCATTTTAAGCACTCAAAGCGACTTGAGTAAGTTGTCTATTTCCACTTTAGTTTGGTTAGTCTCTGCCATCAGAAGATAGAGTGCTGACGATTTTTAATACCTAATCTCGTAGCAAGTGCGGCAAACTGAACATTTTTCTCTAATGAATTTGACTTCTTCATTTTAGTTGCTGACTAACTAAAGGGTATTTCAAAAGTGACGCCTAGATGTCAGCCGTGAATAATTCCTGGAGGGTATCTTTTTTAGGCCATCTTTGACATTTGAGTTTACCGATGTACAATTTTACTCAATAGAATAACGCGTTAAAATTATTCAAATCTTATTATGAAAATGCTCGATTTTTAAGAACAACATATCGGTAAATTCGTGATTTTTTGGTGGAAATAACACAGGCCTGCAAAATCTCGCTTCTTTACAGCTTCTAAAACCGCTATGGGTGTTTCCTGAAGGTTTTTTTATGCTGAAAACGAATATGACTTTGAAAATGCTCCAGCACGTCAGGATTTTTGGCAATTTGAGGTTAAATAGTCAAAAAATGCAGATTTTGGCCATTTTTTTAATTTTTTTTGCGCAAGGTAAAGTTTTTTTTTTAATTTTCCACAACGGCATCGCAAAGTACTATTCTTCAGCTTTAAAATCCATTTTTAAAAATATTTTTACGATTAATATAAAAAGAGTTATTCTATTTTGAATTGGAGACTTTTAGATATGCAAATTCAACTTTTCTAACTCTCTAACGCCCCTATAAAGGGCGAATTCAAAATAGTATAACTTTTTTTATATTAATCGCAAAAATATTTTTAAAAATGGATTTTAAAGCTGACAAGTAGTACTTTGCGATGCCGTTGTGGAAAATTAAAAAAAAACTTTACCTTGCTCAAAAAAAAAATTTAAAAATGGCCAAAATCTGCATTTTTTGACTATTTAACCTCAAATTGCCAAAAATCCTGACGTGCTGGAGCATTTTCAAAGTCATATTCGTTTTCAGCATAAAAAAAACCTCCAAGAAACACCCATAGCCATTTTAGAAACTGTACCTCGCAGGACTGTGAAATATATCCGATACATTTTAGTACATAAACTTTTTTTTACTTAATTGTAAAATGTGAAAAATTGATGGGTGATATAACTTTTTAAAAATTTTTTTCGTAATCAGGATACAAAATTACAAAGTAATTAGTTAAAATTATCGAAAAAGTTTTTTGGTTGTTGGCCTGTATAATCATCCGAGTGAGTCAACAATTCAAAGGTTGGTGAAATAATTTCAAAAAACTGGTTCTGTCGGGGATGGAAAAAGAGCTGGCAAGCCAAAAACTGGATGTTCTATTGAGAATAGTGCTGCTGGAGCGCAAAGTGTTGCTGAACAACCTTGAAGATCGACAACCCAATATTCTCAACAGTTGGGCATTCATGAATTGACGGGCTGGCGGATTTTTCTTTGTGACCTGATGGGGGGCATTTAAAAGATGTCATTCTTCACATATAATTGTTAAGAGTCGTATTTTGAATAAAAATAGTGAAAACTGAAAGAATCTAAATATTTAGATATTTAATTTTCAAACAACATCTAAGCGCGTCTTTTGAAATACACTTTATTACGAATTTCAAGAGGATTTTATGAAATGTTACACATTCCAGAGGCATCGTCCTTTGACCTTCAATAAATTTGTGTAAAAACATTTGCTTGTTGGCTGACTTTAAACGATTATCCAACTCCGCACCGACTTAACTCGGTTAATCTTTGTGGAACATAGCAGTTTGTTCATCCTGCAATGTTTGAAAAATTCCGCACAACATCCACCTCTAATATTCTCTGTTTTTACACCGAAATAAAATTCCAATCAGCTTCTCCGCACTTCAGAGCTGTTCACTTCCAGTTTAAAGTTGGTTATATCTTTTCATCGAAGAAAATCCTTCATTTTTTTTTTGCTTTCTCACTGTTTTTGCTCCCAAATAAGCTGACTCTTGAAAATCGCGTGGATTGTACAACATAAATTTCGCTGCTACATGAATGATGCATTCTATTTGTTATTCTCTCAGTTTTAGTGCAGAGAAAAAATATGAAAAATTTTCAATAAATTTCATAACGACGCCATAGCCAACAATAGCCTCTTATGGCAACAGCCACTTACACTCGTACGAAGTTAATTTAACATGCCACAAATCACTATGGTGGCGTTCAAACCTTATGGAGCGCCAACTTGGCGTGGTAACTCGAGCATCAGCATGGACGAATGCGAAGTGCAGCAGAGAAACAATTATGTGCGTGCAACCAACTTAACTCATGCACAAGCGGCCCTTCGAACATGCGAGTCAAATTGGTTTGGGGAAGAGGTGCCAGTGTAGCGAAACTTTTCCTATTTATTGCAACGATTTACTATTTCCCAGAGCTGTCGTTAAGCTTATGAAACCGCAAAGATACCATTAAATTTCTCGAGCACAAAAACATGCGCCTTCACACACATATATACATAACACAATTGCACAACCGAAAGGCGTTTAAATTTTGTTAGTTATACTGCGATTGGAAAAAGACAAACTGGCAAATTTGGCTTTGCAGTTGTGTGACGACCTACCGATGTGGCGTTGTGCTATTAACTCTGCAACCCATCAATGCTATTGTGGCAATTGCCACCATATTCAGCTGCCACCGTTTCTCATCATCATCCGTATGGGACCTGCCGCACCGTCGAGCATTCTCTGAAAATGGTTATAACTTCCGTTAATGCACAGCGCCGTAAACACAGAAACACTATCTGCCATGCGACCGGGTTACCCACAAATCATAATTCAATAATCAAATTCACATAAAAGCGGTTTGTGTCACAACAACAAAAACAACAACTGAGTGTTTTATTGCCCAGCTATCGCAATGCACGCCATATCACACCACTCCATTACCCCAGCCTCACTTTCTGAACTCCTAACTAATTCGGGCGGTGGCCGAATGGCTGGCTGGGGCTGCAAATCGCAAGGGTCCGTTGTGAGTGAGCGATAATCCTTAAGAACGTATTTAATATGTAGATGTAAGATGTGATTTCTCAGACCACATAGATTCATCAGCGAATGAAACTCGCAAATGTGTTTGGAGAGTGAGGGAGAGAGAGAACAGAGGGGAATTACTGAATGTCCGTTTTGTCATGAGTTGTAGGGCAAAAGGAAAAAGTTCGTTTCAGGCGTAGGCGAGGCATAGATTTTGGTCTTGGAAATATCAAAGCAATGTCAGAGAATATGTAAGTGTGCGCTTGTAGATGTAGTGTTTAAGCGTTGAGACCCGACGGCATACACAAAATAACCACAGCATCAAGAAATAGATTAAAATGAAATAACAAGGCAGAAGAACAGCATCAGTGTCGGTCAAGGGTCGTTTAAGCCCGATGACGACTCCACACAGACTCATTTCCGTAAACGCCCAAAAAGCTGTCGTGACGCTGATTGCATGGCGGCTGCATCAAAGAGGTGACCCCAGTAGTCACTAGAGTATCAGTGATAACAACAGCAGCAATCGTAACGGCAATATCAGTTGTGTGCCATTAAAGTAAATGCTACTTTGGGTGGACAGGGTTGTGGATGTGGTCATCGCAATGAAAACCGAAATTCAGTGTTGCCAATGCAATCACATGGCGGCGGAAGGCAGGCATCCAGCTGCAAAACTTTACGTTAACACAAATACATACATGCCTGCGTGTGTGTTGGTTTGGACGAGTGGATGATATCTTCAGAAGCCATGTTAAGTTAATGGATATTATCCCTAATTGGGGTACGAAACTCAGTTGGCAGATATATTGCATTAGTAGCAATTTGAATGCAAAATACCAGGTATGCCTTCAGGTCTGCATGTTTATGGACACGTCGTCCTTGTTGCGGATTAAGCTGTCCTTTATTTATTTACTTCAGCTAATCGAATTCGAAATGAAAATACAGCCATTGATAGCTTTGAGGAATTGTATTTGTGATAAGATCTTTGTTGTTGTTAGTAGTTACCATAGCACACGCAAAAAGTCCGTATTGACAGAGAAAATAAATGAGAAAGCGAACTGTAATCCTTAGCCTAATACTTCTTTATAGAAATTCCAGATCGGAAATAACAACAAATGATTTAGAATTCATTTGAATCGAAACATAAAGGACCGATGCGGAAATCTGCTAAATCGATTCATGTTTTTATGACATATAAGACAAGTACTGTGGTCGCCGTAGCCGACTCGGTCCAGCCGTGGGTTGGAGCGTGACTACCATTCAGAGTACGTAGGCTCGAATCTCGGTGCATGAAACACCAAAATGAATGAAACACCGGTTTTTTCTAATAGTGCTCGTCCTTCGGCAGGCAATGGCAAACCTGCGAGTGTATTTCTGCCATAAAACAGCTCCTCATAAAAAAATATCTGATGTTCCGCGTCGGCTTGAAACTATAGGTCGCTCCATTTATAGAACAACTTCAGGACTCTCGCCACAAATAGGAGGAGGAGCTCGGCGAAACATCTAACAGAAGTGTATGCGTCAATTATTTATTTTATTTTTTAAGGTACTATAATTTAGTATTAAAAAGTCTTGTTCCAAATTAACAACGATAAAAGAAATAAACCCTGTTGCTGGTAAACAGAATTTTCTTGAGCACTGAATAGAGGATTTGTGTACTTATCAAAGCGGGGAGATCCTATTATATTTGGAGGTAGGATACGACGAATTCAGTATTGACTTTTCTAAATCTGTACCGAAGACTAAAATCGTCTTAATCTAACTCGAATGAGTTAACTCTTCTTTTACATATTTTGATAATTTCAAAACTTCATTCAATGTTTTTTAAACGAAAATTTTATACAGGGTGCACGGTGACATAATAAGGTTTCAAATTTAAAGTTTCCTTCCAACCACTGAGCGCATGAGTCGGTAGCAGATCGCGTTAACTTCGACATTCATGTGGGTTATTTAGTCGCAGTGGGCGGGTGAACAACGACGTTTGCAATCGAAGCGCATTTCTTGGCCAATGATTCAGATACAACACACCAAATCCAGAGAATTTGCAACCATATAAAATCTAATTTCATTAATAAAAAGTCCCCCGCTTTAGTCCTCTTCGACGTTGACAAAGCCTTTGACTCTGTTTGACACAATGGATTGATAATTAAACTCATAGATTTTAAATTCCCAATCCAACTTATCAAGATCGTTCAAAGCTTTCTAAAAAATCATTATTTCTGTGTCTGCATAAATAATGAATTTTCAGACCTAACGGAAGTTCCAGCTGATGTCCCTCAAGGATCAGTTATAGGACCTATTTTATTTAATATTTATGTGTCTGACGTCCCTAAGTTTAACAACTGTCACTACGCCATGTATGCTGATGATATCGGTATTTTTTATTTGCACAAGTCTGCTCATGACATAGTGAGTAAAATGCAAAGTGCGCTGAATCATATCGCAAATTATTTTCACAGATGGAAAATAAAACTTAATGTTAGTAAAACGCAAGCCATTTTTTTTACCAAAAAAAAAGAAATCCATGCAATTTGCCCAGCATAAACCTAAATATTAATACTCGTAGGCATGATATATGTAAATTGGTCAAACACCGTTAAATATCTGGGCGTAGTATTAGACAAAAAGCTAATCTTCCGTGATCACATTCCCCACATAAATAATAAATATAATATCGCAATCAAAATGCTATATCCTATAATCAACAGGAAATCGGAGCTCAGTACTGAAAATAAACTTGTAATATGCAAAGTAATTTTCCAATCAATTATGCTCTATGCATGTCCTGTATGAGGAACATGTGCAAAAACACATAACTTCTGCTCAAATATGAACGAGACGGTATCAATAAAACGGTCCGCGGATGACATATGGCAAAAATAAAGTTTTTGTTTTTTGGTAGGACTGTTATAAGTTTACATGGCAAATTTCAGCGTGATATGTCACATAGATTGTTTTTTGTGCTACTGTAAACAAGTCAAGCTCGAGTGTGTTCTTCGAATTCTCTTTTATGACTTCAATTGTCTCAAAATGTTTTCCACGGAGCGGCAACTTGAGCTTGGGAAACAGGAAAAAGTCACTTGGAGCCATATCAGGCGAATACGGTGCTTGCGGAACGATTTTACATTATTTTTGTTCAAATAATCGCGAACAAGACGTGATGTGTGAGCTGGTGCATTATCGTGATGCAAGAACCATGACTTGTTGTCCCACAATTCCTTCCTTTTAAGACGAATGTTCTCGCGCAAACGCTTTAAAACGTCTAAATAATATTCACCGCTAACCGATCGGCCTTGCGGAAGGAACTCCGAGTGCACCACACCTTCGTAATCGAAAAAAACAGCCAGCATAACCTTAATGTTTGAGCGACTTTGGCTTGGTTTTTTGGGTTGATGTACGGCCCTCTTTGAATGATTTGTACCACTGGAAAACACGTGCACGCGATAGAGCAGACTCCCCATAGGTTGTCTGCAACATTTTTAAGGCGTCTGAAGCCCAAATTTTGTTGGAATAACAAAATTTCAAACAAATTCTTTATTCAACTTGAATTTCCATCGTTAAATTCGAAGAACACACTTGAGCTTGACTTGTTTACAGTAGCACAGAAAACAAACTATGTGACATATCACGCTGAAATTTGCCATGTAAGCTTATAACAGTCCTACCAAAAAACAAAAAATTTATTTTTGCCATATGCCATCCGCGGACCGTTTTATTGATAACGTCTCGTTCATATTTGAGCAGAAGGTATAAAGACGTTGCAAATACAACAAAATAAGCTTCTGAGAATGATGCTTAATTTACCATGGGATTATTCCATAAGACGGTTACACAACAAAAACAAAATAGAAATGATATTCTCACGAATCGAAAAACTGAATGATAAGTTTAAGATAAAGTGTAGTTATTCTAATAACCAATTAATATTAGATCTGCTTCAGCATGTTTAGGTCATTAAATATCTGCATTGTACATGTACGTGACTTCCCTTCTTCTTGTTTTTTTGTTTTTTCATAAGGGTTTTCATAGTAGTTTTTCCCCCTCAATTTAATTTATATATATTGTTCAACATTATCTTATGGGAAAAGTATATTTAAGAATTAAGGTAGCGTATACCATATTCTGCAAATTAGGTTTAACAAAAAAATTTTATATTGAACGTTTTTTACTACATAATAAATAAATAAATTCAGGCACAACTGCTCGTCGTAGATTTTGTTCACGTAATAATATTCGACGTGTAAGTGATGCCCCAGAGTTCTTCATTGCTTATTATGTTGGGTCGAAATATTCTGTCTATTGTCCCCAGCATTTGTTGGTGATTTGCTGAAGTTTCTGCGTGATCATTTCACTTCCATATAGCAGCGTGGGCTTAACACTTGCGTTAAATATCCTGAGCTTTGTATTTCTGGATATTTGTGAGTTTGCCCAAATTTTCCATAAACGCCCGAGTGTAGCCTTGGCCTTGCTCAATCTGTTGTTGACGTCTTTCTCTGCCCCGCCGTCCGCTGCTATAGTGCAGCCCATTTAGTATAACCTATCAACGAACTCCACTTCTTTACCATTTACCATTACGTGGTTATTATTGACGTGGATAATTTTCAATGCCTTGGTTGACAAGGAGAAGGAGCCCTTGGAAATAGCTCATGACCGGAGCCCAGCCGTGCGTCGAGAACAAATAATAGTATTGAATTCGTCGTTACAAGTTTGCAAGATAGTCCCTGTAAGTCAGTGCGGCTGCCAAGGGACTTCCAAAAACAATTACGTATGAACTATTGGGAACCTTAGACTTCACCCCTTCTAAATTCAAATCGTGCCTTTAAGCCTAGTGATTACAATTTGCATAGAAATTTCTGCAAGTGAATAAGACCATCTTTAGTGGTTATGAAGTTCATTGTAAATAAGCAAAATTGCCGTCATTGGTCACCTAAAGGACATAACTCATTATTAGAACATCAACCGCCACAAAGTGACGGTTTGGTGTGCATTGCCAAGCAGTAGAATAGTTGGCCTATATTTTTGTTGGAAAATTGATGGGGCAAGCAATTTCTGTGAACGGTGATTCTTATCGGCGCATGCTCAACGATTATTTTCTCCCAATAATGAGAGATCATCTTTCCTTCAGTACACACACTAAACTGTCAATAGTATCGGTGACACATCTTGGCCTTTCAGGTAGCCCAATCCTTTCCCTGTGGACTTAGTCCATGAAACAAACCCAGCAACCATCTCACCACTGAAAGAAAATATCGTTTGCGAGGTTAATGGCATCTCAACACCACTTCTCCAGCGAGTGGCATGAAATACAGACGCCAGAATCCTTTTAAAAATATTAAGCAATGGCTATACAATTTTGGTAGGAATGTCAACTACAGATGTAGCAAATTAACAAAAGAAAAGAAGAAATGAAATCAGAAATCAGTGGGTTTATAGCGTCACCGGGCGTTTGTTCCAGGAAGTTTTTGAACAAGGCGGGGTTAAGAGTAATTGCTTTTTTGTACTCCTGTTAGTGAGAACAATTTTTGTCGATCTTTAGCTCCTGGGCGACGGTATGACAATTAACAATCCAGTCAACTTCGATTCGATTTTGATGACATTTTCGACCTTATTGATATTTTCTTTAATATCAAAAAAGCCTGAGCGAAATCGACGAAACCAAAATTGCAGGTAATTAGCTGGTTTCGGCATTGTAAACTCCATTCACGATTTCACCGGCCTGGTTAGCATTTTCGCCCTTATCAAAGATAAACTGTAGAATATACCGAATTTTCTTCTTGTTGACTTCCATTGTTAACACCCTGTAACTCACAACTGAATGGAACAAACAAACAAACGCAAAACAATTTCTTTTGTGTCAGATGTCACCTTGACTGCGAGCATAAACTTAAATGGTTTGATCCGTACTTTACGAGATATCGATCACTACAGCTATCTGCTGAGAAAGTAATGGAATTATTTTATATTTGTTTGTGTAAGTAGTGAGTTATACCAGTTTTATGAGGTAGAACCATACTCACTAGCGCCGAATCTTGCTGGATAATTTTTTTGTTGCTTTAACGTGCAAATTTTTCGTTAAGTGGGCTCTACTCAGCGAGCAGAGAAGTAACGGATTGAAGGGGCAAAAATAGATTCACAAAAAAAAAATTATGGTTCTTATAATTCATTTTTTTCACTCGATGCTTGAATATGAGCGATACTTTTTACGGAGATTTATTCAGTACTCCTTACATTGTTCCGATACAAGCAGCAAGCAAAAGTATCGATACTAAAGTGGCATCGAAGAATCACCAGCCATATCCGCCGTTTGTTGCTTCATCTCAAATTTATAATAGTTTTGTTTTTATAGTTCGAAATTGCTTTTAGCATTTATAATTTATCTTGATTTTAGTAAAAATAGAAGCTGCGCAGCTATGCTTCACTTCTTTGCGAATAAATGGAGTAAAGCAATTGAAATATTTGTATGTGTGTAAGTAACATTACTAGTATAAACACTTGCATGTATTGGTACTTTACTTGGGCACAAAGCACTCAGTGCACACACGCCTTGGTGTTTTTTAGTTTGAACAACCGCAGAGATCAACATGTCCGAGTTGGCTATATTGATATTGAAGGCTTATATGACTATGTAGGAATGTGCATTTATTTGCAAAAGTCCGAACATTTTCTTTTATTTACGAACTCACAATAGCAAATTGGCAAATACTTCAAATATTGCAGCTCAATTTCATATGAAAAGTTAATTAAAAAATATTTTTGTGTACGCTTACGGAGCAACACAGCTTGAATTTTTGTTGACTTTGTACATGAAAATAAATTTCACCACAAAAAGTTGCAACAATTTCCAGACTTTTCATAAAACAGAAGGCACCAAAAGGCTTGAGTTCACCAGCCATTTGCAGAAAATTATTGTGTCAAGTAAGTGAAAATTACGTTTAGCCACATTTTCTGTCATGCACATTTTTATTAGAAGTTTTCATTTGCGATAAGTCACTCAAATAATAGCAAAATGCCAATGTGTGTGTTTACATATCCATACATGCATGGTTTGGTTAAGAAAAGGGAGGGACTGGCTGTAGAGAGCGGTTGAGAGGATTAAGCACCAGAGGGTTTGCCGTTAAGCGCTGAGATTCCAACAATAATAATGCATATAGACTGCTCGTGTGGACTCTAACAGCTAGTCTATATTACCTTAAAGAGGATTAAAACCAGTGCTAATCACCCACTCATTTCGAAAGCTGCATGTGAATGGAAGCGGATTCGGACATTCGGAGCTCATTAATTGAAAGTGCGCGAGGTGGTTAATTGGCATTTATAAGTAAAAATTTGAGTTCAGCGGCTTAAGAGCTCTTGCTGTGAAGCCTTGCCTGCTAATGATATGAGTCTGATTGCGGTAAGCGGAATACGTGCGACTTCAAGTGATTACTTTATACGCCTGTTGATAATTGATAATATGTACGATTATGCTAGACGAATGAAATAAAAGTAATTATCGTGACCCATGGAAAGATTTCTGACTCAAATGCATACATACATACAAATAGTATGTCTCACACCCGACAAACGTACACATATATTTTTGGTATATATTTCGATAGTATCCTTCAAACAATCCTAATTCAGGAACCATGAGTATGCCCCGGGCGTATCGGTGGACTTGAACGGATTTTATGGAGCTATGCCCTTCAATTTAGAGAGGTAGAAGGACTTCGCGCTTGGATTATACTTATAGTACCCTATTCGCTCGAATGTACGATGATTAGGGAGTTCTGCACTCAAGATATCCCTGCGATAAAAATTTTCCACTGTACTAACGCGTAACGCACTAAGGTTATTGTGCTCCCCACTTTTCTGCAAATGTTCAGTACACCGAGTCGGATGGTATGGGTCTAAGGGTGTCCTCTGGACTAAATAAAGTGCAGATCAGGTCGCCTCGGTGCGGTAGAGCTAAATAATTTGCGGCCTTGAAGGTCCTTTAAAGCTTTAACCGTGGTAATCTCTTGCTTTCGTCGTTGAACTAAACTCTCTTTACAGGTTAGGTTAGCTTAGAATGGATAGAGAGTGGGCATACTTGGACGAAGAAATCAAGTTTATCCTATGTATTATAATACCACTGCGGAGGGGGTGGGGGAATGAGGGGGTTTGAGTATTAATAGATTACGAAATATAACGTCGTTTTATAAACTTATGTACTTTTATTTCTAATCTCTGTGATATTCTGCCACCGTAGTATGTTAAGGTGATCTCAACAGAAATGGCTAATGCCATGATTGCCCTCATCCCGTTAAAACCCTGGCAAGCAAGTCGACATTGGGTTGGCAGTTCAGATGACGCCCGCCTTTGCGTTTGGTCTGGCTTTGAGCGCATGCCTCATAAGGGCTAAATGCAGAGCCTCTTGGCCCTCTCACGGAAACAAAGGATCTAGGGCTTAGAGAGTACTTTTTAAGGTATACCAAAGCTGACACCAGCTGGTATGCGAGACACAGGAAAGCCTTCGTTGTCGTAGGTACTGATGCGAACTCCCACCACCTCAGCTGGGGAAGTTTTAATATGAAGACGAGATGCGAGTAATTTTTTTAATTTCATTTTAACTGAAGGCAACAGGATCCCACTTTTATTACTGAAGAGGTGCTTGTCCTTATTTTGATCTCCGATCCTCACTTCTTTACGGATCATAAGTTTATCCAGTTCTCTTTCACTGAAACAGGTGCAAGAACTACAGAACGTGAGGAGAACGAGCTGCAATAGATATTGCAGAAATCTTCTGGACATACTCCTCAAAGCGCCAGAAGAAAATCTACATCTCTTGGAGGGTGCGATCGATGAGCTGGTGGAGTATTTAAACTCAGGATGTAATAGTGCTTTTGAAAGCACTTGTCTACTCAGAACGATCTCTAAGAAGGAAAAACCGCCTCAGTGGATAACTGAGCTCTCTCAGGTTAAGGCTTATCGTTGGTCTGTCATTCATAAGTCTCTCCCTCTTCCAGCTGTCTTATTAGTTCCCTCCTCCTTATTTCCGCTGCAATGCAAACACAAAGGATCAATGCACCTATGGCGGATCATATCAAAAGAATAGGAATCTGATGCCTCATTCATTAAATTTTGAGAAAAGTTTTGCATGCTTTCGAAACATGAATATAACATCTCTCTTTAACTCAGAAATGTCAAAACAATTGAAGACGGGACCCGCAAGGTAACGAGTGCTTTGACTGGTTATTTTGAAGAATTATATCTGCTAAGAGGAAGTAGGCAAGAAAAAACGGTCTTATGGGGGAGTTCAGAACTTACGAAACTTCGTAAAACGCCCAGGAGACTTCTGAATACGGCATTAAAAACCCGGAAAAAGGAGAAATGATTAGATTATCATTTCATGCAGAGGGAAACAAATTTGTTCTTCAAAATTATGCTCATATGTATGTAAGTAGATACTTCTAAAAGAGGCTTGGATAGCATGCATGCGGAGATGCTTCAGTGGGTTGCAGACAACCTTGGGAGCCTCCCATAAGACTTTTTGGGCTTCTCTGGCATTTTTCTCGGATGTATTTGCCTTCGACTAAAGTTATGTTAAAATTTAAATTCCGCATATTCCAATTCACCTTTTACGCTTTGGTTTTGCATACAGATAAGTACATATGAGGAAGAATATTTTAATATAAGTACTTGATTAAAGAAGTATCTTGAGTATGCTTGATTAGGAGTCGGATTGCAATGCGCAACTGTTGACCTAATATATATATATATACATACATACACACATGCGTATTTGTGTGTCTACTTACGAGATAATCAACTCAAAATGCATGACACAGCAAGCAGCAAAGTTTTCACCTACCAAAATGTGCATGACTTATATCTACATACATACACAAATATCCATAAACATATACATATGTGTAATGTATATAAATATAATAAATTCGCAGATGAATTATATGAACATTAAAGGCACTTATCTATGCATGGAAACGAGAGTCTCTTTGATGAATCTATCAGCACGAAAAGTACATAAAATAAAATTCTGTTTACATTTATTGGAATCGCTGAGGCTTCTAATAGTTCAGAAACATTTTACTTTATCGCATTTTGAGTGAGAACAAACACGAACTAAAGCAATATGTGGAAGAGGTGCATGTGTGTACGCTTTTGGACTCATATTGCCGAGTGCGTATCAGCAAACAAACATTAGAAGTGGCATACGAAATGGGATATAAACAGAAAATCGAAAAGAATGGCATCAATTTGAAAGCATCGATAGGAGGGAAGGACAATATTTGAAGAGTAAGCTAATGTTTGGCCATTGAACACACACAAACGCACAGCTACGTACAAAGGCACTTATAAAAATACAAAATTATGCCAGAGTAACAAAGCAGCAGCAATAATAATAAACTTCTTGCTCGTGCATACACCTATAAACCAATACACACAGGCGTACATGTGTAGAGATATAGTACACATACGCATATTGAGACCCGAACAACCACACAGTAGCTATGAGCGAATTCCATGCAAAATGGACGAAGTGCGTGCTTCTTGCAATATGTATATCTATACTTATGGGTATACTAGGTTGTTCAATAAGTTTTGCGGCTCGATAAGTTGATACACTCTTCATATGAACGTGTGTGCAGTTTCATTTCAATCTGCCAATTCATTCCTCGGTTATATGCCATTTAGTATCGACGTGTCACAGTATTTTCTACAATGTAAAAACCCAGGTAACGCGCAGTGTTTGGCTTTTCATTTTTGGAAGGTTTAAAAGCAAATGAAATATGTGAACGAATATTCAAAGTGTATAAGGACTTTTCGCGATCAATTATTACAGTAGAAAGATGGGTTGCTGAATTTAAACGTGGTCCTACAAGCCTTGAAGACGATCCACGTCAAGGACGTACAAAACAGCAGCAGCACCAAAACTCGTAGAAAAAATATGGGATATCGTATAGGAAAATCGTCGAGTGACTGGAAAAGATTTAGGAGAAGCCCTAAGATTCTCATTGGGCAGTGTAAGCAATATTTTGACTAAAGTATTGGGTTTCAGAAAGATGGTTACAAAATGGGTACCTTATTCGCTAAGAATGGAACAAAAGCACATTCGAATGCGAATGAGACTTGGTTCTTTCATCATGATCCTAAATCAAAACTAGAGGTGTGTGAACTTAGTTCTACGGCTCCGAAACGAGTTGGTGTTCAGAAATCGGCCAAGAAGGCGTTAGCATCAGTTTTTAAGGATGTGAAAGAAATTTTGTTTGAGAATTTTTTGCAAACTAGAAATCAGTAAATCCTGAATATTATTGCAACCTATTGGGCTATCTGAAGAAGAAAATTCGTGATAAAAGACTCAGTTTGTAACAGAAGAACATTCTTTTTCATCAGGACAATGCACCGTATTACAAGGGCATTTTGACAATGGCTAAAATTAATGAATTAAAATTCTACAATAATTGTTGGGGCATCCACCGTATTCATCAGATTTGGCCCAAGTGACTCTCATCTGCTTCCAAACCTAAAAAAATTCATGTGCGGAAAGCGTTTTTCATTAAATGATGAGGTCATAACAGCTGTGGAGGCGTACTTTGCAACCATTCCAGATTCTCACTTCAGGGATTTAATTCATAAATTGGAATCTCGCTGGAACAGTAAAGTCTATGTTCAGAATTTAGCTCAGACAGGAGCTTCTGGAATGAACGAATTGCTATTCTGAGAGACACTCAGGTAGCACTCAAGACTTTGTCAGCCTGTGAAATTAGATCCTCACTGATCTGTATCGAGAAACTGAATCTGTTACGAGCGTACAATCACATCCGGCTAATTTGGGTCCCAGAACGCAGGAGTATAACTGGGAGCGAAGTAGCGAACGCATTGGCGAGAGAGGCTGCAGCCTCGCCATTAATAGGACACGAGCCCTTCCTTGCTGTGGGACAACACTCCATCGAGGAGAAGCTTGGGAGTGAAGAGCTAAGGCTAAGGGAGATTAGCAGGTACCAAACTATGGTTCTACGCCAGGCGAAATCCTTGCTAAGGCATTCATATTCTCTTTGAATGCAGCGTTAAAGCACGGAGAAGGTTGAGCCATCTCGGGTAACTGCAGCCAGAAGAAGGCCCAAACGCTCAGTCCAACCCAGCGCTATCTTGAGTTTAACAAGGAAACTGGTCTGGATGAAGTACTGTGATAAGCAGAGAGCTCAAAAGGCCATAGTAACATAATCTAATCGAATGCCTTTTTCACATATATATTAAATTTGCAATTCTAGAAATTCGCGTGGAATACCCCTAAATGTTTCTTTACAATCATAAACTTATACATATGAATATACAGGGTCCGCCATATAACTTTACGGAATTAAAAATGCTATAAAAAAGAAACTACTCAATATTTTTCCAAACTGTTTTTTTTATTTTGAAGTACAATCCTTCTGGTTAATGATAGAACACAACTTCATTCATATGGCTGCTTTGACGGCACCCCAAAGATAATAATCCAACTGCGTCAAATCGCAGCTCCGAGGCGGCCAAACGATATCAGAATTTCGGCTGATAATGCGATCTTCTAAGACAGTGCGCAAAAGATTGATCGTAGCATTCGCTGTGTGGCAAGTAGCGCCATCTTGTTGGAACCAAATGCAATGTAATGTCGCAATATTTCCCAGCGTTCTTTGAGCGTATACACAACCATTTTCGTTCAGCGGAAGAATAAAACTAATTTTCTGTCAAATCAGATGACAGCTAAGTGTTACCATTCTTCAAATAATACCTACTTCAAATCCGTAACGATAGATGGCGGGTCCTGTATTTGCAAGTATGTATATGTTGTGCATGTTTGTAAATATATATGTATGTATTTGCCAGCTATTAATGTATCCTTGACAACAATCAGCTGTACTCCACTTCATGTACTCGTACAGGCACGTCAACTGCATCTGCTGGTCCACTTTGCGACCTACAACAACTACGCAGCTGCTGTGTAGCCGTATTGGTATTGTTCAGTTGACTGCTTTAACTGAAAGCAATGAGTTTGTCGGTCCATAGAATTATCATACACACACACATACATGAATACAGGCACAGTAGTAAAAAATTTTATAGCACAACACGATAAACTTGTGTGCGTACGTATTTTTGCTTTGTGTTAGTGTTTAGTTAGAGTTTGGTTGATGTAGGGAAAACAATAACAAATATTGTACGCAATTGGTTATAAACTTTGCTGTAGTGCATACTCGCAGCTGTTATTGCCTCGACTGCGGTCACACCTACACATGCGCACACACTTGCATACACGCATTCTCGCTTCCTTGGTTATGGGCAGACGAGTTGCCTCTTTGTTGTGTGCTAACTAACTATTAAAGATATAATCGACAAACTAAACGACCTTTGAGATAAAAAAGAACTTAAATTTAAGCATCAGCAGCAACAACTATCGCAGTTA